>NC_062574.1:17284765-17907515 GCF_022837055.1 Prionailurus viverrinus
AAGCTAAGCCAACCCCACTCTCTGTTTTCAGAGTCTGGAATCTTGAGCAAAATGAAAAAAGTTTGGGGGGAAAATGGATGGCACTAATTTATTCTGGTGGCCTCCTGTTTAGAATGTCAATTCATTCCTGATATCAAGATCCCAAGAACTGTCCCAGACTGGCTCTCTAGCCTTCCTTTTGAGTCTATGAGCAATTTAGTAGCCTTACAATGACTTTCATTTCTCCATAAGATAGTCACCATCACTTTTCTGCTTGCAAACAAAGACCATAATGAATACAGCACTCTTGATTCATTTCAGATCTCTAAGGCACCTCGAAAGTATCACTCAATCCTCCTGTTCAAAAACTTCAAATGAACCCACAAATTTTCACTATTATAATCTTCTCCAGAGTGACTTTTCAGAGTTCTCCCAACTTGGGTCCAATTGATATTTGTGAGCTTATTTCTCACCAATGACATCATGTATATTAGGGCTGTTTTCTTCACTTGGAATGCTATCCGCACCATCTCTGCCTATAAATCTTATCCACCCTTCCAAATATACTTCAATTATTATCTTGTATGTAAATTCTTCATCAATTCCACTAACACAATAAGATACTGTAGAAAAATCCTCATGCAACTTTGTATCTATTTTATTACATATTCTGCATTCACTTACTACTGTATGAGTTATATTCTTCCACTGACCCCACTAACTCTTCCAAAAGGCAAAAGAAAGAGTGGAAATACGTCAAGTATGTGTTGACACAATTCAATCAAAAATAATACCACCAGGGACACCTGGCTGCCACAATCAGAGGGGCACACAACTCTTAGTCTCACGGTCATGAGTTCGAGCCCCATGTTGGATGTAGACATTACTTAAATAAATAAAACTTAAAAAAAAAAAAAGAATATCACAATATTGGCTATTCATATTATGACAAAATTTAATCCAATCAAACTGTTTTGAAACTTGGTATATGCAATTTCAGGATCAACTTCTGTTTCTGAGTGATCATAGAGTAATTGGGACAGGATTTATATTCCTGTCATAAGATCTGAAAAGCTGGAAAAATATAAAATTCCTTTTTAGACACTGCACAAGAGGCAGTACATGACCACAATCTCTGCTAGAAGTGAAACAAGGTAAGTTCTAGGGTTACTGCTTTCTACCTAGAAACACTTTCTAGAATGCAGTATAGGCAAAGAGATTCCAAGAAAAGCACAGCAGTCTCTGAGCAAAGAAGACAAATATCAGGGGTGCCTGGATGGCTTGACTGGTTAAGCATTCAACTCGTGGTTTTGGCACAGGTCATAACCTCATGGTTCTTGAGTTCGGGTCCCATACTGGGCTCAGTGCTGACAGTGTGGAGCCTACTTGGGATTCTCTCTCTCCTCTCTCTGCCCCTCCCCTGCTCACAGTCTCTCTCCCTCTCTCAAAATAAATAAATTTTAAAGTTATTAAAAAAAAAAAAAAAAAGACAGATCAGAGTTTAGGAAGGCCAAGCCAACTGAAATAGAGAAAGCAGACTTTCTGGAGAAAGAATTTCAGAACTGCTCAGCAGATGCCTTCCAGTATCTCTGGCTGAATACAAAGCTGCACATGCACAGGTTTCCTGAAACTCCGTAAGGCTAGGCAAAGAACAACTACGGGGGAGCTAAACTCCCAGAGGTCACACAGGCTAGAAGGTGGTCTCAGTTCCAACTCAACTATGGTGGAGAATCCTTAGAGACTTAGAGAACTCAGTAGAGTCCCCAAAAGGGTCATAATTTACCAGCAGAGCTAAATTAGCATTCCTGAAGGGATTAAGGCAATCCACAAGCAAGTGCCCATCAAGACAAAGTGTAATGTTCTTTAAAAGATAAGCAAAAAATTCAGAATAAAAAAAAAAGAGGGGAGAACATACTAAACTCAATCAAAAATTAAAAGATATACCAAAAACTGCTGACTTCAGCAGTACATATACTAAAACTAGAATGACACAGAGATTAGTAAGGTTCATATGCAAGGATGACATGTAAATTTGTGAAGTGTTCCATATTTTTAAAAAAAGGAAAAACTGCAGGGACATCTGACTGGCTCAGTCGGTGGAGCATGTGATTCTTGATCTTGGGGTTGTAAATTCAAGCCCCATATTGGATGTAAAGATTACTTAAAAATAAAATATTTTAGGCAAGCCTGGGTGGCTGAGTCAGTTGAGTGTCCAACTTTTGATTTCAGCTCAGGTTATGATCTCACCGTTTGTGGGTTCAAGCCCGATGTCAGGCCCCATGCTGACTGTGCAGAGCTTGCTTTGGATTCTCTCCCCCCCACCCCCCCGCCCTTTCCCCACTCTCACACACATGCTCTCTCAAAATAAATAAACTTAAAAAAATTAAAATAAAATAGAATCTTTTTTTTTTCAACATTTTTAAATTTATTTTTTGGGACAGAGAGAGACAGAGCATGAACGGGGGAGGGGCGGAGAGAGAGGGAGACACAGAATCGGAAACAGGCTCCAGGCTCTGAGCCATCAGCCCAGAGCCCGACGCGGGGCTCGAACTCACGGACCGCGAGATCGTGACCTGGTTGAAGTCGGACGCTTAACCGACTGCGCCACCCAGGCGCCCCAAAATAGAATCTTTTAAAAAAGAAAAAGACATACCAAAAAACCCAAGAAATGCTATCCATAACCAACAGAAAACTTGGTCAACAAAAACAGATCTCAGAATGAAAGAGAAATTAGCAAAAAAGAGCATTAGTTATTCTAAATATCTACAATTATTTAAATAAAAACATATACAAAACAAAGAGAGAAAGGAGAAAGGAAAAAAACAAAACAGAGCAAAATGGAACTTCAAAAGATGAAAAATACAATTCAGAAATCAAAAAATACACTAGATGGGATTAATATGACATAGGACAGTGAAGAAAACACATAAATTTTTAAAAGATCTACTAATATGGAGACATGAAAATAAAAAACCATATATCAGCACAATTAAAAAAGAAAAAATGTGTAGGATCACAGTGACTGTGGGACAATATTAAACGGTCTAACATATATGCAACTGGAGTACCACATAAGAAGATGAACTAAAAAATTATTAGAAGAAATAATGACCAAAAATTTCTTAATTTTGATGGAAACTTTAATCCCACAGATTCAAGAAACTCAATAAACACCTCCAGGATAACCTCAAATCAAGATGAAGGTACACTATAGTCAATTTATTGAAAAACCAATAATAAAAAGCCTTACGACTAGTCAGAGAAAAGACATATTTCCTACAGAAAAAAAATAATAAGAATGTAGAATTCACATCTAAAACTGTCATGTCAAAAACATATCAGCATGGGGGTGCCTCGGTGGCTCAGTCAGTTGAGCTTCCAACTTCAGCTCAGGTCAGGATCTCAGGGTTCGTAGGTTTAAGCCCCGGCAATGGGCTCGCTGCTGTCAGCACAGAGCCCACTTCGGATCCTCTGTCCACCCCCGCCCCCTTCTCTCTGTCCTTCCCTGGCTTGCATGCACACTCTCTCCCTCAAAAAATAAACAAACATTAAAACATATACCACAATCCTAAATGCATATGCACCTGATAAAACTTCAAAATATATGAAGAAAAACAGACAAAACTTTAAAAAGACAAATAAGGGGCACCTGGCTCAGTTGGTTAAGTGTCTGACTTTGACTCAGGTCATGATCTCATGGTTTGTGGGTTCGAGCTCCGCATCAGGCTTCCTGCTGACAGCATGGAGCCTGCTTGGGATTCTGTATCTCCCTCTCTCTTTGCCCCTCCCCTGCTTGTGCTCTGTCTCTGTCTCTCAAAAGTAAATAAACATTAAAAAAAATTTTTTTTAATTAAGAACATAAAAAGACAAATGAAAAATTATACTTAACATTCCAAAATTACTCTCTATAACTGAACAAACAAGTACAGAAAATCAATAAGGATACAGAAACTTAACACTCAAATAATTTGACCTAATTCACATTTATAAAGCACTCCATCTAACAAAGAATGCACATTCTTCTCAAATGCTTATGTAACATTAACCAAACCAGACATACACCCAGCCATAAAACAAGTCAAAACAAGGTGCCTGGTTGGCTTAATCAGTGAAGCTTGCAGCTCTTGACCTTGGGGTTGAGTTTCAGCCCCCTATTAGGTGTAGAGATCACTTAAAAAACAAAACCTTTAAAAAAAAAAAAGTCTCAACAGGAGTACCTGGGTGGCTCAGTCAGTTAAGCATCCAACTTCAGCTCAGGTCAGGATCCCACAGTCCATGAGTTAGAGCCCCATGTGAGGCTCTGTGCTGACAGCTCAGAGTCTGGAGCCTGCTTTGGATTCTGTGCCTCCCTCTCTCTCTGCCCCTTCCCCACTTGTGCTCTCTCTCTCTCTCTCAAAAATAAAAACATTAAAAATAATTTTAAGGAAAAAAAAGTCTCAACAAATACAAAAGAATTAAATTCATACAGAGTGTATTCTCTGACCACACAGAATTAGAAACTAAATCAGGAACGTTCCTAAATATTTGGAAATTAAACAACACAATTCTAAATTTTTTTTTAATGTTTATTTATTTTTGAGACAGAGAGAGACAGAGCATGAACGGGGGAGGGGCGGAGAGAGAGGGAGACACAGAATCGGAAGCAGGCTCCAGGTTCTGAGCTGTCAGCCCAGAGCCCACGAGAGGTCGAACTCACGGACCACGAGACCGTGACCTGAGCCGAAGTCAGACGCTTAACCGACTGAGCCACCCAGGCGCCCCAAAACAACACAATTCTAAATAACATATAGTGGGGGTACTGAAGCCACTGTCACCAAGTCTAGATCCAATGCCACACATGTGCACACCCACCTGGCCTAACAAGAATCCTCAATTCCTTTTGGTTCTAAATCCAATGTGGCAATTCTCAAGGATCAGCTTGGGAGGGAGGGAGGGAGGGAGGGAGGGAGGGAAGGAAGGCCATAACCCCAAGAGTAAGATTACAGTTTTTTGAGTTGGTGCTGTTGGCATGGCCTGTGCCATCAGTCTCTTTTTCTATTTTAGAGAGATAGAGTTTGTGAACGGGTAGAGGGGCAGAGGGAAAGAGAAAGAGAATCTTAAGCAGGCTCCAGTCTCAGCACGGAGCCCCACAAGGGGATCTATCTCACAACTGGAAGATCATGACCTGAGCAGAAACCAAGAATTTAACCAGGGTCCTGCCATCAGTCTCTCAATTAAGGACTTGGAAAATGAACTTGCTCTTACTGTTATCATGAAAGACAAACTGAAGGAACAGATGATGGATCTCCAACACGGCAGCCTTTTCCTTAGAACACCAAAAACTGCCTCTGGTAAAGACTGTAACATGACTGCAAACTCCAAGCTGGTTATTATCACAGCTGGGGCCTATTAGCAAGAGACTGTCCAGTGTAAAGCAAACATATTTAAATTCATCATTTCTAATTATTGTAAAATAGAGCCTAAACTGCAAGTTGCTTGTTGTTTCCAATCCTGTGGATATCTTGACACGTGTGGCTTGGAAGATAAGCACCTTTCCAAAAACACTGTGTTATTGGAAGTGGTTGCAATCTGGATTCAGTCTGGCTCCATTACCTAATGGGGGAAAGGCTGGGAGTTCAGCCATTAAGCTGTCATGGGTGGGTCCTTGGTGAGCATGGAGACTCTAGTGTACCTGCATGGAGCAAATGTTGCTGGTGTCTCCCAGAAGTATCTGCACCCTGACAGAGACACTAATGCAGATAAGTAACAGTGGAAAGAGGCTTAGAAACAGGTGGTTGACAGTGCGTATAAGGTCATCAAACGGAAAGACTACACATCCTGTGGCAGATTTGGCAGAAAGTATAATGAAGAATCTCAGGTGGGTCCATCCAATTTCCACCATGATTAAGGGATTCTATGGAATATAACATGATGTCTTCCTCTGTGTTCCTTGAGACAGAATGGAATCTCAGATGTTGTGAAGGTGAATCTGACTCCTGAGGAAGAGGCCTACTTGAAGAAGAGTACAGATACACTTCAGGGGGATCCAAAAAGAACTGCAGTTTTAAAGTTTTCTACTATTGTACCACTTCACTGTTTAGGCTAAAACGGGATTTTAGTTGGAGGTTGTATATATTGTCCTTATTATGTTACTCTAGTAATTATTAAAATGCTCTAGGAAAAACATCAGTTTCCTCAAGTTGCAAACAGAATAGCTCATAAAACCCTGCAGCCATATGCTGATACTGGATGATACCTACCTTGTGTAGTCCTAAATTGGTTAATGTAAAATATAAAATAGTTCTACCACCTCAGAGGCACCAGTGACATTGCTGCATATGTTACAGTTGTTCTTCAAATCATATATGTATTTACTGTGTGTGATATATGATTCCTGGTTCTTTCACCCAACATGCCTCATACAACTTTTTTCCAGTTAACCACATCCTGGGATCCAAAGTATACATTCAATATTGCATATATTGTGCAGAACTGTTCCAACAGATCTTGTGTACTACATATATCAGAATAGTACACATTGCCATACTGTAACAAAACAAAAAAAAAGATCTACATGTAAACAATGCAACCAACTATCCAAGAGTCATACCAATTAAAATACCAAATAAACTTTGAACAGTAAAAAATAAACAAACAAATAAACAAAAACATGTGGTAGGTCAAAGAGAAGCATATGGGAAAATAAGAAAATATTTTGAATTGAATAAAAGTGGAAACAGGATTCAAACTTTGTGGTTCAGAACTAAACAAGTACTTAAAAGGAAATTTTGTAACATTAAATCCCTGCATTAGAAAACAAGAACGATGTAAAGTCACACCATAAGCATCCAGCTTAGGAAATAAACAAAACAAACGAAAAAAAGCAAATTAAATACAATAAAAGCAGAAGGAGGAAAATAATAAAGGGGAAAACCCAATGAAATTGAAAACAAAACAAACCAAGAGAAAAATCAATTTCACCAAAATCCAGTTCTTTGAAAAGGTAAAATAGATAAATCTCAAGCCAAGTGATCCAAAAAGAAAGAGAAAGGATACAAATTACTAGTATCAGGCATTAAAAAGGGGCTATCACTTACAGACCCTACAGACAGGGGCTCCTGGGTGGCTCAGTCAGTTAAGCGTCAAACTTCGGCTCAGATGATGATCTCATGATTCCTAAGTACAAGCCCCACATCAGGCTCTCTGCTGTCATTGCAGAGCCTGCTTCAGATCCTCTGTCCCCCACCTCCCCACCACTCTCGCACTCACACATGCTCGCTCACTCACTCAAAAATATACTTTAAATAAAATTATAAGAGAATATTATGTATAATTTTATCAGTTAATTTGATAAAAACAAACTATCAAAGTTAACTCAAGAATAAAGAGACACCCTACATAACTGTTTTACTTTTTTTTTTTTTTTTAAGTTTATTTACTTTTTTGGTAATCTCTTTACCAAATGTGAGGCTTGAACTTATGATGCCAAGATCAAGAGTCACATGCTCTTTGGACTGAGCCAGCCAGGTGCCCCTAACTATGTTTGTTTTATTTTTTTTTTTCAACGTTTATTTATTTTTGGGACAGAGAGAGACAGAGCATGAACGGGGGAGGGGCAGAGAGAGAGGGAGACACAGAATCGGAAACAGGCTCCAGGCTCTGAGCCATCAGCCCAGAGCCCGACGCGGGGCTCGAACTCACGGACCGCGAGATCGTGACCTGGCTGAAGTCGGACGCTTAACCGACTGCGCCACCCAGGCGCCCCTAACTATGTTTGTTTTAAATAAATTGCATTTTTTACGGGGCGCCTGGGTGGCTCAGTCAGTTAAAACGTCTGACTTCAGCTCAGGTCACGATCTTGCGGTCCGTGAGTTCGAGCCCCGCGTCGGGCTCTGGGCTGATGGCTCAGAGTCTGGAGCCTGCTTCCAATTCTGTGTCTCCCTCTCTCTCTGCCCCTGCCCCGTTCATGCTCTGTCTCTCTCTGTCTCAAAAATAAATAAAAAATGTTAAAAAAAAATTTTAAAAAAGAGAATGAAAGGAATGAGAGAAAATATTTTAAAAATAAATAAATAAATAAATAAGTTGCATTTTTTAATGTTTATTTATTTATTTTGAGAGAGAGACTGTGTGTGTGCAGCACAAGCGTGAGAGTGAGTGAAGAGAGAGAATCTCAAGCAGGCTCCGTGCTAGAAGTACAGAGCCGGATGTAAGGCTCGGATCTCATGAACCATGAGATCATGACCTGAACCAAATCAAGAGTCAGATGCTTAACTAACTGCGCCACCCAGGTGCTCCTAAATAAACTGAATTTAAATGCCTTGTCACAAATAAAATTGAACCCAAATGGTTTCACTGGTAAATTCTACCAAATATTTAAGAAAGAAATAACATCAGGGCACCTGAGTGGCTCAGTTAAGCATCTGACTCTTGATCTCTGCTCAGGTAATGATCTCAATGTTCATGGGATCCAGTCCTGGTCAGGCTCTGTGCTGACAGTGCAGAACCTGCTTGAGATTCTTCTCTTTCCCTCTTTCTCTGCCCCTCCCCTGCTCATGCTTGCATGTACTGTCTCAAAATAAACATTTAAAAAAAAAAATCACATCAGTTCTACATAAACAGTGCTAGCATATAAACACTTAGCAATTTAACTTAAGAAGTCAACAATACCATGATACCAAAATCAGATACGAACAAGAAATCTACAGACCAGTATCTCCCTTAGATATGAATGCAAAAACTCTGAACAAAGTATTAGTAAATAGAACCTAGCAACTTATGAAAATAATAATGTATCATCACCAAGTGGAGTTCATCCCTGGAATGAAAAATCAACCTATATAACTCACTATATTCGACTTAAAAAGTATAATTATATGATTTCGGTAGAGGCAAAAAAAAAAAAATTGACAAAGTTCAATTCATTCATGGCAGAAACTCAGCAAACTGAAAATAGAAGGAACTTCCTGAACTTGATAAAGAATATCTATAAGACTACAAGAACCCTACAGTTATCATATGTAATGATGAAAGACTAAGTACTTTTCCCATAAGATGGGGAACAAGGTAAGGATATCCACTCTCACCACACCTATTCCAGATTGTACTGAAGGATCTAGTCAGTGCAATAAGGCATGCATGCATGCATGCATAAATAAATAAATAAATAAGCAAGCATTCACATTGGAAAGGAAGAAATAAAATTATCTTTAATCATAAACAAAACTGTCTACTTAGAAAATCCCAAATAATCTATAAAATAGCTTCCCAAACTTACTAGTAAGTGATTTCTTAAGGTTGTACAATACAAAGTCAATACACAAAAATCAACGTATTTTTACACAGTAGTAGCAAAACAGAAGTTTGGAGGAAAAAAGTAACATTTATAATAACATCAAAAATCATTACTTAGGAATAAATCTAACAAATATGTGCAAAATTTGTATGCTGATAACTACAAAGCACTGATGACAGAAATCATAGATAACCTAAATGAACAGAGAGATACGCTCTACTGGTAGACCGGAAGACTCAATATTTTTAAGGTGTTCATGCTCTCCCAAACGCTCTCCATGATGCCATACAATCTCAAAAGACTAACGGTCTTTTTTTTTTTTTTTTTTAAAGAAACTGACAAACGTATTCTAAAACTTACATTAAAAAGAAAAGCACCTAGGGGCACGTGGGTGGCTCACTCAGCTAAGAGTCGGACATCGCCTCCGGTCATGATCTCGTGGTTCCGTGGGTTCAAGCCCAACGTCAGGCTCTGTGCTAATTATGCTCTCTGGAGTCTCCCTCTCTCTCTGCCCCTCCCCCACTCACACTCTGTTGATGTCTCTCTCTCAAAAATAAACAAACATTTAAAAAAAAGAAAGAAAGAAAGAAAGAAAGAAAGAAAGAAAGAAAGAAAGAAATCAAGGGGCACCTGGGTGGCTCAGTTGGTTAAGCATCCGACTTTGATTTCAGCTCAGGTCACGAGGAGTTCATGGGTTCCAGCCCTGCGCTGGGCTCCACGCTGACAGTTCAGAGCCTCCTTGGCATTCTTTCTCTCTCCCTCTCTCTCTCTGCCCCTCCCCTGCTCGTGCTCTCTCTCTCAAAATAAATAAATAAACTTAAAAAAAAGTTTTTTATTTTATTAATTTTTTATGTTTATTCAGTTTTGAAAGACAGAGACAGAGCACAAGCAGGGGTGGGGCGAAGAGAGAGGGGGACACAGAATCCGAAGCAGGCTCTGGGATCTGATCTGTTAGCACAGAGCCCGACACAGGGCTCGACCTCACGAATTGCGAGATCATGACCTGAGCTGAAGCTGGATGCTCAACCAACTGAGCCACCCAGGCGCCCCTCAAAAAAAGTTTTTTAATAAAAAAAAAAAAGGAATTGATAAACTAGACCATCAAAATTGAAAACTTCTGTTCTCTGAAAGGTAATATGAATAAAAAACAAGCCTGAGAGAAAAGATTTGCAAAACACATACCTAACATGTTAATTAACTTGGATTTAAATGAAATTTAAAGAGGCGGCTGGATGGCTCAATCAGTTAAAACGTCCAACTTCTGCTCAGGTCATGATCTAGCCGTTCATGGGTTCGAGCCCCTCATTGGCTCTGTGCTGACAGCTCAGAACCTGGAGCCTGCTTCGGATTTTGTGTCTCTCTCTCTCTCTGCTCCTCCCCTGTTCATGCTCTGTCTCTCTCAGTCTCAAAAATAAATAAAACATTTAAAAAAATTTAATTTCTAATTATAATACTCAGAAAACTATAGAACTCCCCCTCCCCCTTTTTTTTAAGTTTATTTTTTGAGAGAGCAAGCGAGCACAGGGAAGGGACAGAGAGAGGGAGAAAGAATCCCAAGCCGGCTCTGCACTGACAGTAGGGAGCCTCACGCAGGGCTTGAACCCATGAACTGTGATATTATGACCTGAGCTGAAATCAAGAGTTAAACGCTTAACCCACTGAGCCACCCAGATGTCCCTAGAACACTTATGATAGAAAGTGAAAAAGACACAAAGAAATGGAAAAACATTCCATGTTCATGGACTAGAAGAATAAACATAGTTAAAATGTCTATATTACCCAAAGCAATCTACACATTTAATGCAATCCCTATCAAAATACCACCAGCATTTTTTCAGAGTTAGAACAAAGAATCCTGAAATAGCATGGAACCACAAAAGACTTCGAATAGCCAAAGTAATCCTGAAAAAGACATCACAATTCCAGATTTCAAGCTATATCACGAACCTGTAGTCATCAAGACAGTATGGTACTGGCACAAAAACAGACACACAGATCAATGGAACAGAACAGAAGACCCAGAAATGGACCCACAACTATATGGTAACTAATCTTCAAACAAAGCAGGAAAGAATATCCAATGGAAAAAAGACAGTCCCTTCAACAAATGGTGTTGGGAAAACTGGACAGCAACATGTAGAAGAATGACACTGGACCACTTTCTTACACCATACACAAAAATAAATTCAAAATGGATGTAAGACCTAAATGTGAAACAGGAAACTATGAAAATCCTACAGGAAAACACAGGCAGCAACCTCTTTGACCTCAGCCACAGCAACTTCTTACTAGACACATTGCCAAAGGCAAAGGAAACAAAAGCAAACATGAACTACTGGGACTTCATCAAGATAAAAAGCTTCTGGGGCGCCTGGGTGGCGCAGTCGGTTAGGCGTCCGACTTCAGCCAGGTCACGATCTCGCGGCCCGTGAGTTCGAGCCCCGCGTCAGGCTCTGGGCTGATGGCTCAGAGCCTGGAGCCTGTTTCCGATTCTGTGTCTCCCTCTCTCTCTGCCCCTCCCCCGTTCATGCTCTGTCTCTCTCTGTCCCAAAAATAAATAAATGTTGAAAAACAAAATTAAAAAAAAAAAGATAAAAAGCTTCTGCACAGCAAAGGAAACAATCAGCAAAACTAAAAGGCAGCTTGTGGAATGAGAGAAAGATATTTACTAATGACATATCTGATAAAGGGTTAGTATTCAAAATCTATAAAGAACTTATCAAATTCAACACCCAAAAAACAAATAACCCAGTCAAGAAATGGGCAAAAGACATGAATAGACACTCTTCCAAAGAAGGCATCCAGATGTCTAACAGATACATGAAAAGATGCTCAACATTACTTATCATCAGGGAAATATAAATCAAAACCACAATGAGATACCACCCCACACCTGTCAGAATGGCTGAAGTTAACAACACAAGAAACAACAGGTGTTGGTAAGGATGTGGTGAAAGGTGAACCCTCTTGCACTGTTGGTGGGAATGCAAACTGGTGCAGCCCCTCTAGAGAACAGTATGGAGGTTCTCAAGAAACTAAAAATAGAAATACCCTAGGACCCAGCAATTACACTATTAGGTATTTACCCAAAGGATACAAAAATACAGATTTAAAGGGGTACATGCACACCAATGTTTATAGCAGCATTAGCAACTATAGTCAAACTATGGAGAGAGCCCAAATATCCATCAACTGATGAATGATAAAGAAGATGTGGTATATACACAATGGAATATTACTCAGCCATCAAAAAGAATGAAATCTTGTCATTTGCAATGACGTGCTCAGAGCTAGAATGTATTATGCTAAGTGAAATAAGTCAGAGAAAGACAAATACCATATAATTTCACTCATATGTAGGATTTAAGAAACAAAACAGATGAATACATGGGAAGGGGAGGAAAATAAAAAGAGGGGGAAACAAACCACAAAAGACTCTTAATGATAGAGAACTAACTATGGGCTGACAGAGGGAGGTGGGTGGGTGGGAGATGGGCTAGACGGGTGATGGGTACTAAGGAGGGCATTTGTTGTGATGAGCACTGGGTATTGCATGTAAGTGATGAATCACTGAATTCTACTCCTGAAACCAATATTGCACTGTACGTTAACTAAAATTTAAATTACAAAATAAAATATGATAACATTTCTAATTATATATAATGTTGGAAGGAGTCATACTCTTAAGAAAATTTAAACTAGTGTCACCATATCCCTTCTTTTTGTTTTACAATCTCTTCTTTTTAACTACCCATAGTACTTTGTATTTGTACCAAACAGTTTGGCACTTAATTACATAGTAACACCAAATATTTTGTATCTTCCCAGACTTTTTTTTTTTTTTTTGGTAACTTAAGCATACCTCTTTGAGAATCAAAAGTTTTATATTTTTCCATAGAAGATATACAAACGGCCAATAAGCAAATGAAAAGATGGTTAATGTCCTTAGTAGGAAAATGCAAATCAAAACCACAAAGAGGTAGCACTCACACACAGTAGGATGACTTATAATTTTTTTTTTAATTTTTAACGGAAAATAACTGTTGGAATGCATGTGGACAAACCAAAATCCCTGTGCATTGCTAGTGGAAACATAAAGTAGTTTAGTCTCTGTGAAAAACACCTGGCAGTTCCTCAAAGTTAAAACACAGAATTACCATATGACCCAGCAATTTCACGCCTAGGTATATACCCACAAGAACTGAAAACAGGTACTCAAAGAAGTACATGTGCACACACACATGTTCATTGTAGCACTATTCACAACAACCAAAGGTAAAAATCGCCCAAACGTCCAACAAATGAATGAATAAACTGTAGTATGTACATACAATCAAGTAGAATTAAGCCATAAAAAGGAATAAAGTACCAATACAAACTACAGTGTGGATGAACCTCTAAAACATTAAGTGAAAGAGGAACCTGGGTGGCCCATTTGGTTAAGTGTCCAACTTCAGCTCAGGTCATGATTTCACGATTTATGAGTTCAAACCCTGCATCAGGCTCTCTGCTGTCAGTGCAGAGCCCACTTAGGATACCCTGTCCCCCTCTCTCTGCCCCTCCCCTGATTGTGCTCTCTTTTTCTCTCAAAAATAAACACTTAAAAAATTTTAAATAAATAATATTAAATGAAAAAGGCCAGATACAAAAGGTTTTATATGATTCCATTTATATGAAATATCCAGAACAGATAAATCTACAGAGACAGAGCACAGATTGGTGGTTATCAAGGCAGCATACTATAGTTAATAATATTGTATTGCATATCTAAAAGTTGCTAAGACACCAGACCTTAAAAGTTCTCATCACAACAAAAACGTATTTGTAACTTTGTATGGTGACAGATGTTAACCAGACTTATTGTGGTGATCATTTTGCTATATAAATATTGTCATTATGTTGTATAACTGAAATTAGTATAATGTTATATGTCAATTATACTTCAATTTTTAAAAAAAAGATATATTTGCAAAAGTAATTTATGATAATCTGGAATGTTAGAAACTTTTTCTAGCTTAATCTGAGTGATAGGTACATCTGTAAAACTTCATTTGTATAACTGACCATTTGTATATTTTACCACAATTGAAAGAAAGACCCACAAATAGTTGCCACATAATACAGTGCCTTTGTAGGTTTGAACAGTTAACAGAAGAGTGGTCTGTCAGGAGACAAATCACTAATATGTAAGAGGAACTGAAATGGGAAAGGAAAAAATAGCCCTTAAAGTAATTTAGAATTGGAGCACCTGGGTGGCTCAGTCAGTTAAGCATCCAACTCTTGATTTCGGCTTAGGTCTTGATCCCAAAGGGATGGGATCAAGCCCCACGTCAGGCTCTACGCTGAGCATGGGGCCTAAGATTCTCTCTCTCTCTGTCTCTCTCTCTCTCTCCCCCCTCTGCCCCACTCCCCTGCTCGTGCGCTCTCTAAAATAAAATAATAAAGTAACTTGGACTCAAGGTAATAATACTAACACTTTATACCAAGTACTGTTCTAAGAACTAACTATACATATAATAATGCATCTAATCCTTCTCATAACTCTACATGACAGGTATTATTATTATCCTCATTTTACAGATGATGAAACTTAAGCCCAAAAAGGTTAAGTAATTTGCTCAAGGTCACACAGCAATGAGAACTTTCCCCATGATAATAAACTTATTTTTTTTACCATAACATACATACCTATGAATATACAACAAAACAAAAACGAAGACAAACTAAAACTGGCATTCTCACAACTGGCATTCTCACTAAAACTGGCATTCTCACAACTGGCATTCTCTTTGGTTTCTACAAAACCAGAGACCAACAGTAACATTTCTTTGCCCCATCATGAAACTTCAAAGTCAGCATCATCCTCTCACCAATTTCAGTCTGCAATCTTACCTAACTATAAACCTCACTCAGAAAGGCACCGTCTACATCACCCTTGATCTTCTACTCTGAAATAAGGCTTCACAAAATAAAAAGTACTTACTTTCTCACAAGAATGTTAAAGATACTTGGAAAAGAGAACAAAGAATAAAACATATTCCAAAGGAAAAAAACCCATAACTTCATAATCTACTGGATGAATACAGGTGAAAATAGAGGTTAAAAGAATCAAAAACAATCCCAAAGTTTCTAGCTTGCAAGGTTTTAGAAAGGTTAACAGAAATAAAAATAAATGGCCATAAAAGTCTTGCACACAAATGTTCATAACAGCTTTACTTGTAATAGCTAAAATCCGGAAATGATTCAAATACCAATAAGTAAACAGATAAATAAATTATGGTATAACAAAACAATGGAATAGTACTAAGGAATACAAGAAATGAACCATAATACATGCAACAACATAAATACCACAGACATTATGCCAAAAGAATACAAACAACAACAATACACACTGTATGATTACATTTCTATGAAACTAGAAAAGACAAACCTAATTCATAGTAATAGAAATCACATCAGTGGCTGCCTAGGAATAGAGTGAGTGATTGCAAAGGGTTATAGGGAATTTCCAGGGAACAGAAAAATGCTCTTTGTTGTCACTAGGGTGACGGTTACCTGAACACTAAAAATTTGTGAATTTTACTGCAAGTAAATTATACTTTGGTAACGCTGACTGAAAAAACATTATTAACTTTGAAACTGGTAAATAAGGGGAACCTTTTGCAAGGGGAAATGAAAAAGATGAGTTCATTTTATATGTGTTGAAACTAGCATATCTATGAATATTGAAGAAATACAAGACATCTCAGGCAGGCATTTGGAGACATTTAGAGTAAGGGGCCAGTAAAATAAAATTTTTAAGAAGGGGACAATAAATAGCACTAAGCATTACAAGGAAGACATTTAGAACCACACATGAATATTTATTCTCCTTGAGATTTCTCAAAAACATTTTTCTAAGTTTATTTATTTATTGGGGGTGGAGGGGCAGAGAGGGGGAAGGGGGGAGAGAGAGGAAGGGAGAGAGAAATACTCCCAAGCAGGCTCCACTCTGTCAGAGCAGAGCTGGACAAGGGGCTCAAACCCATGAACCGTGAAATAATGACCTGAGCCAAAGCCAAGAGTCGGATGCTTAACCGAATGAGCCACCCAGGCACCCTGAGTCTCTCTCTAAACTCAAAGTCCTGCTCCCTGAAAATCGACCTAATAAAAAAATTGATGTTTTTTTGGCACTTAAAATATTAAAAAAGCAAACAAGATCAGGAGGACTAAGATCACCAGTATATTTATGCTTAGAAAATTTTTTGCATATTTTTGCACACACTAAATTGCTAAAAAATACCAATAACATTTACATATCCTAAGTTTCCCATGTGTACCATACAGGTAATTTACTAACTACAAATTTTTTTTTAAGATATTTTACTTTTAAGTAGTCTCCACACCCAACATGGGGCTGGAACTTATAGTCACAAGACCAAGAGTTGCATGTTCTACCGACTGAACCAGCCAGATGCTCCTAAACTCTAAATTTTTCATGTCTCTCATTTGAAGTGCTTGTAAATGTGTACTGCTGTTCTGCAGACATGCATACTAGGAGGTTTTTCTCCTCCTGCCTAATCCACCATTCAAATGTTTAATACCAACCATCTTTGAAAGGATAAGAAATTATGATTGCTTATACAAAGGGGTACAGTGTGGGAAGGGGATAGACATGGAAGGATAACTTACTTTCCATGGTATATCTTTTTTGTATATTTATTTTTTAATTTTTCAATGTTTATTTTTGAGAGAGAGAGAGAGAACGTGAGCAGGGGAGGGGAAGAGAGAGAGAGATGGAGACACAGAATCTGAAGCAGGCTCCAGGCTCTGAACCGTCAGCACAGAGACCGATGTGGGGCTTGAACTCACGAACTGTGAAATCATGACATGAGCCGAAGTCGGACTCAACCGACTGAGCCACCCAGGCACCCCTGTATATTCTAAATTTTATACCATGAACAGTTATAACTTATTCTAAATAACTTAACCTCTTTCCATTATTTAAGGCCTTTTCCAACTTTAAGGCAAAAGCTGATGATTTCCCAAAGACAACCGTGGTGCCAAGATGCAAGTATGATGGAAATACTTTGACTAATTTACTTCTCACAGGCCTTTGCCATTATAGAGCCTTAGCTCTTAGCTCTGTCCATTAACTTCATGTAAAAGTACTATTAGCCTCTAAAAGATAAGCTCTTTCTTTGCCTCATTAGAAGCTGGAAGACAGTTTTACAAATCAGATTTATTTCCTTTAATCTTTACTAAAGTTTTTTTTATAAAATCCTGACTCAGCCTTCTCCTTGACTTTTCTATTCCCAACAGCCACATTCCCTCTAATTCTAATTATCAATACCCCAAGACTAGTAATTCCCATACCTGAAAGGAAATTCTCACTAAGGAAGAGAAATAGAGAAATAAACTGCATATACTAGTATTTCACGTACAAAGAAGTAATGAAAAATTTTCATATTCAAACATTAATAACTCTGTTATGATATAGGCAGATATCAGAAGGTGGTAAAAAGAGAGAATTAATGAATACAAAACAGCAGCTTTTAATCTTTGAATCTTTAAAATCTAGTGAAATACTCTAAACTTGTGAAATCTCAGTAACATTCTGGAGAAATGTCATTTACAGGAAGAACACCACTGCTAATTCACTTCAGTCTAATTAACAATATTAAGTCTAGGAGTGCCTGCCAGGCTGGCTCAGCTAGTGGAGCGTGAAACTCTTGATCTCAGGGTTGTGAATTTGAGCCCCACACTGGGTGTAGAGAGTACTTAAAAGCAAAATCTTTTCCAAAAATTAAGTCTAATTAGCAATATGTGATTGATTAGTCAAAAAGTTTTTTTCCTCCCTTTACCCTACTGCCATGTAGATTCTACTTAACCTGGTAGAGTACAACTAGCTCAGGTTTTACAGACATATTCCTGGCTCCATTACTTACTGGCTACACAATCGTAAGTTCTTTAACCTCAAGCATCGGTTTCCCCACTATATAATGGGGCTGCCACCTACCTTGCAGAAATGTTGTAAAAGATTAAAACAAAAATATATCTTAAAGTATCACACACACAAATAAATGTTCAGTAACTGGCAGCTCTACTACTACTAAAACTCTTATCATAAATTTCAACATAATTAACTATTTAAAAGACTAAATAAGCTGTAACTCAACATATGGCAAATATTTACTATGGCTGAAATATTTCAGTTCTCTTCTTCAGAATGCACAGTATGACTGCACTTCCTTACCTCTTCTGTGTAATCTGTTAAGACCATGGGATTTGTTTTGGCCAATGAATAAGCCAAAATGACATGACCCTCTTCTAGACACTTTAAGAACCAGTGAGTTATTAGCAAGTTTCCTTTCTATTGCCATGGAGATCGCGAACAATGTGTTAAAATGGAGCCTCTATCAGTCTGAGACCCTGCATAGCAAGAACAAGCAGAAGCCCCCACCAACCCACACTATACATACAGCATGTCAAGCAAAAAAATGTCCTGTTAAAAGCCACTAAAAGTTCTGAACTGTTTGTTACCACAACATAACCTAGTCTCTCCTAATACACAACCAAAGCCAAAATCACTATCTTTCTTGTTTGCTTACAAAGTCTTCCTCAACACATCCTTTCCCTTACCTCTAGTAAACCCCTATCCTATCAATTTTTCTGCCTTAATGTCTCTCAAATCCATCATGTCGGCTCTCCTTATTTAGACTTCTGTAATAACCTTCTAACCAATCTTCCTACATATAATTTCTGCCCATTTATTCTCCATAATACCTTCAGAGTAATCTTTTCAAAACACAAATCTGATTAATACACTCCTGCTTTTATATGATTCTCACATCAGCAAAAATGGTCCTTCAAAAAATAACTATAAGAACTGCTAGAAATGTTTCATATTCTGCATGGTGATTACATGACTGTATACATCTGCAAAAATTCAACAATGTTACACTTCATATTTATGCAGTCTGGTGCATTAATTATGCCTCAATTAAACAGTTAAAAGAACTAAGATGGCCCCAAAGTAATTTTTTACCAAATATCCATCCCTAACCCTATAAATAACCTATAGCCACAAACTATGAATCCCTTTCTTAGATATTGATCTTTCATGCTCTCAGGTATTTGATATCCTTTCCAGTCCTACTTTTCTTTAAGACCTAGATAAAATCACACTCCCTCAGGGCTCATTCCAGCTTTCTGAACATCATTAAACTCTACCTTTACTTTTGCTATAACAGCTCTTTGTACATTCCTCTTCCCATAACCTTAGCATTGACTAAACCAGTGCATCTCAATCAGAAGTGATTTTGTTCCCCAGGGGACATCTAGCAATGTCTAGACATTTTTGATTGTCACATGCGGCAGGGAGTGCTACTGGCATCTAATGGGTAAAGGCCAGAAATGCTGCAAAATATCATAATACACAGCACAGATCCCCCCCATAACAATTAATTATCCTCCCTAACATGTCAATACTGCCATGGTTGAGAAATCTTGCACTGAATTATTGTATATACCTATTTGCAAGTCTATATCCCTAACTAAACTGAACTACAGGAGGAATCCAGTCTTAACTCATTTTTTGTATCCGGGCACAGCACCTAGCAAATAGCACTTGAATGTATAATAAATAGATGTCATTATGATAAACACAGTGCCTAGAATATAGGACTCAAAATATATAATACATGTGTTATTAATGAATCTCATTTTAATTAAAATAAACCTAAAGCTACATAGTGTACTGGCTAAACTGGTAGTCTTTATTTATTTTTTTCTTTTAAAGATATTTTTTCATTTACTTAAAGTGGGCTCTACGCCCAGCACAGGCTCAAACTCACAACCCTGAGATCAAGAGTTGCATGCTCTACCAACTGAGTCAGCCAGGTGCCCTAAGCTGGTAGTCTTTAAATTCAAATTTCATCAATTACTATTTTGATTTGGTGTTTTCATAGTATATACCAACAAATCAAAAGTTATAACCTGAGTATCTCAAAAGTGTTAAGTGAAAATTGATTTCCATACTAAGATAAGCATGAGTATACCAAATAGCTTAATCACTCACTATGCATCAAAAGGAATAAAAAAAGAACACTGTTTCAAAAAAAAGTTTTCATCTTATCACACAGTACCATCTAAGACAAAGTAAAATAATGGATACTAAAATTTAGAATACCAGAGCAACTGGCTGGCTCAGTTGGTGGAGCATGCAACTCTTGATCTCGGGGTTGGGAGTTCAAGCCTGAATGCTGGTTGTAGAGATTACTTAAAAATAAAAATAAAAGCGGCGCCTGAGTGGCACAGTCGGTTAAGCATCTTGACTTCAGCTTAGGTCATGATCTCAGAGTCTGTGAGTTTGAGCCCCGCATCAGTCTCTATGCTGACAGCTCAGAGCCTGAGCCTGCTTCAGATTCTCTGTCTCCCTCTCTCTCTGTCCCTCCCCCGCCTCGCTCTCTCTTAAAAATAAACATAAAACATTTTAAAAATATAAATAAAAAATTTAATACTAAAATTTAAGGATACCATTCCAGAATCCTAACTTTAATCCAATATAATTTATATTAACAGAGTAACAGTGCACCTTAAATTAATGTCAAAAATAGACATTTTTATTATTTAATAAACATTTCATATCTCAAAAACAGAATTTTATTGTTAATGACTGGATGTACCACCTCAAAGAGTCATAAGACATATTTTAGGTGTTTGCTTACTGTACCCGTTTTACCATTCCTACCCTAATATATTCCACACCATCACGTAGAAGGTTGAATGAAGATCTGCACTTTCAAGACTTTTAAATGAATCAGATGACCTGTTAAATTTAGTTGTTTAGAGTAAAATATCAGGAGGCTAATTATCCAACTGAAGGTAAATTTTTGAAAGAAAGATACATTATTGAAGTATCTACATTCCAAATATGGTAAATAAAAGTTCTTTGATTCCTACTCAAAGTTCTCAAGACATACAACTTTCAAAGTAGGTCCATTCTTGTGGATTAAAAACATGTTTTTTTCAAATATCATTTTGGCCCTCCTTACAGGCACAAAATCTAATTCAATTCCAATACTAAAACTACCAAATGCAAAAACAAAGTAAAATACAAACCAAAATACTCCCATCCCCCTTATCATTTATTTTTTATTAAATAATAAATAGCACTTACTTCCTATATATTCAACCAGTGACAGAAAAAATTTCATTTGGTAACAATCCTTTATTTAGGATTTTGGGATAACAACTTTTACTATAGTTATAAGCCTCTCTTGCAAAACTTATTCTTCTAATTTACTGTATTATCTAATACATATTACAAAAACGAAATTCACATATCAATATTTTTATTTTCTTCTAAAACCATGCTATTCTTGAATATAGTGGTTCTCTTCAACCAATTCACTACATATTTGTATGTATATGTGTAATTAGTTCAACCAAAATGTCACATAAACGAAGAGATACCCAAATTCTATACTTTCCATCGCTAGCAACGAAGTCTATTATAGGACATTCCTTTTCTAAATAGAAAACTTTCACATCTTTTCCTTCTTGAAGTCCTTTTCCTCTAAAGTTTCACAGCATTATTTTACAGAACTTGAATATTCACACATACTACACAAAAACATTTTGTCAGTACCTAAAATGAAGATAAAAGGAAGGATCTTTTCATTACTCTATTTTCTCAATAATGGAAAAATCAGCGCTAACAACTATATATGTCAAAGTAAAGAATTTGAAAACAAGCACATTATATTGTTCCTCTGGGACTCAGAACCCTTAAATTCTAAGGAACAAAACCAACAAACACCATACTCCTATAATGTGATGATCCATTATTATAAAACATCACAGTCATCATCTATCATTTACATAGCATGAGATTACTGAAACACTACATGTTAAATACTATCACACATACCATACAGAGTTTCTATGCAACAATAAAGTTTCTTTATCAAGTATAATTACAGGTAAATAAGTAACTTTAGTCTTTCCAATCAACAATATAGATGCTTTTAGCAAAGAGAGAAAGCTTTCCCAAAGGAAAAGCCTTCCCCTTGTTTAGTAATGCTGTTCATCAAGTTTTTCTGAAATTTCTTTCTCAGTCTCAGTGGAAATAAATTTGAAGAAATCAGTAAAAAATACAGCCTAGAGACTCATAACTGCTACCACAAGTGGACTAAAAACATCAACCAAAACATAAGGATATGGTAAAATGTCATGCACTGAAGCACACTGAAATTTTAAAAATATACTTAATATACTTATCTAATATATTTAGTCACCTTACAAATCCTGTCAAAATATATGCTGCAATATTTTTAAAATCCACATATACCCCAAATAAAAATAAAAGACATTTTCTCAATATGCTCCAAATAAAAAGTTTTCCTTCCTTAAAAAATAAATTTTGCAATTCCTAAGAAACTGCACTCATACACACAGGCTATGACTCTAGATATGTAATAACATAGGTTCCCCAATATAAACACCTCAAAAGTTACCATCACACCCAAAATGGCTGGTACCCTTACCAGGATCTTTTAGACAGAGTCCTTAGTACCCTAACAAGATGTGCAGCCTAATAAAGGTAAATATGCATAACTATCAAATAGACTAGAGACTAGAATCAGGAAACACTGGAAGTAGACTTATTAAAAGAAAAAACAAGTATATTATACTTCAGAGGCATTAAAAGTAAATACATAAAGTAAAGGCATAAAAAGATGATGTAGCGCCTGGCTAGCTCAGTCAGAAGACCATGTGACTCCTGATCTCAGAATCATGAGTTTGAGCCCCACCTTGGCTGTAGAGATTACAGAAAATAAATAAATAAATATACACTTTAAAAAAAGGGGGGAGGGGGTGTGCCTGTATGGCTCAGTTGGTTGAGCATACAACTCTGGCTCAGGTCATGATCTCATGGTTTGTGGGTTCAAACACCACATCAGGCTCACTATCAGTGCAGAACCTGCTTCCTATCCTCTGCCCCCCCCTTTCTACCTCTCCCCCAAATACGCTCTCTCAAACAAAGTAAACATTAAAAAAAGGTAGAAAGGATGAGTTGAAAAAGAAATTAAAAAAATTTTTTTTCAACGTTTATTTATTTTTGGGACAGAGAGAGACAGAGCATGAACGGGGGAGGGGCAGAGAGAGAGGGAGACACAGAATCGGAAACAGGCTCCAGGCTCTGAGCCATCAGCCCAGAGCCCGACGCGGGGCTCGAACTCACGGACTGCGAGATCGTGACCTGGCTGAAGTCGGACGCTTAACTGACTGCGCCACCCAGGCGCCCCGAAAAAGAAATTTTTAAAAAATGTAACTGGGTAACTAACGTGAATGTACATATTTTAAAAATGTAACTGGTTATCCAGAGCACATAAAGATACAGCCAAAAAAAAAAAAAGTTTGTTGGGATGCCCAACTCTGAAGTTTCTTAAGCATCTGACTCTTGATTTTGGCTCAGGTCCTGATCTCATGGTTGGTAAGCTTGAGCCCTGCAGAGCCTGCTTGAAATTTTCTTCCTCTCTCTCTGCCCCCCTCGCCCTGTGTGAGCACACTTTCTCTCTCTCTCTCTCTCTAAAAATAAATCAATAAACATTAAAAAAAAAACATTCTCATTAGAATGCTTACCCTTACATACCACATTCTGATTATTTCCTATTATTTTTCATTTAAAAAAAACTTATTGTAACTTACTAAATTGAATTCACTAGCCATTATTAAGTCACAACCTAAAGTTTGAAAAACACTAGCTTAGAGGAACTGACAATCCCAAGGAACTGACAATTCCTTGCTTTCATGAGTATCTAGTTTAAGAAAATATTCAGGAGGTGGAAAAAAATGAAAAGACAGAATTCCTCCAGGGCAGGTATCATGTCTTACTGGCATATGATCATCATTTAATGTCTGTTAATTAATATATTGTGGAATACAAACCACTTTCAAGGTAAGGATGTACAAAGGGAACCTACAAGGATAAGCTTAGGAGAGCAGGAGTACTTTGGATGCCTTCAAAGCTAGGAAGGTGAAAAGAGCTCCAGGATGTGGAAGAGTGACATGAAATGACTCTTAAATAAACAAATGAAGTAGAAAAGGGAAAGAAAATTTCATTATTTAGGAAAGGTTTATCCACAAAGGAAAAAGAATATCTCTTGTAGAACTAGCCAGTAGTCCACTATAGGTATAAAAAGTTTGTAAGCTACTCTTAGAATTAGAAGTTCTAATAATTTAGGGGTGCCTGGGTTGGCTCAGTCAGTTAGGCATCCAACTCTGAAGCTCAGGCTTGAGTTCAAGTCCTGAGTTGGGCTCCACGCTCAGTGTGGAGCTGACTTAAAAGAAAAATTCTAATCATTTCTTTCAAAAAGGTATGTCCAGCTCCAAATGTATTAATCCAAATCAAAATTATGGAATGCACTTCAGTGTTAAATATTAGACTCCCTGTATTCATTTGCAAACATTTATTAAACAGCTAGTGTGTGATAGCCAACAACTTACTGGGCACTTACTATGTATCAGGCAATATGCTAAGTACTTAACAAGTTATCCCATTTAAACCTAACAACCTTGTAAAGCAGGTTCTATATTCATTTTATAGATGAAGAAAGTAAGGCTTAAAAAGTCACATAAGGGGGGCGGGGGGGACCTGGGTAGCTTAGTTGGAAGCGACCAACTCTTGATTTTGGCTCAGGTCACAATCTCCCGGTTTGAGCCCCGCATCAGGTGCTACGCTGACAGTGTAGAGCCTGTTGGGATTCTCTCTCTGCCCCTCCTCCCCTTTCTCTCTCAAAATAAATAAACTTTTTTTAAGTTACATAAAGTAATTACACAGCTAATATTATTAAGTGAAATTAAGATATATTACGTGCCAGTTTTAGCATTATCAGTGGTTGCAAATCAGAATATTTTGTTCCATTCCATTATTTGTCACTGCTTTTCTCAGAAACTAAATTTTGCATATCTTTCTAAGAGTTCTGTTTTATTTTAAAGTTTATTTATTTTGAGAGAGAGAGACAGCATGAGGAGCACGAGCAGGGTGGTGGGCAGAGAGAGAGAATCCCAAGCAGGCTCAACCCATCAGTGCAGAGTCCAAGGCAGGGCTCAAGCCCACAAACCACAGGATCATGACCTGAGCCAAAATCAAGAATCCTACACTTAACCAAATGAGCCACCCAGACCCCCCATGCATGTCTTTCTAAATAGAATAATTCACCTTCTTCTAACTCTGCATTTTGTCAAAAGGAAAAATCAGCTCCTTTTCAACTTTAAAGATGTTAGAGGCCACTTAAAAGTAGTTATGTTTAGGGGCGCCTGGGTAGCTCAGTTGGTTAAGCAGCCAACTGCGACTCAGGTCATCATCTCCCAGTTCGTGGGTTCAAGCCCCGCATCAGGCTCTGTGCTGACAGCTCAGAGCCTGGAGCCTGCTACAGATTCTGTGTCTCCATCTCTCTCTGACTCTTCCCTGTTCTCTCTCTCTCAAAAATAAACGTTGGGACTCCTAAGTGGTTCAGTCAGTTAAGTGTCCAACTTCAGCTCAGGTCATGATCTAAGGGTTCAGTTCAAGTCCCATGTCAGGCTCTGTGCTGACAGTGCAGAGCCTGGAGCCTGCTTCAAATTCTGTCTCCCTCTCTCTCTGCCCCTCCCCTACTTGTGCTGTGTGTGTCTCTCTCTCTCTCAAAAATAAATATTTAAAAGAAGTAAAAAATAAACATTGGAAAAAATTTTAAATATACAACTCTAAAAAGAATGAGTTATTTACACTGACATTGGCATTTTTAATAGGCTATATATCTATACTTTTATTTACATGCCAGGTATTTATGTGAGTTCAAGCCCACATTGGGCTCTACACTACAGCGTGGAGACAGCTTAGGATTCTCTCTCCCTCTCCCTGCCCCTCCCCCACTGGTGTGCATGTGCACGCAAGTGTGCTCTCTCTCTAAATAAATAAACTTAAAAAAAAAAAAGGTGCCTAGGTGGCTCAGTAGGTTAAACATCAAACTTCGGCTCAGGTCATGATCTTGTGCTCATAGGTTCGAGCCCCGCATGGGGCTCTATGCTGACCGCTCAAAGCCCACAGCCTGCTTTGGATTCTCCCCCTCTCTCCCTGCCTCTTCCCTACTCAGCAATCTGTCTCTCAAAACAATAAAATACAATGTCAAAAATTTTTTTTCTTCTTAAGAACTGTTTCTAGTCCCTCCATACAACTTTTTAATTCATGTGGATTTTTTAGAAGGTCTGAGACATCTTTAATGAAATTAAACATCAATTTTTACCACTAAAAATTAAAATATTTCAACCCAACAATGGAATGGAATGGAATAATACAGGTTTGTATCTTTCTCACATCTTAGAATTTCAAATCTTGAAGAATATTTTTTTTAATTGATGTTTATTTATTCTTGAGAGTAAGAGAGACAGAACGTGAGCAGGGGAGGGCAGAGAGAAAAGGAGACGCAGAACCCGAAACAGGCTCCAGGCTCCAGGCTCCGAGCGGTCAACACAGAGCCCGATGTGGGGCTCAAACTCACGAACCGCGAGATCACGACCTGAGCCAAAGTCAGATGCTTAACCAACTGAGCCACCCAGGCGCCCCAGAAATCTTGAAGAATATTTTTTAAAATCCAGCCATAACAAGTATAAAAACCTAAAAGCAGATAAATGTAACGTTGGCACTCTGTTTAACAGATCAATCTCAATTTTTCGCAAGAAGTTGACTACAGAAATAACACTTTTTAGAAAAGACTCATTCATACATGATTCTGAACATCAGTTAATACATACCAAAAAACCCTCCTAATTTCTTTTTTTTTTTAAGTTTATTGAGTTTGGGGGGGGGGGGCAGGCAGAGAGAAGGGGAGTGAGAATTATGACCTGAGCTGAAATCAGGAGTTAAGAGTTAAGCCTCTAGGCTTAACCTACTGAGCCACCCAGGCGCCCCAAAACCTCCTAATTTCTAAAAGGTTAAACTAGTATGAATGCAATTATTATAATAGAGACTACTGATAACCAAAAGTGATACAAAGAAAAAATTAACTGATTTTAATACACAAATCAGTCAGATGAAAAACCCAGAATTTATTTCCTGGTAATGTGAATAACAGATTAATCTCAAATCTAATTTCAATGCCAACTGTTGGCCCCTAGAAAATTTCTGAAGTTACTATGTATTTATATCCACTAAATATGAGCAAATTACTAAAATAAATTATTCTCTTTATGGTTAATAACAGCATTTAGTCTTCCTGGTGTTCTATAACTAATCAGCTTCTTTCTTATTAATGGACTGACATAACATGGGACCAAATATGTATGTGCCTCGATATACAGAAAGGTTGTTTAATATTAACACACATTCAAGTAACTGCCATATCCATAGTTCTCCTCAAATCTATACTATAGAAAATACAGTAATAATTTTCTATTCAGTTCACTCATACTTTTGTTCTGTACATTGTTCTATTTCTCTAAAACCTCTCAGAGTTTAAATATGTTTGAGAAACTATCTTTTAGTTTGGAAGGTAGGTTACTGTCAAGATAATATTAGACTATTAAACCCAGTTGATTCTTAGAAAATCTTCCATCTATAAAACATGAGAATTATAACGAAATTAACAAATCAGATATCAGAATGCCAAAAGTTAAGTCATTAAAAGGGAATCCAGAGAAAGAGTCAGTTGTGAAAGAACAGGAAGTGATGTACACTGCCATTTTGTAGATGAACTATTTAGAAACCTAAGTACCATACTAAACTGGAATCAACCAAACCCAGCTCTCAGTATTCTCTGACAGTGGCATCAGAGGTCAGCCGAAATAACCCTCAGGCAGTTTTTCCTTAATAATGAATTTATCTAATTGGTAAAGAAGATACTTTTACCACTTTTAGAATTCCTACCAGCTATGGAAAACGGGGTTTCTTTTTACTTGTTCTTAAGAGTCTCTCTTAGTTCTAGCATGCTGAAGTATAGCAAGAAGTTTACGTACATTCTGTGTATATTCTCTAAGTTTTGTAGCCTTCACTGACAAATCTTCTCTGCCTGCATCTTTCCAAGACAAAAACATAATCATTCTCTGCTAAGCAGTATGCTTGGGTTTATACGTGACAATATATATGAATTATCAACAACATACAGAATTAAACTTTACGGCATAATTTCCCATATAGGGAGAAACTCTATACACCAAAACTCTACACACATGGCAGCTTTGTGCCATGAAATAAAAATTCAAATGAGAAGTGCTGTTTAAGTCAAAATAAATTTAGATAAAAATCAAAACGAAATAAAGAAAGCAAGGAGAATTCCATTTTCCGAAGAAAAATAATAAAACTGATTTAACATATCATTAATGTGCCTCCTTATATCAAAATCATGAAATGACAGAAACTAAATTGTTGCCTAAAACTACTACTACTAACATCTTTAAATCCCTGTCTTAAAACAGGTTTCAAAATGCAACAAACACACCAAAAAACGTATGATGGGTAACATTAAATGTAGATGACATCCAGAGGTATTTTAAAATAAGTCACCCACTAAGCAAAGCTTAAACACCAAATGCAACTTGTTAGTAAAATATCAAAACAACTCATATCTGTACATATTTTAGTCTTCACTGCTTTGGGAAAAAAAAGTAATTTTACGAACTTCTATATATGAGACATTTTTAAATCATTTCATCAGTAAATCTAAACACTTAAAGAAAAAAAGTATGAACAGTAGACTTCAAGACTATTCTTTGATCACAAAAAGCACTTTGCAACACACTTCCAGGATGTTAAAATTTTTATTTTTATTTATTTCTACTCTAAAAACAAGTACTACTGTAAGCCAGATGATTTCTTTTAAATAAATATGACATGAAGCAAAAGAAGTGGAAAATGACTACATAACACAGATCCTTTCACAGAATAATTAGGCAAATTAATGTCTTCTTTTTCATTTCCTTAACAAAGCATCTCCACAGAAAGGTTTGTAACCTAATCATTTTCAGAAAATTCCAATTTCAATGTTATACAAATAGCATTAACCCTGAAAATTCACAGCTCAAAGAGAACGAAGGTCCATTAAACGGCCTGCCTGTATGCATTAGTCTTTAATAATTCTTCAAAAACTACAAAAGTCACAAAAGAAAAAAAGAGAGGGACATGAAAGAGTACAAAATTATTTCATCTGAATCCCAGTGAAAACCCAATGTGTTCACACACACACACACAAAATGTCAATCTAGTGTTTAAAAAGAAAGCGAGAGAGAGACATCAAAACTGTTCAAACATGGCAGGGTCCCTCTCCAGAGACCATCTTTCTCAACAATAACAACAGGAACAGATATGCTTCCCAGGGACAGATCTCAGGGGAAGAATATTAAACCGGTACTGTTATCGATTTAAAACCAAGGGAAAAGGGTAACCTTTCCAAGGGAAGCGCCATTACTTCCCACTCCTGCTCCCCCTCCCTTCAGTGTATACACGGGCCTGTGTATGAAGAAACTGCCTTGGACTTCTGCAGCATTGCAGTAGACTAAAGGATGGGGAAGGGGGAAGGGTAGGGGGGAGAAACGCTTCCATCACCCCTACAGGAGTATAGATTTCCTGAGCGGGGGTGGAATCCATCCAGCAGGCTACCCTTCCCAAGAATACAGACACTACAAAGGAGGAGAGGGCGGAGCAGAGGATCAGAAGGGAAGGAAAGGGACCTCGCGCCTTTAAATCGGGGTGCACAGCAACCCAGTCTCCCCATGAGAGCCACACCTTCCTCGAGACATCCCCTTCCACCACCCCTTCCGGTGACCCTCAGGAAAGAGAAATGTAATTGCTCTTGCCCCTCAAAACGGGAGGGCGCCCAGCTCACCAGCTTCTTCACCCCACCCACAGAATCACAGACCCTCCTTGTCTCTCTCCCTACCCCACCCCCACATCCCTTCTACTCGGAGAGGCCCGAGTGGGCCGAATTTCCCCGCCCCCTCCATGTCTCCCTTTCCCAAAGCAGAGGTGCCCTTACCCTTTCGCCGACAGGTCTGGGCGGAGTAGGCAAGCGCAGCCCCCTGCAGCGCTCGGGTAGCCGCTACGCTGGAGGGCGAGGAGTGAGGAGGAGGGGGCCTGGCGACCGACCGCCGCCCCCCCCCCCCGGAGCCCCAGCAAGCCGCCCAGCCCAAGCTCTGCGACAAGGGGCAGGGGGGGAGGGGGCGAGGGGACGACCGGGGTCGAGGAGGCGCCCTCAGCGCTTGGGCTCAGCTAAGATGGCGCGGGGAAGTGCTGGGAGCCGCCGCCGCCGCCGCCTCGGGGGAACCGGCCCGGGCCTCGGCCGCCTCCCGTCCTCACACAGCCGAGGCCCTCTCGTCCCCCGCCGCGGCCCCTCGGCGGGCGGGCCCACGCACAGCCCTCCGCCACCACCACCACCCCTGGAAAGGGGGCGCTCACAAAGGGAAGAGAGGCCGCGGGCCGGCCGGCCGGCGGCGGGGCGGGGTCCCCAGGGGCCGGGAGGCCTCAGAGGTTCGCCGGTGCCTCGCGCTCTCGGCCCGTGAAGGGCGCAGGCAAGCGGGACCCCTCCTCTCTCCTTAGACAGGCGGCGGCACCAACTCACTACCTTTGCCACCCTCCCTCTCTCTCTCTCCTAGCCCTGAAGCCACAGAGCCCGGCCGCTGCCCAGGTTCCCCCCCCTTCCCCGACACCACTCCCCTCCTCCCGACAGTCATCCCAGTCTCCGATCTCGCGAGATTTCCCGCCTGACAGGCCCGACCCTGCGCGAGACACGACTGCGTACGCGTGCGCGCCCTCTCGGGAGCGCGCGAGTGCTTGCACTGGGCGGAGTCTTCCCGGGTGGCCCAGAGTCCCAGCCTTAGTCCAGCCCTGTCTCGCTCAGCTGGCTGAACTCTTCTGCCACGCGGGTGTCAGGTGCATTCATTTCACCCTGAAATCTAAGAAGAGCTTATCTGCTCTCCTTCTCCTTCTCTCTTCCAAAAACATCCGCCGCCCCCCCCCCCATAACCTTACGAATAAGAAGCTTGCCCTGACATGTAGAACATCCCATTCTTACACATCTTAATTCAACCCCTCCGTGGAATGCAGAGGTAAACTGGTCAGCGTCATCAGTATATAGTTGAGTATTTGAGAGTCTAAAAGTTTACAGTAATTTTTGGAACGGTAATAAGAGTTGCGAATACAGATTAAACCACCCTGTATGTTGGTAATGGTAGGAAAGAGACAAATTCTTGAGAAGTTTTTAGTAGGTTGAGTGAAGGTAAATTGTTGAAACGTGAGCAGTAAACAAACTAAAGAGTCCTACGGGTCCTGATGCAAGAAACGAATAGAGCTTTTAATTTTTTGTGTGGTGAAAAAATTTTTTAGAGGAACTCCCTTCAGTGGGCTATAAAGAGAGCAGTTTTATTCAAGAACCAAAAAGTGTGCCTGAAGTGCAGTTATAAAAAAAAAAAAATCTTGGTTCTTGGGGCACCTGGGTGGCTCAGTAGGTTAAGCCTCCTTGGGCTTAGGTCATGATCTCATGGTTAGTGAGTTCTAGATCCAAGAGAGTGCTCTACTGTCAGCACAGAGCCCTCTTCTGATCTTCTCCACCCCCTCCCCGCCCTTTCCCCACTGGTTCTATCTCAAAAATCTCAAAATAAATAAATAAGTAAACTTAAAAAAAAAATCTTGATTCTTCAACTAGTAAGCAGTGAGACAAATATGTGAGACTTATGCATAAAAATGTACTCCAGAACAATTACCAGAAGTTACAGCAAACTAGGAAAGTAAACTGGCTATGATCAGAAAAACAAGACATCCACTTTAGTGTGTTATACATATAATTTATTCCAAATATGCTTTCTTGTAGTAAGGGGTTTTGCTCTGTCAGTCAGTCATTACTCTTTTCCCCTATATTGTCAACAGCTATTAAGTGGCAACCTCCCCTCAACATAAAAACATGCCCTAGTTTCTTTGGGAGGAAAAGAAGGATTAGGATCTTCATCTCTCCTCCCCTTCACAGCCAAGCTTCTTGGAAAAGTTGTGTCTTCCCACCTTCACTGCAGCTGATCTTACCAAGGTCAAGAATGACCTACTTGCTGTGTCTAGTGGAGTTTATTTTAATCCTTTCCTTCTTGACATCTGCAATATTTGACATAGTTGATACTCCTTCCATCTTGAAACTGTGTTCCTCCTTGGTTTTTCAACACAACTCAAAACCAGTTTTCTTTCTTTTTTTTTTTTTTAAATAAATTTTTTTTTCAACGTTTATTTATTTTTGGGACAGAGAGAGACAGAGCATGAACAGGGGAGGGGCAGAGAGAGAGAGGGAGACACAGAATCGGAAACAGGCTCCAGGCTCTGAGCCATCAGCCCAGAGCCTGACGCGGGGCTCGAACTCACGGACCGCGAGATTGTGACCTGGCTGAAGTCGGACGCTTAACCGACTGTGCCACCCAGGCGCCCCAAAACCAGTTTTCTTAATACCTTCTTGTCCTTAGGGCCCCTCTTCCTCCACCTACCCTCAAATGATCCCCTTCCAAACCTGATCCCTTCTTCTGAAATTTACAGCAAGAATGTTCTAGTTATTTCATACATTTAGGAATGGAAACAGGCTTTTCTATATAACATTTGTTCTTAACTTTGTATAGAAAACTTCAAACGTACACAAAAGGAGTGGGATGTAATAATAAACCTCCATGTGTCCATCACCTAGCTTCAACTATTAACACCACTTTATCATTTTTGTTTCACCTATTCTCCCACTACCTTTTCCCGCCAATGTATTTTTAAGTAAATCTGTAGTAAACCATCATAGCATTTTACCTGTAAATACTTCAATATGTGTCTCTAACAAATACCTTTGTTGTAAACATAACCACAATATCATTATAACACCTTTACAATAACTTCTTATTATTTAATACCCAATCCATGTTCAGTTTTTCCTATACTTTCCAAAATGTCTTCTTACAGTCCATTTATCTGAACCAGGATCTGAAGTTCTGCACTCTGCATTTGATTTATTGCGATGTCTTTCATGTCTCTTTTCTTGTATAACGGTTCCCCTTCCTTTTTCCTTCCTTCTTTCTTTCTTTTTTGTACGCAGTTTATTTGGCTATGAAATCAGATACCTGTAGAACTTTCCACATTCTGGACTTGGCCAGTTGCAAAATCTGTGTACATACACATGGGCTTATTAACAGTTTTGATACTGCAAAACGTATCAGTTGTTTAATTTCTAAGATTGTATGCTAACAAGAGAATTACACTCATCAATGGTGGGAAAATAAGTTAATACTTAGAATAAGTGCAGATGTTGCACTTTATGTGATTTAACTCCTAAACATTTCTCTAATCCATCTCTTTCTTCATCCCACTGCCTCTGCTATGGTGGTTCATAACTGAGTTTCTTTTTCTTTTTTAACGTTTACTTATTTTTTTTTAACGTTCATTTATTTTTAAGACAGAGAGAGACAGAGCATGAACGCGGGAGGGTCAGAGAGAGGGAGACACAGAATCTGAAACAAGCTTCAGGCTCCGAGCTGTCAGCACAGAGCCCGACGCGGGGCTCGAACTCACAGACCGCGAGATCATGACCTGAGCCGAAGTCGGCCGCCCAACCAACTGAGCCCCCCAGGCGCCCCAACGTTTACTTATTTTTGAGAGAAAGATAGAGCATGTGAGAGTGGAGAGCAGAGAGAGGGGAACAGAGGATCCAAAGTGGGCTCTGTGCTGACAGCAGCGAGCCTGACATGGATCTCATAGACCGTAAGATCATGACCTGAGCCAAAGTTGGATGCTTAACCTACTGACCACCCAGACGCCCTCATAACTCAGTTTCTCTCTCTTTTTTTTAATGTTTTTATTTATTTTTTGAGAGAGAGAGAAAGAGAGAATGCAAGCAGAGGAAGAGTAGAGAGAGGGGGAGACACAGAATCCAAAGCAGGCTCCAGGCTCTGAGCTGTCGGCACAGAGCCCTGCGTGGGGCTCGAACCCACAAACCATGAGATCATGACCTGAGCCAAAGTCAGATGCTCAACCAACTGAGCCACCCAGGCGCCCCCATAACTCAGTTTCTAACTTAGGGTACTATAATTGCCTTCCAACTACTCTCCTCATCCCCCAGGATGCCCCATTCTCTATATTGAGGTGAGTGGTTTCAATCTTCCTAAGATGAATGTATCATTTCTAAAAGCTGAATGTATCATTTCTCTGCTTAAAACTCTTCCATGGCTCCTCAAAGCCCTCCAGATAAAATCCAGACAAAACCCTGCATACCTCTCTAGCTTTATTTAGGATGTTTGCACTATCTTGAACTATTATTCACTCTTCTGCTAACTGCTAATATGCTGTGAAGAGTATTAAAAAATATTAAAAAAATATTTTTTAAGTGGGGTGCCTGGGTGACTCAGTAGGTTAAGCATCCAACTTTGGCTCAGGTTATGATCTCATGTTTCTTGGTTTCAAGCCCTGCATTGGGCTCTGGGCTGACATCTCAGAGCCTGGAGCCTGCTTCAGGTTCTGTGTCTCCCTCTCTGCCCCTCCCCTGCTTGTGCTCTGTCTCTCTGTCAAAAATAAATTTTAAAAAAGTTAAAAAAAATTTTTAAGTTTATTTATTTATTTTGAGAGAAAGCACAAGTGAGCAGGGGAGGAGCAGAGAGAGAGAGAGGGAGAGAGAGAGTCTCATGCAGGCTCTGCACTATCAGTACAGAGCCTGATGTAGGGCTCAAACTCACAGGCCGTAAGATCATGTCCTGAGCCAAAACCAAGAAGTGGATGCTTAACCAACTGAGCCACTCAGGTGCCCCAAACATGCCACTCTTGATCTTGGGGTCATTGAGTTCAAGCCCCATGTTGGGCGTAGAGATTACTTAAAATAAAAACCTAAAAAAATAAATAAATAAAGGAAAGAAATTACAGGGTAAAGAATGGGTACCAACCATGTCTCGATCTTGTTAGAAAAGTTACCCAAGCAGTGGCAAAACCAAGAATAAGCTCTTTCCATACACTGTCTTATTTAATCCTCACAACAAACTTGTGAGATAGGTTCGATTATTATTATTACCTCCATATTATAGGTAAGGAAACTACAGTTCAGAGAGCTATGTCACTTGCCCATGATCACACAACTAAGAAGTTATGAGCTAGAATTTGAACCCACTTGTGAGTGAATCTCAACCACACTCTCTTTCCAACATATTGTACTCCTGGCACCATCAACCGAGGACAGCTTGACGCCATGCACATATTTTTAGTATGTGTAAGACATGCCTGACCATGTGTAATGTCAGTGTATTTCTTGTCATGCATGTATCTTTGTGTGTAAAGGCACCTTGACAATGTGTAGGTGAGTACACTGACTGATCTGGTGTCTATCCAATTAAACTGTCTTTTCAGTGTTGTCACTCAGTAAAAGACCAAGTCATATTCAACTCAATTTGACAAATACTTGTTGGGGGCAGCCAGCTGGCTCAGTCAGTAGGGCATGAGACTCTTGATCTCAGGGTCATGAGTTCAAGCCCCGTGTTGCATGTAGAGCCTATTTAAAAAAAAAAAAAACAAATAAACAACAAATACTTGCTGAATTCCTACTGTATGATGTTAGCCTTAAATAAAATACAGAAGGGGCAAATGGAACTAATGTTTATAAAGTTACTCTGTGCCAAAAACTGTATGAAGCAAGTGTTTTACATTCATTATCCTTTTAATCTTTCCAACAGCCCTGAAAGAAGGATGATGATGATGATGATAATGATTGTGATGACTCCCAATACAGAAGAAGAAAGTTGAGAAAAATTAAATAACTTTGTGCAACATCACTTAGCTGTTAAGTGGAGAGCTAAAATTACACTACAGGTTCAACATGAGCCCCCTTTTTTCTCACTGCCTCTTGGTCCCCTTTCTCAAATCCCTTTCCAGACTAGGAACTCAAAATCCTATTAGAGAGATGAGATCTGCTTGCACAAAACATTTAAATACCAATGCAAAACAACCTGTAAGCAAATGATACACTGAGCCAGACCTTAATTTATGCTTTTCTGGGCTTCAACTTCCTATCTAACTGCAATAGACTAAAATGATCTCTGGAATTCTTTTAGTTCAAAAATCTATAATTATAGGAATGATGCAAATAATATGTACAGATAATTTGAATTCCAAAGTGTGTGCATGTGTGTGTGTGTGTGTGTGTGTGTGTGCGTGTGCACATATGCATATTTAGAAGAAGAAAGGAAAAAAGCTTCTTTGGGTGTTTTACCAGACTCCTACTAAAATTTGGGGGGGAATTGCATTAGTCATGATGATATCTCCACCAACTTTAACTAGTGTATACATGTTTTGCAATTACATTGTGATTATTTATGGAAACCTCTATTTCCTTATAGTAGACGGCAAAAAACATTAAAGCTGAGTGCATGAGAGGGTAGTTGGTGAGAAGGATGTGTCTTAGAATTTCCATTGTAGAAACCTGTAGTGAGACACTCCATGAAACTGATAATCAACAAATCAATAAATAAGTATGTTACTGGAAGCCCATTCAGTGCATCCTGGCCTATTGGTTCATCCACAGATTTTGTCTTTAGGTTCTAAGACCAACCAACTAACGCAGGTTTAAGTCTGGTTTTCATACCTCACTCAGACATATCTACATAAGGCTGTCCGATATAGGCTGGAAAATAAACCTCATCATGTGTAAAGTGGTTTCTTGAGCTCTTCACTCCCATACAATTGGGTTCATTTTGTGAACATCGTTGAAAAATGCCAATCTTTTGAAAATGCCCTGCATGTGGAGACAGCTGGTTCTTCCATTTTAACTCACAGGAATAGATAAATGCTGGGCCAAGGTACCCTTAAGGATAGTAGAATATAACTCAGTTCCATAAAGTCCTGACCTAGAAACCTTTCAGTCTCAGGTAACTATCAGATAAGCATCTGTAGCAAGCCATGAATAAGTTAAATCAGCTGCTCCAGAGTCTCAAAGAAGTCCAACCCTGGGGTGCCTCAGTGGCTTAGCTGGTTGAGTGTCCAACATCTTAGATGTCAACTCAGGTCATGATCTCTAGTCAGGGGATCAAGCCCTGCAATGGGCTCTGCACGTGGAGCCAACTTGGGATTCTCTCTTTCCCTCTCTCTCTGCCTCTCCTCCATGCACGCATGCATGCACACATTCCCTCTCTCAAAATAAAAATATATTTTAAAACTTTTTTTAAACTTTGTTTATTTTTGAGAGAGAGAGACAGAGCATGAGCAGGTGAGGAATGGAGAGGGAGGGAGACACAGAATCCGAAAGGCTCCAGGCTCTGATCTGTCAGCACAGAGCCCAATGCAGGGCTTGAACTCAGGAACCGTGAGATCATGACCTGAGCCAACGTCGGATGCTCAACCGACTGAGCCACCCAGGTGCCCCTCAAAATAAATATTTTTTAAAAATTAAAAAAAAGAAGTCCAACCCTGAAGGTGTCAAACAGAGGATGGGAAGATACAGCAGCAGTAAACACTGACTGTGGAGTCCCACCTCCATCAACTTACTAGTGTCAAAACTATGCTACTTTGCATCAGTGTCATAACCAGACTGAGTATTCCTTTCCTTATCTGTAAAATGGGGTTAACATTATCTTCCTCAAGGGAGCCTGACTGGCTCAGTTGATAGAACCTGTGACTCTTTTTTTTTTTTTAAGTTTATTTCTTTGAGAGAGACAAAGACATTAGCCAGCAGAGGGGCAGAGAGAGAGAGGGAGATAGAGAACCCCAAGCAGGCTCAGCACTGTCAGCACTGAGCCCAATGCAGGGCTCAAACTCACAAACCCCGAGATCATGACCTGAGCAGAAATCAAGAGTTGGACGCTTAACCGACTGAGCCACCCAGGCACCAGGAACCTATGACTCTTGATCTCACGGTTGTGAGTTCGAGCCCCATGTTGGTATAGAGCTTACTTAAAAATAATAAAATCATTTAATAAATAAATAAAAATTTACCCTCCTCAGAGGGTTGTGTGAGGATTAAATATAATATGAAAAGTTCCTAGCCCATTTAAAGGGTTAGCTCTTTTTTTTTTCCTCAAAGAGATCAGATTTTATTGGGAGAAATAGGCAAGTAAGCAGACAATTAAAATATTGTGTTCTAAGTACTACAGCAGGAGTGAGCTCAGGATGCTTTGGGAGTACATGAAATCTCTCCCAATCTAGCCCCAACGTGGGGGAGACACTCAGGGAAGGCTTCCTTAGAGGAGGCAGTATCAGTGTTGTACTTCTCCTGCCATTCTCGGGGAGGTTGAAATGTAAATTATTTACCTAGGTGATGTCTAAGTGGGAGATATAACAAGAATTCATTATTTGATTACTTTCAGTTTTATACTACAAGGAATTACAAAACATATTTCTGGGACTGGAGGTAGAGATGAAAAGAAAAAAACCAAAGAGACAAACATACAATTTTCATGGACCTAGTAAATAAGGTGGGGACTCAGATGTTCCCTGGGAGAATTCCTGGAAATTAACAATTAGAAGGTTGAGGGCACCTGGGTGGCTCAGACAGTTAAGTGTCCAACTTCGGTTCAGGTCATGATCTCGTGGTTCACGGGTTCGAGCCCCGCATTGGGCTCTGTGCTGACAGCTCAGAGCCTGGAGCCTGCTTTGGATTCTGTGTCTCTGTCTCTCTCTGCCCGTCCCCTACTTGCTCTCTGTCTCTCTCTCAAAAATAAATAATCAAATAAGAACATTTTTAAAAATTTTTAAAAATTAAAAAAAAAACTTTTTTAATTAGAAGGTTGAATGCAGTCTGATAGGTGACCATGCTTAGGATCTTTCTGAAAAGGGTGATGTAGTTAGATTTTTTTAAGTAACAAACAAAACACACGTTTTGAGTTGTGTGCATTAGCTTGTTTGTTCAAGTGTTAGCTCTTATTACATATGCCTAAGGACGTAAATATTCAACCCACTGCTGTGACGCCACCCTCTGGCAGGCACCCCATGATCAGTGCATCATGATTGTCTGGGACATCTGTGAATGTAGGAAGGGTTGGGCAGCATGTTTGTGGACTGAGACGTTTTTGGAATTTATCTTCAGGACCAATTGGTGATTTTGTCATGCCCTTCTCTTTGGCTGACATCTGCCAAGATTAAAAACAAAACAACACAACACAAAACAAAACAAAACAAAAAAACCCACTACACTAATTCCTACCAGTGTCGTGCCACATAGGATATAAAACAAACAGCTGGTAGGGGCGCCTTGGTGGCTCAGTCGGTTAAGTGACTTCGGCTCAGGTCATGATCTCGCGGTTCCTGAGTTCCAGCCCTGCTTTGGGCTCTGTGCCGACAGCTCAGAGCCTGGAGCCTGCTTCAGATTCTGTGTCTCCCTCTCTCGCCGCCCCTCCCCGGCTCATGCTCTGTCTCTCAAAAATAAATAAACATTAAAAACATTAAAACAAACAGCTGGCAATCAAAATATAAAAGAAGTTGCTGCTTTATTGGCTTGGAATTATCTTTGTGTCTCCTCTCTAGCCTTCTCTTTACTAGGTAGTAATACTATGCTAGTAAGAAGTCTTTTGGTTTAAAGTGACTGTTTAAATCAGTTTCAGAAGGGGGGGAAAAGGAAATTTATTAGACCCTATAACTGAAAGGTCCAGTGCCTCAGGAATTAAAAGAATTTTGTTAGGTGTCTGACCCCCCTTTTTTCTGTGTCTCCACACATCATCCCAGCTCCCAGTTGTTTGCCTGTTTTTCTCTACAGGCTGGATTTTGTCATAAGGGTGTCTGTGTTTGTTTTGGGAGCAGTAGAGCTGGTGGTTCAGGTGCTCTCCACTGCTGCCACCTAGTTTAAAATACCCCAGCACTGAATGCTGCCATTGCTACTGTCAACACACAGGAAATGAATCAAGGAGTTTTCTAACATTGGTTTTAACTAGATGCTTCCCTTACTGATAGGTTGTATTATGATCACTAGTGACAGGAACCCCTGTCCCAAAGTTCAGGTGTATACATCCACTCAAACTTGCCTGCTGTGTGATCTTTCCTACATAAGCTGTCAAAAACCCCTGAGCAGGGGACAGAGGTCTAGTCTACTTATCACATGGCACCATACAATGGCTATCGTGAACCTCAGCCTTTCTTTCTCCTCTTCATAAATATTCTCAATACTGAAATGTTACGATATGGCAAATGTAGACATTGAAGGCATTTGGGACTTTGTGAGGATGAACAGATCAGAATTTGGGGCTTATGTGTCACACACATGTTTCCACGAGAAGTTTAAGCAAGATTCACATAGATCCTACTAAGGTCGATTTCCATCCTAGTTTGTGTCATACAGCAGAAGGATGCTGGACCAGGACAGGGGGCAGAGTGGAGTGGGAGAAATGGCCACAGAAGCATCCCGGGTTACTGACCTCAAAGGCAAAGGGAAGCTTCTTGCTCTCTCAGAGTACATAAAATATAAGGAACAGCTCCAGGCGGCCCAGCTTGGGCTCTTTTGTGGGCTAGTAGCTTCACCAAAGGATGAGACATTTTGATTGCCCTAGCTGGGATTCTGTGTCCACCCAGTGGCGTGAGGCTCAGAGTAACAGCTCCACAAGAACTACATAGAATTGATGCGGTTGGAATGGAATAGATACAGAGGAAATTCCCCAAGGAATGTAGGGTACCTTTTGCCAGAAGAAGAGGGAGCAATTATGGACAGACAAAAACAACAGATGTTCACTACAAGTAGACTAGAACTGCTGGTGAGGCCAAACGATATGGCTCTGTGAGGATGCTAGAGTAGAATGTGTTAACCCTTGCTACGGTCAGGTACAAGAAAGCAACCATCACCTAGATACAATGAACTTCCATATCTATGAGGTCTTCTGACCTTTACCATAAGTCTGAGAAATGGATAGGGCACACTCATTTTACAGAATATATTGTTGAGACTCAGGCAACACTAAGAAGCACAGCAGAAAGAAACGTGGTTCGGGGCGCCTGAGTGGCTCGGTTGGTTAAGCGTCCGACTTCGGCTCAGGTCATGATCTCACGGTCCGTGAGTTCGAGCCCCGCGTCGGGCTCTGTGCTGACCACTCAGAGCCTGGAGCCTGTTTCAGATTCTGTGTCTCCCTCTCTCTCTGCCCCTTCCCTGTTCATGCTCTCTCTCTCTCTGTCTCAAAAATAAATAAACGTTAAAATTTAAAAAAAAGAAAAAGAAAAAGAAAAAAACATGGTTCACAGGACAGGATCAGGTATAAATCTTACATGTACACCAGTTTGGGAGGCAGGTGCCTTCCAGACATTCTCAAAGCCTTAGACAATCCTGAAAATATCTGGCATGTGCAGGAGCCCAGGAGATGCCCATCAGTCAGGCACTTGGTACCAAGGTGACAGCAACTTCCTGGGAACACAGCATATGTATGCATCTTTTCCTAGAGTTCTCTATCACACCAGCCTTTGTAGTTAGCTATTCTTCCACATACTCCCTGATAACAGTTTTTATTCACTCATTCTTTTTTTTAAATGTTGTATTTATTTTTGAGAGAGCTCAAGAAGGGGAGGGACAGAGAGAGAGAGGGACAGATGATCTGAAGCAAGCTCTGCACTGACAGCAGTGAGCCTGATGTGGGGCTTGAACTCCTGAACCACGAGATGATGACATGAGCTGAAGTCAGACACTCAAGCAACTGAGCCACCCAGATGCCCCTCATTTTTTTTTTTTAAGTAAGCTCTATGCTCACCATGAGGCTTGAACTCAGAGCCCCAAGGTCAAGAGTCACATGCTCTACCGACTGAGCTAGCCAGGCATCCGTATTCACTCATTCTGATTTCCATCTCCCACACCTAAACCAATTTCTGACATATAGACGACTCACAATAAATGTTTATGGAATACTGAATTGATAAGATAGCAAACATTTATTGGATGTCAATTATGTGGATTATACTAGGCTCTGTGGAAATACAGATGAATAAGATACCATTCCCATTCTTGAGATCATCGCCTAATGGAAAACACCCAACACGTAAACAGTTCTACGTCATTTACGACTCTTTGGTCCCAAACGGCAGAGAACCAGACCCAAAGTAGCTTAAGAAAAATGAGAATATTTTGGTTCGCACAAGCTAAACAGTCCAGAGTTAAGATTGGCTTCGGGCAGAGTTAGTTCCATGCCCATAAAGGCTCTGATTTCATCTTCAGGTCTTCGACTGTATTGCCTCAACTACCTAGGCCCCTCATCCAAAGGTGGTTGTGGTAAAATCCACATAACAAAATTTACCATTTAACCATTTTCTTTCTTTCTTTCTTTCTTTCTTTCTTTCTTTCTTTCTTTCTTCCTTCCTTCCTTCCTTCCTTCCTTCCTCAGTAGGCTTCATACCCAGCACAGAGCCCAGCATAGGGCTTGAGCTCATGACCCCGAGATCAAGACCTGAGCTGAGATGAAGAATCAGACACTTAGCTGACTAAGCCACCCAGGTGTCCCCCATTTTAACCATGTTCAAGTGTACAGTTCAGTGGCATTAAGTATATGCACACTGTGGTGCAACCATCACTGCTCTCCATCTCCAGGACTTTTCTCATCTTCCAAAATGCAAACCCTGTACCTGTTAAACAATGCCTTCCCATCCTACCTTCACCTCCCCAGTCCCTGCTATTCTCCATTGCACTTTCTGTCTCTATGAATTTGACTACTCTAGGAACCTCATACAAGAGGAATCACACAGTGTTTGTCCTTTTATGACTGCCTTATGTCACTTAGCATAATGTCTTCAAGGTTCATCCATGTTGCAGTAGGTGTCAGAATTTCATTCCTTTTTATGGATGCATAATATTCCGTTGCGTGTATATACCATATTTTGCTTAGCCATTTGTCTGCCAATGAACATTTGGGTTGTTTCCACCTTTGGCTACTGTGAATGCTGCTGCTGTGAACATGGGAATGTCTGAGTCCCTACTTTCCATGTTTTGGATGTATAGAGGTTGAGCTTTTTTTAATTATTATTATTTACTTAATATTTACTTATTTTTGAGAGAGAGAGAGAGAGAGAGAGAGCACAAGCAGGGGAGGGGCAGAGAAAGAAAGAGAGAATCCCAAGCAGGTTCTGCATTGTCAGGGCAGGGTTCAATGCAGGGCTCAATCCCAGGAAGCATGAGATCATGACCTTAGCCAAAATCTAGAGTCAGAGGCTTAACCTACTGAGGCACCCACGTGCCCCAAGGGGGTAATCGTTTTAAGAACAAAATAAATAGCAACTTTATTAAAGGCTGTGTTGGGGGCACCTGGGTGGCTCGGTGGGTTGAGCGTCCAACTCTTTTTTTTTTTTTTTAATATGCTTTTTTTCCTCAGTGCCCTCATCAGCAGGTAACAGCTACATATCTATTAAGAGTCTGGTCAAGACAATCTAGTTTTGTTTTGTTTTTTTAATGTTTTATTTATTTTTGAGACACACACACACACACACACACACACACAGTGCGGGAGAGGGGCAGAGACAGAGGGAGACACAGAATGTGAAGCAGGCTCCAGGCTCTGGCCTGGCCTTAAAAAGGCCGATGCAGGGGCGCCTGGGTGGCGCAGTCGGTTAAGCGTCCGACTTCAGCCAGGTCACGATCTCGAGGTCTGTGAGTTCGAGCCCCGCGTCAGGCTCTGGGCTGATGGCTCGGAGCCTGGAGCCTGTTTCCGATTCTGTGTCTCCCTCTCTCTCTGCCCCTCCCCCGTTCATGCTCTGTCTCTCTCTGTCCCAAAAATAAATAAAAAACGTTGAAAAAAAAGGCCGATGCAGGACTCGAACTCATGAACTGCAAGATCATGACCTGAGCTGAAGTCAGACACTTAACCGACTGAGCCACCCAGGTGCCCCCAGCGTCCAACTCTTGATCTCAGCTCAGGTCATGATCTCATGGCTCATGGGCTCGAGCTCAGTGTCCAGCTCTGTGCTGAGCATAGAGCCTGCTTGGGATTCTCTCTTTCCCCCTCTCTCTACCCCTTCCCTTCTCACGTGCACACACACATGTGCTCTCTAGCATGTGCTCTCTCTCACCTTCTCTCTAAAAATAATAACAGTAATAACATTTTTTAAGGCTACGTTAAATTCCCATAGTCCCATGCCACTTCTGGCTTGGATCATTCCCACTCTACTTCCAAAACAAAGAGTCAGCCCTTACCATTGAGGACAGACACGAATCCAGAGGTTTTCCCATCACCACCACTGGCCACTACGTTCTGCTTTGGAATTGGATAATGTACCGTGAAAGCTAGCTTTCCTCTCAGATCAGACTCTGAATGATAGGAGGAACCTAGGACTGAGCAACTTTGGCTCCCTGCGAGGGAACATGCCGGCTGTGGAAAGCCCATAGTTGTAAATTGTCAGGTGGTGACTGCCTGTGAAACCTGTCAAGGCTCTGACAGCCCAGCTGAGAACCTAATTAGCAGTTACAAAGAGAGACAGGAAAAACATGTTGTCAGAGAGCTCCCCGTCTGAGAGAATGAAGTACAGTGTCCTGCCCCGTCATCAACCTCCTTCTTGTTTCAACTGGAGCAAAGCACATTAGTATAATTGACATTACACATGTTTATTATCTGGAACAAAGGAACCATGTCAAACCACAGCCCTGTGTCAGCTGAGTCTTTGGTAATCACAGAAATTGAACAGTGGCATTTGACCTGATTGTATGAGCACTTCCGATCTTCTCAGTGCCAAGGATACTACCAGACCATGCTCGCTTTTCTCCTGGAATTTACACAAACTTCAAACAATCCTCCTCCTTTCCTGGAGCGAAGAGGAACAGTGATCCTTTGTTCTCATGAGACCTAGAAAGGGATGATAACTTACCCAAAGTCACACGGCCAGTCAGCAACCCGGCATCATATCTTCCAAGGAAAATAAATTTGTAGCAACCATGCTGTAGTGGCAATGTGAGGAAACCAGCAATCTTCACCAAGAATCCCTAAATTGGGGAAAAGCAACATGAGAGTATTCACATGCCAGTTTTTACCAAATCTTGGTCCTCTACTTTTGCAAAACACTCACTCACACTTCCCACTTGCTTCAATTGTATCAGCAGCACCTGAGCAAGGATGCTAAATTTCTCAATGGGAATTTTTTTCCCCCAAAATCTTGAAAATAAAGGACCTGGTACTTATAGCCTCTGGAGATGGGAGGAAAGAGAGTTAACATTTACTGGATACAACTGTTACATTCTAGATACTGTGTTTTGCCTCTAATTTAATCTACAAACCAACTGACAAAGTAGATATTACTATATACAACTTCAGATGCCATACCCGGAGCTCAGAGAGGTTAGGTAAACTGCCCAAGATGACACAGCTAGTAAATGATAAAGCGGATTTAAAAAAATTGGGGGGGGCGGGGAGCGGGCGCCTGGTTGGGCCAGTTGGTAGAGTGTGTGACTCTTGATCTCAGAGTTGTAAATTCGAACCCTCCAGAGGGTGTAGAGATTACTTAAAAATAAACAATTTAAAAATTTTTAAATTAAGTTTGTGTTTTTTGAGAGAGGAGAGGGGCAAAGGGGGAGGGGACAGGGGTTCCAAAGTGGACGCTGTGCTGACACCAGATGCCTCCATGCAGGGCTCAAACTCACAAACTGGGAGATCATGACCTGAGCCAAAGTCGGACACTTAACCAACTTAGCCACCCAGGTGCCCCCCAAATTTTAAAAAATCTTTTAAAAATGTATTTAACAATGGTTTTAATGTTTATTTTTGAGAGGGGGAGGGGCAGAGAGAGGGGGACAGAGGATCCGAAGCAGGTTCCGTGCTGACAGCTCCCACCCACAAATGACCTAAGCAGAAGTTGGACGTTCAACCGGCTGAGCCAACCAGGATCCCTACCCTAAAAAATTGTAAATTTATTTATTTATTTATTTATTTATTTATTTATTTATTATTATTATTTTTTTAATTTTTTAGGACAGAGCTTGGAACCCGCTTCTTTCAGGCTTCAAGGTCTGTGTTCTTTGTAATGCTTTATGCTACCTCAGAAGAGAAGAAACTAAAGGGATTCCCAAGAGATAAAGGTGATACAATCAGCCACTCTGAACTTCTAGTGCGTTTGACTTTCTTACACATGTATAGATTAGAATTAAGTACAAGGCATTCAGCAAAACACTCCATCAGGTTCCAAGCCCCTACAGAGAATAGGGACCCCGGGTGGAAATTGGAAGAAAGGAGGGGAAAAGAAGTGGAAGAAGAAAGGAGGAACAGGAAGGGAAGGTTCCTGGGAAATGTAACGGGTAGCTGGAGGTTGTTCTCAGAGGCCTTCCACCTACACCCAAAGAACGGTGCAGAAGCTGATACTCCTTTTTTGCTCCATTCACCATTTATGTTCTCTTCTTCTACAAAAGGATTAGCAGGATGGGCTCAGTGGGAAAGGAGGCCCCTGTGGGATCCTGTTACCAGCCATCTGTGTTCTGTTCTTTACTTTCGAACAAGACGGCTCCAAAACTCTGAACTGGAGAGGGAGTCGGAGCTGTGTACGGATCAGCAGAGCTGTTGCTAACAGCTCTGACGCCTGCAGGATGACTCAACCCTCTGTGCCTGGCGGAGTCAGCTGTGGTCCCCTGGAGCCTCCTACTCTAGGGACAAAATCAGAGATGTGGAGAAGTATCAAGATCCTTGATCTTGGGCAGGAATTCAGGATACAGAGATAGGTAGGGGCTCCTGAGTCTTTATTTAAGCGTTCTGGCTGATGATGGGGGAGGGCTTAAAGGCAACAGGAAGTCACAGTCCTTTATATACTTTAGCTGCTCCACAAAAGGAATATACCGTCTGGAGGATGGCAGTCAGCAAAAGCCATATGGCTGTGTCACCAGGAATTCAGCCTAAACACAAATATCACTCACTTCCCTGGTGAATTTTACTCAGGTACAAGCATCTCCCGCTGTTCCCTCACTTGGGAGAAAACCAGACTTCCTGTGCTGACATGATACCATGAATACTGACTGAACCGTTGCTCCCCTGGTTACTTGTTCAGATCTCTGAGATACAGGCAATTAGGAGGAAGCTACTCGTGCATCATGTCGGGAGTCACCTGGATTTACCCCAGACCAACACATAGACACCTTGCTCTACCTCCACCTCCAAAAAACCCCGGGCTTCCTCAAAGACTTTTCCTTTCAGTTGGCTCCTTATCACTCACCGATAAACAACCCCCAAAGTTTGGCTTCTTGTTGTCATGGCAACCTGGGAGAACAGGCTGAAGCTGCCAATAAAGGCGTTTGCAAGAGCTCCCTAACCTCAGACTCTTTTAAAAACAATAGTAGGAAGTGGGATCACCACTATCTCCCCTCCCCACCACACTACGTACCCAATTGTCACCAATTGGTGGCACCAATTGGTCCCTACCACCAATTGTCAGTTTTATGGAGTGATTTAGTTCTTGGAATAGCTAAGACAGTGGCTGTTTTGCCGCCACGAAAGGTTTTCATATTTTAATGCAATCCTTTCTTTACACACTAGCCCAGTAATCAGAACAACCTACTGGGTATTAGCATCTCTAAGGGTTCATGGTTACAAAATACGACGCCTGTGCTCTTTACTCTATTTTTCTGTGCCTGTAGGAAGTATCTGGGTAGTTGGTATTTCAGGGCTAGAACTGCTGCTAGTTTCCAACCAAGGGTGAGAAGACTCCTGGTGTTCTCATATAATATGGCAAAAGTACTTTGTATAGGAGTGTTCAGATATTCATATTAACTACTATCCCCTGTCCACAAAACCGTTTACCTCAAGGCTATATTGCATAGGAGTTAAGCTCATGGATTCTGGTTCAAAATTCCTGTTTTGAATCCCTTCTCTAGCCTCTACCTTCTATGACGCTTTCTCTGTTTCACTTTCCCCTTCATGAAAGGTAAAAATAATAGTATCCACGTCAGAGGGCTTTCATGAGGATTAAATAAATTAAAATATGTGAAGTATTTAGATCAGTACCTGGTTTTGTATGTCGAGTGTGTCCCTAGACAGAGTATGTTGGAGAGAAACACGGACAAGCTACCTTGTCCTCAAAGAGCTCACAGGCTGATATCCACATGGTAAAGATAGACAAACCAATATTTATAGATAACATGACAAGTGCTTGTCTAAATGGAGAAAGGAACAGAGAAGGGGGCCAGAAATTCGGCCCTGAAGGATGCCTGGGGTTTTCCTAAATCAGAGAAATGGTTTATCAGTTAGGCACTCTGTGTTGCAGAGGACAACTCATTCCATTTATCTCAATAATTTCTTGGGGGCGCCTGGGTGGCTCAGTCGGTTGAGCATCCGACTTCAGCCAGGTCACGATCTCGCGGTCTGCGAGTTTGAGCCCCGCGTCAGGCTCTGGACTGATGGCTCAGAGCCTGGAGCCTGTTTCCGATTCTGTGTCTCCCTCTCTCTCTGCCCCTCCCCCGTTCATGCTCTGTCTCTCTCTGTCCCAAAAATAAATAAAAACTTAAAAAAAAATAATTTTTTTAAGTTTATTTATTTATTTTGAGAGAGAAAGCATGCATGTGCAAGAGAGGCAGGGACAGAAGAGGAGAGAGAATCCCAAGCAGGCTCTGCGCAGTCAGCATGGAGCCCAATGTAGGGCTCAATCTCACAACTGTGAGATCATGACCTGAGCCGGTATCAAAAGTCGGTTAAGTGTCCAACTTCAACTCAGGTCATGATCTCACTGTTCATGAGTTCAAGTTCCGCATCGGGCTCTGTGCTGACAGCTCAGAGCCTGGAGCCTGCTTCAGATTCTGTCTCCGTCTCTCTCCCCTCCTCCATTTGTGCACTGTCTCTCTCTCTCCCTCTCTTTCTCTCTCAAATATAAACATTTTTTAAAAATAAAAAAAAAAGGGGGGCGCCTGGGTGGCTCAGTCAGTTAAGCGACTGACTTGAGCTCAGGTCATGATCTCACAGTTCGTGAGTTCGAGCCCCACATTGGGTTCTGTGCTGACAGCTCAGAGCCTAGAGACTGCTTCAGATTCTGTGTCTCCCTCTCTCTCTGCCCCTCCCTGCTCATGCTCTGTCTCTCAGAAATAAATAAACGTTAAAAAACTAAAAAAAGAAAAGAATTTAAAAAAAAATAAAAAAAGAATGGAAATATGGATGTAGCAGTCATGACATTAGGTTTAGAACAGAAAGAAGTATTAATATATTCAAAGAGCATGGAAAAGAGAAATACAGTGGAATTGACTCAACACAATTATTGAGGCATTGTTAAATGTCAGTCAGTATGCCAGGAGTAGGTAACACATCCGTGATCCATGTTCTACAGCATGCTGTGGGAACCCATTGCGGGGCCACCTGAACCAGACATGAGGTGCCAAGAAAGCTTTCTTAGAGGAAGGAAACCCAACTTTGGGACGAGAAAGAAGAGTAGAAATAAAAAGGAGTATGGCACATTCAGGAATCTGAAAGTAGCTTAATGGACTTCCAATGAGAGGAGGTAGTAAGCGGCAGGCAGGGACTACATCATTCAGGTCCTAATAATTGTAGTTACCATTTATTGAACACAGACCTGAACACTGTACTATTTTATGTGTAGTAGCTTACGTAATCCTCCCAACAACCCTAGGAGGCAGGAGTAATTATCGCTCACATGTTTTAGATGAGGAAACCAAGTCTCAGTGAGATTTAGTAACTTTCCTCTGATCCCTTATCTAGCAGGTACCCAAGCTTCTAAGTTACACTTTCTTTGTGGATCATATATATTTTTTAAATGTTTATTTTTTTATTTTTGAGAGACAGGATGCAAGGAGGGGAGGAGATGGGAGAGAGGGAGACACAGAATCCAAAGCAGGCTCCAAGCTCCGAGCTGTCGGCACGGAGCCCGATGCGGGGCTTGAACCCATGAACCGTGAGATCATGACCTGAGCCGAAGTCGGAGGCTCAACTGACTGAGCCACCCAGGTGCCCCCCTTTATGGATCATATTAAGGATTATGGCCTTTAAGAGCAATGGGAAGCACGAAGAATTTTAAGCAAATTTGCATTTCAGAAAGATCACTCGCTGCTACAGAGTATATAAAACAGATTGCAAGGAGCCAAGGGGGATGTAAGGAGACCACTTGGGTTCCTGCTGCAGAGCAGAAAGGAGATGGACTCCTTTCTGGTGGACTAGGATGGTAACAGTGAGGTAGATGAATTCATTCATTTACTATCTTGATCGATAAATGTTTAATGAGCTCCTATAAGAGTGCTAGGACACAAAAATGACCAAAGTAGATGTGGTCTCCACCCTCAGAGTCTATCTGAGAGAGAGAAGAGACAGGAATTAGTGGAGTTGAATATGAGGGTGATGATAAAGGGGGAATCTGGGATGATTTACTGGCTTGAGGTTAGCCCCAACACCCTTGCCCTTTCCACCTCATTGCTCTCCTAGGATTGTGTATGTTCAGGTGGGGAGCTGGGAGTGGGGGTGGGGACAGGGGGGTATGGGAGGGGTGCTAACTGGTAAAGTTAGAAAAGAAGACCAACAACAGGGGCACTTGGGTAGCTCAGTTAAGTGTCTGACTCTTGGCTTTGGCTCAGGTCATGATCTCACAGTTTCAGAGTTCAAGCCCCGCATCAGGCTCTCTACTGTCATCACAGAGCCAGCTTCAGATCCTGTCCCCTGTTGTCTCTGCCCCTTCCCGGCTGGTTCTCTCTCCTATCTCAAAATAAATAAATAAACTTAAAAGAAAAAAAAAAAAGACCAATGACAGCTCAGGAAGAGCTTTGGTATGCCATCCTCCTCAGCTCAGACTCTATTCTGGAGACTTCAGGGAGCCATTGAAAATGTGTAAGCAAGAAAATGGCTTGACCAAATACACATGTTAGCAAGATCAAGATTTATCCTTTCTGAATCTTCGAATTCCTCCAGGGCTATGGAAGCCAATTTGAGAGGGTGAGAAAGCTCAAATCTTCTTTTCACAGTCTGCCCTCTCGTGGCCAGAGGAAAACCAGCAAGTCCCAACTCCACAGGTTTGTAAGGGGCAGCCCCCTCTATTTGCCCTCAGTGTCACAGCTCCTGCGCCTCTCAGCAAGTTCTGTTGCTCAGTCTTCAGCAGAGACCAGCCATTCATTCCAGGATTCCACCAGCTTCATGGACACCACTCTGTCTCCGACTACGAGACCCCTCTTCTGAGAACTCTCACTAGCCTAGTCCCCAAGCTCCCACGCGGACTGCTGCACTTGGTGCTACACTGCCTCTCTCTCAGTAAGCAGCCCTATGGAGGTGGCAAAGGCCAGCACTGCTGCCCTCAGGTGGCAACCTAGTGAAGTGCATATTGCTTTTCTCCTGCAACCGTTCCCTCTCAGAAGGTCAGTTCTTTAAACTTGGTGTTTTATTGAGCATCCACTTCGTTTACATTCTACTTATAAAAGGATCCGAGCGCCTGGGTGGCTCAGTCAGTTAAGCATTCGACTCTTGATTTCGGCTCAGGTCTTGATCTCACTGTTCGTGAGATGGAGCCCTGCTTCCGGCTCTGTGCTGACAGCACTCGGAGTCAGCTTGGGATTCTCTCTCTCCCTCTCTCTCTGCCCCTCCCCCGCTCATGCTTACTCTCTCTCTTTCTCTCTCAAAATAAATAAACACTTAAAAAAAAAAAAAGGATAGTAGTCCCTTCTACTCTCTGGTTCAAATCTAAGGAAGCAATGTGGAGGAAGAAAACGCAGGAACTCCTCCTCCCCATGAATCCAGCATTGTCATCATCACCATTACCAGCAACAGGCCCCAGAAAACAACGCTTCACAGTCTTGAGAACAGAGAGTAGGGCAGATATAGGGTAGCCTTTTCAAGGACATCTGCTTTCCTTGAAAAGAGATATTCTCCTTCTCTCGTATCTATATCCTTGTCTCTTTGCCCTAGGGTCCCTGTGCTTCTAAGATGAGGTTCTGATAATGACCATCACAATATAAGGCAGTCTTATTAGTCTATGGACCTTAGAAATAAAAACTGGAATCACTTCTCAAAAATCCAGATTGATTTTTTTTTAACATTTATTTATTTTTGAGACAGAGCATGAACGGGGGAGGGGCAGAGAGAGAGGGAGACACAGAATCGGAAGCAGGCTCCAGGCTCTGAGCCATCAGCTCAGAGCCTGACGCGGGGCTCGAACTCACGGACCGCGAGATCGCGACCTGAGCCGAAGTCGGACGCTCAACCGACTGAGCCACCCAGGCGCCCCTCCAGATTGATTTTAAACACTCTCTGGCAGTGTTCCTTTGGCATCCTTGCCAATGTGCTAACGAACTCGGGCCACAGTCTCCTCCACTCATTGACTCAGCACTTAGTGGCAAAGCGACCCTTTAAGTCCCATCTCAGCTAAGACAGCTCCTCTACCTGCTAAAAGGGTGATTTTGTGAATTAAACGTTGATGCTGTTTTTCTGATCTAGCAGATACACACCACCCACAGATAATTTATTCCAGAATTTCTTTTAAAGCCAGGGGCTTTAAGATTTCTGACCGACAGATTCCCTCCCCCATTCAAGCCCTCTATTCATCCAGGAATTTGTGATGGAAATAGTACTGCTGGCTAGAGTAGAGCACATACCAGTGCTGCTGAGAGCTGAGTGGCCGTTGCCATGGGGGCCAGTGTTTGTACAGAACTGCCTATACGAGGTGGTGGCCTTGAGGGCCGCTTAGATTCAGGGGATTCTAGAACTGAGCCAACCCCCCTCATTTTGCCGACGAGGAATTTGAGGCCCAAAGACTTAAGTTAAATAACTTAATGGAAGGTCCAAGGGCAAGTTAGCGTCAGAGTGGTGCTCTTTGCAATGCGTCACCCTTTTCATTAAAACACTCATGCTGGTTGGACGGGTGTTCCGCCAGCCGTTCCCACTCGTGCCACTGTGCTATTCCAGCACCACCAATTCCAGAGAAAAGTGCCAGGAACTGTGGGACTGGCAACGGTGGCTCGTAAATATCCTTGCATGTGTATGCATGCGTATTCTTGCACCAAATTACTTGTGCATACCTAGAAGTAAGTGATTGTGCTAACTAGGTATTTGTATAACTGTCTGATTACATGCAATTCCTTAAGCCTCGGTGTCCTCAGGAGTGAAATTCAGATAAGAAATAATACCTATCTCAAAAGATTGAGATAATGTATTGAAAGCACTTAGGTACAGTAGCTGCCATATAATAAGCGTTGGGTATTATATTATTTCTACTATGTCTTTCTAATGGAATATGTCAGGGATTGCCCTGAAACCTTTAATTTTGGGGGTGCCTGGGTGGTTCACTTGGTTAAGCATCCTACTTCGATTCAGGTCATGATCTCACAGTTCGTGAGTTCGACTCCCGCATCGGGCTCTGTGCCGACAGCTTCGTTTCCTCTGTCCCCCTCTCTCTCTGCCCCCTCTCAAAAATAAACATTAAAAAAAATTAAAAGGCTTTCTTTTTTTTTTCATTTGATTTTCACAATAACTCTTTGAAGTAGGCCCTTTCACTTTCTATGTAGCACTGATGAGAAAACTAGGCCTAGGGATGTTGAGTAACTTACATAAGGTCACAGGGCTAGCAAGAATCAAAACCAGGTCTGCGTAACATTAATGCTCTGAATCTTAACCATAAAGTTATACTGTCTCTCCTACAGAAAAGCAGAGGAATAACTGAGCTATTCTAGTATCTTTGGATTTGTTTGCTGGAACTCGAAATTCAAATACATTAGATACATATTGCATGTGAAATGGCCTGGCTCATCCATCTAAATACATTATAATTAAAGCCACTGAAACTGTAAGCAAATAATTTGTTCTCACTCCCCTTTAATTACAGTTCTTTACAGAGACACTACTTAGCCATTTTGTACAAGAAACAATTTCTCAATGAATGAATGCCGTTTTATTCAATATCCTGTTGTTTCTAAACTCCTAGTTGGTCGTGGTGAGACCTATGTAAAATATACTAATCTCCTGAAATCAACACAAAATTCTTGAGATCCTACTTATCTGATTATCTATTCTTTAAAATCTCCTTGGGCATAAGAGACAGAAATTAAACATTTAAAAAAAATGTTTATTTGAAAGAGAGACCAGGGGAGGGGCAGAGAGAGATAGAGAGAGAGAGAGAGAGAGAGTGGGAGAGAGAGAATCCTGAGCAGGCTGTGCTATCAGCACAGAGCTTGACGCAGGGCTCAAACCCGCAAACCACGAGATCATGACCTGAGCTGAAATCAAGAGTCAGACACTTAACTGACTGAGCCACCCAGGCACCCCAAATCATTTTTCTTTAATAGATATTCTTCCATTCTTTTTATTAACATTTATTTATTTTTGAGACAGAGAGAGCCAGAGCATGAACGGGGGAGGGGCAGAGAGAGGGAAACACAGAATCAGAAGCAGGCTCCAGGCTCCGAGCCATCAGCCCAGAGCCCGACGCGGGGCTCGAACTCACGGACCGTGAGATCGTGACCTGAGCTGAAGTTGGAGGCTTAACTGACTGAGCCACCCAGGCGCCCTGATATTCTTCCATTCTTATCAAAAATTTCAGCTTTAGGATCTTCAGAGTCCAACCCAAATTTCTCTTATGGTCACACCATTTATTTTCTATCAGATCAGTTTCAATCCGAAATTAGTTGTTCTTGGTTTTTCTCTTTTCCTATTCTTTCTTTTCTCCCTCAGTAATTTCTTCCTTTTTTTGCTTTTAATGTTTATTGTTTATTTATTTTTGAGAGAAAGAGAGAGAGAGAGAGAGAGAATGCAAATGGGAAAGGGGCAGAGAGAGAAGGAAACACATAATCTGAAGCAGGCTCCAGGCTCTGAGCTGTCAGCACACAGCCCAACACGGGCTCGAACTCACAAATTGTGAGAGCGTGACCTGAGCCCAAGTCAGAGGCTTAACCGACTGAGCCACCCAGGCGCCCCATCTCCCTCAATAATTTCATCCATTCCTGTACCTCCAACAATCTCTGCTAGATAGAAAACTACCACATCAGAGGTGCCTGGGTGGCTCAGTGGGTTAAGCCTCTGATTTGGGCTCACGGTTTGTGATCTCACAGTTTGTAAGTTCGAGCCCCGTGTTAGGCTCTGTGCTGACAGCTCAGAGCCTGGAGCCAGCTTCAGATTATGTGTCTCCCTTTCTCTCTGCCCGTCCCCTGCTCACATTCTGTCTGTCTGTCTCTCTCAAAAATAAATAAACATTAAAAAAAAAAAAAAACTACCACATCAATCGTATTTGTTCAATAAATATTAATTAACTTCTTGCTGTGTGCTACTATGTGTATTGCACTGGTCCAGTCAGACATCTATCCTAAACTCCAGTCCAGATATCTGTGGAACATTTTTTCGACAGGATGACGTGAGGTGATACCCCTGTAGAAGTTGATCCGTGTAAAGAACGTACCTTGGCTTCTCTGTACTCCACTCTTGGCGTGACCTCTCTGACCCTCCTTATCCTTGCATTAGAGATACCCACAGTCTCTGGAATTCTCTGCACTCAATCTGTAAATCTTCTCTACCTCAGTCCAACTTAGAGCCTTGGTAGAAGTAACTAGTGTTATCACCCCAAGGTCAATAAAACCTAAACCGATGTTGTCACCTTCTTCACCAAACCCCACTGTGTTCTTAATTTCCTTCAGTATTCTATTTGGTAGAAGCACTATTTGTCTGAAATTTCCCTAGACCTCCTGATTGCCCTGATGCAATCCATCCCCATTTAGTAACTAAGATAATGTTAAACGCAAAGCAAATCATGTTATTCCCCTGCTTAAAACCAGCCCTTAACTTCCCTTTGCTCTAAGAATATACTTCCAATTCCTTACCGGGGCTTAGAAGAACCCCTGAGTGATCTGGCCTCTACCCACATATCTACTCTCATCTTATGCCACTCCTCTTGCTGTGCTCCAGCCACACTGGCCTCTTTTCAATTCCTGGAAAATGCAAAACTCTTGCTGTGAGGTTTTAGCAAAAGCTCTTCCTTCTGCTCTTGTCATGGTCTCTTTCTTATCCTTTGAATCTTGGTTTGAAGCTACTTCCCTTCTCCAACCTGGCCTCCAACCATTATTCTTTGTCATGGCTCCATTTGTTTCCTCATGGCATGTATCCCAAATTATAACGTTATATATACGTTTTTATTATTTGAAAAAAATTTTTAATGTTTTTAAATTTAGTTTTGAGAGACAGAGTGTGAGCAGGGGAGGGGCAGAGAGAGACAGAAATATAGAATCTGAAGCAAGCTCCAGGCTCTGAGCTGTCAGCACAGAGCCCACCCTGGGGCTTGAACTCATGAAGGGGAAGATCATGACCTGAGTCGAAGTCGGTCACTTAACCAACTGAGCCACCCAGGCGCCCCAATAATGTTACGTATTTTTAGAATATACCTATTTGTGGTCTGACTTCTCTACCTGGACTGGAGGCTCCATGAAGGCAGGGACCATGTCTGCTTAGTTCATCAATGCATGTCCTGCATTTAGCAGAGTGCCTGGTATATAGTAAGTGCTCATAACTGGTAACTGATATAATTTCTAGTGAACTCCCTTTCTCATTCTGTAAAATGGCTGCTTCAGATTCTCTTTAAACTACCTTCTCTAATCTCCACCTCTTTTTCTTTATTTATTTATTTTGAGGGAGGGAGGGAGAGAGAGGGAGAGAGAGAGAGAGAATGAGAATCCTGAGCAGGCTTCACACTCAGAGCATAGCCCAACAAGGAGCTCCATCCCATTACCCTGGGATCATGACAAGAGCTGAAATCAAGAGTTGGATGCTTAACCGACAAGCCACTCAGGTGCCCCTCTAATCTCCACCTCCTTAAAATCTGACCACAAATTGCCATCCTAGTCTCACTTCCTTAATGAGGAAAATTCTCATAATTTCCTTAAATGCCCTACATTTGAGTGCCCCTGGAACACTCAACTATCACACCTTCTGTCCATTGTTCATGCTATTTCTCTGCCAGAAATACCTACTCTCTACCCACTTCCCAGCCCTTGTTATCATATTGCCAGTGCAAATGGCACATTTCCTCTTCCACTTTTCCTAATAGCCTATAATAACCCACTCCCTTGTAAGCATTCTCAAAGCCTTTCACAATATTTTTACATAAAAGTTCCTACATTTGGGGCACCTGGGTGGCTCAGTCAGTTAAGCCTCTGACTCTTGATTTCGACTCAGGTCATGATCTCATGGTTTGTGAGTTGGGACTCCATATTGGGCTCTGTGCTGACAGCGAGGGAGTCTGCTTGGGATTCTTTCTCCTTCTCTCCCTGCCCCTCTCCCATGCATGTGTGCACACATGTGTGTTCTCTCTCTCTCTCTCTTTAAGACTTAAAAAAATATTTTAAAAAAGATAAAAATAAAGAAGTTTCCACATTTTATCTGTTGCTTGTGTGGGTCTCTTACCATGGAGAGTGAATTCTTTAGAGATAAAGGATTTGTTTCTTCTTTCTTATTTTTTTAAAGTCATCTCTACACCCAACGTGGAGCTCAAACTCACGACCCTGAGACAAAGAATCACATGTCACATTGAGTAGCCAGCCAGGTGCCCCTGTTTTCTTTAAATCCTCACCGTCTAGCACAGCTTTTGATGCATGGTATACAGTCAATATATAGTAATCAAATTAATAAAGCCAGAAAAGAACACCTCTAAAAGAAATTCAAAGCTTGTCCCAGAAACTAGTAAAAAGACACTTGATAGTATTCTGAGAAAAGGCAGGTGGTATGTTCTTCTCTTCAAAAGCCACAGAAATCTTCAAGAAGACTCTCTTTGGATATTCTTCCCATATGGAAAAAACAGAGAAATCCAGGAATGAAGTGAAAATTGGGTGAAATCAGGGCTCCTTGAGCTGACTGCTAAGTCTTTAAGAAAATTAGTGCTCGTTACTTTTTTTACAAAGTGAATACCACCTCTTTCTTTTCCTCTTTCTTTCTTTCTTTCTTTCTTTTTTAATGTTTTATTATTTATTTTTGAGACAGAGAGAGACAGAGCATGAACGGGGGAGGGTCAGAGAGAGAGGGAGACACAGAATCTGAAGCAGGCTCCAGGCTCCGAGTGGTCAGCATAGAGCCCGACGCGGGGCTCGAACTCACAGACCATGAGATCATGACCTGATCCGAAGTCGGATGCTCAACCGACTGAGCCACCCAGGCGCCCCTCTTTCTTTCTTTTTAAAAAAGATTTTATTTTTAAGTAATCTCTACAGCCAATGTGAGGCTCGAATCCACAACCCTGAGATCAAGAGTCACATGCTCCACTGACTAAGCCAGTCAGGTGCCCCAATATTATCTCTTTCTAACTATCCTTTATTCTATAATGAAGAACTGGGCTCTACCCACAGATATTCTGATTTAGTAGGTCTAGCATAAAGACATTGATATTTTTTAAAAGCTCCCTAGGTCATTAATGTGCAGCCAGGATACAGAACCAATTTCTAGGGTGTTATGAACTGAATGTTTATGTCCCCTCAAAATTCCTATCTTGACACCCTAACCACCAATGTGATGGTATTTAGAAGTACAGCCTTTGGGATATAATTAGGTTTAAACAAAGTCATGAGGGTGGGAAAACAAAAACTTCTGCATGGGGAAGGAAACCATCAACAAAACAAAAAGACTACCTTCTGAATGAAAGAAGATATGTGCAAATTCATGTCAATAAAGGGTTAATACTCAAGCTATATAAACAACTTGTACAACTCAACACCAATAGACCCAAATAATCCAATAGAAAATGGGTGGAGGAACTGAGTAGACATTTTTCCAAGGAAGATATACAGACGGCCAACAGACACCTGGAAAGATGCTCAACATCACTCATCAGCAGGGCAATGCAAATCAAGACTATAATTAGATATCACCTTAAGCCTGTCAGAATGACTACCATCAAAAAGACAAGAGATCCCAAGTTTGGTAAGGATGTGGAGAAAAAGGAACGCTTGTGACCTTCTGGTAGGAATGTAAATTGGTACAACCACTGTGGAAAACAGTATGGGGTTTCCTTTAAAAATTAAAACTAGAAATACCCTATGATCCAGTAATTCCACTACTGAGTATTTACCTAAAGAAAACAAAAATACTAATTCAAAAAGAAACATATGCATCCCTATGCAGCATTATTTACAATAACCAAGATATGGAAGCAAAACAAGTGTCCATTAAGATGTGGTATATACATGTACAATGGAATATAAACTCAGCCATAAAAAGAATGAGACCTTGCCATTTGAGACATTATAAATAGACCTACAGGTTATTATGCTAAGTGAACCTAAAAACCAAAATAAATAAACAAACAAGCAAGCTAAAAGCAGAAACAGACCCATACATACAGAGAACAAACCAATGGTTGCCAGAGGAGCGGGGGTGGGGGATGGGCAAAATGGGTGAAGGAGAGGGGTAGGTATAGACTTCCAGTTATAGAATGAATAAGTCACAGAGATAAAAGATACAGCACAGGGAATATAGTCAATGGTATTGTGATAGCATTGTATGGTGACAGGTGGTAGCTACACTCGTGGCAGGCATAGAATAACACATAGACTTGTCAAATCATTATGTTGTACACTTGAAACTAATGTAATAACATGTGCCAACTATGCTTAAAAAAAAGTGTGAGAGAGGGGCCCCCATGGTGAGGTTAATAAGAGGAAGAGACCAGAGCTTTTCCCCAACCTGCCATGGGAGGAAATAGCAAGAAGGCAGCCGTCTAAAAGCCAGGGAGAGAGCCCTCACCAAGAACTCAATCACATTGACATCAGGATCTTGGACTTTCCAGCCTATAGAACTGTGAGAAATCAACATCTTTGTTTAAGACACCCAGTCTACATATTTTATTATAACAGCCTGAGCTGACTAAGACAATTGAGAATCCACTGGCCTTTCTTTTTTTTTTTTTTTTTTTTTTTCAACGTTTATTTATTTTTGGGACAGAGAGAGACAGAGCATGAACGGGCAAGGGGCAGAGAGAGAGGGAGACACAGAATCGGAAACAGGCTCCAGGCTCTGAGCCATCAGCCCAGAGCCCGACACGGGGCTCGAACTCACGGACCGCGAGATCATGACCTGGCTGAAGTCGGACGCTTAACCGACTGCGCCACCCAGGCGCCCCTCCACTGGCCTTTCATATGCATGTAGTGGTGAACTGATTTTCAGCAAATAACCATTATTTGGAGCACTTTGGAACACTGCCTGGCACATAGCAAATGCTCAATAAATGTTAGCTATCGGAGTAATAGCAATATTAGCATTATCATCACCATCATCAAGTAGATAGCCACAGGGTGTTAGACACTTCCTTTAATTTTCAATAATGAATTAAAGATGCATTATTTTTCTGATAAAGACATTAAGACTTAGAAGAGTGAAGTCATTTGACCCAAGTTTCAGACTCAGGATTGAAATTATGACTGAAATCTGAATGTTTTTAATGCCACTATGTTAATGGCAGGAGAAACAGCTTCCTGTTTATTAGTTACTTAGAATAACAATCCCCAAGACTAATATTATTATTCATACTTAACTCGATTCCTTGGACATCAGCCACTTTTTTTTTTTTTCCCCAGATTAGGCCCTCCAATGCTACAATAAAAGTCATAATGGGCTAAAACCAAATACAGGTGGGCAGACATTTTGGACCTAAAAACCCAACAGTTTTAAAATTCCACTTCTGGTATTTATCCAAAGAAAACAAAAACACAAATTAAAAACGATATATGCACCCCTGTGTTCATTGCAGCATTATTTACAATAGCCAAGATATAAAAGCAACCTAACTGTCCATCAATAGATGAATGGATAAAAATGATGTGGTATGTATACATACAACGGACTGTTACTCAGTCATAAAAAAAGAATGAAATCTTGCCATCTGTGACAACATGGATGGACCCAGAGGATACTATGCCAAGTGAAATGAGTGAGACAGAGAGAGACCAATACCACCTGATTTCATTTATATGTGGAATCTAAAACCCAAACCAAACCAACAAAACAACAGAGACGGACCCACAAATACAGAAAACAAACTCGTGATTGCCAGAGGGGAGGTGGGATGGGGAGGTGGGTGATATAGGTGCAGGAGATTAAGAGGTACAAACTTTCAGTTATACAATAAACAAGCCAGAGGATGTAAAGTACAGTGTAGGAAATATAGTAAAGAATAGTGTGATAACTGTAGAGTGACAGGCAGTAACTACACTTTTCGTGTGAGCATTTTGTAATATATATAAATGCTGAATCACTGTGTTGAATACTGGAAACTAATATAATATTGTATCTCAACTATACTTCTTAAAGAAAAAGAAAACCCGGGGCGCCTGGGTGGCTCAGTCGGTTAAACGTCCGACTGCAGCTCAAGTCACGATCTCGCGGTCCGTGAGTTCGAGCCCTGCGTCGGGCTCTGGGCTGATGGCTCAGAGCCTGGAGCCTGCTTCCGATTCTGTGTCTCCCTCTCTCTCTGCCCCTCCCCCGTTCATGCTCTGTCTCTCTCTGTCTCAAAAATAAATAAAAAACGTTAAAAAAAATTAAAAAAAAAAGAAAAAGAAAACCCTAATGGCCACACCTGGTAACAATTAACCTTGCAACCTATAAGAGACTCTTAAATACGGAGAACAAACTGAGGGTTGCTGAAGGGGAGGTGGATGCGGGGATGGGCTACATGGGGGATGGGCATTAAGGAGGACTTGTTGGGATGAGCACCGGGTGTTATATGTAAGTGATGAATCACTAACTTCTTCTACACCTGAAACCAGTTTTACCATATATGTTAACTAACTAGAACTGAAATAAAAACTTGAAAAGAAGTGTTTGCAAATGTACGTGTAGAAAACAACAACAATTAACCTTATTTACAATACAGAACCTCCTCCGGTGCCTGGGTGGTTCAGTTAGCTAAGCATCTGACTTCAGTTTAGGTCATGATCTCGCCAGTCGTGAGTTCCAGACCTGCCTCCGGCTCTGTGCTGACAGCCCGAAGCCTGGAGCCTGCTTCCGATTCTGTCTTCCTCTCTCTCTGCTCACATTCTGTCCCTGTCTCTCTGTCAAAAATAAACAAACAAACAAACAAACAAACAAACAAACAGGGGCGCCTGGGTGGCGCAGTCGGTTAAGCGTCCGACTTCAGCTCAGGTCACGATCTCGCGGTCCGTGAGTTCGAGCCCCGCGTCGGGCTCTGGGCTGATGGCTCAGAGCCTGGAGCCTGCTTCTGATTCTGTGTCTCCTCTCTCTCTGCCCCTCCACTGTTCATGCTCTGTCTCTGTCTCAAAAATAAATAAACGTTAAAAAAAATTTTTTTTTTAAAAAACAAAACAAAACAAAAAAACCCAAAAACAATACAGAGTCTCAGGCTCATACGCTACCCCTTGAGGCTTGAAGAAATCAGATTGCTAAAGACAGCCTTTTTCTAGAGGTTCATTTCTTATCTGGTACTCATGCCCTTCTACCCTCCTTATTTTCTACAAACTGTTCATTTTCTAAAAACTCAGAGGATAAAGCTCGGAAACGGGTCCAGAAGACAGGGAAAAGTGAGGAGAAGTGCTATTGTTGACATTATCCCAATATTCCCAGAAACCCAGGTCAGGCCAGGACATTTTTGGTGCCCTAATTATTTTACTCTGTCCAAAACTGGATCAGGTTTTTGACAGTCTGACTTCCTTTTGATGAGAGAAAAACCCAGAGATGGGCCAGATTCCTGCCAGGAAGCCCTACATTTCACTTGGCTAATATTTTTTCATAAAGAACCGAATCAAAGTCCTCTCTTTGGTGACATAATGTTAACATTTTTCTCTGTGATCCTCACATTGGAACTACCTTTGTTACAGCATTTGTTATTGTATTACTTTTTAAATGTTTATTTTCATTTTTGAGAAAGACAAAGAGAGAGAGACAGAGAGAACATAAGCAGGTGATGGGCAGAGAAAGAGGGAGACACAGAATCTGAAGCAGGCTCCAGGCTCTAAGCTGTCAGTACAGAGCCTGACATTGGACTCAAACTCACAGGCAGGGAGATCATGACTTGAGCCGAAGTAGGACACTTAACCGATTGAACCACCCAGGCGCCCCTGTATTAAAAATGTTTGATTACCTGTTGCTCCCCTTCATCTTGCTATGAGGAAATAGAAATTTATCTCTATTCTCCCTCTAACAGTAGCAATTACAAAGTGGTTGATACATTGGAGATGATCAAGAAATGATAGCTAAACAAATTGATGCACAGGGGATGCCTGGATGGCTCAGTCAGTTAAGCATCCACTCTTGATTTTAGCTCAGGTCACGATCTTACGGTTTGTGAGTTCCAGCCCGGAGTCAGGCTCTATGCTGACCGCAGGGAGCCTGCTTGGGATCCTCTCTCTCCCCCTCACTCTCTCTCACAAAATAAATAAACATTAAAAAAATGCACAGTTGCAGAGGATATACTTTTGCATTATTTGGACCTGTATCTTTGTATCATACTACATGATTAACTAGATGATAAACTTCAGTTTGCTCTATTCATCCTTATATCTTCCACAGCATCAGTTTTCAAGAAATACATGTTTTTTTAAATTTAATTAGAAAAAAATTTTTAATGTTTATTTTTGAGAGAGAGAGAGAGAGTGCACGTGCGTGAGCGAGTGGGGGAAGGGCAGAGAGAGGAAGGGAGAGACAGTCCCAAGCAGGCTTTGCACTGTCAGTGTGGAGTCCGAGGCGGGGCTCAATTTCAGGAACCGTGAGATCATGACCTGAGCTAAAGTCAGGAGTTGGATGCTTCACAGACTGAGCCACCCAGGTGCCCTCGGCAGGGCAGAGGTTTAAATCAAACCCTGGCTCTTCTAGATTCTAGCTGTGAGACGTAGACAAGTTATTCCAACTGCATAGCATAAACCTTTATTTTCCCATCTCTAAAATAGGGATGATAAAAATAGTACTTACTGTAGCTACCCAATGAAGACTAAGTAAGGTCATGCAATAAAGCACAGAGCACATAGTGATTATTCAGTGAATGTTAGTTCTTGTTATTATTAGTGTTATCAGAAGATGGTGTGAGGAGATCTGCCTGATAGGATGAACACATGGTCCACATCGGGGGCCTGAAGGCTGGAGTGCAGTAAGTGAGGTGGGGCAAATTGATAGAGACTGTGGTATTTGTATTTATTTTCAAAAGGTACGTGGAGATTTAGAGGGAAGAGAAGATCTCCAACCCCAAGAAGGAAAGGAATTAACTGTGGGATTTTTGAGATCAAACACAACAGCTAGGTGGCAATAAAAACACAGAAGGAAACTGCAGATAGGCAAATTGTTGAGTAAAAAAAGATAGGAAATGAGCACTAGTTGGATGATGATAGCTGTATTGATTCTAGATTCTAGCTGTATTGAGAACACTTCTCTTTTCTAAATTGGATTTGTATATAGGTAATAAACCTTAATTTTAGGGGCGCCTGGCTGGCTCGGTCGGTGGATCATACAACTCTTGATCTCAGGGCTGTAAATTCGAGCTTTGTGTTGGATGTAGAGATGGCATAAAAATAAACTCTTGGGTTGCCTAGGTGGCTCAGTCAATTAAGCATCTGACTCTTGATTTGGCTCAGGTCGTGATCTCACGGGTGTGGGATTGAGTCCCATGTCAGGCTCTGTGCTGACAATGTGGAGCCTGTTTGAGATTCTCTCTTTCCCTCTGTCTTTGCCTCTCCCCTGCGCACACACATACGTGCACGCTCTCTCTCTCTCTCAAAATAAATAAATATTTAAAAATAAATTGACAAATCTTTAAAAAGCAAACAAAACAAACTCTTAATTTTATTTACTCATGTATTTGCTCATTCACGCATTCATTTATTCAACAAAATGTACACACCAGAGACAATAAGAGTGCCTACCATATAGAGTTGTCATGAATTAAATGGATTAATTCCTGTAAAGCACAGTTCATAAAGTTGCTTTTGCACATCCTATTAGGGAATTAGATCTGAGCTTCTAAGAGTTGTTTTCAACCTGTTTATATTAAGGCTCACTAGTTAACTGGCAACCCAGAGCTGTTGTATTCCATGTTCTTGTTAGAAATATAGTCTAGAACTCACTGCCCTTCCATACTTTTCAAAAGCTTAGCTGGGAAAAATAACCTTTGTGGAGAATATACAACAAGTTTATCCATTTACCATTTTGAGGACTTTTTGAGGTCTTGGATCTCTTTGAAATTTAATGAAAGCAGGAGTTCTCAATCCAAAAAGTCTTAAAAATCAATGAGCTTTTGTTTATGTGGGTTATATCGACCAATAATTACTATATTAGAAATTAAAATAAAGAAATAATTATTTTATTTTAAAATAAGAATAACGAATTGCTTGTTGACAGAAATAACATATTTTTTATGAAATGTAGCTATATTTTCCAAAACAACAAAAAAATGTAATAAAAACAGTGTCAATGTTTTACATTTTTACCAAGTTCTTTAATGTCTGCTTTAGCTAGATTTTCATATGTGCCTCCACATTCAGTCTGTTGCAATATGTTGTTTTTAGCTGAGGTATATGAAGAAAATATGGCCTCATATAGATATGCATTTGGAAAAGGAGGAATTATTTTAATAGATTTTTCAGAAAATTGTGGTTATTCTTTGATACTACATGGAAACTTAACAAGTGGTAATTTCTTTTTATTTAATGTTTATTTATTAATTTGGAGAGGCGGAGAGAATGCAGTTGGGGAGGGGCAGAAAGAGGGGGAGAGAGAGAATCCCAAGCAGGCTCTGTGCTGTCAGCCCAGGGTCCCACGTGGGGCTCCATCTTACAAACTGTGAGACCAAGATCTGAGCTGAAACCAAGAGTCAGACATTCAACTGACTAAGCCACCTACATGCCCCAACAGGTGGTAATTTCTCGAAGTTTAGTGGCAGTGTAGAATCTGAAACCATCATATCAATGAGCTTTTTGGTTTTTTTTTGTTTCATTAAAATCCACTGGTCTTTCTTGTTCTTTGAATGGATCTTTTACACCTTAATTGGTCATTTGAAAATATTAGTTCACTGGGTTATGAAGAGCTTCCAAATGCTGACACATTTCATTATACAATATTTTAATTAATTAATTTATTTATTTATTTATTTGCTTATTTATTTATTTTTATTAAAGTTTATTTATATTTATTTTGAGAGAGAGATAGAAAGCAAACGGGGGAGGTGCAGAGAGAGAGAGGAACTCAGAATCCCAAGCAGGCCATGCACTGTCAGCTCAGAGCCTGATGCAGGGCTCCAGCTCACTACCCGTGAGATCATGACCTGATCCGAAGTCAAGAGCTGGACACTTAACCAATTGAGCCACCCAGGTGCTCCTATTTTTTTTAAGATTCTATTTTTAAGTAATCTGCACACCTAATGTGGGGCTCAAACTGATGACGCCAAGATCAAGAGTCACATGCTTTACCAACTGAGCCAGCTAGGCTCCCCTTCATTATACAGTATTTTTTTTAAGTTTTTATTCATTTTTTAAAGTTTATTTATTTTTGAGCGACAGCACGAGTAAAGAAGGGGCAGAGAGAGGGAGGGAGAGTGAGACTCCCAGGAAGGCTCCATACTGTCAGTGCAGAGCCCGAAGCGGGCCTCCAACTCACGAACTGTGAGATCGTGACCTGAGCCAAAATCAAAAGTTGGATGCCTAACTGACTGAGCCACTCAGGCGCCCCTAAGTTTTTATTTATTTTGAGAAAGAGAGAGAGACAGAGTAAAGAAGGTGCAGACAGAGAGATACAGAGAATCCCAAGCAAGCCCCACACTGTCAGCACAGAGCGCAACATGGGGCTCGAACCCACAAATTGCGAGATCATGACCTGAGCCAAAATTGAGAGTCAGAGGCTTCACTGACGGAGCCACGCAGGTGCCCCACACAATATTTTAAAAACAAATGTATCATCATCAGAAAAATCTTTTAAGTACGGGGAAGCTGTTGAGCTCATGGTGGTCGAAATAAGTTTTCTAAAATTCTAATCTTGGTTTGAAAATTCAAATTTTATCATTGGCAGGAAAGGCTGTCAATGATTTTTCGGGAAGTTCAGGCTCACTTTGTTCGCTTCTGAGAAAATTTCAGCCAAGTGTCCAAGTCTGCGCAGCCATAGTTTGTTAGTCATTGTCTCAAGTAAAACTGGTAGTCAATGGGAAAAGCAGCTACCTCGGGTCACGACTCAATGAATCACTTAACTATTTTCCCTCCAGACCAGCCATCAGTTGCTCTTACACATGCAGCGCAAGTGCCTCATAAATCCTTCCCATTCGTCATACAGACCAGTTAAAGGCACAGTTCCTGAAGGGTCAAGACTGAATAAAATTAATAAGTTTCACTGCTTCATAGAGGATATTCTTAAGTGAAACAGCATCCTTTTTTTAAAAATTGCAAGTAGATGGCAGTAAAGAATACAATGAGCCCTAGTATGGTTTGGTGTCACCACTTGATTTGTGTTAAAGCATTTGCAATTTTTTTTAAGTTTATTTATTTATTTTGAGGGTGGGGTGAGGGGCAGAGAGAGAGAGAGAGAGATGCACAGCCTGACAGGGGACTCCATCGCACCGTTCAGGAGATTACGACCTGAGATACAAAGAGTCAGATGCTTAACTGAATGAGCCAGCCAGGCGCCAGGCGTTTGCAATTTTACTCACCATTTGTGCAAATGGCAACATCTTGGTGTTAATATGCATATAAACAATTCTCCCCTACCCCAAAGATTCCCAGATCACACTTTGAATATTACTGTTCCGAAGGCTTTCTACCCAAAGTATTTTCTGAAGATCAGCAGTGGCGTCAGAAAGGCAGACTCTCAGGCCTAACCCCAGTTATACTGAATCAATATCTGCATTTTAACAAAATCCTTAGGTGTTTGGTATCGTATTAACTTTGCACATTAGAATCACCTCATGACAGGGCACCTGGGTGGCTCAGTCAGTTAAGTGTCCGACTTCAGCTCAGGTCATGATCTCACGGTTTGTGGGTTTGAGCCCTGCGTCGGGCTCTGTGCTGACAGCTCAGAGCCTGGGGCCTGCTTCAAATTCTGTGTCTTCCTCTCTCTCTGCCCCTCCCTGCTTGCACTCTGTCTCTGTCTCTCTCTTTCTCAAAAATAAATAAACATTAAAAAATTAAAAAAAAAATAGAACTACCTTGTGAACTTTTAAAACATTGCCATATCCAGGCTCCCCAAGACTGACTAAATCAGGATGTCTGGAGACCCTGGCATTGGTATTTTTTAAAAGCTCCTCAGGTTATTCTAATGTGTGGTTAAATTTGAGGACTACTGCTCTAGACTTTCCCCTCACAGAAAAATACATCTACTCATGGACACATTTTCCCCCTGTTTAAAAAAGACTTTCTTTGGGTGCCTGGGTGGCTCAGTTGGTTAAGTGTCCAACTTCCGCTCAGGTCATGATCTCACCAGTTTGCAAGTTCAAGCCCTACAGCCTGCTTCCAATTCTGTGTCTCCCTTTCTCACTTTCTGCCCCTTCCCCGCTCATGCTCTGTCTCTAAGAAGTAATAATTAAATCTTAAGAAATTAAAAAAAAAAGACTTTTTTTTTTAGAGCAGTTTTAGGTTCACAGGAAAATTGAGAGGAGGGTACAGAGGTTTCCCATATACTTCCTGCCCCCACACACGTAGCTTCTCCCATTATCAACATCCCCACCACAGTGGTACATATGTTGCAATTGAATCCACACTGACACATCATAAACCTTCAAAGTGACACAGTATTTTTGTATACAATTCTAGAGAATTTAGAATACCTTAAATGTTACTCATGAACCCCAGTTCAAGAACTTTTACACTAATCCTTTAAATAAAAGAAGCGTTGATCTAATAAAACCAGAAGAGAGTTGCTTATCTTCTGGGCAGCAGAATAAAAATAAAATAATAATAATAATAATGTAGTAATTAATACAATAATTATTAAATTATTATACTAATAATTAAAATTATATTATTTGCTTTTACTGAATGGTATATGGCTGTAATGTTTTCAGCTTTTATTAGAGGCACTGTAAGAAACAGCCCTTCAAAATTGATCTCCATGCTTACCATAAGGAGGATGCTGTTGAAGGTGACATTGCTCACAAGATTTGCAATCAGAGAAGACACAGGAAAAATTGATGTCAAACCTTATCTTCAGGAAAAGTAGTGATTTTCCTAAAAACAAGGCTGCTTTTGCCTGTGAACACTGCCAGTACTGTTGTAACTGATCACATTTTCATCTTTTTGTTAGTTGCCAAGGAGCTTGAAGTAAAAGTTGTTTTTGACCTTATTAGCAAGCACATAGAACTTCATGGTATGCATGTTTTTGTAATTCCCTCATTCTTGGCTCTATTTTACTTGCCTCCCCTTATATGCCCTTTGCTTCACCTTTCTTATATATACTTTACATATATACATATATATGTATATATGTATATATTTAAGTTTATGTATTTATTTTGAGAGAAAGAGAGATCGTGAGCAGGGGAGGGGCAGAGAGGGAGAGAGAATCCCAAACAGGCTCCATGCTGCTAGCGCGGAGCCTGACATGGGGCTCGAACCCACAAACCATAAGATCGAGACATGAGCTGAAATCAAGAGTTAGAGGCTTAACTGACTGAGCTACCCAGGTGCCCCTTATATATAATATATTTTGTCTTGCTCTTTGCTTTCACAACTTTCTAAGCCACCTTAAGTTCTCTTTGCAATAAGACAAACTATAGATGAATGAATTAATGAGTTCAATTATAAAATAAGGTGATTCCATAAAGCCCCATCCTGGAATCTCCATTAAAGACAGAGCTAGTCATTTTTCTTAGATGGGCTTTTAGATCAGATACTCTACATGTATTTAATAGTCATGAAATAAATATTTATTATCTACTTTCTGTCAGGCTCTAGGCTGGGCAACTCATCAAGAAGTAAAGGAGCCCACTTTTCTTTTTTGCCCTAGAAAACAAGATGTTTATTCTGCCCTGTAAGCACCCGCTTTTCTTTCTTTCTTTTTAATGTTTATTTATTTTTGAGAGACAGAGAGACAGAACACAAGCAGAGGAGGACAGAGAGAGGGAGACACACAATCTGAAGTAGGCTCCAGGCTCTGAGCTGTCAGCACAGAGCCTGATGCAGGGCTTTAACTCACGAACCATGAGATCATGACCTGAGCCAACGTCAGACGCTTAACCGACTGAGCCACCCAGGTGCCCCAGCTTTTCTTTTGTAATAGAAAAGCTAAATAGAAGGGAGGGAGTAGACAAGTCCTCCAAGTGAGAATAGTTATTGATGATTTGAAAATCTTTATATTCTTTGACCTGGTAATTCTGCTTCTGAAAATTATCCTATGAAAATAATTCAACAGAAGAATAAAAAAGTATATATGTGAAGGCGGATTATCTTTATCATAGTGAAAAATAGGTTTTTAAGCAAGGGTGTCAGATGGGCAATAGTAACAGCTACTTCTTAGAAAGGTGTGATAATTAAATAAGAAAATGCATGCAAACTACTTGGTGTAGTGCAAGGCAAAAAATAAATGCTTAATAAAAGATGCCTGGCATATATAGTCAACTAATATTTGACAAGGTGTCAAGAATACACCATGAAGGAAGAATAGTCACTTCAATAAATAGTGTTGGGAAAACTGGATATTCATATGGAAAAGAATAAAACTGGACCCCTATCTCATGCCAGTTGCAAAAATTAATTTGAAATGGATTAAGGACTCCAAATGTAAGACCTGGCACCATATATCTCCCAGAAGAAAACATAGGGACAGATGTCCTTGACATTGGTCTTGACAATGATTTTTTGGATATGACACTAAAAGCACAAACAACAAAAGCAAAAGTAAACCAGTAGGATGACATTGAACTAAAAAGCTTCTGCACAGCAAAAGGAACAGTCAATAAAATAAAGAGGCAACCTATGGAATGGGAGAAAATATTTGCAAATCATATGTAAGATAAAGGGTTAATGCCCAAAATATATAAGGAAGACATAAAATTCAGTAGCAAAAAACCCCCAAATAATCTGATTTATAAATGGGCAGAGAACAGGAATAGATATTTTACCAAAGAAGACATGCAAATGGCAAAAAAAACACCCCAAAAAACAAAAAACCATGAAAATATGCTTAGGTATAAAAAATATATTTTAGTTTTCAGTTATCTCTATGCCCAACATGGGGCTCAGATTCATGACACCAGGATCAAGAGTTGCATGCTCCTGGTGTCTGGCTGGCTCATTTGGAGGAGCATATGACTCTTGATCTTGGGGTCATGAGTTCAAGCCCCACGTTGGGTTTAGAGATTACTTAAATGCATAAAACTTAAAAAAAAAAAAAGATCAGAAAAAAAACTGTCACATACTGTACTGACTGAGTCAGCTAGGAGCCCTAAAAAGATGCTTAATTTTACTAATCATCAGGGAAATACAAATCAAAACCACAATGAGGTATCACCTCACACTTGTTAGAATGATTCTTCCTAAAAAGAAAAGATGTAGGAAATGCTGTCGACGATGTGAGGAAAATGGAACCCTTGTGCACTGCTGGTGGGAATGTAAATTGGTAATGGCCACTGTGGAAAACAGCATGGAGGTTCTTCAAAAAATTAAAAATAGAACTACCATATGATCCAGGAATCCCACTTCTGGATATTTATCCCGAGGAAATGAAATTGCTATCTTGTAGAGCTATTTGTGCATTTCAGCATTATTTACAACAGTCAAGACATTGAAACCACCTAAATATCCATTGACGGATAAATGGATAAAGAAAATGTGAGATTATAGATATAGATATAGATATGGAATATTATTTGGCCATAGAAAGAGAAGGAATTCCCATCATTGGTGACAACATGGAAACTTAGGACATTATGGTATGTGAAATAAGTTAAGCAGAGAAATGCAAATACAACCACAATACAATACTGTATACTCGAAAGTTACGAAGAGACTAAATCGTAATTGTTCTTACCACCACCACCACAACAAAATGGCAATTATGTGAAGCGGGAGGTGGGGGGGGAAGGGGCTAACTAACTTTATTGTGGTGAACATCTAACAATATATGTGTATATCAAATCATCGCAGTGTACCTTAAACTTACATAATGTTATATGCCAATTGTATTTCAATAAGGATGGAGGAAAAAGGTGGCTGGTCTTATGCTAGCAAGCAATCCACACCTCTGGAATGCTGATCTCCCCCTCTCTCCCAATCCTTCACACTCACACTTTAACAGACACTTGTACATTTACAGAGCGGCCTTAGGGAAGGCAGGAGAGCCATACCCAACCTCTGTTCCCCTGTCCTTCAAGTAGATCCCTGCTACCTCAATTTCCTAACTTTTATATATACATTACCTTAGAAATAGAACCTTAGAAGTTTATATATACATTACCTTAGAAGTAGAAGTAGAATTTTTGATGAATTTCTTAGGGGTGGAAGCTCAGAGAAAGAAAAGAATCAAGAATGACTCAGGCTTTTTTAGTAACTGAGAGGATGGTAGTGTCATTTACTAAGAAGGGACAAGCTCTGGGAAGGTCAGACTTGGAAGAAAATCAAGACTGATAGAAAAGAAAAGAAGGTCCAGGACCAAGCCTCAGGAAGCAACAGTGTGCTAGGTATTTGTCGTGTTTTTTAAATATATCCACAGTGGCGCCTGGTTGGCTCAGTCGGTTACACTTCTGGCTTCGGCTCAGGTCACAATCTCATGGTTGGTGAGTTTGAGTCCTGCATCAAGTTCTCTGCTGTCAGCATAGAGCCCGCTTTGGATCCTCTGTCCCCCTCTTCCTCCGCCCCTCCCCTGCTTGTGCTCTGCCTCTGTCTCTGTCAAAATAAATAAATAAACTTAAAAAAATATATATGTATATATGCACAAAATCTTTGATACTCCTGTCTTCAAGCTTGATCCTCTTCCCTTTGAATGTGGGCTGGACTTAGTGGCTCGCTTTTATTGAACAGAATATAGCAGGAGTGATGGTGTTTGACTTCAGAGACTAGATCATGAAGGACATTACAGCTTCCTCCTTGCTCTCTCTCAGATCACTTGAGAGAGCATTTGTGGGAGGTGGCACACAAAACAGCCCTATGGAGAACTTGACTTGAGGAGGAACCTGATAGCCTTCTCCTATCAGCCATATGAATGAGCCCTCTTGTTAGCAGTTCCCACAGCCTTCAGGGAACTATAGCCCTTACTGACATCTTGGTCTCAACTTCACGAGAGACTCTGAGCCAGTTAAGCAACTCACTTTCATATTCCTGACCCTCAGAAACCGTGAAATAATAGATAGTTGGTTTCAGCTACCAAATTTTGGGGCAGTTTGTTGACCAACAAAAAATAGCTAGTAAAATACTTTGCCTATATTTCCTCTGTTTTTTACAGCACTCAGGTAAATGGTATTATTTACACCCATTCTACCAAAGAGAGAACTGAGGTTCGGAAATAGTAACTGGGAGGATGACGGAATACGGGGCATTCTGGGCTCACCTCATCCCCTGGATACAACTAGGAGGCACCCACATCAGGGTAAATAACCAGAGAATAACCCAAAGACTGGCACAACAGATTCTCTATAGCTGAATGTAGAGAGGAGGCCACAGTGAAGAGGTCAAATAAAAAGTGAAGGAATAAAACGTTAACTGATTTGTCCAAAGACTCTTAGCTAGTGATTTTTGGAACAGATGGTAATTTATGGAACTAGATTTGAACTCACACTAGCAACAACTCTCATGTTGTTTCCTTGCCTTCCATGTGTGTGTGCGTGTGTGTTCTCTCTTTTCCTTTACCCTCTCTTCTTCCCCTCCATACAACTCTCTCCTTTCTATAATTGCAACTCTCGCTCTGCGGATGACCCCAAATCTGTATATTTCATTTAAGTCTCTCCTGGAGTCTCATTTTATTTTTGATTTTTCTGAGTGTACAAAACTTAACCTGTTCAGGGTGTCTGGGTGACTCAGTCATTTAAGTGTCTGACTCTTGATTTCAGCTCAGGTCATAATTTCACGTTTCCTGAGATCAAGTCCTGCGTCGGGGTCTTGGCTGACAGTGTGGGGCCTACTTGGGATTCTCTCCCTCCCTTTCTCTCTCTGCCCCTTTCCTGCTCACACACACACTCTCTCTCAAAATTAACAAATAAATTAAAAGCAAAACAAAACAAAACTTAACCTGTTCCAAACTGAAGACATTAGTTCTTAATCCAGCATCTCTCAGCCTGTCCAAAATAAAAGGGTTCATCATTCTGACTTCCTCTTTCCTTTTTTTTTTAAAGATTTTATTTTTGGGGTGCATAGGTGGCTCAGTCAGTTAAGTGTCCAACTTCAGCTCAGGTCGTGATCTCACGATTCGTGTGTTCAAGCCCCACATTGGGCTCTGGGCTGTCAGCACAGAGCCCACTTTGAATCTTCTGTCCTCCTCTCTCTCTGCCCCTCCCCTGCTTGCACACGTGCTCTCTCTCACAAATAAATAAACATTAAAAAAATTGGTGTGGGGGGGCACCTGGGTGGCTCAGTCGGTTAAGCATCTGACTTCAGCTCAGGTCATGATCTCACAGTTTGTGAGTTTGAGCTTTGAATCTGGCTCCGTGCTGACAGCTCGGAGCCTGGAGCCTGCTTTGCATTCTGTGTCTCCCTCTCTCTCTGCTCCTCCCCAGCTTACACTCTGTCTCTCTGTCTCCCTCTCAAAAATAAATAAACATAAAAAAAATTTTTAAATATTTTATTTTTAAGCAATCTCTATACCCAGTGTGGGGCTTGAACCCTCAAGATCAAGAGTCACAAACCAAGCCAGCCAGGCACACCCAAAAACAAAATCATTAAAAACTAAATTAGTGCTATATGTCTATTGCATAAAATGTGGGCAAGCAACTATTTTTTAAAATTTAAAATTATCTTCTTTTTTTTAAGATTTTATTTTTTTAAGTAATCTGCACTCAACGTGGGGCTCGAACTCACATCCCTAAGATGAAGAGTTGTATGCTCCACTCACTGGGCCAGCCAGGAGCCCCTTAAAATTATCTTTCAACAACAGTATGAATAACTGTAAATAAGGAACTTGTGAAATGAGTTAGGGAACATCCATACAATGGAACATCATGCACCAATTAAACATTTTCAAAAAGAAGAAGTAAAGTTTAAATTTTATATTATAGAGGGGCGCCTGGGTGGCGCAGTCGGTTAAGCGTCCGACTTCAGCCAGGTCACCATCTCGCGGTCTGTGAGTTCGAGCCCCGCGTCAGGCTCTGGGCTGATGGCTCGGAGCCTGGAGCCTGTTTCCAATTCTGTGTCTCCCTCTCTCTCTGCCCCTCCCCCGTTCATGCTCTGTCTCTCTCTGTCCCAAAATAAATAAACGTTGAAAAAAAAATTCATAAATTTTATATTATAGATAAAGTCAACTTTCTCAACTATAGGTAATACTTGCAGGGCAATACTCATTTTCCTAGATATAGGCTGAAAAACAAAAGAAATGGATATATTCTCTTCATTGTCCACAGACTTGCTTCTCTTATATTCTTTAGCTTGGAGAATGGCAGGCAGTACCATTCATTCAGTTGCAAAGCCAGAGACCAGAGAGTTATCTTTAACCAGTTTCCACTGCTCACAGCTACAGCCCATAGGCAACTTCTTCCATCGCTTTGTTCTCTTCCCGCTGCTCAACAGATTCCTAGTGCCTCTTGCCCAGACGACCACAATATCATCACAGATCTCCAGGATTTTAGAATCTCCGTCCTCCAACCCATCTTCCACATCGCTGCCATAGTTATCAACCCTAGACTCTCGTAATAATAAATAATTTTTCTGCTGTTTGCTTCTAAGACCTACAGGAGAAAGTTTAACCACATAATAGACTCTCAAAATGACATGACTTTACTTATACCTAGTAATACTGTGTGTTTTTTTCTTCTTTGCCTGACAAATTCCATCTCATTGTTTTAAGGTGTCTTCATTTTCGAGAGAGAGTGTGTGAGTTGGGGGAGAGGCAGAGAAAGGGGAGACAGAGGATCCAAAGTGGGCTTTGGTTGACAGCAGTGAGCCAGGATGCGGGGCTCCAGCTCACAAGCCATGAGATCATGACCTTACCTGAAATCGGATGCTCAAGCGACTGAGCCACCGAGGCACCCCAATTCCATCCCATTAAAAAACATTTTTTTTAGGGCCACATGGGTGGGTCAGTTGGTTGGGCGTCCAACTTCACCTCAGGTCATGATCTCTCATGGTTTGTGAGTTTGAGCCCCTTGTTGGACTCTTTGCTGTCAACACAGCTTTGGATCCTCTGTCCCCCACCTCCGCCCGCCCCTCCCCCACTTGTGCTATCTCTCTCTCTCTTTCTGTCTCTCTCTCAAAACAGATAATTAAACATTTTAAAAAAGGGTTTTTTTTTAATGATTATTTTTGAGAGGGGGGAGGGGCAGAGAGAGAGAGAGGGAGAGAGAGAATCCCAAGCAGGCTCTGCACTGTCAGCACAGAACCTGACGTGGAGCTCAAACTCACAAACTGCCAAGACCATGACCAGAGCTGAAACCAAGGGTCGGTCACCCAACCGACTGAGCTACCCAGGAGCCCCTCCATCTCATTTTTAAACACAGCTCAAATGTCACTTCCTCTCTGAGTCTGCCAACATTACTGTACCCTTTGTGCTTCCAAAAGCTCTTTGCCCATACTCCTTTTATGACACTTATTATATTATACCACCCAGTTTAACAATGCTTATTATCTAAGAATTATCTTTATCTAACTTTTTTTTTTAACTTTTTACTTCTTTGTTTCTAGAAGGAAGCACAATACTATATGGGAAGTCAGAAACCCATTTTATATTAATCTTAGCAAATGTTTTAATGTACCATTTAAAATATCTATGTTCTTTTTTATTAAAAATTTCTAATGTTTATTTTTGAGAGAGACAGAGACAGAGAGCTAGCGGGGGAGGGGCAGAGAGAGAGAGGGAGACAAAGAATCTGAAACAGTCTCCAGGCTCTGAGCTCTCTCTCAGCACAGACCCCAACTTGGGGCTCAACTCATGAACTATGGGATCATGACCTGAGCCGAAGTAGGAGGCTTAACCGACTGAGCTACCCAGGTGCCTCTCTATGTCCTTTTAAAAAAATGTTTATTTATTTTTGAGAGAGAGAGAGAGACAGAGCATGAGCAGGGGAGGATCAGAGAGAGAGAGAGATACACACAGAATTCAAAGCAGGCTCCAGGCTCTGAGCTATCAGCACAGACCCCAATGCAGGGCTCGAACTCATGAACTGCAAGATCATGACCTGAAGTCAGGTGCTTAACACACTGAGCCACCCAGGCACCCCCACGTTCTTTTTTTAAAAGTTCTATGCCCAGTGTGGGGTTCAAACTCATAACCCTAAGATCAAGAGTGGCACATTCTACCAACTGAGCCAGCCAGGTTCCCCTAAAATATCAATGTTTATATTTGAATTGAGTTGGGGTTGAAAACAAAGCACAGAAAATGGAAGGAAATCTATCTTTTGCAATTATTTAATTGACTCTGGGATATAGTCATTTTGGGTTTTTTTGTTTGGTTTATGTGTGCATGTGTGTGTTTTAAAGTAATCTCTAGGGGTGTCTGGGTGGCTCAGTCAGTTAAGAGACTGACTTTGGTTCAAGTCATGATCTCGCAGTTGGTGGGTTCAAGCCCAGTTAAGCATCCAACTCTTGATTTCAGTTCAGGTCATGATCTCACGGTTTGTGAGTTCAAGCTCCACGTTGGGCTCTGTATTGAGTGTGGAGCCTGCTTGAGAGTCTCTCTCCCTCCCTCTCTCTCTGCCCCTCCCCATCTCATCCTTTTTCTCTTTCTCTCAAGATAAATAGATAAACTTTAAAAAATATAAATAATCTCTACACCCAACATGGGTTTGAACTCATGACCCTGAGATCAAGAGTCGCATGCTCTTCTGACTGAGCCAGCCAGGAGCTCTGTTATTTAGTTTTATTAAGGCCAAATTGGTTTTTTTTGTTTTGTTTCAAAGACCTTATTTTTCAGTAACCTCTAAATTCAACGTGAGGCTCAAACTCACAATACTGAGATTAAGAGTCACATACTCCACCAACTGAGCCAGCCAGGTGCCCCAAGGCAAAATTGTTTTTGAATAGATTTTTTTGAGTAGATATTTAAAATCTATATTTATGACATGGAAAATTTTTTGATAGTTTTTCATCAAAGTGTGGAGTGATGGCATGTCAATAAAATATCAAGAATTCTATGAGTTAATGTTTAAAAATATATCTTTTTTTTTTTTTTTTGGTCTATGGCAGCTAAAGATGATTTCATTTGGCTTTTCAACTGTTTATATTTTTACAAGACGTGTTCTTCTTTTCGTATATGTTTATTATTTGTTTCTCTTTTTTAATATATGTGCGTTCCCTGCTTCCTCTTTCTTTTTTTTCCCTTTCTCTTTTTTTATTTATTTTTTAAAATTTACACCCAAGTTAGTTAGCATATAGTGCAACAATGATTTCAGGAGTATATTCCTTAGTGCCCCTTACCCATTTAGCTCATCCCCTGTCCCACAACCCCTCCAGTAACCCTCTGTTTGTTCTCCATATTTAAGAGTCTCTTATGTTTTGTCCCCCTCCCTGTTTTTATATTATTTTTGTGTCCCTTCCCTTATGTTCATCTGTTTTATATCTTAAAGTCCTCATATGAGTGAAGTCATATGATATTTGTCTTTCTCTGACTAATTTCACTAAGCATAATACCCTCTAGTCCATCCACGTAGTTGCAAATGGCAAGATTTCATTCTTTTTGATTGTTGAGTAATACCCATTGTATATATATACCACATCTTCTTTATCCATTCATCCGTTAATGGACATTTGGGCTCTTTCCATACTTTGGCTATTGTTGATAGTGCTGCTATAAACATTGGGGTGCATGTGATTCTTCAAATCAGCACACCTGTATCCCTTGGATAAATACCTAGTAGTGCAATTGCTGGGTCATAGGGTAAAAATATACCTTTTTCTAAGTTTATTTATTTATTGAGATAGAGAGAGAGAGACAGAGAGTGTTGGAGGGGCAGAGAGAGGAGAGGGAGAGAGAGAATCCCAAGCACAGAGCCTGACATGGGGTTTGATCTCATAAACAGTGAGATCAGTGAGATTGTGACCTGAGCTGAAATCAGGGGTCAGATGCTTAACTGACTGAGCCACCCAGGGGCCCCTAAAATTGTATCTTTCTATACCTAGTTGCAGTATAGGTTTTTAGATTATCAAACATGGTTACTGGAGGCGCCTGACTGGATTCTTGATTTCAGTTCAGGTCATGATCTCACAGTTTGTGGGATGGAGCCCTGCGTCGGGCTCTGCGTGCAGAGAGTGTAGAGGCTGCTTGAGATTCTCTCTCTCTCTCTCTCTCTCTCTCTCTCTCTCTCTTTCTGCCCCTCCGGGCTCACTCTCTCTCTCGAAAATAAATAAACTTAAAAAAAAAAAAAGAAACATGGTTACTGTAGTTTTGTATGCTAGAATTTGTCTGTGTCAGACAGGACTCTATGTTGCAAATGTTAGAAAATCCAACCAGCACTGCCTAAACAAAAATATAAAACAAAACAACAAAAGTTTATTGGTTCACATACCACTCAAACAGTTTCTTGCTTCTGATAGAGTTTGATCCAGGACTCAAACAATGTCTACTTCCTTGGTGATGACTCCATTTTCAGGCAGGCTCTCTCTTCTTGGTGCCAAGCCAGCTGTTAACAGGTCCTGGAGTTATGTACATCTATCTGGCAGAAAAGATTTCCCTGATAGCTGGAACAACAGTCCCAAAACTTAGGTCTTATTAGCCCTGCATATCCTGTCTTGGGACATATGCCCATTCCTGAACCAATTTGGGCGTTAGGGGAGTTAAGGGGAATATGAGATATGGTAATTGGCATGAGTTGTTATCCAAGAGTTGCATATGCACAGAAAGAGGAAAGTGAAAGGGAAAATATTGGATCAGCCATTATTTTAAAATATGCTTTCCATAGGAGAAATGCCATAGTCATCAACCACAATATTTATGGAGCTTCTAATTTTAGAAACAGCTTGAAGGTCATTAGACTGATTTTTATTGCTTCTGCTTGCTTGCTACAGGAAATTTATTAAGGAAAAAAAAAGACAATCAATAATTGTCTTGATATTTCTTGGTAAAGTGTAAAATTATTTTTCTTTAAAAAAGATTTTGTTCTCATCATTTCCTCCAATCTTTCTGGTTTTTCGTTGTTTGGAATTTTCATTTCTGCCAGCAGGAATTTCATCTTACACAGGTCGAATACTGGGAGCGCTGTTAGCAGATTTCAGGGCAGTATTTTGAGTTCGGGTGGATTGTAGAATAAGGATGGCTTCATCAACTCGGGCATGGAGAGACTCAGGACATTTGAGCATATGAAGAATTTCAGCATCATCCATCCAATAATCCTCCAATAATATGCCATCATCCTCCAATAATATGCCAGAGTTTTCTCCAGCCGGAGTTGGGTGAACAGATTGAAGCAGAGGAACCAGCTTCTCACCCAAGATCTTCTGAGTAATAGCTGATGCTAACACAGATACATTCAACATATCATGACCTTGTCTACAGACAGGGTTAGGCTTCTGGATGGATGATGGGCTTTCTACTTTAAACTTTAGAGGCCTGTGAACACCTGCAACACCTGCAACTTTTTTGAATCCTTGAGTCAGACATGGTCTTGAGGCAGAAGTTAGAAGGTGAATAGCCAAGGTCTGGGTTGTTGGACTGGTGATCTGACAGGCTGGCTTGACTGCTAGAACTTGCGGTGGTCTGCAGGTGCTAAATGATGATTTAGGTGCTGCTGCTGCTGAGGGGATAACACCGCATATATTGGGATAGATGAGGTTTGGCCCTGACCACAGGCTTGCAGAGTTGTGCACTTCCGTGTTGTCTGAAGGACAATTGGCATGAAGTTACTTGATGTTGCTGCTGCCCGTGAGAGTTGATGATAGCATTACCTCCAATTCCCATAGTCTCCATTTTCTCCATTTAGTGCTTGGTGAGAGCCTGGCGCTCCTCCTTGCTTTGTGCAATGGCCACATGCAGCGGTTTGGTGCTCACAGTTCTTCCATCCATTGCCATGATGGCTCGTTTGCTTCCTCGGGAGATGTAAAGCAAGTGAAGCTGAAGCCTTGGCTGCAGCCAGCCTCTCTAGTGACCTTGGCACTAGTGATTGTGTCAAAGTGGGAGAATTCTCATCTTAGCCATTGATTAACAATAGCATCTTCAACAACTTTCACATAAAGATTAGCACCCTTGCACCTGGTGGGTTTACCGTTTTATTTGCTCAAATTTGTGCTTTAATTCAGATCGTCTCTCTGCTTCGTTCTGTGCCCTACTGGCATAAACTGGTTTCCATTAAGGATTTTTCAGTGTGTGCCTTTGATGGCTTTCTGAGCATTTTCAAAATTCTCAAAAGTTACAAACCCAAAGCCTCTGGAGTGTCCACTTTCATCAGTCATTTGGTGTCAATTTATGTATTATGTTTCAAAACCCTAAAGACTTCACCAAAAAAAAAAAAAAAAACCCATCAGAACTAGAAAATGAATTCAGCAAAGTTGCAGGATACAAAATCAATGTACAAAAATCAGTTGCATTTCTATATATTAATAACACACTATCAGAAAAGAAACTAAGAGGGGCAACTGGGTGGCTCAGTCGGTTAAGCATCCGACTTTGGCTCAGGTCATGATCTTGCAGTTCACAAGTTCAAGCCCCACATCAGGTTCTGTACTGACAGCTCAAAGTTTGAAGCCTGCTTCAGATTCTTTGTGTGTGTCTCTCTCTGCCCCTCCCCTACTTACATTCTGTCTCTCTCTCAAAAATAAATAAAAACATTTTAAAAATTAAAAAAAAACAAAAGGAAACTAAGAAAATAATCCCATTTGCGAATGGAATAAAAAGAGTAAAATACCTAGTAATAAATTTAATCAAGAAAGTGAAAGACCTGTACATGGAAAACAATAAAACACTGATGAAAGAAATAAGGAAGGCACAAATAAATGGAAAGATATTCCCTGCCCATGGATAGGAAGAATTAATATACCTAAAATGTCCATATTACCCAATGCAATATGCAGATTCAATGCAGTCACTATCAAAATTCCAATGGTATTTTTCACAGGAACAGAACAAACAATCCTAAAATTTGCATGGAACTACAAAAGATCCTGAATAGCCAAAGCAATTTTGAGAAAGAAGAACAAAGGCATCACAGTTCCTGATTTCAAACTATATTACAAAGCCATATTCATCAAAACACTATGGTATTGGCATAAAAAGACACATAGATCAATGGATCAGAATAGAGAGCATAGAAATAAACCCACACATATATAGTAAATCAATTTATGACAGAGGAACCAAGAATATTAAATGGGGAAAGGTAGTTCCTTCAATAAATGGTGTTGGAAAAACTGGACAGCCACAGAAAAGAATGAAACTGGACTGCTATCTCACCCTATAGACAAAAATCAACTCAAAATGGATTAAAGACTTGAAAAGTAAGACCTGAAACTATAAAATCCCTAGAAGAGGGATGCCTGGGTGGCTCAGTTGGTTAAGCATCCAACTTTGGCTCAGGTCATGATCTCACAGTTTGTGCGTTCAAGCCCCATGTCAGGCTCTGTGCTGACAGCTCAGAGCCTGGGGCCTGCTTTGGAATCTGTGTCTCCCTCTCTGTCTGCCCTTCCCCCTCTTGTGCTCTGTCTCTGTCTTGCAAAAATAAACAATTACAAAAAAATTTTTAAATCCCTAGAAGAAAATGTGGATGGTAAGCCCTTTGACATTAGTCTTTGTGATGATTTTCTGGATTTGACACCAAAAGCGAAGGCAGCAAAAACAAAACTAAACAAGTGGAACTACATCAAACTAAAAAGCTTTTGCATAGCAAAGAAAACCATATGCAAAACAAAAAAGCCATCTATGAAATGGAAGAAAATATTTGCAAGCCATATATCTGATAAAGGGTTAATATTCAAAATATATCAAGAACTCATAAAACTCAATAGCCACAAAACAAAACAAACAGGCAAACAATCCAATAAAAAATAAGCAGAAGTTCTAAATAAACATTTTTCCAAAGAAGACATACGGATAGCCAACAGGTACCTGAAAAGGTGCTCAACATCACTAATCATCCAGGAAACGCCAATCAAAACCACAATGAGATATCACCTCACAACTGTTAGAATGGCTGTCACTGGGGAGCCTGGGTGGCTCAGTCAGTTAAGTGTCCGACTTCAGCTCAGGTCATGATCTCACGGTTCATGAGTTTGAGCTCGGCATCGAGGTCTGTGCAGACAGCTCAGAGCCTGGAATGTGCTTCAGATTCTGTCTCCCTCTCTCTCTGCTCCTCCCCTGCTCACGCTGTTTCTCTCTCTTTCAAATATAAATAAACATTAAATAATTTAAAAAAATTTTTTTAATCTTTATTTATTTTTGAGAGAGAGAGAGACAGAGCATGAGCAGGGGAGGAACAGAGAGAGAAGGAGACACAGAATCCGAAGCAGGCTCCAGGCTCTGAGCTGTCAGCACAGGGCCCGACGCGGGGCTCGAACCCACGAACCGCGAGATCATGACCTGAGCCGAAGTCAGATACTTAACTGACTGAGCCACTCAGGTGCCCCAAACATTAAATACATTTTAAAAAAAAGAATGGCTATTACCAAAAAGAAAAGAAATAACAAGTGTTGGTGAGGATGTGAAGAAAAGGGAACCCACATGTGCATTGCTGGTGGGAATGTAAACTGGTGTAGCCACTATGGAAAGTAGTGTGGAAGTATGGAAGTTCCTCAAAAAATTAAAAATAAACTACCATGTGCCAGCAATTCTACTTCTGGGTATTCATCCAGAAGAAAGGAAATCACTAGCTTGAAGAGATATCTGCACCCCCATGTTCACTGCAGCATAACTTACAATAGTGAAGAGATGGAAGCAACCTAAGTGTCCATTATGTATTAATAGATAAAGAAAACGTGACACAGGTGCACGCATGCACACACACACAATGGGATATTATTCAGCCATAAGAAAGGAATCTTGCCATTTGCAGCAATGTGGAAGGACTTTGATGGTATTATGCTAAGTGAAATAAATCAGAGAAAGACAAATACTGTATGCCCTCATTTATATATGGAATCTAAAACAAACAAAACAAAACTCATAGATATAAAATAAGTAAGTCCTTATTAGGTTGTGATATGCAGCATGGTGACTACCGTTAATAATGCTCTACTGTATACCAGAAAGTTGCTAAGAGAGTAGATCACTTAAACATTCTCACCAGAAGAGGGGCGCCCGGGTGGCTCAGTCGGTTGAGCGTCTGACTTCAGCTCAGGTCACGATCCCGCGGTCCATGAGTTCGAGCCCCGTGTCGGGCTCTGGGCTGATGGCTCGGAGCCTGGAGCCTGCTTCCGATTCTGTGTCTTCCTCTCTCTCTCCACCCCTCCCCTGTTCATGCTCTGTCTCTCTCTGTCTCAAAAATAAATAAACGTTAAAAAAAATTAAAAAAAAACCATTCTCACCAGAAGAAAAAGAATTGTAAGAATGTGTGATGGTGGATGTTAACTAGAGTTATTGTGATGATCACATTGCAATATAGACATATACTGAGTCATGTGTGCACCTAAAATTAATGTCATATGTCAATTGTATCTCATTTTTTTTAAAAAGCAGGCAAAATAATATTTCCAGAAATACAATTAAGATCTTCAGGAATTAGGAGTCAGAATATTTGCCCACTTGCCATCCACTCCTTTCACTTAGTGGCTACTCCAAGCTATTTTAGTTTCTGGTCCCATGTTCTAGGTTGAACTTCGATTTCAACCCATTCTTCTGTTCAAACTTACTTCTTTTTTTTCTTTTTACCTTCTTTCTTTCTTTCTTCCTTAGAGAGCACGTGTGAGCAGGGGAGGGGCAGAGAGAGACTCTTAAGCAGGCTCTACACTGTCAGCACAGAGCCCAATGCAGGGCTCCATCCCATGAGCTGTGAGATCAGGACCTGAACTGAAATCAAGAGTCCCAGGCTTAATTGACTGAGCCACCCAGGCACCCCAGAGGGGCAGGGGTAGAGAGAATCTTAAGCAGGCTCTATACTCAGCAAAGAACCAGATGCAGGGCTTAATCCCACCACCCTGGGATCATGACCTGAGCCAAAATCAAGAGTTGGAAGTTCGACCGACTGAGCCACCCAGAACCCTTCCAGAGACATTTTGACTGTCGCAACTGGAGGGGTTGTATGTTACTGTTATCTAGTGGGTACAAGCCAAGGATGCTACTAAACATTCTAGAATGTACAGGACGGCCCCCTGAAAGAAAGAATTATCCAGTCCAAAATGACAATAGTGCAGAGGTTGAGAAACCCTACAAATAACATCCTGTTATTATTACCTGTTTAAAGTGGCTTTATTTCATTGCCATGTTTATTTCCTTCACAGTACTTACCATAATATGAATTTATCTTATTTCTTTGTGTGTTAATTCTCTGCATGTTCCATGAAAACATGAGCTCCATGATGTCCAGATCCTCATTTGCTTTCATCACTGCTGACTAAATGGATGAATGAATTCCATGAACCTGTAACTACTCAGTTTCCCCAATAATTTAAAATTTTATTTTACAAATTAATCTAATTCATTACCAAAAAAGCATCTACTTTTATTCATTAATTCAACTATTATTTTGTTCTGAGTACCAACTATGTGCCAAGTAAGAAGCTAGATGCTGGATCTATAATAGGGAATAAGACATGGCCCTTGGTCTTAAAGAACTTATAAGTCAAGCACTGGCTGGGGAGGGTTACATATAAGTAAAAAGTCCATTTATAGTTTGGGACTGTGGGGAATTAAGGAGAATATATGGTCTCTGCTCTCAACAGGCTTCATTTCTTCCAAGGGCGGGGCTGTGGAATGAAAGATACAGATGAAATAAACAACTACAGATATCAGAAAAGAACACAAACAAGAAAAGCAAGATCCATACCAGCTATGGAAATCAGAAAAGGCTTTGCGGAAGAGGTGTTATTTGATTTGAGACATAGAAGACAGATGAGAGGTTGATAAAATAGAAGGAGGAAATGGAGAAAAGGGGAGAGGGCATTCCAGGCAGAGAGAATAGCATGAGCCAAGGCACAGAAGTGTGTGCGCCAGGAACAAGTAGACGTGCTTGGCTAAAGCACAGGAGACCAGTGAGAGCTAAGGCTGGAAAGGGAATCTGGGTCCAAACTGGGTCAATTGACTATGAATACAAATGACCCAGATCTTGCCCACATTTCCGCTATTTCAGAGCAGCATTTCCTTCATGCACACCGGGAAAGGGAAGCTTAGAGAAATCGGGTGACTCACAAGTCATTAGTAGACCTTTATTGTTTTGACTGTCAGGATTTGGGGGAGGTTCCTGGCTTACCATCCCTCCCAGGACCTTGGTATGATGACACATGTGAAGGGACAGAGCTCCTGATTTATAATAAGGACACTTCCTGTCTCAGTGTATAAACAATGTATTGCCAGATTGAATTTGGCAGGGGGGTAGATAAATAGGCTCGAAAACGAGTATTATTTTTCCTTTAATTCTGAGTTAAGATAGGAATGGGTGTACACTAATGAAGGAAGGATAAGGAAACAGGAGGGGGACCCAATAACGGAAAGAATAGGTCAGTTTGTTTGAGAAACAAGCTATGCTGAAGTATTTATTTGCAAAATTCCAGTTGCCATAGCAATTGGATGCTGTTCTTCCCACTGTTCCTCCTTTTATCCTTTGCACGGCCTTTAAAGAAGTCATTTCCTAGGCGGATGTAGTCCTTGCCGTTTATCTTAAAGATTTGGGGTCATTTCTTGCCACCTGCTTTCCCCTTTCCCTTTTAGCAGTCCAAATCCAGCCACTCATCTGGGAAGAACTGGATGGTACTGGCCATTTCAGGAGCAGGATCTTCAGTACAGAGGAGGTTTACTTAGCCAGATCCTAGTGGAAATGCCCAGCTGCTGCCTTCTGTAGCATCCCAGTGTATAAATAAGTGATAAGTATAGGGACTAAGTAAAATGTGGCATGGCTTGAGAAACACACACACATACACACACACATACAACTTGCAGGTTATAGACACTATAGTCAAAACTCTCTAAAACCCAAGGGTGCCTGGGTGGTTCAGTTGGTTAAGCGTCTGACTTCTGCTCAGGTCGAGCCCCACGTTAGGCTCTGTGCTGACAGCTCAGAGCCTGGAGCCTGCTTCAGATTCTGCATCTCCCTCTCTCTCTGCCCTTCCCCCTCTCGTGCTCTGTTTCTGTCTCTCTCTCAAAAATAAATAAACATTAAAAAAAATTTAAAAACAAAAAACAAAAGCAAAAACCACAACACTCTAAAACCCAGAGTAAGGGGTGCATGGCTGGCTCAGTCTGAAGAGCATGCACGTGACTCTTGATCTTGGGGTTGTGAGTTCGAGCCCCATGTTGGGTGTAAACATTACTTAAGTAGATAAAACTTTAAAAATTGTTAAAAGAAATAAAATAAAATAAGACCCAGAAGAAGAATTATCCCTTATTGGAGGAAACAATAATGGTTATGAGTCACATTGTCTTATTCCCCTGGGTCCTCCCAACAACCCTGTGAACCGATTGTACGTAATATTTACTGAGTGCTTACTTTGTGCCGGACACTCTTCAGACCCTGTGTTATCTCATCTAAGCTATCCCAACAACCTTTGTTGCAGATGATTATCATTATTTCAAAATTGAAAAATAACATAGACTTAATTATTGGATACAGATAACATGCCAAGGTACTGGGTAAGCATTTGGCATGCATTTTCCTGTGGCAAAGTGGTTCTATATTTTACTGAGGATCAAGGAGGTTAAATAGCTTGCCCTAGTCTATATAGGGCAGAATGGGAAGAAGCAAGATTCAAAGCTAGGCTTTCTTATTCCAAAGCCCATGAGCTTAAGCTCTCCAAAAATAGAAATGGAAGTTCAGAGAGTTTAAAAGTCTTGCCCAAGTTTACACAGCCAGCAAGTCTCAGACTGAATCCAGGTTGATTCCACAGTTGAAATGCTGACATTTCACAATAAGGAAGATAATAGCAAATAATTCAGTTCTTTCGTTTGAAGCTAACTCTGAGAGCAGAGCCATCTAACTGGGTTTGATTCCACTATAGTCTTTAAATATAGTTTCCTCTGGGGCACTTGGATGGCTCAGTCAGTTAAGCGTCCACTTTGGCTCAGGTCATGATCTCACGGTCTGTGAGTTTGAGCCCCGTGTCAGGATCTGTGCTGACAGCTCAGAGTCTGGAGTGGAGCCTGCTTTGGATTCTGTGTCTGCCTCTCGTTCTCTGCCCCTCCCCCACTCGCACTCTTTGTCTCTCTCTGTCTCAAGAATAAATAAACATTTAATAAATAAATAAATAAATAAATAAATAAATAAATAAATAAAGTTCCCTTAGAAGTTAGTGGGTGAATCACTAGCCAGACTTTTTGGTATCTGGCTACTAAACTGTAAACTTACGGGGCAAATGCTTCCTATTCTAAAGGTGTTTACCAACTATTTAGGGGAAATAGACTTTAAAAAGGAGAGAAGGAAAGGAGGAAGGGAGGGAGGCAGACAGGCAGATAGGAAGAGAAGAAAGAAGTAAGGGAATAAAAATAATAGTATAGGAGGCAAGATACAGTATTTTTATCTTTAACTTCTGGAGCTAGTGAAGATCGACTTTTACTATGTACATTTTGTAAGATGAGACCAGGATGGATTTTGCTACTAACTGGTGAGTGTTCAAACTCAGTGCTTTTCAAATTTTAATGTACAGATGAATCACCTGGAGGATCCTATTAAATGCAGATGCTGATTGAGTCCTCTAGGGCAGGGTTGTGATTCTGTGTTTAGAAGACGCTGATGCAACTCTTTGTGGGTCACACTGAGCAGCAAGGCTCTAGCTTAAGTGGTATGATTTATTTTCATGTAAAAATGATGAACATAAATCTGTAGAAGAGAAAAAAACCGAATTCACATTAAACTGTATTTATACTTACCTTATTACTTAATGATTGCCATGAGGATCTGCTTCCTCCAAAATAAAATTTCCACTGGCCTGTCAGAGCATCCAACATTTTTCACTATAGTTCTGCTTTGGGTTAAAATATGTCTCCTAAAAGTTTTATTCAAAGGCAAACATATGGGGGTGCCTGGGTGGCTCCATCGGTGGAGTGTGTGACTCTTGATCTTGGGGTTGTGGGTTTGAGCCCCACGTTGGGTGTAGAGATTACTTAAACAATCAAATCTTAGAGGCACCTGGGTGGCTCAGTCAGTTGAGTGTCCAACTCTTGATTTCGACTCAGGTCATGATTCCAGGTTTGTGGGATCCAGCCCTGTGTCGGGCTCCACGCTGAGCATGAATTGGGATTCTCTTTCTCTCCCTCTACCCCTCTCCCTGGCTTGCGGGTGCACACGAGCTCTCTCTCTCTCAAAAATAATAAGTAAACTTAAAAAAAAATCTAAAAAAAAAAAAAAAGGCAAACGTGCCTCCCTGACTGTCTTCTTGCTTGCCTTCCTGTCCTCCTGACTCCCTCTCTTCCTACATAATCCAGTCCAAAAGCCATTTGGTGGCGCTGAGCAAAGCAGGTGTCCACATAAAGGGCAGTGTCAACTGGGTGAACATTGTTGCAGTGGGAGTGGGGTGGGGAGAGTGTTTGCCTGGGGAGGAGGCATCATGGATATGGGTGATTAGCCACTTTGCAAAATGAGGGAGAATTAATTCAATAAGTAAATATCGAGAATATTTCTCTGTGGGAGTCACAGATACAGAAAGGGAGAAAACTAGAATGGCCCTCTAATATTATATTAGAATTAGACTTACAGTGTGAACTCAAGGTTTAACGTGTATAGAAACGGACATAAAAACAAATATTATAGATGCAAATGTCTGTGTATGTACATACACATATATGTACACAATATATACATGTAAACAATATTATATATTGTACACAACATAAATTCTACACATATATATGTATAAACAACCCTTAGCTTCTAGAGGGTCTGGGAACAGCAAAAACCCAATAGCAATGAGCACACAGTACCCATATCTTGGTTTCTAAATAGTACTCTCTGTTAAAAGATATCAGGGATGCTGGGAGAAATAGCTTATTCCAAGGCTGGGATATGGAAAATATAAAATAAGCTTGGAACATCTTACTCTGGCAAAAAAAAAAAAAAAGTACTCAAAAGAATGATAGGGTATGTCAAAAGGACACAGAAATCAGCTCAAAGGGACTAAATAAATAAAACAAATAATGACAGTAATGTATTATACAGAAATCTATAAGTCCATATTGATATAAATAAATAGATGAATAAACAAACCGGAGGACTAGAAAGATTTTCTTTACATTTAAATGCTAACTAATAACCACAGAAAGAAGACTAGAATGAGAAAATCACCATTTGGCAACCATTGTAGCCATAGTTAATTCAGCCAGGAAACATCGTGAATACTAAAATTAATGGGTGAAAATTTGATGAGGAACAGAATTTTCACATAGTCTCAAAATACTTCCCCATAAAATACTTAATTACAAAGTGAAAAAGAGAAACTTTAGGGTGGAGAAACCTGGCAGATACAACATTAATCAAGTGATCAAAGTTACCATCACCAGTAATGGCACAAATTGAAATTGTGTACCATTTGATAGGATGCGATGAGAAAAATACAATGTTACTTCTGTGAAAATTCTACCAAAAATGCACTACATGAATCTAATTTTTTAATTGTTTATTTATTTTGAGAGACAGAGAACATGAGCAGAGGAGGGACAGAGAGACACAGAATCCAAAACAGGCTCCAGGCTCTGACTTGACAGCACAGAGCCTGATGCGGGGCTCAAATCTATGAACTGTGAGAGCATGACCTGAGCCAAAGTTGGATGCTTAACCAACTGAGCCACCCAGGTATCCCTGCCTTACCTGAATCTAATCATTAGGAAACATCAGTCAAACCCAACTTAAGAGGCGGTCTACAAAATCATTGGCCAACAGTCTTCAAACGTGTAAGATATTAAAAGTCAAGGAAAGATTAAAGAACTACTATTCCAGATTAAAGTTCACAACTAAATGCAACATAAAACCTTAGATCTAATCCGTAGCTACAAAGGACATTATTGGGACAATATGAATAGATTCTGAGTATTAGGTGGTAGTCACGTATCAGTTTTGATGATGGATTGTAGTTATGTAGGAGAACATCCATGTTTGTAGGAATTACATTCTAAAGTATTTGTGGATAATGGGACATCATGTTGGCAACTTTCACCCAAATGGATTGGGGTGGGGGAGGAGTTATTCATATTATTCTTACCAAAAAAAAAAAAAAAGCATACTTAGGATGTTGAAGTGACTTATTAAAGAGCTCTATTATCAATTAATAACACCTAAGTATACAGGATATTACTATCCAAACTGTATGTTTTCTGGCTTTAGCCTACGGGTGTGATGACATTAAATAATCACTATTTAGTAGTGTGGTTGACCCTGTTTGTTGCCTTCCCAACTGCTGCTCCCTTCTATTTTTTATTGCTAACAGAACCCCAACTTTATTGAGATATGGACACCTTGGTCCTTCCTATCTCCAGGAGGTGAATTTTTATTTGGTCTAAGCCAATCATGGTTTAGGCATGGGCATGTAATATAATTCTAATCAATGATGCATGAAACAGGTATTTTGGGGTGAGAGATAGACCCTTAGGGAAAGATACAGACATACAGAATGAAAAGTTTCTTTTGATGCAGCCATGTCTACATGTGATACCCTAGAACTGCAGCAGCCATCACACAACCATGAGGAGATAACCCTGAGGATAAACGCCAACACACTAAAGATGACAGAGAAGGAAGGGAGAAAAAAACAAACAAACAAAAAAAACCCATCAAACCTCCTATATCCATGATAATGTCATCTGCTGCTAAATTAAACATCTTAGTAACTACACTACCTCCTGTCTATTATGTGAGATAATAACTTTTCTTATTTATTTAATATTATTATTATTATCATTATTTTAAGTAAACTCCAACCCCTAATGTAGGGCTTGAACTCAAGGTTCTGAGATCAAGAGTTGCATGCTTTACTGACTGAGCCAGCCAGGCGCCCCTAAATTTTCCTTACTTAAATCATTTGAGCTGGAGTTTTCTGTTGCTTGCAACCAAAAGCAGCTTAATTGAGAAAGACAGCCCAGAGGAATTTTTAGTCCCCAGATTTTCCAAGATAGACCTCGTTGCCCTCTGGCTAGGTAAACTAACATGTACCCCATTCCCACAAATTTGAATGGAGTTTGAACTCATGGAAAAAGACAGTTACCTGAACACTTATGTGGCTCACACATGAAACCTGACATGCTGTTTCTGAAAACCTAATGGCGTTGCACTGGCTGGAATATAAGCCTTTGATTTAACACTTCCCACAATCTGGACTGTTTTGCTTACTAGACAACAAAAGTCTCTGTAAAGATTTATATGGAACATTCCATTCTTTAGCATATTCCCAATGATATATGCTATTGTTTATTCTTTCTCATCCCTTAATCTTTTGATAAAATTTTATGTAAGGGTCAGAAATTAAAATTTTGTAAAAATCTCTGTTAACTTTATACTAAATAGATTCTCATTGAATAAGCACATCTTTCTCTTACCCTTCCTTCGTAGTCATATACTATGAGTGCTTGAATAAGTTTTGTGTTTCTGTCTTACTTTTTTAAATAATCTTCACTTGTTTTTTTTTTTTGAATGTTTAAGTTTAGGGGTGCCTGGGTGGCTCAGTTTGTTGAGCACTGACTTCAGCCTACGTCATGATCGTGCGGTCCGTGAGTTCGAGCCCCACATCAAGCTCTGTGTTGTTAGCTCAGAGCCTGGAGTCTGCTTCAGATTCTATGCCTCCCCCTCTCTCTGTCCCTCCCCTGTTCATGCTCTGTCTCTCTCTGTATCTCAAAAATAAATAACTGTTAAAAAATGTTTTTAAATAAAATAAAATAGGGGCGCCTGGGTGGCTCAGTCGGTTAAGCGTCCGGCTTCAGCTCAGGTCACGATCTCATGGTCCGTGAGTTCGAGCCCCGCGTCGGGCTCTGTGCTGATGGCTCAGAGCCTGGAGCCTGCTTCAGATTCTGTGTCTCCCTCTGTCTCTGCCCCTTCCCTGCTCATGCTCTGTCTCTCTCTGTCTCAAAAATAAATAAAAGGTTAAAAAAATTTTTTTAAAAATAAATTAAAATAAATTTTTAGTTGATTTATTTATTTTGAAAGAGACAGAGAAAGCATGAGCAGGGGAGGTGCAGAGTGAGAGGGAGAGAGATGGAGACTCCCAGGCAGGTTCTCCACTGTCAGCGCAGAGCTGGATGCAGGGCTCAAACCCATAAAACCATGAGATCATGACCTGAGCCGAAATCAAGAATTGGACGCTCAACCAACTGAGCCGCCCAAGTGCCCCTAATCTTTACTTGTTTTATCAGATTTTTCCCAATGTTCAATTTCTGTCTTTTTGTTGCTCTTTTGGTCACGTGCTCATTCTTGGATTTAGAATAATATGGTGGTTAAAAGCTTGAGATAGGCTTTTCTTATTTGCTATATGATCTTAAACAACTTACATAACTCTTCTGGGCCTCAATTTTCTTTTTTTTTTTTTTTTTTTTAATTTTTTTTTTCAACGTTTATTTATTTTTGGGACAGAGAGAGACAGAGCATGAACGGGGGAGGGGCAGAGAGAGAGGGAGACACAGAATCGGAAACAGGCTCCAGGCTCTAAGCCATCAGCCCAGAGCCCGACGCGGGGCTCGAACTCACGGACCGTGAGATCGTGACCTGGCTGAAGTCGGACGCTTAACCGACTGCGCCACCCAGGCGCCCCTGGGCCTCAATTTTCAAATCCATCAAATGGGGATTCAGACAGCACCTACCTCACAGGGTGATTATTAGAATCAAGTGAGAAAATGAATAGAAAGATCTTTGTAGAACACCTACGATTTCATTTGGTAACTCATTAAATAATAGGAATGTAGTACTAAGGTATCACCTATACATCACCTTACATAACTTTCTGTAGGATTTTACTATTATAATTTGTTTAACTGTTTCCCTATTAATAGACTTTAGGAGATAATAGCGGTTGGAAGCATTTGGCTTTGGAGTTGAGCAGAACTGTTGAAACTTATATTTACCGCTATTTATGTATTTATTTATTTATTTATTTAAGATTTTATTTTAGGTAATCTCTATACCCAACATGGGGCTTGAACTCACAACCCTGAGATCAGAGTTGCATGCTCCACTGACTGAGCCAGCCAGGCACCCCTAACACTTTTTATTAGAATGATCTTGGGAAAGTGACTTCACCTCTCTGATCTTCAGTTTCTTCATCTGAATAATGAAGATCATAAACCTACAGTCGATCCACATTATTTATAGATTCTGTATTTGTAAATTTGCCTGGTTGCTAAAATTTCTTTGTAATTCCCAAATCAGTACTTGTGGTGCTTTTGTGCCTCTTTGTGGACACGTGCAGAACAGTGAAAATTTATTTTTTATTTATTTTTAATTTTTAAAAAAATGTATTTATTTTTGAGAGAGAGAGAGAGAAAGGGAAGGGGATGGGCAGAGAGAATACCAAGCAGGCTCTGCACTGTCAATGTGGGGCTTGAACTTACAAACTGAGAGATCCTGATTTGAGCTGAAATCAAGAGTCAAATGATTAACCGACTGAGCCACCCAGTCGCTCCCAGGGCAGTGAAAATTTTGAGTTGTCCACCTTGCAAGTTCCCAGCTTGAGATCTGCCTTCTCGCTTCAGCTCTCACACTGTAAACATGTGTCCTTTTTGTGGTCTAAATAGTGTGGTCTAACACTAAATAGTATTACATTTTTTTGCATTTTATGCTTTCTGTTGATTTCACCAATTAGATGGCCTCCAAGCATATTGGGGAAGTGCTGTCTACTGTTCCCAAGTACAAAAAGGCTGCCAAGGAGACGATGGAGAAAATACACGTATTGGATAAGCTTCATTCAGGCGTGAATTATAGTGCTGTTGGTTAGGATTGCAATGTTAAGGAGTCAGTATATATTAAATATGGTATCTTTAAACAGAAACACACAGAAAACAAAGTTATGTATTGTTGATCAGCTGAAAAAAATATTATGACCAGAGGTTCACAGGAACCTAATCTGGTATCTACCTTAGTAGCAATGGTTTCCACATTATAGAATAACTACTGTAAATAATGAGAATTGTTATTTATAATAACTATATAATTAAATAATGAGACTGGATTTCATAAGGCTGTTACGGCAAGGCTTAACTGAACTATTGCGTGCAAGCGTTCAGCATTATGCCTGGCACATGGAAGTTAGGACAAGTGTAAGATGGAGGGGAAGACTTTGGATAGATTTTTGTCATTTTGATTGTGACACGTATCTAAGTACCACATGGTTAAAAGCAGGAATATATTTGAGTGAAAACCATGAAGATCTAGAAATTTCACAATGAAACTCTCAGGCTAAGCCACCGGATTCCCCTTAAGGTTCAAATAGACCATTTCCTTGTAAACAACAGTTTACTTTTACAAAAATAGATGACCTAGCTCATGATCATAATTAGCCTTCTGGAATTGAATGACAATTGCACATGAGTGACTATTGTTCCTTCTTCTCACTTTCCTAAACTGCTGGAGAGTTCCTACTCCTTTTTCTCAGAATGGGCATTTTAAGAGTGAAAATGCCACATTTTGTTGATGATTCCATTATAAATATGCTTAAGTAATACAATAAAAAGGGCGAGTATTTTACAGATGAAATATATTGCACTTTCACAAGAAGCTCCAGAAGGAAACTCATAATTCTCATTTCAAGGATGTCGAAACAAGGCCCAGCAATAAAGTTGAGCAGCTAAGTGACAGATCTGAGTAAGACCTGTGCCTCGTATCCTGCACTGTGCTCTGCAATTACTGAGATTAGAAACAGTGGAGCCTAGACATGCCTTTCCGTAAGAGATTGCACTGATCCTCTCTCAATTACCCCAAGGCTCCAAACTTTTTTTCCCCTACCTATGGGCTCTGCATATGCCATTTTCTTTTCCTGGAACACTCTTCCCCATCTTTTCCCCTAACTCTTACTCATCTTCTGGGTTCCGGCTGAAATGTCACTTACTCAGAGAGGTCATGTTGAACCACTCCCTTCTCCTACCCTAAAATATCCCCTCCCCCAATTATCTTTCATAATATTCTGTACTCTTCTCTGTAATCCTCATCACAATTTGCAACTATATGTCCATTTGTATAAGTATTTGTCTTCTCCACTAGGCTCTTGGCCCTATGCGAGCAGGGACCCCGTTCTCCACTGCAAATCCACTCCCTAGTACAGTGCTGCATGTATAACAATAGGCTCAGAAATAAATATTAACTGAAAGACTAAATGAATGAATGAAATGTCGTGTTTCACACACTACCTGGTGAAGATCGCTTGGAGTGGAAATGGATGTTACTAATAACACTTTAATGATTGGTGGTGGGCTTCAACATTCTCTACTCTCCCTGCCCCCCAAACCTCTACCCTCACCGTCAAGTAGTATTTGTCTAGTACATCTTAATCTCCTAGTGCCAGACCTAGTCTCTGTAAATTTGGAGACTGGTTTTTGGAACAGATACACATACCAGGACTGATTCAATTTGTAGGATTTTAGGCTTAAAAATCCTTTCTGAAATAAAGTTTGATTTCATATTATTTTGGAGTAACTCCAGGCATTCACCATTCAATGTGAATAATTCAATATTATTCTGGAGTAACTCCAAGGCATTCACCATTCAGAGAAAAAGACATTTGTTTTGTTTTGCTAAAACTGAACTCAGACTATTTGAGAGACACTGCTGCATTTACAGATAATTTTGTGCATTTTAGGTATCTAAGAATGGATATTGCTTTTGGATGGTTATAATATATTCTTTCTATTTGTACTGATACCCTACAAACTTTTTATCATATTTTTTAATTATAAATGATAACTTTTTCTAATTGCAAAAGCAAGCATATTCTCTGTAGAAATTTTGGAAAATGCAGAAAAGCAGGAAGAGGAAATAAAAAGTATAAAGAAACAAATAAAAATCACCCCAAATTCTACCACCTAGAGATAACCATTGTTAACATGACACACACAGATATTATATATGACTTATTATACATAACATATAAACACATTATATAAACTATATATTAGTGTGCATATGCAATATATGTACATACATACATGTATAATCTGAATACTGTATAATCTCTGTCTCTATATAATACACACACACGTATATATTAGTTATCATTTACTGAGTATGCCAGTTACTTTGATTTCCTTTTTATACATTTATCTCTTGTAATCTTCTCAGTAGTTCTCCAAGAAGATACTATCATTCTCACTTTACAGGTGAGTAAATTGAGGATGAGAGTTAATTGTTGGCCTAAGGTCATCAGTTAGTAAATGGTAGATCTGAGACACAAATCTAGATCCAATTCTAAAGTCTATAATCAACCATTATGCTGCAGGACTGCCTGTCCATTTCTATATCTTCAATTAAATTGGAATTACTGTAGAAATAATGTTGATCTTGCTTTTTGTTATATTTTGTATGACATTCCATATACTTTGCTAACCTAATTTTTATTTATTTATTTTTTAATGTTTATTCATATTTGAGAGAGAGAGGGAGGGAGAGCACTAGCAGGGGAGGGGCAGAGAGAGAAGGAGACACAGAATCCAAAGCAGGCTCCAGATTCTGAGCTGTCAGCTCGAACTCAGGAAAGGTGAGATCATGACCTGAGCCAAAGTCAGATGCCTAACTGACTGAGCCACCTAGGCACCCCTTTACTAACCTAATTTTAATGGCTTTATGATATTCCAGAATATTACTGAAATAATAAGTGAATAAATGAAATACTGTTTATCATAAACAGTCAAGGATAGATTGGATAAATACTTTGATGTTTTAGAATTTTTCTGTCATCTTATTTTCTTTAAAAAAATATTTTTTAATGTTTATTTATTTTTGAGAGAGAGAGACAGAGACAGAGAGTGAGCAGTGGAGGGGCAGAGAGAATGGGAGACACAGAATCTGAAACAGGCTCCAGAGCCCGATGCGGGGCTCAAACTCACAAACTGTGAGATCATGACCTGAGCTGAAGTCAGACGCTTAACTGACTGAGCTACCCAGGCGCCCCTCATCTTATTTTCTTAATCTTTTTTTTCATATTCTGCATAATGTTCTCTTTTTCTTGTCTCTTACTGTCTGGACTATGTATTCTTTGCTTTTTATTTTATTTTTTAATTTTTAATTTTTTAAAAGTGTATTTATTTTGAGGGGGAGGGGCAGAGAGAGAAGGAGAGAGACAACAAGCCCAAGTCAGCTTCACACCTCCACACTGTCAGCACAGAGCCCTGTGGAAGGGCTCCATCCCACAAACTGCGAGATCATGACTTGAGCCGAAATCGAGAGTTGAGCGCTTAACTGACTGAGCCACCCAGGTGCCCCTCTTTGCTTTTTAAAGTCTGTTTAATGATTTGGGGCGCCTGGGTGGCGCAGTCGGTTAAGCGTCCGACTTCAGCCAGGTCACGATCTCGCGGTCTGCGAGTTCGAGCCCAGCGTCAGGCTCTGGGCTGATGGCTCAGAGCCTGGAGCCTGTTTCTGATTCCGTGTCTCCCTCTCTCTCTGCCCCTCCCCCGTTCATGCTCTGTCTCTCTCTGTCCCAAAAATAAATAAACGTTGAAAAAAAATTTTTTTTAAAAAAAATAAAGTCTGTTTAATGATTTGGAAGTTATATATCCTGTTTTTATTCTAAAATTATCTACACTTATTTTTACTTTATTATTTTTTTTGCCTACCTTTAAATTAAAGAAAACGACTTCTTTTCAATATCACAGTGAAATCACAGCTCTTGATTTCTCCAGTGTAAGATGCAGTATTTAGCACACTTTATTCCCCCTCATTCTTTTTTTTATTAAATTTTTTAAATCTTTATTTATTCTTGAGAGAGAGAGAGAGAGAGCACAGCAGGGGAGGAACAGAGAGAGGGAGACACAGAATCTGAAGCAGGCTCCAGGCTGTGAGCTGTCAGCACAAAGCCCGACACGGGGCTCGAACTCACAAATCATGAGATCACAACCTGATCTGAAGTTGGACGCCCAACCGACTGAGCCACCCAGGTGCATCCCCCCGATTCTTTTTCTTTCTTTCTTTCTTTCTTTCTTTCTTTCTTTCTCCCTTCCTTCCTTCCTTCCTTCCTTCCTTCCTTCCTTCCTTCCTTTCTCTCTGTAAGGTCTATGCCCAATATGGGGCTTGAACTCCTGATCCCGAGATCAGACATCTCATGCTTTACTGACTGAGACAGCCAGGTGTCCTCCCCTCATTCTTTACCTCCCACTCTCCACCTCTCCCAGCTTGATTTTAGTGCAATCTGGCCCTTTCTACCTTCATTATTCTTCTTGGAAAAACAAATTTCTTTTTTCTTATATTCTGTATTTTCTCTCATTTTAGACACTCAAAGATCTTTTTTTTTTTTAATTTTTTAATGCTTATTTCTGAGAGAGAGAGACAGAGCACAAGGAGGGGAGGGGCAGAGGGAAAGGTGACAGAATCCAAAGCAGGCTCCAGGTTCTGAACTGTCAGCACAGAGCCCAATGAAGAGCTCAAACTCACAGATCATGACCTGAACCAAAGTCAGATGCCCAACCAACTGAGCCATGCAGACGCCCCTGACACTCAAAGATCTTTTAAGCATAAGTCCTTTCATGCCATGACTTTCTTCTCTCTTCTTGAGTTCTAATTCAGCAGTATGTGTTTGAGCCATTTTTTCTTTCAGAACAGATAATCTGGGTGGTTTAATTTTTGAGAATTTAAGCCCAAGCACTTATTTTTGAGGCTCTCACAACTGCATGACAACTTGGCTAAGTCTACACTTAATTCTTAAATTATAAACATTTACCCTGAGAATTCTGTGGGATATGCTTTGACTTGTGTCCTACAGCGTTGCAGAATTCTGAGGCCAGCTTGAGTTCAGTTCCTTTGGAGATAAACTGTTTTGTTTTTGTTTTTCCCTGGCTGGATTCTTGAAGGCTTTTTTCTTTATCCTTGAAATATTTAATAATGTCACCTGGTTAGTCTAGATGTTGGTTTCTTTTCATTCATTTTACCAGCAGGCTTAAGTCTGGGGACAATTATTTAATTATTGTTTCTATTCCTACCCTGTTTCCCCCTTCTGAGATTCTTTTTTTTTTTTTTTAGATCTGTTTTTAAATGTAATCTCTACCCTCCACGTGGGGCTTGAACTCATGACCCCAAGGTCAAGAATCGCATGCTCCACCAAATGAGCCAGCCAGCATCCCCCCACACCTCCCCTCCACCAGATTCCTAATGTAATCAGTCAGCTTATTCAACAAAGATTTATTGAGCAACTACTTAATGGTAGGCACTATTTTTTTTTTTTAATTTTCTTAAATGCTTTTTTATTTATTTTCGAGAGAGAGAGACAGAGCGTGAGCAGGGGAGGGGCAGAGAGAGACAGAAACACAGAATCTGTGCTGACAGTTCACAGCCTGAAGCAGGGCTTGAACTCATGAACTGCAAGATCATGACCTGAGCTGAAGTCGGCCGCTTAATCCACTGAGCCACCCAGGCGTCCCTAGACACAATTTTCAGTAGTGGGGAAATATTATTAGGGAATGCAAATGCTTACATTTTTGTTGATTGGATTTCCTGAATCTGCTCTATATATTACCCGCTTTTGTTCTGATTTTTCTTTTTAAAAAAAAAATTGTTTTTAACATTTATTTATTATTGAGAGACAGAGAAAGACAGAGCATGAGCATGGGAGGGGCAGAGAGAGGAGGAGACACAGAATCCGAAGCAGGCTCCAGGCTCTGAGCTGTAACACAGAGACCGATGCAGGGCTTGAACTCACAAACCGTGAGATCATGACCCACGCCAAAGGCAGATGCTTAACTGACTGAGCCACCCAGGCGTCCCTGTTCTGTTTTTTCAAGGGAACCTCATACCTTGAGCTGTGGCATCTTTGTATATGTGTTTTTTAAGTAAACTGTGCCCCCAGTGTGGGGCTTGAACTCACGGCCCTGATATCAAAGTCACATGCTCTACCAACTGACCCAGCCAGGCACCCCAAACTGAGACATCTTTGAATAGTCCTTTGGTTTTTCTCCATTTGCTCATCTTAACATAGAGAGGTCTATGTGTGTCTAGCTTTGGTTAATGTTTAAGTAGGAATTGCAGTGGGTTCAGTTAGAGATTGAAATGGGTCTGAGCGTAAGGCTTGACTGTCTGTCCACCTGCCCTCACCTGGCCTTCAATCCTAAATAAGGGAATGCTCATGGACTTCTATTGGGGTGATAGTACATTTTACAGAAGTGGAATCTTGAACTGGCCCTTCCTTGTAATTGAGTCCTTTTATATTCTAACTAGCAGAAGTTCCTCAAAGTTTTTGGCACGTGGAAGACTTTTCTTCTATGTTTATTCCTTCGATCTTTTCTACGTAAACTTAAAATGAGGTGATTTAGAAGCCTTGTCCTCATAAAGACATTTTATTAAAGAAACCACAAAATAATATTTTTTCTTTATGTGAAGAGGGTGATAAAAAAATGCTCAAGACTCATAATTGTACGTAGTCTTGAAAGTTTTAGTAAAGGGTCTCAAACCCCGTGTGGGAGTCAGGAGGATGGAATTTGATGATTGTGATAGGTAATTTCACTTGTGGCTTTGAACAAACTATTTGAACGTCAGGTTCTCTAATCTCAGATCTCCTTACGTCATAGTGTGACAGGGAAAGCACCAGAAAAAAAAAAAAACAAATGTGGAATGAACTGCTCAAAGACAGACACTAAGGAAATCTGATTGTTTGTTGCTGTTTGAATGCTATTATAGCTTTGAGCACTTTCAAGCTAGCCCAAAGAGTGTCTGGGGGAGGGATAGCAAATGAGAACTGGTTGCTGGGAAGCTCAGATATGAAAAGCATTTCTGAAGTGTAGCTGGGAAGGAACGAACACTGCTTTGGACACTGTCATGTAGTGTAAGCCCCAAGAGAGTGGTAAATGAGGACCCACACTTCTGTTAGGTCAAATTACTATTCAAGACTTATCTGAAATTAGTTTGCCCTTGCTCTTCACGAAAATGAAGGCCTCTTGGTGGGTGAATCATGCCTTAATAAATGACTTTAGTACTTCTGGCCAGAATAGACAGCACGTGTTGTCTATCTTTCCGAGATGATTTGGAAGCGTGCAAAAGGAAACATCGGTACAGTTACCTCAGAAGCTTAAAGAAAATATCTTGTTGCCCCAGGCCAAACTTTCCGGCTTCTACCTGTTTACACTATTAATTCTTTCTGTATTTTATGATTCAATTTCTTTTTTTTTTTTAAGTTTTTTTTTAAATGCTTGTTTTTAAGAGAGGGAGAGAGAGAGAGAGAGAGAGAGAGACGGAGTGTGAGCGGGGGGAGGGGCAGAGAGAGAGGGAGACACAGAATCTGAAGCAGACTCCAGGCTCTGAGCTGTCCGCACAACTGTGAGGACAGCTCAGAGCCCAACGCGGGGCTCGAACTCGCCAACCGTAAGATCATGACCTGAGCCACAGTCAGATGTTTAACCGAGTGAGCCACCCAGGCGCCTCTATGATTCAATTTCTTTATGCAATTCCTGTAAAATTCAGTATGAAATTTCCTAATCATGGGAAAAAATATTGTCATTACTAAGATCCATAACACTGCAGCTGTTTCTGCACTATGGAGATAAATGGCCTTCTGTGTCATTTGTCATTTTCTTTTTTTAAGTAATGGACATGAAATGGAAGGATAAGAATTTCTCCCTTCTGGGCAACATTGTGCAAAATACACTTGTAACACAGAGACCAAAATAGAATAGGACACCTTAATTTATTCAACAATTGGTTCATCTCCTGCCACGTCCCAGACACTGCACTAGGAGCTAGAGATACATCAGTAAACAAGACACAGTTCCTGTCCTCATGTAGTGTCAAATCTAGTGGGGAAGACTAATCAAGTATTTTATTTTTTATTTCATTTATTTATTTTTTATTAAAAAAATTTTTTTTAACGTTTATTTATTTTTGAGACAGAGAGAGACAGAGCATGAACGGGGGAGGGTCACAGAGAGAGGGAGACACAGAATCTGAAACAGGCCCCAGGCTCTGAGCTGTCAGCACAGAGCCCGATGCGGGGCTCGAACCCACGGACCGTGAGATCATGACCTGAGCCGAAGTCAGACGCTTAACCGACCGAGCCACCCAGGCGCCCCTTTTTTAAATTTTTTTAAGTTTATTTTATTTTATTTATTTTTTTAATTTTAAAAATTGTGTTTCCATATTTATTTTTTGAGAGAGAGCAAGCTGAGGACAGGTAGAGAAAGAGGGACAGAGAAATCCAAGCAGACTCCGTGCTGTCAGCACAGAACATGATGCGGGGCTCAAACTCACCAACAGAGATCATGACCTCAGCCAAAACCAAGAGTCGGAAGCTTAACCCACTGAGCCACCCAGGGACCCCCCCCCCCCACTTTTCTCTAATCAAGTATTTTTTTTTTTTAATGTTTTTACTTATTTTTGAAGGAGAGAGAGAGACAGAGCGTAAGCTGGGGAGGAGCAGAGAGAGAGGGAGACACAGAATCCAAAGCAGGCTCCAGGCTCTGAGCTGTCAGCACAGAGCCCCACGCGGGGCTCGAACTCACGAACCGTGAGATCATGACCTGAGCCGAAGTCGGATGCTTAACCGACTGAGCCACCCAGGCGCCCCTCTAATCAAGTATTTTAATTGGGAGAAGGTGCCAGGAAGGAAATGTATGGGATAAAGTAAACACAAATAAGAGTAGAGGAGGAAAGATCTGCTTCAATAGGCCAGGAAGGGAATCTATGAAGTGATGCTGACATTCAGCTTTAGAATGAGAAGGAACCTGCTATGGAAAAAGCTGGAGGAGAAATAATTACACCAGAAGAAACAGAATGTGCTGAGGTTCCTGACTTGTGCAAAGAACTGAAAGGCACAATGGATAGTTATAATACAGTGGTTGAGCAGAGAATGACATAACATGAGTTTGGAAAGAAATGCCATGATGGGATTTATATGTTAAGATTACCCCACCTATTTTGCTAAGAATGGAAGTAGAGAGACCAGTAGCTTAGACTAGGAAGTAGTACAGATGGAAAGAAGTAAATGCAATTCAAATATATTTGTAGGCAGAGTTCATAGGACTTGTGAATGATCTAACTGTGGGGGATTAGAGAAAGAGAGGAGTCAAAGAACCTAGAAACGCCTGGGTTTCTGGACTCAGCCACTGGTGAATGGCAGTGTCATTACAGATGGAGAAGCTCAGAGAGAAAGGGGCTTGGAGGAAAAAACAAGAGTTTGCTTTTGGACATGATAAGCTTGAAATGCCTGTGGTATAATGAAGAAGGTATAACAAGTAGGCAATTGTGTGTCTGGAGCTCAGGGGAGAGGACTGAGGCCATACATCAGGAATAACCCTGATGGTTATTGTTTGAGTCTTGGAGATGGGTGAGATCTCCTAGGAAGACAGTGTAAAGAGAGAAGAAAGGAGAGCTGAAGATTAAGCCTGGAGAACTAGCCAGGTGAATAGTTGTGCTACTAAAAGAAATACTGAAGGAGATTGAGAGGAGCACGTGGTTTGAAGAGGAAATGGATGCTTTATCTGTGGAACTTGGTAAGTTTGGGCTACTGGCTGGATTCTTGTCATTTCTAGTGTGCCGCTGGGACAAAATGTGTAGGTCCTCTTCATAATGTTAGTGCTGTATTTGTATCTTATTCTATGATTCAGTCTTAGGATAACTCTGAATTTTTCAGAATAAAACATTCCTAATCACGCCTGAATTCGAGTTTGGAAGAGGAGAAAACTCTAGTAAGATCCATGACGCTGCAGCTGTTTCTGAATTATGGAGATAAATAGTTCTCTATGTCACCAGTCTTAGACAAGTGGCTATTTCTTTTTAGTAATGGGCATGAAATGAAGAAAGAATAATTTGTTCAATGTTTAGTGAGTCCGCTTTACTGGTAGCCCACGAGCTGGGGAGAATGCAGTGGTAACTACACATATATTGAGCACCTACCAATGTGTTAGGCTCTGGGGATAACTCAAAGAATAAGACATACAGGATTTGGGGCTTACAGACTAATAAAGGAGATGGAAAAAAAATTAATCTACAAACGAAATAACTACAAAGTGTGGCAAGTGCTGTGAAAGGAACAAACACAGGAAATAAGTGGGAGGTGGTACTTCGAGTCTAGATATTTAGGGAGATGTTCCTTGAGTAGGTGACATTTGCCTAAGTTGATTCCTAAGTCAGTCATACCAAGATGAGGGGGTGCGACTGGCCACTGATGATCCACCAAATGGTTTTATGCGGTGCTTGGTCCTGAAAAGTTAAGGCAGGCTGAATAGCTTACATTGAACTATTCAATGGTGGCCCACCAAAAGTAGGGGGGTATGGGGAGTGGGCTGTTCCCATGGGGAGTATTTTATCACTGACATTGCTTGAAATTGCCTGCACATGGTAATAATAAAAAGTAGACTGACATTTAGTCAGTTTTACTATTATTTTAAAATTCTTTACAATGTCCTGTTGTGGGATGAATGGTCGCCTCCAAAAAGATGTGTACATGTCCTAATCCCTGGAACCTGTGAATAGCATCTTATCTGGCAAAAGAGTAAAGATTACCTTATGTGAAAAGATAGGATTGAGGATTGAGAGTGTATATCAGATTATCTTTTAGTTAAACTGAAGGCAGATATTAGACTGAGAAATTAAGTTCCCCAGTTCTTAAGGTAAATAGGTATATATATATATATATATATATATATATATATATACATATATATATATATATATTTTTTTTTTAATGTTTATTTTTGAAAGAGAGAGAGAGAGAGAACGTGTATGTGTGAGAGGGGTAGGGGCAGAGAGAAAGGGGGACAGAAGACCCGAACTGGGCTCTGCGCTGAAAGCAGACAGTCCAGTGTGGGGCTTGAACTCACAAACTGTGAGCTCCTGACCTGAGCAAATGACAAAATTCAAGTGGTTAAGAATATTTACTAATTTACTAAGTACTGAACCAAAACTTGTGACCAGGCCCAGGGCTATAGTCCTGTCTTGAGAGGGCCAATGTAAGCTGCCAGGAAGGAAGCCTCCTTGGAAAATAGGAATGCAAATATAAAATGCCTTCATGGGCCAGGCAGGTAACTTAACTTGGGTTGAGTTACTTGGGTGTCAGCAAACTTAGATATAAGAAACATTTCTCCCAACACAGCATCAAATTCTACAGTGATAGCTCTATTAAAATATATACATACCTAGGGCACCTGGGTGGCTTAGTTGGTGGGCATCTGACTCTCGGTTTCTGCTCAGGTCATGATCTCACGATTCATGAGATGGAGCCCCACACATCAGGTTCTACACTGACAGGGCAGAGCCTGCTTGGGATTCTCTCTCTCCCTGCCTCTCCCCCTCTACCCCCCCCCCCCAAAATGAATAAACTTAAAAAAAAAAGAATATTTACTAATGTAAAGATAATGAGGAACTTGTGTGTGCTATTAGTGTACTTTCTCACCTTAAAGGCAAGTCATATATAATATGAGATTATATTCAGAATATAGCTAGGTGATGACATCAAAGCAAGCAGAATAAGTTTGATGGATGTTTTTATCTCTGCAGTAGGCAGGCTCTGAGATGACCTTCAATGAGAGTGTGGTATTCATACCCTCCTGTGTTCCTCCCCCCTTCTGTGTAGGTTGAACTCATGTCGAATGAATAAAATGAAGCACAAGTGATGGGATGTCCCTTCTGAGAATAGGTTACAAAAAGACTGTGGCTTCATCTCGAGGGCTCCGTCTTGTTCTATTGTTGATTCTTTTTATTTATTTTTTATTTTTTTTAATGTTTTATTTTATTTTTGAGACAGAGAGACAGAGCATGAGCCGGGGAGGAACAGAGAGCGAGGTAACACAGAATCCTAAGCAGGCTCCAGGCTCTGGGCTGTCAGCACGGAGTCCTACGCGGGGCTGGAACTCACTGACCATGGGATCATGACCTGATGTGAAGTCAGACGCTTAACGGACTGAGCCACCCAGGCGCCCCCTATTGTTGATTCTGAGGGAAGACAATTGCTATGTCCTGAGCTGCCTATGGAGAGGCAACAGCCAGTGAGGAACTGAGGTCCTCAGTCCAACACATCCTGAGGAACTGAATACTACCAAGAACCACGTAAGTGAGCTTGGAAGCAGAACCTCCCAGCAATTTCAGGAGAGGCTGTGAGCCGGCGCTCAGCTAAGCAGCACCTGAATTCCTGACCCTTAGAAATGATGAGATAATAAATGCTTGTTTTAAGACGACTAGGTTTTGGGTAAATTGTTACACAGCAATATGTAACTAACACAATACCAATTATATAACTTCTGAAATACTAATTTTAAAACACCAAAAGAGAATGGGGTGGGGGGAATAAAATTGATATGTTGTAGTTTTCATGTCTATTCTATTTATTTTCTTATAGCTTCTTAGACATTCTAATCATGCTGACTAGATTCCCTATTAGTGGTTAATTTCATCCAATTTATGCAGAGTCTTACCAGTTGTTTTTTCTCAGGGAGTGACCTTTTTAAAATTTTATTTTATTTTTTTTAATGTTTATTTATTTTTGAGACAGAGAGAGAGAGCATGAATGGGGGAGGGTCAGAGAGAGAGGGGGACACAGAATCTGAAACAGGCTCCAGGCTCTGAGCTGTCAGCACAGAGCCCAACGCGGGGCTTGAACTCACAGAGGGTGAAATCGTGACCTGAGCTGAAGTTGGATGCTCAACCGACTGAGCCACCCAGGCACCCCGATTTTTAATATTTATTTTTGAGAAAGAAAGAGAGAGGGGTGGGGGGAGAATGGGAGAGGGGCAGAGAGAAAGGGAGACAAAATCTGAAGCAGGCTCCAGGCTCTGAGCTGTCAGCACAGAGCCCGACACGGGGCTCAAACTCAGGGGCTATGAGATCATGACCTGAGCCAAAGTAGGACACTTAACTGACTGAGCCACTCAGGTGCCCATATTTATTTTTATTTTTTAACATTTATTTATTTTAGAGAGACAGCGCATGAGCAGGGGAGGTGCAGAGAGAGAGGCAGACACAGAATCCAAAGCAGGCTCCAAGCTGTCAGCACAGAGCCTGATGCAGGGCTCAAACTCACAAACCGTGAGTTCATGACCCAAGCTGAAGTCAGACACTTAACCGACTGAGCCACCCAGGCTCCCCTAGGGAGTGACCTTTTATACAACTTCTGGACGCATCTAATTATGGACTCCAACAAACTGAGTATATATACTGACAACTGCAGATGTATTGATTATTTCAAACTTAAATTCATTTCATCTACTGGGGACTCAAAAAGGAATCCAAAATGGCATATCAATTCTCTTGGTCTTTTGGGGGGGATTAATGTTCACAGGATAGTTGGATGTTGAATTCATTAATTTTTTAAAGACACTTTCTTCTTTTCACAAAAGGGATAAATGCTCAACATATAACATTTAGAGAAAATAGCGAAGCAAAAGAGAAGAAAATCAAAGTCAGCTCTGAGCCTGCTGCTCAGAGAGGACTGCTATTGAGACTGAATATACTACTGCTTTTAGTTGACAGCATTTGCCTATTTTTTTAACATTACTAATGACTTTTGTCACATTAAAAGTCTGAATTTTAATGTTTTTTTTTAACAATTTTTTTTAAAGTAGGCTCCACATCCAATGTGGGGCTTGAACTCACGACCCTGAGATCAAGAGTCAAATGCTCTATGGACTGAGCCAGGTGCCCCAAAAGTCTGAATTTTAAACAGCTTCTTGGACTGGTGGCTTATTGCTATTAGCTTGTTCAACTTCAGCATCTGTCTCATCTGAAGCAGCTTTTTCAGAACTACCACCTTCATCATGAAGCCCCATGAGTTTTCCCAGTACAACTTTAGGGTTTTCAACATTTTCACTTTTCTAACAAATGTATCATGGAGTGGAAAAAGAATTGGGAAGTTTTTTCTATGTCTTTCCCAATGCTGTCTGGAACCAATATTTTTTTCAAGTTTATTTACTTATTTTGAGAGAGAGAAACAGACCATACAAGAGGATGAGGGGCAGAGGGGGGGTGGGGGGAGAGAGAATCCCGAGCAGGCTCCCGGCTGTCAGTGCAGAGCCCGGTGTGGGGCTCGAACTCACCAACTGTAAGATCATGACCTGAGCCGAAGTCAAGAGCTGGACACTTAACTGACTAAGCCACCCAGTGCCCCTAGAATCAGTTTATTAACCACTTCTTTCAAGTCATTTGTCTGCACCTCTCAGGTCATGATTTCCATCACCTTCTTCTGGATTTGGCAAACCTATTGGTGCTTAGCGGGAGAGGTCTTCCAAATCTGATTATTGAGTTTTTAAGTAAAACCACCAACTGAATAGACAGAGAAAATAACCATCGATAGTCCTGACATCAACCTGAGCTTCAGTTATGGTCTGCCATTTTCTGACCACGGAGCACATTTGGCACTGGTAAAATCCATGCCATGGAAGTAAGGCAGTTTCTGCCCTGAACATCCTAGTAATTAGCTTGGATTTTCTAAATGCAACTTCATCATTCTGCAGATCAGCAAGGCTTCCTTCAAAAACTCGACCCTTGAGGCCATGAAATGCAATTTTCATTCCTTGAGTTCTCAAGACCAGTGTTTTTTATTTCTTATATTGAACACAGCTGGTGCTTTCACATCATACCAATATTTCTATAAAATGGATTAGCCACTTTCTTCTTGGCAACCTTTTTGCTGCCTTTCTTAAAGTGCTTATTCTTGCCTACTGCCATGGTGTTGCTCAGAGAGCCAACAGGGCTATTTGCCTATCCTTTCAAAAATTGGGGAAAACACTCTATTCTTGGTTAACTTGCTAATTGAATTCTCTGAAACTCAGTTTCTTTAACGAAATATATCTGAGAGTTTACCTTTATATATCGAATATTTAATAATTTAGTATCAGTAACATTTAATATTTAGTACCACTTACTAATATTATAAATACTATACTCAACAACTTTGTTTATATTATCTTACTTAAAGTTCACTACATTTTGTGAGTTAGGCATTAATATTACTTCCATTTTTCAGCTGAGTAAACTAAGGTTTAAAGAGGTTAAATAATTTGCCCAAACAAGGTCACTAATCTAAGCAGTTTCAGAATAGGGATCCTATCTCATTTCTGACTACAAAACTTATACCACTCTGCTGTAGCTTCTCCCTCAAACTTTTCTCATAATACTCTTCATAAAAGCAAACTGTCATTTTTGAAAACTTTCATATTTGGAAAAGTTGTCATATTCCAGTTATTAAAAGACTAACCTAATTTACCCATACCTCTGTTCAATTCCTTTGAAAGTTTTTTGAAGTTAGTGTCTCTAGGCAAAAATATTAAGATCTAAAGGAAATATACATGAATAAAATTCTTTCCCTGCTGAAATAAAACAGTGGATGTTACCAGTGATTTGCCCCATTTTGAAACTGGAACTATCATCAGAGAGCCAATTTCCATTTATATAAAATGACATAATATTGTTTCTGATTATAATTTCTGTAAAGTTATAATCAATTGTTACAGTTGAAAACTTAACTTTTATCAGCTAAATTTCCTGCTGTTGTATAGTTTTATTATAATGAAATAAAGGGATAATCTGGGAAGAAAGTGCAGAGTTATGATCATGACATGTTAGAGTGGGAAGAAATTTGGAGGCCTCTTTACCCATTCTCCATAATTTAGACAGGAAAAAACTGAGGTCCAGAGACTTAAATATTTCTGTATCTCTTAAAGTTGTCATAGCACACAAAATGTAAGATTAACGGTATGTAAAAAGTGGTTTCCATTTGACAATTAAGACAGGCTTGCAGATATATTTAACCAAGATGCAAAACTGTGTTAATAAGAGAAATGGATTGAAAACACAAAACAAGGGGCACCTGGCTGGCTCAGTCAGAGGAGCATGTGGCCCTTCATCTTGGGGATCATGAGTTCGAGCCCCACTTTGGGTGCAGATATTAAATATATAAATAAATAAACTTAAAAAAAACAGAATGAGGGGTGCCTGGGTGGTTCAATGGGTTAAGTGTCCCACTCTTGATTTTGGCTCAGGTCTTGATCTCACCATATGTGAGATGGAGCTCCACATTAGGCTCCATGCTGACAGCGTAGAGCCTGCTTGGGATTCTTTCTCTCTCTCCTTCACTCTGTGCCCACCTCTCCCCCTTCCCCCCGGCCTCTAGCTTGCTCTTTCGTGCTCTCTGTCTCAAAATAAATAAACATTTAAACAAAGCAAAATGAAACGAAACAAAGCAAACAACACCCAAATAACAAAAAGCATAATTCCTGGTACCTCAAAAGTGCCTAATTGGGGGCACCTGGGTGGCTCAGTTGGTTAAGCATCTGACTGTCAATTTTGGCTCAGGTCGTGATCTGACAGTTCATGAAACTGAGCACCACATCAGGGTCTGTGCTGACAGCGTGGAGACTGCTTGGGATTCTCTCTCTCCTGCTCCCCCCACCTCTCAAAATAAACAAACTTTAAAAAAAAGTGCCTAATAAATGTTTGCGAATGAACAAATGAATAAAAGGCTTTTTGCTTTCATTTTTCAAGTTCTCTGATAGTCCTTGAATTCATATTTTTATATGCAATAATAATGTGTACATATAATTTGTTACTTTGCTTTTTGCACTTGAGTTATATTGCCAACATTTCTCCATATTGTTATAAAATATGACTATAATCTTTCAAAATACCTCTGAAGTTACAACACTTCTGAGTCAGATTCCCAAATGACTGTTAACCTGGGTACTCCTGGGTTTGGGGAGCCCTTCCTCATTAAGGAATAAAATACAAAAATATATTGCTTCAACAAATTTTACAAAATAATGAAAAAATATCTAGCTCTTTCAAAAGGCCATTTCTAGGGCCCCTCCAGGGCCTTAGATGGGCCTGTGCATTGAAGGGCTGTGAATCTTCATTAGCTTTGCAGTATGGATCTGCCTCTGTTAACCAGATACCATCTTTGTGGTGGTTATGATATAACTTGAATGTTTTTCAGAGATGTACTAAAATTTTAGAAATGTACATCACACTTTGGTAGGGTTAGATATTCTTTCTATCCAGCCAACCTGGAAGCTATTTCAGTCCCTGTTATAAATTTGGTGGCTTTTAATTATAAGCAAGTCTCTTTAATGTCTTCAGGCCTCAAATTCCTCATCTGTAGAATGGGCTTAATATCTACCTTAAGACTTACAATGAACACCAAGATAAATACTTGGTACAGTTCCTGGCACATAGCAAATGCTCAATAAATATTAGCAACTGTGATTATAGCAATAGTTAAAACATTAACCTACCACACATAGGAACCTCCTATCTCCTTACAACTTCCCACATTGACTGTAGGTACAATATACTGTAAAATGAATTTCAAAGGATGGTGCAGATTCAATTTTTTATTACTTTAATTTTTAAAAATAATGTTACTATGCAGGGTGCCTAGGTGGCTCACTTGGTTAAGCATCCAACTTCAGCTCAGGTCATGATCTCATGGGTTTGTGAGTTCGAGCCCCATATCGGGCTCTGTGCTGGCAGCTCAGAGTCTGGAGCCTGCTTCAGATTCTGTGTATCTCTCTCTTTCTGCCCTTCCCCCACTCATGCTCTGTCTTTCTCTCTCTCTCTCTCTCTCAAAAATAAACATTGAAAAAACAAAAATAAATAAAAATAATGCTATTATGAAAAGTAATAACTACATAACAGAACATTTGGAAAATAGAGAAAAGGAAAAAGAAGCATCCATAATTTTACCAGACTTGGTATATTTTCTTCCTTAATGCAGATGCATTTTATTGAAAAAATGAATTAAGTATACTCTTTTTTTTTAAGTTTTATTTTAGAGAGAGAGAGAGAGAGTGTTAGCTGGGGAGAGGGGCATAGGATCCAAAATCAAGAGTCAGATGCTCAACTGACTGAGGTTAGCCCTACAATTATTCTCTTTGATATTATGGCATTATTGTTTTCAAATACTTGGCAAATCTCAAATATTTCACATAAAACTTTTAGAAAAATCAGGTGGAAGAGAAGGTACACATTCTCCTGTTATATTTCCATACTTTATATTTTTAATGTTTATTTATTTTTGAGAGAGTGTGAGCAGTTGGGGGGGTGCAGTGAGAGAGGGGGACAGAGGATCCCCAGCAGGCTCTGCACTGACAGCAGTGAGTCCGATGCAGGGCTTCAGCTCATGAGCCTAACCATGAGATCATGACCTGGGCTGAAGTCAGACACTTAACCGACTGAGTCACCCAGGTGCCCCTTCCATACTTATTTTAAAATGTTCATGTTTTTACAAGGTTATGATGCTAGTGTACATAGAATTTAATATTCTGCATTTTTTCTTACATTATATCACAAGCCTTTCTCCATACTACTACATGCCACTAAGGCAACATTCACAGTAACTAAAGCACTTGAAAGCAAGACTTAATTTCTGAAAATTCATACAATATATGTGAAGAAAGTAAGTCCAGCTAAGGTGTGATAAGTCAGAATAAATGCTTTTGGTTTGCCTGCAACTGTAATGTGGAAAATGTAGAAAGAGAAGTTAGAACTCAGGAATTCTGGCCTTCCAACTAAAAATCTAAGTTAGCAAAGAATATAAAGCCCTATCAACATAATTCTTTTTATATACACTTTTATTTCTTCTTTAATAGATGAGAAAGTGGTGGAATATTGCTCAATGGCAAAGACTTTTTGTTATGATGTTATTATTGGGGTTTTAGCTCTCAAATTTGGGTAAATGTACTCCCCACCACACCCCAAAGGGGTCTTTCTTCAAAATTTTGCAAGGCAAAGCCAATCCTTACTGTAAACAAGTCAAGAGCTGGTCATGGTTGGATTCAGTGACATATGCTGTTGTAAAAAGGCTTTTACCTTCTAATTATGCTTTTATGCTGACATTCACTAATTTCAGAGCACAAATTTTTCCTTTAAAGCTTCTTTATGCCTTTATTTAAAAAAATTTTTTTTAATGTTTATTTATTTTTGAGAAAAAGACAGAGTGCAAGTGGGGGAGGGGCAGAGGGAGAGAGGGGCACAGAATTTGAGGCAGGCTCCAGGCTCTGAGCTGTCAGCACAGAGCCAGACATGGGGCTCGAACTCACAAACCCACAAACCCACAAACCGTGAGATCATGACCTGAGCTGAAGTCAGATGCTTAACCGACTGAGCCACCGAGGCACCCCTCTTTACTCCTTTAATATTGTCCTGCTATGGGAAGTCGAGCCACTTATTTATTTATTTATATTTTATTTTATTATTTTTTTTCAACGTTTATTTATTTTTGGGACAGAGAGAGACAGAGCATGAACGGGGGAGGGGCAGAGAGAGAGGGAGACACAGAATCGGAAACAGGCTCCAGGCTCTGAGCCATCAGCCCAGAGCCTGACGCGGGGCTCAAACCCACGGACCGCGAGACTGTGACCCGGCTGAAGTCGGACGCTTAACCGACTGTGCCACCCAGGCGCCCCTTATTTATTTATATTTTAATGTTCACTTACTTTTGAGAGAAAGAGAGAGGCAGAGCATGAGTGGGGAGGGGCAGAGAGAGATGGAGACACAGAATCCAAAGCAGGCTCCAGGCCATTAGCACAGAGCCGGACGAGAAGCTCAAACTCAAGAGCTGTGAGATCAGGATCTGAGCCAAAGTCAGATGCTTAACCGACTGAGCCACTCAGGCACTCCAGTATTTATTTATAGTTTTAAGTAATTTCCACAGCCAATGTGGGTTTCGAACTCACAACCCCAAGGTCAAGAGTTGCATGCTCCATTGACTGAGCCAGCCACTTGCCCCCTAAGCCAGTTTTAAAAACTGTAAAATATATTGGGGCGCCTGGGTGGCGCAGTCGGTTAAGCGTCCGACTTCGGCCAGGTCACGATCTCGCGGTCCGTGAGTTCGAGCCCCGCGTCAGGCTCTGGGCTGATGGCTCAGAGCCTGGAGCCTGTTTCCGATTCTGTGTCTCCCTCTCTCTCTGCCCCTCCCCCGTTCATGCTCTGTCTCTCTCTGTCCCAAAAATAAATAAACGTTGAAAAAAAAAACTGTAAAATATACATTGAGGAAACTATGTGCCCATTGCCAAATGAATGGATAAACACAATGTGGCATATACATACAATGGGGTATCTTTTAGCATTGAAAAGGAAGGAAAATTTGATTCATACCACAACAGAGATGAACGTCAAAGACATATTAAGTGAAATAATCCAGACACAAGAGGATAAATATTGTGTGGTTCCACTTGTCTGTGGTATAAGGTATCATGGACACAGAAAATGAAATATTGGTTAAAAGGGGATGGGGGAGAGGAGAGTGGAAGAATTGTTGTTTTACGGGTGCAGAGTTTCAGTTTGGGATGTTGAAAAAGTTCTGGTGACGGACAGTTGTGATGGTTGCACAACAATGTGAATATACCTACTTCTAGTGAACTTAAAAATGGTTAAAATGGTAAATCATACACATTTTATGCTAAATTAAAAAAATCCGCTCAAAGAACATACACTGAGAATAGTATTATACCTATATATATATATATATATATATATATATATATATGTTCAGTTTAAGAAATAATTATGAAGCAAGTATATGGATCATCGCCATCCAGGTCAAGAAATAAAATATTATCAAAGGGTACCAGTGTGCCCCTTCCCAACAAAACGTGCCCCTTCCCAACAAAACCCTTTTTTTCCTTCCTGAGTAATCACTGTCACAATGTTCCGGACTAACATTTGCTTTTAAAAAAATCAGGCTGTGATGTAATAATGCAGGATAAATTAAATCAACATTACAAAAGCAATAGAGTATTGTTTTTAAAATTCCAATATTTTCCATACATGCAATTATTTTTAACTCAATAACGTTTAAAGTGCCCTTTCCCCTGTCTTTCGCTCTTGAAACCACATATTCTAAAATTTATCTTGGTTCTACAGTTGACCTCACCTGCAGAGTTAAAAACAACAACAACAACAACAACAACAACAAAACTACTTCACTGTAGATTTTAGATTTTCATTCCTCCCGCTCTCCCTTGCCTCCAACTACAAAGAAACAATGATTTAAACCCTTTGTGCCCTTTTAGAAAATTACACAGATACCCCATTGTGGAACCCTATAATCCCTTCGTGGAAAGGAAGAGATTAGCATATGAATACAAAGCAAAATGAATCCAGAATACAAAATGATCTACTGGATTGTGAAGCTCTTGTATTCTTTCTTTTTTTTTTTTTTAAATGCATTTATTTCCTCTTTTTGTATTGCCCCTTTAGTGGTCTCAGGGTTAAGGGAACTGAGCTTCCCCTCTGGTTACCCGGAAAAGGGTAAAAAAAAAAAAAAAAAGCCAACAGATTCCAGGAGCTGCAAAACCAACAGATGACTCCCAGAGCCAGTGGAATTGCCAGTGGAATTGCCAGTGGAATCGCCAGTGGAATCTGCTACACTCGACGTGAGTTTGCTTGCGGGCGAGGAGTGTAGAAAGTGCTGTTCGCAGAATGCGCGGTGAAGGAGAGAAAGCGACAGAAGAGAGAGCCATAGTGCTGACGTTGAAAGCCCGGCCCTGTGAGGTTGCACAGGGTAAGTGGCGTTGGCCAGGAGGCAGTGGCGAAGGGGAAGGAAAGAGGATTTGGGCTAGGGGCGGGGCCTGCGGCGCAGCCTGTCTCCTGATTGCTGGAGCGCCGCTGCCAATCTCGCAGAATCGCTCGGTTAACCAGTGCGCTGGCTAGACGCGCTCAGATATACTGAGTGTGCCCTGAGAAGCAGTCTCAGATCCTGACGGTGCAGCAGCCCGCAGCCTCAGCCAGGGAGTCCCAGCCGCTTTCAATGGAGGAGAAGCCCGGCCAGCCACAGCCTCAGCACCATCACAGCCACCACCATCCGCACCATCACCCCCAGCAGCAGCAGCAGCAGCAGCAGCAGCAGCAGCAGCAACAGCAGCAGCAACAGCAGCCGCACCACCACCACCATTATTATTTCTACAACCACAGCCACAACCACCATCACCACCACCATCACCAGCAGCCTCACCAGTACCTGCAGCATGGAGCCGAGGGCAGCCCCAAGGCCCAGCCAAAGGCGCTGAAACATGAGCAGAAACACGCCCTCCAGCAGCACCAGGAAACGCCGAAGAAGAAAACAGGTCTGGGAGGGAGGACGAGTGGGGGAAGGGGAATGGGGGTGGGGGGTAGAGAAGATGGGGGTGGGGCTGGATCTGGAAAGCGCGGACGCGGTCGGAGTGTATGTGTGTGTGTGTATGTCTGTGCCCTGCGGGTCTGGGGAAGCCCCCTTCCATTCTCCCAAAGCCCGAGCCAGGCCGCGGGGTTTGCAGCGCCCTCTCCTTCCCCTCAGCATGGGAGAGGCCCAACCAGGCCAGTATGACCTTCCCGGCCCCCGCCCGGGCCAGAGGGAGACCCGGAGGGTCGGCCTTGGAAATCTGGCCTCATTATTCCTTTCTCGTTTACCTTCGTGAGGCCCTGGAGGAACCTGAATTTGGTGGCCCTGAGTTGGGGTGAACATAGCCCCCCCCCACACCAAAAAGCCTTCGGGGTGTTTCTCAAGAAGGCCTACCTAATTCCGACTCGGGTGGTGTCTCGAGACCCTTTTGCAGGCGGCGAGGCGAGGGTAGGTGGGCAGAGTTGAGGAAGTGTCCTCCCTCACCCGCCACCCCAAGCCCACCTGTGGCCTTGGGGTTCCCCGTCTGGGGGGGGTGGCCGGGACCCCCCGTTTCTTGGGTTATTTCCACCTCTAGACACCCCTTTTGGGCACCGGATCCGGCAGTGTGCCCTCGCGCCTCCTCCCGAGGCCGGCGCCCCGGGCCCGCTCCCCCAAGAGCCGGCGCGGCTGGAATGTTCTCTCCTCCTCGCGGGGCCGCTTCCTGTCCGCCATGTTGGAAGCCGATTCCTGTCACCGACTCCGGCCCACTGAAGAGCGGAGGGGGAAGGGTGTCGAGGGGCGCTCGGCGCGGCGGAGCTGGGGGGCTCGGGATCCCCACCGGCGGTCGCCTTGCCCCCCGCATTGCGGGGGCGCAGTCGCCCCCGGCCCGCGGCCGCCCCTCCCCCCGCCGCCGGCCGGGTTGTGTAACCCGGTGGCGGCCGCGCGGCCCCGGGCGGGTCCCTGGGGTGAGGGGCGGGGGCGGTTGGGGTGGGGGAGGGAAGCGGCCACGAGGGGAGCGGCCTGCACCGGGCCCCGCGCGCCGGCGGCCGCGTTTCCCGCTCCCGGTGCGGCGGGAGGCGCGGGCGGTCCGGGCGGGGAGCCGGCCTCGAAATGGAGCCGCGGGAGGAGGAGGCCGCGGGCGGTGGCCGCGGCGCTCCGTGGGGCAGGAGGGCTGGGGGTGGGGTGGGGGGGGGATACATTTTGGGTAGAGGCGGTGCCTGAAGGCCGGGTGGGGTACCCAGCGGGAACCAGGCTCCCCGGTCACGAGTTTCTCTGCCACAGGAACCTCGTCTCCTGCCAGGTTCGCTCACGACTCCGCCTCTCAGGCTTTCACTTGGGCCCTTTCCTTCTAGCAGCTCATTTTTACAAAAAAAAAGGAAAAAAAAAAAAAAGCTTGTTCCGGCGGCCTCCAGCCCCCCAGCATTTACCCTCTGGGCCTAAGTAGTGCTTTCAGGGAGAGCGATTAGGAAAATGATTGGATAGGGGAAGAGGGCGAGGTGTTTTTTGACCCCTATTTCTTGTCCTTAAGGAAGAACCGCGGTGGCCCATCCATGAGGTTGGTTCACTACCATCTTGTCTCGGACGAGGCTTTTTTTTCCATGTTAAAAGGAAAGGTGTTTTTCTATTTTTAAACTGATACCGAACCCCAAGTGCTTGGTTCTAACAAATGTTAAATTGAGGGTGAAAGTCATTTTAGAAAACATCTGAGAAGAAATGAACTTAAAAGTTTGTTGCCAGGCAGATTTTTACCAAATTGAAGGTTCTTTATAAAAATGAAGGGAGTAATAAGAAAATGGATGTTAAACCCAGGCTATCAAATTTAATGCAAGCAGTTACTGAGAGCTGGAGGAAAATTGCTTTAATTTAAAGACTGAAATTGGAATATCAGACTTTCCACTTTGGGGGGTAGGAACTGATGATGGCGTGCTGTAGCAATGAACATGTAAATATGTTCAGTATTTAATCTTAACGGATTTGGAACAGTTTAAAAACTATTAGAAAGTGTACAACACTAAATCTTTTAACTCTACGTCTTTTTCAACTTAGAGATAAGAAAATCTTACTTTATTATCGTTGCTTGGAAGATCAAACAGTATTACTGTTCAGATTCGAAAATTTTATTTTGTTGTCTCTACGTATAGAAGCAGCCCCTGAACCATTCAAGGTGGCATCCTTCAAATCAGTAGGTCTTGTCCTGGAAGAGAATAAAGAGGGGAAACCGGGCTTAGCAGTTTTGAGAGAATGTAAACAATTTGGGATGAACGGTTTTTTATGTGTGGCCTGGTCACAATACTGTTGCTTCAACATGTATGATGCTAATTTACTAAGAAAACTTAGGAGGGTTTTTGAAATATATCTGTTGTATGTTGAAGTGGGCTTTTATGACCCATTACCCACAAACCTATAAAGAGGAACCTGTTTTCTTTATCCAGAAGAGGGCGCAAGAGAGGGCCAAATGTGTTCGCTAATTTCGGTTTCTAATCCAAAAGCGAGATTTATCAGGACTCAAGTTTTGCACAGTCCATTTGAAGTAGTATTAGCATGGCAAACCTAAATAATAAAAGTGCAAAGAGCCCTGTGATTTCTCTCAGTAATTCTGTGGTGGTCGCATTTCTCTTAAATACCTAAGTTTTAAAAAGAAAATGTCTCTGGTACACTTTTTGCATACCAACAAAGTTGCCATGGAAAAAATTTTAAGTAGTTAAATGAAAAAATGTTTTTTTGTTATTGAAACTTGGGAGTATAGTGGCTCTGAGCTGTTACAAAATTGGTGATTTCTGATATCGGAGCCACTAAATACTAGTAATTTTAGGAAAGAATATCCTGGTTCACTTAAAAATCTTGGCTTTGGTCCAAGTCAGTTTGGACATCGAATTTTTTTGTGTTTTAAGACTGTTTACTTACCTTTGAGAAAGTTATGACTAATGGGCTCAAGAGTACAAAACTTTGTTTAGCTTGTTAGCATGTTAAAAGGTATGTTTTTCTTTTTGGTCTAGAGTTGTATACAGGTAAACTTGTATATGTTAACGTTGAGAGCTCCTGTTTAGGAACTTGCTGCTTCTCTAAAGAAAAAAGAACCTTTCAGAAAACATCCTACCTAAGCAGAGATTTCTTCTTTAGTAGTTTCTTTCTTCAGTAGTTGTGTGGTTAGAATTTTTCCACCAAAAGTTTGACTTGATTGACTGTCAAAGCTCTTTTCAGCAGCCATTCTATTCTATTCTATTCTATTTGGCGGGGGTGGGGGTGCCTGGGTGACTCAGTTGAGTGTCTGACTCTTAATTTCAGCTTGGGTCAGGATCTCAGGGTTGTGGGATCAGCCCCTCATGGGGGCTCCACACTGAGGGTGGAGCCTGCTTAAGATTCTCTCTTTCCCTTGCCCAACTCCACCATGCGAGCGCTTGCTCTCTTGCGCATGCTCCCTGTCTCTAAAACAAATTTTAAAACAAAATTATTTTATGGTACAAGTTTTGTATGGTCCAGACTTAGGAATGATTATGCCTTAAGTATATTTTCTTGAATTATTTTCTGAAAGTTAATACAGTGGAATAAAATGCCTTTATTTGTTCATTTTTAGTGTCCTTTCTCTGATACAAAATGAGTGCCTTAAAATTAATAGTAAATCCTGTTGTGAATCTTCCCAGACTATGTTCTGTTCCATATCACATTCTTTTGAAGCAGTGATTCTGAAACTTAAAAAAAAAAAACTTAGATTCCTTATGCTTTTTTTCCCTTTATTTTCAAATTTACATTTATTTATTTTGAAAGTGAGAGAAAGAGCACACAGGGTGCAAGCACAAGCCGGGGAGGAACAGAGAGAGGAAGAGAGAGAATCCCAAGCAGTCTTCGTGCTCAGTGCAGAGCCCAACTTGGGGCTTGAATTCACAAATTGTGAGCTCATGATCTGAGCTGAAACCAAGAGTCAGACACTAAACTGACTGAGCCACCCAGGCGCCCCTAGATCCCTTATGCTTTTAAAATGCACAAAGAGCTTTTATGGGTTATGTCTATACCAAATTGGGAATTAAAACAAAATTTCAAAATAAGACTATACAAGTTCACATGCCTTTTAGCCTTCATAGGCTAAAGGACCACAAGGATGAACGAAAGTGACAAATGTAAATTAACTTGGTCTTATTGGACACCCTTCTGAAAGCTGCCTTAAATGAATATGTATCCTTCTATTTATCTGTTTCTAATGACCTCAAAATGCTTTTGGGAACATTTCATAAAAAGGTAGATAAGTAATATCTCTATTTTACTGGTAGGGAAATGGGAATGGTTGTTACCAATTGAATAATGTAGAGTGATGAACTGTTTATGGCAGTTGAAGGTCTTAAATAACGCTTGAACACGTAGCAGTTTTTAAATTAGATACCTTTCATTGTAGTTTTGTTAGTAATTATTACAGCATCACTTGTGTAGGAAGTATTACTTAGTGATAGAAAACCATGTTCCAGGCTGACTGGAGTTCAGGTTTCCAGTTATCTGACTTAGGCAAGTTAATTTCTCTGAGAGTTTTTTTACCCAGATGTAAAATGAAGAAAATATATCTTAGAGGAGTTAGAAATATTGGTACATAGGTGGTCTAGTTTCATACATTAACAGTATGATCTAATGTCTGGGAATTAATTGTCAAAATAGATTCAAGACTACTTTAGAAAAAGTTCACAATTGTTAGATTTTTGTTCAGCAGAATGCAGTAGAAACTGCTTGTGGTGACTGCCAGTCATTTGTGGTTTCATAGAAAGGGATTCTTTAATTTCCCTGAAATACATACAGTTACTGTATCAGTATAACTTGATTTGTGCCCAGAGGGTAGCTCTGATGTTAATTGTAAAGGAATTTTTATAGCAGCCTTGTGAGAACAGTGGGGAAGTTGATTTTGTTAGGTGAGAGATATTATGGCATACTGCTTAAGAGGTCTTGTTCTTTCTGACCTCAGACTTCGGTTTGAATCCCAGCTGGTTCAGTTTCTTGCTTGGCAGACTTCTAATCGGTAATATGGGGTGACAAGTGTTCTCATAGTTGTGAAATAATAAACATAGTAAAGCTAATGCTCATAGCATAGTGTCTAGCACATAGTAAATAGTCTTTAAATGTCAGGTAGTACTGTAATTTATGTTTTGTAATTGTAAATCAAAACCTTTCTTTTTCCCCTTTTCTAGGCTATGGTGAACTAAATGGTAATGCTGGAGAAAGAGAAATATCTTTAAAGAGCCTGGGTTCTGATGAAGCTACCAACCCTATTTCCAGGGTCCTCAATGGCAACCAACAAATTGTAGACACTAATCTGAAGCAGACTGTAAAGGCCAACACCTTTGGGAAAGCAGGAATTAAAACCAGGAATTTCATTCAGAAGAACAGTATGGACAAAAAGAATGGGAAGTCTTACGAAAATAAATCTGGAGAGAACCAGTCTGTAGAGAAGACCGATACTGTAGCAATTCCAAATGGTGTTGTAACAAATAATTCTGGCTATATTACTAATGGTTATATGGGCAAAGGAGCAGATAATGATGGTAGTGGATCTGAGAGCGGATATACCACTCCTAAAAAAAGGAAAGCTAGGCGCAATAGTGCCAAGGGATGTGAAAACCTTAATTTAGTGCAGGACAAAATAATGCAACAAGAGACCAGTGTCCCAACCTTAAAACAGGGACTTGAAACTTTCAAGCCTGACTACAGTGAACAAAAGGGAAATCGAGTAGATAGTTCGAAGCCCATTTGGAAGTATGAAACTGGGCCTGGAGGAACAAATCGAGGAAAACCTGCTGTGGGTGATATGCTGCGGAAAAGCTCTGATATTAAACCCGGTGTGAGCGGCAAAAAGTTTGATGATCGGCCCAAAGGAAAACACGCTTCTGCTGTTACCTCCAAAGAGGACTCTTGGACCCTATTTAAACCACCCCCAGTTTTTCCAGTGGACAATAGCAGTGCTAAAATAGTTCCTAAAATAAGTTATGCAAGCAAAGTTAAGGAAAACCTCAACAAAACTGTACAGAACTCTTCTGTGTCACCATCTTCATCTTCATCCTCTTCGTCATCTGCTGGGGAAACTCAGACCCAGTCTTCAAGTCGGTTATCCCAGGTCCCAATGTCAGCGCTGAAATCTGTAACTTCGGCCAACTTTTCTAATGGGCCTGTTTTAGCAGGGACTGATGCAAGTGTGTATTCTCCAGGGGGTCAGCCACTGTTAACTACTGCTGCTAATACTCTAACACCCATCTCTTCTGGGACTGATTCAGTTCTCCAGGACATGAGTCTGACTTCAGCAGCTGTTGAACAAATTAAATCTAGCCTTTTCATCTATCCTTCAAATATGCAAACTGTGCTGTTGAGCACAGCACAAGTGGATCTACCCTCTCAGACAGATCAGCAAAACCTGGGGGATATCTTCCAGAATCAGTGGGGTTTATCTTTTATAAATGAGCCCAGTGCTGGCCCTGAGACTGTTATTGGGAAATCATCAGATCATAAAGCGATGGAGGTGACATTTCAAGGGGAATATCCTGCCACTTTGGTTTCACAGGGTGCTGAAATAATCCCCTCAGGAACTGAGCATCCTGTGTTTCCCAAGGCTTATGAGCTGGAAAAACGGACTAGTCCTCAAGTTCTGGGTAGCATTTTAAAATCTGGGACTACTAATGAGAGTGGAGCCTTATCCTTGGAACCCAGTCATATAGGTGATCTGCAAAAAGCAGACACCAGTAGTCAAGGTGCTTTAGTGTTTCTCTCAAAGGACTACGAGATAGAAAATCAAAATCCTCTGGCGTCTCCTACGAACACTTTGTTAGGCTCCGCCAAAGAACAGAGATACCAGAGAGGCCTAGAAAGAAATGATAGCTGGGGTTCTTTTGACCTGAGGGCTGCTATTGTATATCACACTAAAGGTAACTCATTTGTTCCTATATGAAGATTCTTACTGCTCAATTTAGTATACATTTATAAGCTATTGTGTTAAGGGTGCATTTTGGAAATTACTATGAGATTCTTCAAGACTTAGAACTAAATTAAGAATAACCATGGATAAGCAGTTGATAAACTATTCAGGGTCTTTGGAAATAGTACTATTTAGAAGGAATGTTCACTTTTTCGACTTAAAACATTTCTTTTCATATTTACAAGTATAGTTGACTTCCGACCTGTTTCAAATAGTGAAGAGGAATGGGGTGGTGCCTAGAGGGAGGACATTATATTTTCTCTTGTTATTTTTAAAACTTCTTTGAACAGATGTCCCCTCTTTTTTGCTTTTTATATCATACACTTCTTTATTAGCTCACTTGATTCTTCTAATCTGTGTAAAATGAGGAGGAGTCCAAAAAGATGGAGTGTCAAACTATTTTTTCTGGGTGCTGAATGGGAACTAGAAAATAATTTAGACAACTGCAGTGGCAAGCCCAATGAGCATTGTAGGAACCAGGCTCTTGGGGTCTGTACTTTTCATAGCCCCAAAGCCTATGTTAAGAAAGGAATCCGGTATCTTTCAAGTTCCATGAGAGTACGTTTTTTAGAATATGGTTTATTTGTATCTTAAAGATTTGCTGTATGGTATAACTTCTTTAAATCCCTACAGCAAATAATGAGGTTTAATGAATGATGTTTAAAACCTCAGTGCTATTGGGAACACTTCCATCTCTCCCTCTTCTAATAGAAATCTATACCCCACGTGTGCAGACACACACCTAATACATGCTGCACATTCCGATTTTTAACAGTGGCTCATTTAGGCAGTGACTTGGAACTGCAGGGAAGGGGCAGCATATCAGCTAAGTGGAGATGAGGTAATTCCCATATTTTCCCTGGAAGAATCACTGCCTCAGAGATGAATAACAAAGCTATTTATGTGACTTTTAAGCAAATTACCTCTCTTCATACCTTTCCTTATCTGCAAACTGGAAGACATTTAGTAAAATGAACAGATGTACTTTTTCTATTTTTCTTCCTTTAAAAAATGGGAGTAAGTAGTAGTATTGCCTTGTGGCAGTTTAGGGGCAGAAATCCTGGCAGATGAAATTACCTGTCTTAACTTTTTTCTCCAGCACTGCTGTTAGGAAGTAAATGAGTTAACCAGGAAATGGATGTTTTTAGGAAAGTTAAGGCAAAACAATTGCTTAGTTTCTTAAGACTTGTGGTTAATTATATAAGTTAAATCCTGCTGGGGAAGTTGGTGTTTTTGGTGTTATTTTCCGTGCCATCTGCCCTCCAGAGACCATTGGGAAATTTTACCTGTGTATTTTGTACTGGTGGTCATTGTGTGAACCTGAGAGGATATCTGGTTATGTTCTTCCACAACAAGCGAAAAATTCTGGGACAGGTTCCCTTGAATGGTTGGCTGGTGGTTTTATATAGATTTTTATTGTGAAGAATTGCAGGCCTTTTTAAATGGGAAATTAATTTCTATTTATTACTAGGTATTCTGTGTGCGTTTTCCCTATAGATGGGCTAACTAGATGTGAAATCAGTGGTATTTAGATAAGCTAAATGCCTCAACGTGGATGCAGTTTATATTTAGTTTTGCTGGCATTACTGAAATACTTGCTTTAGTTGAGTGCATCAATTTGACTTTTATATTTGGATATTGAAATTAAATTGATATTGATTGCCCAGCCTCCCCCCAACCCCCAACAAATAATGTTCAGTTCAGTTAGGTCCCAAAGTGGCAGGTTCTTTGAATTACTGCCAAATGTGGATGGTTCATTAGGTCATTAATTTCCCTTTTCTTTGAATTTGTTTTAAATCACAACCTTTTGAAGATCTGAAGATCTTTTTCATAAGTGAAGGCTGGCTTATTATTTTTAAGTTGTCTTAAACTCTAAAGGAGGTAATAATCATTTGGGCTTATTGGAATATCCTTTAAAAGGGCCACCTGTATTTTCTTGTACCTTCAGTGTAGTCTTTTCTTTAAATGTTCAAAAGTAATCTCTTGGTTAAAGTTAAGCTTAGAAATGGAAGTTCTCTGCATACTTCCCAACTTCAAAAATAAGTCCTTCAATTTTATTTGGAAATAGGTAAGAACGTGCTTGGTATCAGTTCTGTAGGAATACTGCATTTTTTAGGTTAAACATTATTTGCAGCCTTAGAAGTACTGCAGATTTTTAAAAAATCTGTTCAGTATAATTGAGGAGATGAAAAAAAGATACAATGAGGCATAAAAAAGGGATTGATGAGAATTCTGGTTCTTGGGATTTTTCTTTTACCTTTTGACACGTTATGGTGTAAAGTTTTAAGAAACAAGAGGGTTAATCTTTCTATTACCTGGGGGAATAGTGTACCATTACATAGCAGTATTAATATTGACTGTGAGATGTAGGTCCTATTTTCTTTTGATTTCAAGTGGCACTTAAGAAGCAAACTTTAAAGTGATACCTTTTTAAGTTGATTATGAAAAAAATTATATTCTAAGTTTTAAATTGATTATAAAAGATTTATACTCTAAAGTGGAACCTGTAACGAACCCCAGTGGACTCCTCATCCAGCCTGAACATTTAAATAGCATTGTCATTCTTGTTTCACCTATCTACCTTCACACTTCTTTTGGTAGGAGTTTCAAAAACAAATTCCGGGTATCCTAACATTTTGCTAGTTGACACTTTAGTTATGTTAGAGTGATGGCTTTTAATGCACATACCCAAGACAGAACTGTTGCCTTCTTTAAAACATTTACTTTCAAAGGCTTCTAACATTAGACCCTAACTTTTTGAGGTGAATCTTTGATTTTGAAATAATCATTTGAAATCATTGATTTGAAAAAGTCATTTGAAGCCAAGTCTGTTGAAATAAGGTAGGTTGATGTGAGTTGTGTGTTTGGTCAAAGTGTTCGTTTAAACGGGTTGATTTATCATGCCTAATACTGCACTGAAGGTTATCAAGCATTCAAAAAGCATTTATTTGTGTGTGTGTGTGTGTGTGTGTGTGTGTGTGTGTGTGTGTGTGTATTTATGTTAACATCTTGCTATTTTGGAATATTCATTAAAAAATAATTTGAGGGTCGTCTGGGTGGCTCACTGGGTTAAGCGTCTGACTCTTGGTTTCGGCTCAGGTCATGATCTCGCTTTTCCTGAGTTCAAGATCTGTGTTGGGCTCTGGTCTGTCAGTGCAGAGCCTGCTTGGGATTCTCTCCCACTCTCTTTGCCCTTCCCCTGCTCGTGCTTGCTCTTTCTCTCAAAATAAATAAACTTAAAAAAAATAATTTGATAGGTAAATTATACCCAGCATATAGAGATGCGAGGGAGATGAATATGGTAAGATATAATTCTTGATAGTTGAGGTGAGTTAACATCAAAGTTATCTAGTATAAAATATCCCTGAGGTAACACTAAGCTACTACCTGAAATTTTAAAAATTTATTTCTCTGTTACTTCCATAGGTTATTGGCATAAATTATTTGATTCACTAGATCTAGGCTACACCCTGGAATAAAAATGTATTTTAACTCTAGGTGGTTCTAATTGCCTGCTAGGATTGGGAACTCCTGAGTCTAGAGAGCTTTCATCAGCTTAATCCTTTTTTTCTTTTCTCTGCCACAGTTGTGCAGTAATAATTGTGTGTGTGTGTGTGTGTGTGTGTGTGTGTGTGTGTGTTTGTTTTCCTTTCCCTTAAGATGTACTTATTATAGGCAAAGTACTTTGCTTAGTTGAGGAAGATTTTGACAGGGTGAGTCTTTTTCTTTGAAGAGCTTAAGTAGAGGAGAAAACAATACACAAGTTTATAAGGCAAGATTTGAGTGTCATGGATATAAATAACTAGAAACTTTCAATGGAGGGAGAATTTCTAATGGAATAAAGGTGGGAAGAGTAAGTGCAGGCAGGGTATGTTTTCATTGACGCAGCATCATTTAAACTGGGTTTTGATGGGTGGGGAAATGCAAAGAAGAGGAAGATAATAGATAAGTTGGAGAACCTGAGTAGATGTGAATGTTGGAAGGGATCCGCTTTGGATGTGGTGAGGAAATATAAAAGAGAAGGAAGGTAAGTTGCTGCCAGATCATCAGATCAGTCTGGAGGCAGTGGGGGAGCTGCTCAATATCAGTGATAGGCTGGTGAGATGGAAGTAACTTAAACACAGGGATTTTAACACTGCTATTCCCAGTTCCTGTGTACCTGAAAAGATCAGTTGTCATTTTTAAGCCTGGGTTTCCTAATTTATAAGTATATCAGTCTTTGTTTCATTCTATCAGATTGTACTACAGTGTTTCAGAAATTGAGTTGAGGGGCACCTGGGTGGCTCAGTGGGTTAAGCATCCAACTCTCAGGTCATGATCTCACGGTTCATGAGTTTGAGCCTTGCACTGGAGTCCTTGCTGATAGCACAGAGCCTGCTTGGGATTCGGTCTCTCCCTCTCTCTGCCCCTCCCCTGCTTACTCCCTTACTCTCTCAAAATAAAAAATAAACTTTAAGAAATAAAAATAAAAGTTGAGTTAGTATTAAGTAATTGACTTACAGATCTGCTTTCTGGTAGGTTATTGTGGCCAATTTGTTGGGTATATTGAAAGCCATTTTTCTGATGAACTCTTGGAATAAATAGTTCAGGCAGAGAAATGACAAAAGGTTTTCCCTTTTGTATTTGCAGTCAATGTGAATGTATTATTTACCTGAAAATAAACATTTATTTTTTAAAAAGAAGGTTTTTGGGTTTACGAGTGAAGGAACTGGTAAAGACCTCTTATATGTACAGGGTGTGATGAGACCGGAGACAAGTTATGGTTAGTCCATAAAAGGGAGAGGGGGATTATGTATACAGTTTAGACTTTTGTTCATAGAATCTGAATACTAAATTTTCTCCTTTAAACACAACGCTGAAGAAATATTTTCACCTTTACTGCATTTTGCTCCATGATTGCTTATGGCATCACAGCTATCTTACAATCTTATTAACAATTGCCTGCAGATTTGACTTTGGTTTCAGCCCTAGTTCAATTTCCTAGATTGGGGAAGGGTCCTTTTTTCCGTCCTCTCTCTAATATGGGACATATAGGAATGTTTGTAACAAGTAATTTAATATGGTTGTGAGATCCTTTCTTTTGCCAGTGACTTAACCATTTTAGTATCTATATAAAGATGCTTGATTTCTCATTAAGTGTGTTTTATGAGTGTAATAATTATGAATTTACTTTGGTATTAGTCAAAAAGGTAGCTTACCAGGAATTTATGGAAGGTAAAATTTAATCCTCAGATTTTAGTAGCTTACCTCCTGAAGGTGAGGGAAGTAACCATCTGTGCTATAACAGCAGAAATTGTCTATTAGTATCTTAGTAGTAGCAGTTTCATTCCGAGCAACTTGAATTTGATATTTTACCTTAAAAGTAAACTGGATTAGAATAAGTATAGCAGTAGAAATGAACAAAACCCCTCAAGCTCCAAGTTTCTAACGTATGTATTTAGAGGTGGTCAAGACAGTTCTGTTTAGTCGTTAGCTCCAAATTGGGAATGTAAGATTGAAATTGATGGGGTGAAGAGTTCATTAAGCATCTCCTGAAAAGGTGATGACTTCTAAGTACTTGAGTCAAATTTACTTGAAAATAAGCTGTTACCAGAGTGCCTGGCTGGTTCAGTTGGTAGAGCATGCACCTCAGTCAGTCCTTAGGGTCATGAGTTGGAGCCCCATGTTGGGAATAGAAGTTGCTTAAAGTTTATTTTATTAAAAAAAATTAATGTTTATTTTTGAAAGAGTGCGAGCAGGGGAGGGGCAGAGAGAGGGAGACACAGAATCTGAAGCAGGCTCCAGGCTCAGTGCTATTGGCACAGAGCCTGATGTGGGGCTCAAACTTAAAAAACTGAGATCATGATCTGAGAGCTGAAGTCGACGCTTAAACAACTGGGTCACCTTGGTGCCCCTTACTTAAGTTTTTTAAACATTTATTTGAGTGATCCCATGTGAGTTGGGGAGGGGCAGAGAGAGGGAGAGATCCCAAGCAGGCTCTCTGCTGTCAATGTGGAGGCCCAACTGACTTAGCCACCCAGGCACCTCTAAAATTTATTTTAAAAAAGAAAATAAGCTGTTAATTCTCTGGGTATAGTCAAAATGGAAAAGGAAAGGGTGAGAAGTTTCTGGCAGCCTTCTTTGCAAAAGAATAGGGAGGTACAGTGGACTGGTTGGGAAAGGAAATGAGAAGAGCAAAAAACATGGTGGTGAGATAGCCAGTAATCATCAAAAATTGGGTAAATCTGGAATAGAAGGGGGAAAAGTAAAATTTAATAATGTCACTACCCCTGCTGGATTTTACAGAATTTGATCTAAATGGCTTGAATAAGGATTGGAAGGCAAGATCCATAGTAAATTGATCTGGGGATACTTAATTATGGGAGTCTTCTTTTTGACCTTATATATTTTGTTTGTTTGTTTTTTTGGTGTGTGTGAAGGGGAACCTGTGCTTTTTAAAAGTAAAAATAATAATAAGCCTCAAGTTGGCTTTAACCCTCTTAGCTTGTCTTTTTCTTTGAAGAATTAAAAGCTGAAATTTTGACTGGACCATATGAAATGACTGTTTTTGTAGGTCACAGAAGGTTGAATATCAGTTTCAAATGGGCCTACCTAATACTACTTTGTTCTATTATTACTTCCTGATGACTGATTTACAAGTTGTATTTCATTCAAAATCAATATTCACATATGGCACCAAGCTCTGTGCAAAGCAATCGTGATAATTAGATGAAATAAGGATTCATGTCATTAAGGTCTAATAGGGAAACATACATGGAAAGAAATATATTACTAGTGTGATTGCTCTGTAGAAAAAATATATAAAATACATTTGGAACATAGAGAAACCCTTAAGGTGGGTGGTGGGGTCAGGGTAGGCTAGTCAAGACTCAGAAGAAGTGGAACCAATTTATTGATGTACACCTGTGTCCAGTGCTAGAAATGTAATACAAGACAAACAGATTCATTCTCCCTGTAGGCAGTGAGAATCCACTGAAGTGTTTTGGTCACTTTCAGGTTTGTATTTTTATTTATTTAAAAAAATTTTTTTAATGTTTATTTATTAATGAGAGACAGAGCATGAGCATGGGTGGGGCACAGAGGGGGAGACACAGAATCTGAAGCAGGCTGTAGGCTCTGAGCTGTTAACACAGAGCATGATGCAGGGCTTGAACTCATGAACTGTGAGATCATGACCTGAGCCAAAGTCAGTTGCTCAACCAGTTGAGCCACCCAGGTGCCCCTCAGGTTTGTATTTTTAGAGGAAAAGAATGTTAGCCATGGTGTAGAAGATAGAAGGTAAGGCCCAATTAAGGGCAAGAGAGGCCTGTTAGAAGATTACACTGCAGAAATGTTCTGTAACATACCATTGCTTGAACCAGGCAGTGACATCTGGCTAGAAAAAAAGAGGGTGACTAGAAAGTTAAGTGTCTTAACTTTGAGTAAGGATTGCAGTAGTTGAACACTCCCTCCCTAAATTCTCTAATTTGCATTTCCTTAACAACCCGCTTTCCTACTTTGTACATCTTCAGCATAACCTTCCTTATGTCATTCTCTTTTCCTCAAAGGTTTATGTTCTTTTGGTCTCCTTTTCATGCTACTCAAACTCCTGGGTAATCTCATCCAATTCTGCTGCTGTGTGTTAAGCTCGAAACTTCAATTGCTTTTACTCTGAGTTCAGACCATGTATATTCAGCATCACCGCTCCCAATTCTTTGTATATGAAATGGAATTCCAAACCCTGATTGTTAGGTTATATAGATCCTGTCTCTAACATATCCATTTTTTCCTTTCCATCTCTAATATAGCTGTCCTAATTTCTTCACTTTTGCAGTAACATTTACTGGGCTCTTTTTCTGTACAGTAGTCCCACCTTATCCGTGGTTTTGCTTTCCGCGGTTTCAGTTGCCCGCGGTCAACTGTGGTCTGGAAGCAGATGATCCTTCTGAATCGTCAGAAGGTCAGTAGTAGTCTAATGCTACATCACAGTGCCTATTGTCATTCGTCTCACTTCATCTCATCATGTAGGCATTTTTTCATCTCACATCATCACAAGAAGAATGTAAGTACAGTACAATGTTTGAGAGAGAGCCCACGCTCAATATAACCTTTTTTTACAGTGTATTGTTATAATGGTTCTATTTTACTGTTAATCTCTCACTGTGCCTAATTTATAAATTAAACTTTATCATAGGCATGTGGTATGTATGTATAGGAAAAAACTTAGTATATATAGCGTGTGATACTATTTGCAGTTTTAGGCATCCACTGGAGGGGAGGGTCTTAATGTATCTCCTGCAGATAAGGGAGAGGACTACTGTGTTGTCATTTCATCCATACTCTCTAGTTGAAACTTCAGTCATTACTAATATTTAGTACAATAATCTCAGATCTCTTCAGTGACTTCCTTCACCTATATGATTAAACAGTAAACTTTCCTTCATTTGTGCCTTTGTGCTGTCCCCCGAATAGCAGAATAGCATTTATCTGTGTGTAAATCTTTCATTCTTAGTGACTTTCAGCTCTGCTCCTGAATAGTGTTTTTTCTAAATCTTTTTGTCTTAGTGACTTCAGCCTTACTAAATTAATTGTGACCACTAAAGCATAGATCAGTAAACTTTTTATGTGAGTGATCAGGTAGTAAATATTTTAGGCTTTGGAGCCATAGGGTCTCTCCTTGGAATTCTGGTTACTTGATTCTGCCTTGTACACAAAAACAGTCATGGGTAATATATAAAATGGAGGTGGCTCTCTTCCATAAAACTTTATTTGCAAAGACAGAAGTCAGTTTTGCTGACCCCCTGCTTTTAGCACACCTCATACTTCAATATCACCAAGCTTTGTCCATGCTGATGCTTCTACCTAGAAAAGTTGTATATTCTACGAAGTTTACAGAGGCAGAGCCTTTGTTTTTGCATCTATATTCCTAGCCCCTAAATAGTACTTTTTAATCCACTTAGAATTTAGGATTTTTAGGTTATTGGACATTTATGGTAGGGAGCTCTGTAGAAAGTAATCTGCTTTAGAAAGTTGAATGTTAAATTTTCTTCAGTAACTATTTGCATAATTGGGTACTGGGATCCAACTCTAACAAAAACTGGGAAGTTAAAGACCAGGGGTGGGGAGCATTATTGAAAGTAGAAAGATTAATTACTGTGTAATGATTTTGTATAGTTGGATGTATCTTATTCTTCAACTTCTTTCTGTTGGGGTAATTAAAACAGTTACACAGAGTAACTCATTTTGTATTTAGAATCTGCATTAAGACTTGTAATTTAAAAGAGGGCAAAATGTAATTTACTTCTTTCCTATATATTCTCTCTTACTAGCTTCTTGTTAGCCTTAGTAAGGTTGTTTAAGGGTAGCAAGTAAACATGCAAATAGTATTTGATTTATTTCCCTTTCTTTTTGATTCATGGAAACTTGTAATTCTAATCAAGGAAATCAAGTTGCTACTTGTTATAGAAGTATTTAATATTAAATAACTAGAAGGGGAATTGCATTCATTTTTCAGTTCAACACTTATGATAATGCTGATTTATTTCTTGGCCAGAAGCTAAGTTGGCCCATGGCTAATTTTTAGCTAGGTCATATGGCTCTTTCCTCTTCTCAAAAGGCATAGTCAAATTCACTATTCCAGAGCCCTGTTTGAAGGTAATAAAACTTTCTTACCAGAAATCATTTAAAATCTATATATTTAAAACCTAAAGCTGAATGTTCTGGTTTAAGCTAAGGAAACGTCTTCAATCCAATAAAGAAATTGGGTGACTGCAAATAGTTATTTTCATTTTTACTCTAACATTTATATGCTTGCCTTTAAAGTAGTATAGTTGTTACTGTGACAATCTTGAGTGTTGTCCCCTTCCCCCCCCCCCCCCCCCCCCCCAAAAAAAAGATGGGAGGGGAAGGGGCAGGTTGAGGTTTGTGGTGGGAAAGAGAAAAGCATATTTTACAGCTTAGGGGGCTAAAATGAAAAGTTTTTGTTTTTCTAAACATACAACTAAATAATACATTTTTACATTAAGCAAACTTAACAATGAGCATCAGGTAACTGATGCATACAGAACTTGGGAATTTGTTGCAAAATGTGAGATTTCTGTACTTTCACTAAAAAATATGTTTGCTGAATTAGTTTTTTTGAAGATAGGTCAACAAAGGAAAGGCTTACTTATCTTTGGACTTAAAGCTCTTCTGAGGTACAGAAATGTGTAGGATAACAGCTCTAATGACCATTTCAACTATTCCTAATTGTCTGACACTAATAGAATTAGAAATTATATTAAAGTGATAGATATGAGTGCCATGACTAGAATAGCCTTTTCTGATTTATGTTCTTTTTTCCTGATTAGATTGATTACAATTCTCTCTCCTTAGACCTAGGAGACTTTTCCTGCCAATCTTTGGATGGGCCTCTGCCCAGCGATTTAAAGCCCATAACATCCATCTAAGCTCTTGGACCAAGTGACAACTAGTGAAGTACTTCCCGGTTTTTGTTTTATCAGGCACTTGTTGTGATACTTTGAATGCAATTTTATCTGGATAATTACTTTGATTTTTTTTGAATAATTAACCTATTGGTCCAAACATCCAATTCTGATAAACTTTCAAAACTTTAAAAGTGTTTTTAAGAGGGAATATGATGAGGAGTACAAGGAAGTAGGGAGAATCTGATTCTACCATTCTTTGCCTCCAACCGTAAACATAAAATAAAAAAATAATTTTAGATTTATATACTTTTAGCCCTGGGGAGGGATTATGTTGTACCTTAACTGTAACCTATGTCCAGATATATCCTATCTTTTTTTTTTTTTTTTTAATTTTTTTTTTTCAACGTTTATTTATTTTTGGGACAGAGAGAGACAGAGCATGAACGGGCAAGGGGCAGAGAGAGAGGGAGACACAGAATTGGAAACAGGCTCCAGGCTCTGAGCCATCAGCCCAGAGCCCGACGCGGGGCTCGAACTCACGGACTGCGAGATCGTGACCTGGCTGAAGTCGGACGCTTAACCGACTGCGCCACCCAGGCGTCCCCAGATATATCCTATCTTAATGAGCTTCAGTTTTATTTTTCTTTAACTGTAATTGGTCACTGATAAATTGTATAGAAAACAATTACACAGAATCCAGTAATAGAGAATAAAATCACTTTTTTGTCTTTTAAAATGGTAGTTGTATGGCCATGGGAAGAGCACTTATTCTCAGTCATAGTTATAGTTCATTCTTACTACTAAGTTGTCTTTATTTACATCGTAAGTCTCTTAATAGGGTATTTCCTTTCAAAGTCCCAATTCTTAGTTGCTTGTGGTATAATAGTCATCTTCTGTCTTACGCATCAAGCCTTCAAATAAGCCATCTGTGAAGCTTTCTGGTATGCTTCCAGATACAATTTTTCTTGCTTTTTCTCTGTCACTACAGTTTGGTCATGTACATATTTTCTTTGCTGTGGGATATCAAAGTAATAAGCACTTTGTAGATAATCATATTTGAATGGAATTGGAGCAAATGAGGATTGTGTGTTACTAATAAAGGAGTATGGATTAGCATTTTGACCTTATGGGTTAAAAATAAGAGTAGGGGTAGGAGCGCCTGGGTGGCGCAGTCAGTTGAGCTTTTGACTGTCGGTTTCAGCTTGGGTCATGATCTCAGGGTTTGTGAGTTCGAGCTCCGTGTTGGGCTCTGTGCTGACAACGTGGAGCATGCTTGTGATTCTTTCTCTTGCTCTCTCTCTGTCCCCTGCTCATGCTCGCTCACTTTCTCAAATAAACTTAAAAAAAAATTAAAAAAGAAATAAGAGTAGGTGTAGTTTGAAGAACAGAACCACTTGCCTATAGCAAAGAGTTAGGTAAAATTTTAATAAGGTGTTTTAAGCATCATACTTAATTAAATTTGGATGCTTCATTCAGAAGACTTGGGTAGCTCATTGGGTTATGATGGGTTGCCAAAAAATACTTCAAGGGCACCTGGGTGGCTCACTCGGTTAAGCATCCGACTTAAGCTCAGGTCATGATCTCATGGTTCATGGGTTCAAGCCCCATGTTGGGTGGGCTCTGTGCTGACAGCTTGGAGCTTGGAGCCTGCTTAAGATTCTGTGTCTCCCTCTCTCTACCCCTCCCCCATTCATACTCTGTCTCTCCTCTCCCCAAAATAAGTAAACATTAAAAAAATTTTTTTTAACCTCGTTTTTAGTAATAATGAGCTATTATAGGAAATATTTTATCTATAGAATTCTTCTGCATATCTTTGCTATTTGTGTAGACAGAATTGCTCTCTCGGTAGTTTGATTTCAGATAATTATTGACTATCTATAATCAACCCTTAAGGTAATCTGAAGAATACTTCTTGAGAATTCCAAGAGAATAAGAATGTCATGTCTGAGATTTAGCAGAACTGTGCTATTTCAACCCTACCTCTATCTCGGCAATAACCAGTCTAGATTTTTTTGGTTTAAAGTGGAAAGCATAGCTTTAAACTTTGCTCTGTAAAACTTACTGTATAAAATAATCTGCCTGTTGTTTTTTTTTTTCTTTGCAGAAATGGAATCTGTTTGGAATTTGCAGAAGCAAGGTAAGAATAGTTAGGTTACCTAAAATGTTAGTACTAATGACTAATTGGGTTATGTTTGGGTGGTAATAACATGGAATAGTTCACCTACCACGTGAATAGTCTTTGTATTTTGAATTATTTATATCTGGGGAAACACTATAAGTGAAACAAGAATATATGAAAATACTCTTTACTTGTTAGGTGAAGAAACTACATTTTTCCCTCCTGTGAAAGTAAGAACATAAATATTTTTAATCTAGGAAACCAACATGAATAAGTGTTTCCACTTATAGCCAGTCTTTATCTGTTTTGTGTGGTAGACAAGTGGTAGCCCAAGAACTGAAATTCATGGTTCAGAAAAATATTAGGTGTCTTAGAAACCTTATTTGGTCTGTATATTCTCTGAAATAATAGATGGTTAAAAATCTTGGGGCGCCTGGGTGGCTTAGTCGGTTGGGCATCCGACTTCAGCTCAGGTCACGATCTCGCGGTCCGTGAGTTCGAGCCCCGCGTTGGGCTCTGGGCTGATGGCTCAGAGCCTGGAGCCTGCTTCCGATTCTGTGTCTCCCTCTCTCTCTGCCCCTCCCCCATTCATGCTGTCTCTCTCTGTCTCAAAAATAAATAAACGTTAAAAAAAAGATCTTAAGAATAGCAAATTAGCTTCCTTTATAAACTACAAGTATAAGATGTGAATAGCAAGAAGGCAAAGGGACTGAATAATCCACATCTGGAATATTTGGAATCTTCAAAAGTTTTAAATTGGTTATAATTACTGTGTGCTTTTCCAAATATTAAAATGTGGTAGCTTTGGAATACCTGAAATAAAGTAAGTTTTAGTCTGGAGAACTAATAGCTAATACATTTGGGCTTTCAGAACCCTGTAGCTGAATTGCATCCTATTTCCCATCTACTTTGCTAGTTAATATAAGTGAGAGATGTTATTATGTAAGCTAGAAAGTGGCAAGATTAAACGTAGGTTTCCCTGATTTTCCCCCCAGCATTGTTCCTCCTTCCACCTCTCTCTTGTACTTAGGCCAGGTCTTTTGTCTAACACAGCTGTGGCCTGAATATAACTAGCAAGCTCTTAAATTATTTTGAGTTGCTTTCTGTGTGCTTTCTTGTTCAAATACAAGTGAAAAAAAGGTAGAACTAGAAAATACAGTCGACAAAAGTAGACCTACCTATATTGACTGTAAGATGGCTATTAAGAATGAGCATTGTATTCATGGCAGGATGCTAGAGCATGGCTGTTGCAGTCCTAAAAAGGATATTGTATTATCTCTGCACTAAATTAGATTGACTCTTAAGCTGAGGTGAGCTTGAGATCTTTAATATTATATTTGGGTCTTTATATACTTTTCCGTTAGGTGACATGTTTTATTGGTTTCCTAATTTTTATTAAAAGTATGTATACTTTTAAAAATTCATATGATAGGCAGAAATGGTGTGCAATAGAATCATTGCCTCTCCAGAAGAGGGTGTAGCATACAGCTAAATAATTGGAATTCAGAAGAACAGTGGAATTTTTGCCTAGACCTATTCTGACTATTTTATACTTTGAACCCAGGTGATCACAGGTTTTGCTACTGGTAAGAATAAAGACTGGTGGTTCTATGTGAAATTTGGAGGAAGGAAGAAATAAGTCATGTTTAGAACTGAACGGATAGTTTTGCCAAACTTAACCTGAAGTTTTTGGTGCTAGATACCAACTGGAACAGTTCCTTACTAGACAGTCCACTATGGTTAAAATAAATTTTGGCCTCATTTTGCTAAGAACAAAAATAAGTAAATCCAAGTGTTTATTTTAGTATTAGATTATTGATTATTGAAGCTTTTTTTTTGTTTTTGTTTTTTGTTTTTTGCTTTTTTCAAATGTACTGCATTTATAATTGGGAGAAACACATTGAAATAACCCTTGTTAACTGAACTCAACCCCTCTCTAATCTGTAGGAGTTGAAGCCCTCACTGGTTAGAGGACCCTATTGCTGGATATGCCAGACTATTGGGTTGTGATCATACATGTGTTACTACAAAGAAGTGGTCTTTAAATTGTTTTCATAAAAAAAAAAGAGGCAGCTAAAATGATGATGGTTATTTGGAATTTGTTGTGGAACATGGGCATTTTGGGATTCCAAACCTTATATTTATTTATGTATTTATTTTTTAACCTTCCTTCCAGATCCCAAAAGGATAATCACTTACAATGAAGCCATGGATAGTCCAGATCAATGAAGGACCAGACTGCCTATTTGTAACCTTTCTGCAGCATTAGAGCCACCGTTCATGGGGGACACAAGGCTTTTATGCTCCTAGATCTTCAACGCAGCAGAGGAACCATAAGTAGAATCACAGGATAATATATACAAATATATATATATACATATATATATATAGTTATTTAAAAAAAGGCAACTGAAAGTAATTAGACTTCATAAGGAATCAAAATTTATTTCAAGAGACTACACATGGTTATTTAATCTCCGGTACTGAATAGTTTTTTGGTTTTTTTTTTCTTTTTTCTTTTGTTAGTTTTTGTTTTTAAGTGTGAATGCAAGTGATTAATGAATACAGACTTATTACCAAGCGTGGTTCTAAAGTTCCTGCTGTCATCAACTTGGGCAACAAATGACCCACTGGAAAGGCAAATCCACTTAAAAGATCTCTGTATCTTGTTCTGTGACTAAAGTGATACACTAATCACGGGGAACCCAGAATGATTCAACATTTCCCCCACTCCTCCTTTGATCTTTTGGTTATACTTTGAGCCCTGCGAGAATGCTGGATAAATGCCTTGAAGTTTGCAGGGGTGTATTTTTTTTAGCGAATATGATTTGCATGTCTTGCCAGGAGTTAAGCAGCCTCTGTGGGGTGTTGGGGAAAATTTTCTTTCTTTCCTTTTATTTTTTGTGGGGTGGGGATAGGGGAGGGTATTGAAGTTCTATAATTCTGGAATAGTTGGTGGTACATAGTTCACTTGGCTTTGGTTACATATTGGACTTTAACAAGTGAAGCATCCATGAGTGTCATTTAAAGAAAAGTTACAGAACAAACAATTGGCTTTAGATATTTAATATGGAAAAATATTCCTTTGCCCATATTTTAATGTAATTGTATAAGTGGGAGCAAAAATATACTCTGCTTTTCAACTGTAGGTGCTCCAGACTTGCTCTCTGTCACTAACACTAAATGTGCTGTTTTCCTTGTTTTTCATTGAACATCGAAAGAGAAACTTCTGTACCTTTCTGTAAATTCTCTTTTAATTTCTCAGAAATATCTAAAAGGGGAAGAAAAAACTCCATGAAAACTAGAAGACTTTTCATGTTTTTAGCCAGTGAGGAGGTGATAAACCCTGCCTGCAGAAGGTGTGTTTCCATGCAAACTATACTTCTGAGCTTATTAGCTTCTAATTATATCTTAATAAATATATTTTATTACTAGAGCAAAATGGGTTTTTTAAGGAAAATAATGTGAAATTCTGGAAATTTTCTTTTGGGCAGAGAAGAGCATTAGCCCTGTCTTATCATCACATTGCCATCCTGTTGCACTGCAGCTTGTATATAGCATGCTAAAATAAATTTTTTTGTGTGTGTGCAGAAACTAAGGGTCCAATTTAAGATTGGGTGATGTTAGTGGCATAAAAACAAGTTCTCTGGCCTGACATAGCATCACATCACACACACACAGAAATTAGTATATCCATGTATGTCAAATACAGGTTAAAAAAAGCAGGGCATTTATATAGAGAGAGGTGTAGTCTTCTAATAAAAGTAGACTGGATCCCCTGGGGTATTTGGGGGAGAAGGTAACTACTTTTGCTCAAACCCTTTGCCTAAGAAATGTCCAGTTTTGAGCGACTGTAGTGTGGATGAGTTTTCTTGTTTTGTTGATTATTTGAGACTTTTAACAAGTAGTTTGTGAAAGAAGCTGTTGGACTCAACTTAGAGTAGAGAAAATATCTTTAGTCTGGATTTCTGCCCTGCTTAGATTTTAAAAGTATAAGCATGGATTGCCAATTCCACTTGATGTAAACAAAACTTTTTATACATAATATATATATATATAATAACTTATTGTATCAGTCCAGGTTCAGAAACTTGTGGTAGGCCAGTTCCAGATAGTTTCATTTCACCTGTAAACTGTATCACTTTTACTGATATTGTAATTTTCAAATGTATAATATGTTTACAGATGTGCCCTGCATTTAGTCTGCCTTGTTCCTATTTTGATTTTTGTTGAGTCTCCTGCCTGCTTGCCAAAAGCTAGGATGCTTCAGGCCCATGTACAATTGAAAGCAGAGGCATCCTTGAGCTTTAAAGCATTGAACAAACTGGAAAATGCAACATACCACATACTGAAGTGAAAGAAGTCTGTGTTTTTGTGTTTTTTTTTTTTAAATAAAAATTTTCAAAAAGTTATAAAAAAAAGATATAAGGTTGATTAAAGGACAAAAAAAGACTCCAGTTTGTTTTATAGGTTTTAAAGTTCTGCTGTGTGTTCAATTGCCTTGTGTAACCACTTGTCGCCTTAGGGCCAGATTCCCCTGCACCCCCCTTCTTTTTTTAAAATGTCCATTTTGCTTGCCTGGAATTTAAAAGCTCTTCTGTCTCACAACTCACAAGAAACTTTCTGGGTTTGTGACATAGAGGTTGAATGAATATATATTTAAAAAAGAAAACAAAACAGCCCCTGTCTAAATTGGGCTTTTTAATTTAGAGGCAACACTTACTTAAAAAATATCTTTAGAAATCTCTTGTTGCTTTTCTACTTCCCTTCCCATAGCCCTCAGGCCTCCATGTTTAGAGAAGCCAAAAAGAATGTATCCCTTATCTGTTTGTCCAAAGGTTTTTGAGAGTCTCACTTCTAAATGAAACAATGCAACATTTCACCCTGATTTTCTCCACTGAAATTTCCTTGATTATATGGTTAGAGATATATAGTTAGGAATGTCTCTTTCTGGGAACCCTAGTGCCCCATCATATTGTCAGTATTTTTGGGCATTGGGTAATGGACTTAATTGCCTAGGTACAAGCAGGACTTTGGGACAAATCTCCTTTGTGCTGTTTGGTAACACTTAACTCTACTTGTCGCAGTCTTTCTCCTTAGGTCCTCACACAATTCCTTACAGAGCACTTATTAAAAAAAAAAAAATCTTAAGAGTTGATTTGTTTTCTGATTATTTTTGTGTAAGCTTCTAAACAAACTTCAGCTGTGATTAATTTAGCACATTTAAATAACATTAATGTGTTATTGTTTGGTATACAGAATTTTCCTTCAACTCAGAGTATTAGTACTGTAGCATAAACCAAATACAGTCTAGAGGGGATTTTTAACATCCCTCCATTATAAAGACTGAAAAAGGAGTGTGTGTGTGTGTGTGTGTGTGTGTGTGCGCGTGCGCGCGCACACGCGTGCGTGCGTGCGTGTGTGTGTGTGTGTGTGTGTGTGAGGGACAGATGGAGATAGTAAAAATTAGTAAATGAATGTGTGTAAGACATTATATTAGTATTCAGAGAATGAACTTGTATTTATTTTGTGCCATTTGTTTTCATTACACAGAATTTAAAAGTCAGGTGGTTTTAATCTTAAAAAGGGTAGTATTTGAAAAATGGCACTAAGAATGAAATCATGACCTATTTTTTTAATAGCTATGAAGATACTAATTATGGGTGAAGATTTCTTTTTAAATCTGTCTTGATTGTAGGCTTTTGTGTCACATACCACTCTCTTGTAGATGTCTTGAATAATTCCCCTTCCCCACAAAAGACAGGGTGTATTTATCTTTCTCTTTATTCGCCCCCACTTTGCTGAACTGAAGTTAATTGCATAGCCTTTCCTCTGACTTTCTTAGTAATGAACTTTCACATGAAGTATATTTACAGCATCTGTAGTTAGCCCTTCCTCCTCCTTTCTGGGAGGGGATAGACAATAATTAGGAAATTTGTTAATGCCAGTTTGTTTTCTCTCAGAATAAATGGCTGGAGAAGTTCTCTCCATTGTAGAATTTTGCTGTTCCCCTAATCATCTGCTGACACAGTCATTCAAAATCTGCAAAAACTTTATAAAGGAAAAAAAGTGCTGCATTGGTTTTTCAAATAACAGTTTCTAGGCAAAATCTGGCAAACCTCAGTTAGGAGTATTGTCCACAGTACAAAATGTGTTTTTTCACAAAACACTACATAGCAGCAGTGGTTTCATACTCGGTTGTTAATTTTGTGACTAACCCAATTGGAGGCATCTAGTGGTCTATCTTTTAATGAAAACTTTTAAACACAGGAAAGCCATTTAGTGTGAAATTTTGTGTCCTACCCAGTGGCCACAGGCAAGGAAAACTGGAAGAGGACTTTGATTTTAAATTCTAAATAAGGAGAGAATCATTCAGTCAAGGCTTTCTTCAGAGAACTAAATTAATAAAAGTCCCATTTCCAAGGATTAGGAGTATAGTTTATGCCATTGGGCCATATCAACACATGATCCTTGTATACCTATGCTAACTGCACAACAGGCTGTAGCAGGACAGATGCATGTTATGAACAATAATTTTTGTGATCAGGTCTGTTGATGTGGTACTAGTTGCATTAGATTCTTTGGGTGGGCTGTGTTCTTTAGCAGTCCTACCCATAACTTAACCTGCTGGGTTTTGAAAGAGGGTAGGATTTGCTCATCTGTTTTTTCCCCCAAGATTAGAGGGGCAGAGGACAAGACTAGAAGTATGTATGATAGCTGCTCGAAGTTTGCAGATACATGGGGTATCATTAGTTCTTAATGCTGATGTCATTTTTATTAATGTGATTAATCAGCAGAGCACCAGGATTATTTTATGGTGAGAAAGATGGGCTTATACTTCGAATATCTTAAAATGTCTCTTTTTAAATATACTTAAATGTGTTCACATGTTTGAGAGCCAGGACCACCCTGGGCTGGTTTTAAAGAATGATAAATCATTGGCCCCCCTCAAATGCACTGCTTTACTGAGTTTTAAATTTCACACTGTTTTGCTACTCCATATGAATAAATAAAATTTTAAGTTGTCTGCATAATAGAAACACCCAGGGAAACATGAGCGGTATGTTGCTTCTGCATTACTGGGAGTGTCCAATAGCAGTTATGGGCAAGACACCTATGGAACAGCCATCCTCACATGCGATGGGATTGCTGATTCAGACTTCTCTATTTATCCATACAATTTTGCTTATGTCCAGAGTTCTAAAGCCATTTTATAATACTGCAGTATCCCTTTTCTACAGCCTTACTAAAATAGCTACAAACATATTCCAATGCAGTATCCCTTTTCTACAGCCTTATTAAAATAGCTACAAACATTTTCCAGTTCAGTTTCACTTTTGTTGTATATCAAAGTTACACTCTACAGACCAAGAAACCAACTTGAGGTAAATTATATAGCTTTCCATATATCCTTTTTTCCTCAGGTGCTAAACAAAGGCTCCAAAAAACGGATACTGCTTTAGTAATGTCTTTTATTCGTAAACATTTCTTTTGCTAGACATAAAGATTTGGTGTTAACAAAAATGGTTTTAATATGTAAATATGAATGAATGCCTTTGGTTTGCCCCTGTTTGTCATATGAGTCTTGTTTCAATTATCGTCTGTAGAGGAGGATCCTTTCATAATCTTGAATACATTTCATTAGGAATTGTTGCATTTTTAGAGTGGAAATACAACTGTTTTCTGTCTTGGATTAATCCTGCTGCTGCTATGAGAAACTGAAAATCAAGAATGTGATGCACTTTTTACATTACTATATACCATACCTTTCTAAGTTGCTTTGAATACCTTTCCTGTAGCACAGCCACTAACAAAAGTGAATGAATTTAGAATTTTTCTTCAGGAGGGAATCAGTACAAATAACTATTTATGGTATTGGCCTATGAAGGGCAGTAACTTAGGAAAATAAAAATTCTGTTAGTATTACGCTTTTTGGCCTTAAAATGTCTTCTACTACTGAAAATCTTTTAAACCTTAGTTTTGTTTCTATTATTCCCTCTCTCTGCCTCAAAAAGAGGATTTGGGAAGAGTAGCTTAAAAGAAGTTTCATTGGTTGTTGCTGATTTATCTTTTAGGAAGAAAACAACTGTTTACTACATAAGCTGGGGACTTATTTTTTGTTTGTATTCAGAGGAGAAATAATGCCATCCCGAGCCAATCAGATTTCGTGTAATCAAATCCATCAAAACTCAGCTATTCTGCTTCTCTAGTATATTTTTACTTAGCAAAGATAAACTTACATATAGTAGGAATGCTACTTGACAAGAGGAAAAGTCATTTCTCAAGCACATACCTAGACTTGGAGGAGACTGAACCCAAAATAATGGAGGAAGAAACACCAAATGGGGTGGAGGAATATGAGATATGTGGTCCAAAGCTATCTGGTTATATTTTGATGTTGCCAATATTGCCAAGCCAAAATTTTAATTTGCTTATTTAATATATTTGTTGGCCAGAGATCTATTTTTATATCAATGTGCCTTGCATGTATATTAAAAAAGTTTGGAAAGGCCATGTAGTAATGCCTGAGATAGTTGATGGTTCTTACCACCACCTCACTAATTTTTATGCAGTATGAAATGCTCATTCTATCGCCCAACTGGTGCTCTCTGTTTAAAGTTATAGATCTTGTCACAAACTGGAACTGTTTTATAAACTGGGGAAGTGATTTAATTTACTTTTTGTTGTTTCTTTTTCTTAATCTGTTAGTGGCTGTTCTGTAGTGGGAAATAGTAAAAAGGATTCTTCACTCCCTTTACCCCCTCAGCACCTTCTTCAAGTAATGTGATGACACCATTTCTTGTGTGCTTTGAAAAAAGTTTCAGCTTGCTGTCTCCTTTAGTGTTATAAAAAAAAAAAAAAAGTGTTATGAAAAGCATTGTTTGCAAAATCTAGGGAGATAATGGAGTCCACTTTAATTTGGAATTCTATGTGAGCTATGATCCAAGTTATTGGCTCTTTCCAACTTAAAAATTTTTATTGTTAAGGCACCTTGGCTTAGTAAATTTTAAATATTTATGTCTGCAACAATTGTCTCAAAATAATGAACTGTGCAATTCTTGTCATTAAAAAAAAAAAAAAAAAAAATCTGAACTCTCCCTAATGTGACTTGTTAGTTTCTCTGTATTTCCTGCCAGTGTAAATGTGAAAAGCTTTGCTTGCATTACGTTTTAGAAATGCATTTTGCACACTCGAATTCTGCTGAAGCTCCATGAAAAGGTTAGATCTAAGTAGATGAATAAAGCTATGCACATGTTTTGAAAGTTTAATTTGTGTGTCATTACCAGAAGTGACCTGTCCTTATTACTTTGCTGTTCTTAGCTTTACCATCCTTAGAAACATGGCTCAAAGTAATAGTTCTGGGCTAGCTCATCAGCGGAACTAGAAGAGAGGAAAACTGGCACCTATTTTAATAAACTCCAGTTTGAATGAGAGCTGGACTTCTATCTACTAAAGGGCTTTTCTTGAAACAGGGCAGTTTTATCAGCTTTACAAACTTTTGGATGCTCTTCCTCGTGGAAATTTTGGTTTATTTGGTCAAACAGAAATGGAAGGTAATTCAAACAAATAAGAGGGAAGGACCTTTGCCACATGGAGTTCTGTGACAGTTCTGTCTTAAGCCTGGTTTAAAGGTAGGATAGCCTTTTTACCTTTATTGCTTTAGCACATGTTTGGTTTTACTGAGTGAATGACTTGAGATTAGAATCATTCAACTGTTTAAAGTTCAAAGCACAGGTTGTTTTAAAGATAATGTGTATCTTTTAAAAATTGCCCAAGCTGATTAGAATAAGTTTAGGAATTGGGCGAATTTGGTTAAATTGCTGCAGTCTGCATGTACTAAATAGCTTTACTTCACATGTATGTGTACTTAAAAGATTGTGTAGATGTACTGGCCAGGTTTGTCAAATCATCTTTTAAAACATTGTTTTGTAATCTCCTTAGGGCTTTTATAGAAGAGGCTAATAAGCTTAAGTAGAAGATAATGCTAGTGGTATTTTCCCCATGCTCCTCAATATAAAAGAAATATTTCTGATTTGTAAGGGTTTTCCTACCTATAGAGGAGGGTTACTTCTCTGTCATCAAGTATGCTCTTACTGTATGTTGTTGACTTTGAAAACCGCAAAATCCATCCTTCTGAAAGTGACAGTTAAAAACTAAATCTAGTAGTCAAGATTGGAAAAGTAACCCATGATGGCTGGCCTTAAAAGGCATACATGGGGGAAGTGTAGCATCATCTCAGATGATATGGCTACTCCTCAGCATCTGTCACTAGTTCACTTATGTTCAGTATGTACTGAAGGAGCAAAATAATTTCTGTCTTGTGTGCATCAGCACTTACGAGCTGAGTTACCTCTTCTTGATATGGGGGAAAGGATACTTAGTGGACTACAGTTATGTTGGAGGGTGTTTTTCCTTCCCTCTCCCAATTAAGATTTTTTTCAGTGTTTGTTTTGCCCAGTCAAAAAAGATAGGCCTTTTCTAGATAAAAGAACAGTGGCCAGAAATTTACCCCTTTGCTAATTGCTTAGGTATTTGCCATAGCTGTTTCTGATGTCATGGAATCTGAGGAAGTGTCAGTTACACTATGATCTTCCTTTTTTGATGTCTTACTCCATGTTCAGTGTTTTAAAAATATAAATTACAAACACTCTACATCCATACCCAGATTTACTTATTTTATCAGAAAAAAAAAAAACTTGAGAAATTTGTAGATCAAATTAAGAGACAATAAGTGTACATTGTTGAATAAAAAATTTTAAAGTTTCAGTGGTGTTTGCGTTATCTTTTGTGTACTTTAAGATTATTGCCTTGATAATGACAATTTTTTCAAAGGGTCAGATGTACATCTTAAGTGTACCATGACCGTATGTCATGGCTTTAAAACAAATCATACAGGTTATCAAAGTGCTTAGAATTGGCATATTTGCTGAAAAATCAGCCGTGAGAACAGCTGTCCTGGTTTTTTTGCATGCCATTGAGCCATATGTTCTAATCGAAATAAGCCAAAATTGAGCTCAGCAATTAAGCAACTAGAATAAGTTGCCAAGATTCTGGGTTTATTTGTAACTTTATGTAGAAATATATGGCAATGCCTACTTGAAAAACTTCCTGAGTTTGTTTAGCATTGATTTGTCACAAGTTGAAAAAAATCAATGCTGACACCAACATATTAGAGTAGCTAATGAGAAGAGATGTGAGAACATTTACAAGTGTGTCTGTCACTATGTAGACTGATAGACTTCATATGTTTTTATGTTCTTTGAGTTAGGATAATTGTATCTGGTCTGGTGAGTGACCTGCAAGGATACAAAAGGGAATTCGGAGTTTTACCGAAGCTTGTCTTTATAAATTCTCAGCCCCACGAGCGTGATTTATTTATATAAAAGTATGGTAGTTAGTTCAGTCTACACAGTTGTTGTTTTTAATGACATTTATTGTGGATTTCAGCAGCTAACATAAAACTCATTCTAGATTGCTTAGCAAGGTTTCTCTTACTTTGGGGCTTTTAATCCACTACTGTTGGATACGGCGAATCGATTGAATCTGGGAAGTCTGGGCGTGAGAACCCCACTCTCTCCAGTGTTTATAGTCTCCTCCGTGGTGGTCACATTCCAAGATATATTGATACCCACGGTATCCAGGATACTGGTAGCAGACCCAGCTAGAAAATCCAAAGCACATTAGGTTATTAAAATTAGGAACCTGGTCAATACCTGGCCAGGAGCCTCTTTTCTCAACACAACTGATTGAGAATGCTTGTAGGTTAAGAAAACAATAGGCATCCTAAATGTGCCAGGCACTGTTCATGAGCATAATATGACTACAGCTAGTTGAAAATGAACCTTGATCATGAAAAAACGTAAAAGAGTAGTCAGCATAAGTGCTTCCACAGAGGAATATTTGAGAGGGCCAACAACTTGAAATTTGAATATTAGTAATAACTACAATGTGCCATCCATACCAATTATGATCTAATGTATGAAATCTGATAAGATGTAACCATAGATGTATTAATATTCACAAGGCTTACAGTTGCAAGAGTTACTTTGAAATGTACCCCAACCCTGTTTTTGCACTTACGCCCCACATTGTATCTTCATGGAACCAACTTCGTTGTTGAGCCAACCCATGGCTTGCAAGGAGGGGTAGTCATCACAGATCTCCCATTGGCGTCCAATGAAGTTTTCCTTCTCAAAGATGGTAATCTTCGACTCCTTATGATTCTGTAACCCAGAAATTTTTAAAAACCATTTGGCATAAGCGTAATGGCTGTCATCTTAATTCTTTAATTACCATATTTTTCAAATTCAAAACACTTCTGGTTTACAGAAGGAAGTACACGATCATTGATTGTAAGAATATTGCAGGCAATATGGTGGTAAGAATTAATCCTGCCCGATCCAGTTTAATACCATAATATTTAAAATGTACAAATAATGGGCATCTGGGTGGCTCAGTCGGTTGAGCTTCCAACTTCGGCTCGGGTCATGATCTCAAGGTACCTGAGTTTGACAATGTGGAGCCTGCTTCAGATTCTCTGTCTCCCTCTCCCTCTGCCCCTCCCCTGCTCGCACTCTCTCTCTCAAAAATGAACATTAAAAAAAAATGTACAAATAACTGATGTGATACTTTGGGACAACAAAAGACATGAAGAAAATATAATAAGAGCAGGGAAAAAAGTACTTGCAGCAAACAGCCAACCAAGGCATTAATATTCACTAATGTGAGAAAAGATCACAGAAATTAATAGAACAAGTAAGCCTGTGTGTGTATGGTGTTGGAAATAACCTAAAGTCCAGTAGGGGATATAAACACTACACAAACATTAAGGCTGAGACTATCCCGTATGAAGTACACAGGCATAATTAGCTGTCAGTTATCCTACTGAGCTGTAGAAGATCTGAGCTCTTGAGTATCCACTTCCTGCCACCCTTGCTTTTAGCTTAATGAAAATACCTCTTAGTGGGGAAAAAAACAAATGGCAAACTTGGACCAGTGTCTTCTCTTTTATACTTTTATCCTTCCTGCTGCATTTCAGCATAACTGATGAGAAGTAATACTAAATGTCAATCCATCTGTATACCCTCTCTTACCGCGTCCCCCCAACATGCACAGAAGTGAACATTTCAGAGACTCACAGCTGAACAGATGGGGCGGAAGGACATGAGGCGCTCAATGTGGTAGGCATTACTCCCGCTCCAGGCATCCCAGCGAGGGTATTCTCCTCTCTCCAGGATAAACTGTTGCCCACAGAAGCTGGTGTGCTCATAACCAACCCAGCTGCCAAAGACAAGTAGTGACGTTTGATCATGGTGTTCAGGGCCTGCATGGCCTCAGGGAGAAGGCATCTTTTGTTTTAGGTGTCAACCGTGAGGTAAACTATCAAGCCAATTCCAATAGAGCCATACGACGAAGTGATAATATTTATCACAAGAGGTGGGGAATGAGCTTGGCAGCTGCATTAAGCAAGTTTGTAGATGGACTATTTGTTTTGGGATTCTCCACTGAAAGGGTCTACTTCACTGACCTGAGAAATGTGTATTAGCAAAGTCAGTCTCAAGTTTTATTTCCTTTCTCTCCAGGTTACCTTATTCTCTACTTGGAGCTCCAGGTTCAGGATCTAGTGACTGACTATTGCTTTGGCTCCAGCCAAACCTATTGGCTTCTTCCTAAGGAAGCAAAGGGATGAACAGGCAGCTGATGGATTACTAGTCTCTTGTTTCCTTTTAACTTTGTGGGTTTTCTCCTACCGTCACACACCTATACCTTATTTATTAAAACACCTCAGATCAATTTTGTTACCGATGATACCTTAAAGTATTTTACTCCCTTTAAAGGGTTAACTCAATTTGGTGGTGAGCAACTTGTGGAAGCCTATCCACTGCAGAGCCAGTTTTGCTTAGGCCAAAGGAGAGCCCTTTCCTCATGTTTTCAGGCTGATGGTAAAGGCCTCAACCTCCCTGCCAAGAGTCCGGAAGTAAGAGTCTAACTTGCCAAAGAAATTAATCATCAACAAGAAACTCCTAAAGACTCACTGGGAACTCATATGGCTCTCAAGTTCTGGGGTTGAGTTCCTTCGCACATAGAGAAATTAGCCAGTAGTGGCTGCCCTGGGACATGCAGGAAAGGAGTTAGCTGTAAAGAGCTTGACAGTTTCCTCTCTATTTTCTGTAGACAAGAAAAACTAAAGGGTCTTGTGGCTATTCTGAGAAAATCCTAAGTAGCAGCCTATGGGCTCTAGAGGCACAGATCTAACGACTGTCACTGCCCCACCGCATGGTCTGCATGTTTTTACCCCCTCTCCAATCTAGCAAGCAACTAGGAACCTCCTGTTCCTTCTAGCTTTGCGTTACTAAATTACACATGTAGTGATTTCTTTTGAGATTACTTCCATAGGGAGGCCTGTCTCCAAGAAATGACTAGAGTCTGGGTGAACATCTTTCCACACCCCATCTGCAGAGACCACAAATAAGGACTATGGGGTCCATACTCACGCGCCACATTCCACCTTGAGAGACCGGACATTATCAAAACTGCGCTCAGAGACATTTGGGCAGGAGCTGGTGAACTCCATCCTCTTGCCCTGGAAATTCTCCTGGTCATAGATGGTTATCTGAATGGAATTGAAAGGGAAAGAGCTAGAATATGGTACCTCAGGAAGAACAGAGGCCCAGGTCAAGAGCTTAACTTCTGTCTGACCCTGTGTTTTCCATCCCTAGCTATAGCCCAGGATGTCTGGTAGGGTCTCTTCCAGTATAGACAGGATAGGAAGGAATTTGAATTAATACCATTGGTTGGTGGTGTTTACATGCCCAGGGATGTACTGTGGGGTTTTGCTTATGATGGGAATGGTTTGCCAGGGACAATAGCTAGCCCAGTGGACAGACCAAGGACTTGTGGAATCATTCCACCCTGCTCCCTGGCCCAGAGGCAAGGATTCTAGGTCCCAGGCCTTCCTGTGGATTATTTCTTATCTTCTCCAGCCACATCCTCAACAGAAATGGAAAGTATAAAGGGAGAGTTGTGATAAACCCCTTTTATACCTTGTACTAGAACTCGGCTCTTGAACCTTGGCTAGAGGACGACCCTCAAAGCTGTGAGCTGTCCTCAGAGTTGACCCAGTTGAAGGGATGTTGAGGAAAACAGTGAAAAGCTAAGTTTCAGCCACTTCAGGAAATGGTTGCAATCAAGTTCAGGTTGGGAGTCAGGAGTCCTGGTTTGGGATCTGGTGGGATCTCTTCGTTTCTGGGCCCCCGGTTTCTCCATGGCATCATAATCCACTCTGGGCTGCTCTATTTTAAGATGACTTTAGTAGTGTGGTGGAGAGGTGACCTAGAAAACTAGGTATCATTTGGGCTTCCAGGATCATCCTTCTGTCTAAATGGGGTATTCTGAAAGATCCATCCTGAGACAGCATCTCAACGGTGGGTGGGCCCTTCCCCTAAAACTGGCATTTTATTGGTCGGTCATTGTTGCATGGAAAAAACACAGCCCTGGGGCCTGCTCTGTGGCAGGATCTCATACTCTGCTCTGTGGAACTACTGAATATTCCATGTGATGGCAGGGAGCTTACCTTCCATGGCCCCACGGACCCCGGCATGGGGTTGGTTTGAGCCATCTTGGTGGTTGGAAGGGCTTCTGGAAGACAAAACACGGATCAGTGACTTGGCCTCATGGGGAGAGGATGAGGTGATAGAGCACAGGAAAAGGAAAGGGGGCATCAGATCCAACAGATAGACTTTGGGTAGGATCCTGGCTCTGCCTCTCACTAGTTGTTTTCCATCAGTAAAGCTTCTGTGTGCAGTTATTGAAAGGATTAGCAGTAATACAGGTGAAACACCACACAGGTGACATGACCTCTTGATTAGTGTGGCTGTCGCCCTCTTGCCTGCCTCCAGGAACCCCCCTATGGGGGGCAGCATTGCCTAGGTCTCAAGTATCCCAGTATAAACTCCTTGGCAAGCATCTAGCCCAGACCCTCATATTACCAATGTGTGGTCCCCTCCCACCTGGCTCCACACAGCCTCCAGCCAACCAGCCATGCATGACCAGGCCACCATTCCCTCCCTCCGTCTCTGTCTTCTAGGCCTCCCTGGCTTTGGCCTGGCCTCCTCAGAGAGACATTGCTGCTTTTCCAGCCTGTGGTGAATTGCTTTCTTTCCTGATTTCTGGCACTCATAAGAGTACCGACCTTTCTATTGAATGTGTCCTGGGTGAACATCTCAATGGCAGGGTCTGGGTCTCCTCTGACTGATCGATGTGGCACCGTGCTGAGCCCCAAGTCCGGGCAGTACGGGGTTGTGGGGGAGGATGGGTGGCATCGGAAAAGACTTATTGAGGGGCGCCTGGGTGGCTCAGTCAATTGAGCGTCTGACTTCAGTTCAGGTCATGATCTCGGGGTTTGTGAGTTCGAGCCCCACATCAGGCTGTCTGCTCTCAGTGCAGAGCCGGCTTGGGATCTTCTGTCTCCCTCTGTCTCTGCCCCTCCCCAGCACATGCTCTCTTTCCCTTTCTCTCTCTCACTCAAAAATAAATAAACACTTAAAAAAAAAAGAAAAAGACTTACCGAAGGAAAGTGAGCAAGAAAAGGGGGTAGTGATAGCCAACAGTGGCTCATTCTATGCCAGGCTCTGTTCTAAATGCTTGATATGCATGAATACATTTGAGCTTTGCACCAGGCCTATGAGGGAGGTACTATCATTATCCCCATTTTACAGATGAGGACACTGAGGCTCATAGAGGTTAGGTCGACAGAAAAGATGGTAGGAAGTGTAAAAGGAAGGAAAGATAGGAGGGAGGGGAGGAGGGAACGAGACAGGCAGTTTTCATGGCTCAGAACAGCCATTCACGGCCCTTCTTTGGGGCCAGTGTTAGGCCCAGGGACTGATGCGTGTAAACTCTGTGATCTATCTTTCCATTCTGAACCTCTGAGTAAGTATTTCCCAGCTCCTGCCCCCCATGGCTTCTCCCTGTGCCTCAGGAAGCTGCTCATTTCTTGGAGCCCCATGCCCCCTCCCAGCCATAACTGCTAGGCCAGTGGTTATTGCCACATAAATGGCACTTGCCACTCCTCTTGGGGTGGCGAGAGCAGGCTGCCTCCCCACTCCCCGTGTTCCCTACTCTCCTCTAGCCATCCTCCGAGGCTCTGACCACAAGACAGAAAAAGCAGGGCCCCTCCTGGACATGTCTCTGCAGGGGAAGGAATGGAAGGGCCAGGACACCTGCAGGGCCTTACTCACCCAGCTCCTGCTGCACAGTCTGGGTCTCCATCTGGTGCCACTTCCTCTGCGGCCCTGCCCTTTATAGCCCTGTGGCCGATGGCCTCTGGCCCTGTCAGCACTCTGCTTTCCCTCTGCTTTTGTTCCCCCTGATCCCCAGAGCTTTGGTGCTTCAGCCTGCTGGGCAGGCATCCCTCAGGCTTTTGTTTAAACTGGGGAAACAGAAATCCAGAGAGGCCCTGCTGCTGAGGGCAAGGCTGGGGGCTGCAGACCTTGGCTGCCGTGATCTTGATCTCAGAACAGCTGCGAGGTGAGGACAGGCCCCCGTGTGAGTGCTTGTCCCCTACCCCTCTCCAGGCTCCTCACGCTACCCTGGGACCTTCCTAAGACCCAGGTCGTACCTGACACATCAAAACGCACCTCACTTCCCATACGGGATATACATTTTTGTTGTTAAAAAACAGGAAAGGCCTATAACAGTTCTGAACTTCATTAAGACAAAGAAAAGAAGGTTCACTGTGTTCTCAGGAATCTTTCTTATACTATATCTATATATAAATATGTAAGGGCTGGATTCAGTTATGGTTGACTCGTAGACAGGAATCTCTCCATAGCTATTTTATTAAATATTCCTTTTAATTTTGCGCTTTTGTTTTAAAAATTTGGAGCCAGTAAATCTTTCTGGGCTGTGACTATGTTGTTTCAGGACCTTGGAAACCTCACAGGCCCGAGGTACTATGTCTATAATATCCTAAAGATTCAAATGATTTCTCTCTGGAAGTTCGGGGTATTTGGTGAGATTAGTGTAGGGGAATCATTGGCTTCCCCAGAAGCCCTGAGGGGAGGATGTGGCTCAAATAGCACAGCTGCTCTGAGGAGCAGAGGCTTGCAGTGGGTGAGGAGGGCTTTGAGGCAGGCAGACACAGGTTCAAATCCCAGCTCTGTTGGCTAGGTGATTCTGGGCAAAGTCACTCAGTGTCTCTCAACCCCCCAAAAGGAGATAGTATCTACCTGACACGTTATGGGGTTATTATTGCTTATTACTCTACTCTCTTTCTGGTGACAGATACTGGAGAAAAATTCCATGGCAGCTTGGAGAGAGGAAGAACCTCTTCCCAGTAAAGTTCTCCCAATCCCTCTGCCAATCTCTCTAGTCTGTGACTCAAGGTTCTTTGGAGCCGCTTTATCTTAGAACCAAAAACCAGGGAACAAGTTCTGATATATACACAAGTATGTGCAGATTTGGGTAGAACATGCCAAACATACAGGTCTGATGCTAAACACAATGTGCCACCCTGAATGTTTCTGCTGCTGGATTAATTGGTGATGTCTGGATCAGGGGCTGGCAAGGGACAGAGTTGACTTGGGGATCATGGTAGGTTCTGGCCAGCTGGTGACCATGCAAGGGCTTATGGAACCCACTGTCCATGGCTGGTGGTCCTTCCTCACTTTTCCTTCTCTTCCTCCGCGGAATTGGGGTCTTAGTGAAATACCGATTTGGTCATCTGTTCATTCATTCATTCATTCATTCATTCATTCCCTACCCCCTGGACTGGCTTAGGGACCCTGCAGTGGTCCCTCATGCACCCTGTACTTCTCTAAGTATTGCGTTGATAATGCTGTAGGAATTACTTTAGAAACTAGAAATATTGGGCTCCAAGGAGGGAAACTGAGGCACTCAGGGCGCAAGTAGAGGACAAAACTTTTCACAGTATATTCTTCTGTACTTCTTGGGTTTTGAACAATGTGGACACAATTTCTCTCAAGATAATTAAAGCTATTTTTGAAAATAAAAAAGCTGATTGTTTAAGTATCTGCTTCTTCTATTAGACTTCATGCTCTATGAGGGCAGGGGCTTCATCCGTCTTGTTTGTCATTGTATCTTCAGTTCTGGGCATAACTCCTAGCTCAATAAGTACATTTTGAGTGATTGGATAAATAAGTGAATGACATCCTCTGATGAGGTTTTGCAACTCTGGAGGCACAGAGGTAACTCTGATATAGTCCTTACCCGAGCGACAAATGACCTGCATATGTTGTCTTTGTGCTTCATATGCTCTCAGCATCTCAATGTAAGAGTTTTACACCCTATTTAAGTGTTAGTATAATGAAGACTGACTGAGCCCGTTTTTAATTTTTACAGAAAAGTGGGCTTTTATGTTTGGTCAAGAAGCTCAAACCCACACACACAAAACTATCATGTGTGTATGGAAGGGGGACCAGGGTTACTGTGCGAACAGTTTACAAATATCCATTCAATATTCTTGGAGTCATGAGCAGCCCTAGCCTGTCTTCTCTCTGCTTTCCTCAACTACCTAAAATCCGAGAAAGCTGAAGAAGTATTACCAGGAATCCAACTAACTGCTATGCTTTCCAAATATCACCCCATTATGATTTTTAACCACGTTCTATAGAAGTCTCCCTCTGGCATTGCTTGGCACTGTGGCTTCACATGCCCCATGATGGTTACAGCATGGGCACTTTGGCCCCCACCACCGTCTCTTTCCAGGAAAGTCAGGGAAGAGCCACTCCAGGAGTGGAAATGAGGGAGCACTTAGTTTGTAATTCTTTCTCCCAAGCTGGGATTGGGTCTCTCCTGTTCATCTTTTTTTTTTTTTTTTTTTTTTTTTAAGTCTATGTATTTATTTTGAGAGAGAGTGAGCGTGAGCAGGGGAGGAGCAGAGAGGGAGGGACAGAGAGAATCCCAAGCAGGGTCCATGCTGTCAGCACAGAGCCTGACATGGGGTTTGATCCCACGAACTGTGAGATCATGACCTGAGCTGAAATCAAGAGTCAGACGTCAAACTGACCGAACCACCCAGGCGCCCCTCTCCTGTTCAACCTTAATAATAACTGCAGTTTACCGAGCATTTACTGTGAACCAGATAGCACTTCCCTTATCTTCGCAATAACCCATGAAGCAGATTATTATAATACCTATTTTACCGACAAGTTTACTGAGGTTCTGAGGGGCCACGTTCTGGCCCAGGGAACCCAGCAGCTTTTTGAATGCATGTCTGTCTGACTCCAAAGACCATATTCCTTCCTCCGGGCAGCCCTGCATCTCTGGCCTACAGTAGGATGATACTACCTGTCTGACTCACTGCTGTCAGACGGAGGTAGATGTAAGTTTCAGGGCAGCGTTAGGGATTCAGCTCAATAAATGGCATCTACGTTATTGATTGTTCCAAAGCAGATACCGTCTCGTGCCAGATTCTCATAGAGACGAGTGGGACCAAGCTGCAAAGATCTTAGAAAAATTTATCCGATGAAAAAGGGCTTTCTTTGAATTTGGAAAGGCCCGCGTTCATTCAGTTTTTCTTTTTTCCCACTATTTTTCTTTACTTGATGTTAGCAGTACAGTCCGTCAGATCCTCTGAGGGCACCGCCGATCTACGGTGGACGTGGATTGTGAACTCTGTTCTCAGCCCACATACTCCTTGCACGAGCTGGTGGGGAAATGGAGGAACCGGCTGTCGATTTGGAGGCGATGACGGCCCTTAGGGGGGAACGAGGCAGCCCCCCTGCGTGTCACCTGGTCAGTTTGAACTTTGACCTCCTCAAGACTAGGGCTACTTGCCAAGCACGGTGGATGCTCAGGAGAATCTTATGGCTGGCTTGGCCCCCTGGCCTTCCCTCTAGGCCCAGGGAGCCTCACAGGATGAGGCCCAGTGCAGGAGGGGTGAGGTCATGGGGCCCGGGCAGCCCCTGGACTCAGCACTTTGTGGCAAGAGCATAATGGGGCTGACCAGGCGGCTGAGCAGCACTTCTGTTGTTTGGGAATAAGCAGGATGGGTACAAAGCAAAGGGCCCAGTCAGCGTTCGGCCAGCACCTACCTCCCCCACAAGGGGCTGCTTCTGGGGGACCTGTTTTACCCCAGCCCCAGCAGGAGAGCCAGGGCTTGGCTGGGCCTGGGAAGGCCCAAGTGCTGGGAGAGAACTTGGGGACATCCTGAGCCTCCAATTCTTTCCGAGCCCTTGCTTTGGGCATCCGTTCCTCTGCGGCCAGGAGTAAAAGACACCCACCTGCTCGGGATGCTGTTGTCCTGAGGGCCAGGGCGTGGAGCTGGCTTGAGGGCCTTTCAGTTCCGTTCAGTCTCACTCAAGTCCTGGAGGCTGCCGGTCAAGTCTTTTCCTCTCAACCGAAACCCTTCAACACGTAGAAAATATGTACAAGGATGGGCCTCATCCTGCTGGAGGACGCCTAGCCCCCCTGTTCACCACAGCCCAGTGGTCCAACCCTGTCCCATTGAGGGTGGCCAGATTTAGCAAATCAAAGTATAGGATGCCCAGTTAAATATGAATTCCAGAGAAGCAGTGAATATTTTGGAGTATAAATAGGTTCCGAACATTTTTTAAAAATGTTAATTTATTTCTGAGAGAGACACGGAGCATGAGCGAGGGAGGGGCAGAGAGAGAGGAGAGAGAGAAAATCCCAAGCGGGCTCTGTGCTGTCGACACGGGGCTCGGTCCCAGGAACCATGAGGCCATGACCTGAGCTGAAATCCAGAGTGGGACGCTCAACTGAGTCACCCAGGCCCCTCTTTCCAAATGTTATCTTATTTAATCTTCCCAAATAACCCTGTGAGATATGCTCAACTATTTTTATAATAGAAAAAACAGACTCAGAGAGGTCATGTTTCTTACCCAAGGTCACCTAGCTAGGAGGTGGCTCAGCCAGATTCAAACTCAATTCTCTTGGGTACCAAAATCTATACTCTTTACCATGTTGCTCTTACCATGTTACCTTTCACTCGTGTGAACAAGCACGGCTCATGGGGAAGAGCCACAGAAGCAACTTTATTTCCATCTCCTCTGCTCCTGTACGTTCCTTCAGCGGCACAAGTTTCCCTCCCCTGTCCTGGATGTAAACTTGGGCAGTCTCATGAATTTTCTGGTCACGTTTAGGTAATAAGAACGTGGATGGTTACTTTCAATCACCAAAGACCGTCTTGATTTTCAACTAGAATATTCCGTCCACCGCGGTAACCAAAACTTCAATCTCCTTTCAGAAGAAAGTCTTCTCTCTGCCACCCTAGCTAGGACCAGCTTTAGGCAGAAAGCCTGCAACCAGGGAAAGTACACTCTTTTTCTTCTTCCACTTACGCACTGGTTTCTAATCCTCTCAGGGTTAGAGGGAATGGAAGAGGAAGGAGAACAGGACACTTCTTCCTTGATGGTCCTGGGGTAAGATGGCTTCACATTCCGTACCCGGAAACTCTTCAAAGCTGCCTGTCTGGTGGGCACGTAGTGGTTCTTGGGAGGGCTCCCACCTGTAGTAGCCTTGACCTAGGTCTATGCATCTCCACTACGGCCCTAGATCCATTCTGACAAGGACTCATTGATCCTCCAGGACTTCTATCAGACTAAATCTGCTCCGGCCCCATGCCAGATCCTTGTGAGGCATGACCCACCTTTGGGCCACGCCAAACACTTGTGCGTACTCTGCCTGGGAAAATTCTGGTGTGTAGGTGGATTCGTATTCAGCCTTCCCTGCTTTGTCTCCTCCCTCAGTGGTTGTCCAGCCCAACGTCTAACCATTGGATTTTGAACTGAAGGGACACACGGCAAGCTTTCCAAGTGGATCTTGGAGCCCTCTCCTTTTTTTGAGGTGAAACTCTTTGACTCCTTCCCCTGAAGGGTGGTGGGGTTCACAGCACAGCTTTCTCCCAACACTGTCTCCAAGTTCTGTCTCTAATCTCTCCGACTCTATACATCCTCACGGTAAAAAGGGAGGGCTAAGAGCCACCAAATCAGTTCTCAAACACCTTCAAAATTTCTGCGGAGTGGTCTATCCCATAACTGTCACGTACGACTACTACTTTAACGTCTCAGCCCAAATGTCCACATCTGTGCATTCTGTTCTGTGCTCTCCTCATGCTGTTCACCCACCTGTACTCCCTTTCCTCCCAGCGGGACATCTTACATCCTGTTTCATCAGCCATGACCTTTCTTCACTTCCTGCCCCTGGAACCTGCAGTACCTATAACACCACTATTTCCATAGCTCTCACCTCTTCACTACCCTCCCGGGCTGCTCACTGCTTCCTGTCCCTGGTAACATACTTTCACCCTTCTTAAGGACTTCATGTAGTCAATTAGTCCCTTCTTGTCTATAGTATTTTTTTTAATTAAAAAAAATTTTTTTAATGTTTATTATTTGAGAGAGAGACAGAGAGACAGAGAGCATGAATAGGGGAGGGGCAGAAAGAGAAAGAGAATGAGATGTAAAATCTGAAGCAGGCTCCAGGCTCTGAGCCGCCAGCACAGAGCCCAATGTGGGGCTCGAACCCATAGACCGCGAGATCATGACCTCAGCTGAAGTCGGCTGCTTAACTGACTGAACCACCCAGGCACCCCTATAGTATTTTATTTATTTTTATTTTTTAAATTTATCTTTCTTTTAAAGTTTATTTATTTTGAGAGAGACACAGAGAGAGCATGAGTAGGGGAGGGGCAGAGAGAGAGAGAGAGAATCCCAAGCAGGCTCTGCACTGTCAGCACAGAGCCCCACACGGGGCTCGAACTCACAAACTGTAAGATCATAACCTGAACCGAAATCAAGAGTTGGATGCTTAACCAACTGAGCCATCCAGGCACCCCTATAGTATTTTAAAAAGTAACTTCTATATTTTATTATAGAAGTCATATATTAATAAAAGAAGTGTAACTTAAGAAGTCATATATTAATAAAAGATATATAATACATGTTTGTTTGTTTGTTTGTTTGTTTTTACAAACTCACAAGCCCTACTCCCCAGAGGCTCTCATTGTCAACTCTTTTAGTTTTTCTTTCATTGATTTTAGATGTTATATACAGATTTCCTACATTGGCAGAGAGGATTTTAGCTCTTTTCCCCTCCCCATCCTTCTATAGATATATTACAAATTCTGCTTGCATCCATATTCCGTGAATCTGTGTCTGTGACTTTGTAGATGTTGTTTAGTACTGGACCAAGTAACGCATGATAACGTTTTCTTTTTGAACCGTGTTTTGCTTTTCCGTTTTTTCATAGACTCAGTTTTCCAGCATCTTCATGAAATACCTCTTAATACAATATTCTGCTCAACCCTGTCAGATAATCAACTGGCTCCATCTCTTCCCCTGGAAGCCTCTGTTGTCCTGCTCCAGTATGAAGGGCTTTCTTTCTTCTTCTTCTTCTTCTTCTTCTTCTTCTTCTAATGTTTTATTTATTTATTTATTTATTTATTTATTTATGTTGAGAGAGAGAACAAAAGCAGGGGAGGGGCAGAGAGAGAGGGACAGAGGATCCAAAGCGAGCTCTGTGCTGACAGGCTAACAGCAGCAAGCCCGATGTGGGGCTGGAGCTCACAAACGGTGAGATCATGACCGGAGCTGAAGTTGGACGCTCAACCAACTGAGCCACCCAGGTGCCCCAAGAAATTTCTTTCTATGCTACTGCACAGGTACTGCCCAGAGACTTCTCTTGGCAAACACCCTGGGAATTTCCTGTGCTATGCTCTGGGATTGAATTCTGTATCTTTCTCTCTCATAGATTACTTTTTGTTTTTTTTGTTTTGTTTTGTTTTCATTTTTTTTTAGGTAAGCTCCACACCCAACTTGAAGTCATGACCCTAGATCTAGAGGCTCATGCTCTACCAACGGAGCCAGACGGGCAAACCTCATGGTTTACCTTTTTGAGTGGGTAAAGCACATTCACCAATATCATTCTGAGAAATGATGAACGCTTTAAGATCAAAATGTCTAAAACTGTATTTTTATATAGTCACATTTGGTTGAAGGTTTGGCTGAACGTTGGAGTACTAGTTCTCTATAAATTGAGAGGGCATTTCCCCTTTGTCTTTTATGTGTGATGCCATTTTTTTTTTTTTTAGTTTACTTATTTATTTTGAGACAGAGAGACAGCATAAGTGGGGGAGGGACAGAGAGAGGGAGACCAAGAATCCCAAGCAGGCTCCACACTGTCAACATGGAGCCCGACGCTTGAACTCATGAAACCGTGAGATCACGACCTGAGCCAAAACCAAGAGTTGGACACTTAACTGACTGAGCCACCCAGGCGCCCCATGTGTGATGCCATTTTGATTCCTGATCTTTTATATGAGAATTTTTATTTTCTCTCTAGAAGCTTTTGGAGCCTTTTTTTAAAAATTTTTTTTTAACGTTTATTTATTTTTGAGACAGGGAGAGACAGCATGAACGGGGGAGGGGCAGAGAGAGAGGGAGACACAGAATCCGAAACAGGCTCCAGGCTCTGAGCTGTCAGCACAGAGCCCGACGCGGGGCTCGAACTCATGGACCACGAAATCATGACCAGAGCCGAAGTCGGATGCCCAACCGACTGAGCCACCCAGGCGCCCCTGGAGCCTTTTTTTAAAAATCCCTAGTAATCTGAATTTCTTGAGACTGTGCCTTGATGAAAATCTTTCTCCTTTTTTTCCCATTTGGTAGATTCCACCTTCAGGAAACGTATGTCCTTCAATTATTAGAAACGTTCCTGTATTATTTCTTTGATCATTTTCTCACATCTGTTTCAAATGTCTCTTTGTCTGCAACTTCTATTGGTTGGATGTTGGACCTCCTGAACTGTTACTCCGGTTTTCTGATAGATCTATTCTATTTTTGTCCCTTCGTGTTTTTGTTCTGACCTCTAAGAGATTTCCTTGATTTTAGCTTTTAATCCTGTATTCGTTTCCCATCGCTGTTATTGCAAATTACCACAAACATGGTGGCTTCAAAGGAGAGAACTTAGGACCTCACAGTTCTGTGTGGGGCCGTGTTCCTTCTGTAGACTCGGGGAGAATGTGTCTCTTTGCCTCTTCCAGCAATTAGAGCCCGCCTGCACTTCTTGGCTCAGGGTTCCTTCCTCTAACTTCAGAGCCAATAGCATAGGATCTTCAGATCTCTCTCTCTCCTTCTCGCTCTGTCTCTGCCTCTGATGTTCTGGCCTGCCTCTCTCACAAGGATGCTGTGACTACAGACCCAGACAATCCAGCCTGCTCTCCCCATCTCAAGTTCCTTTATCATATGTGCAAAGTCTCTTTGCCATGTAGGATCACTGGGGGCTAGAGGGGGAACATCTTTGGAGGGCTATCATTTTGTCTACCACAAACTCTTTTATCAAATCTATCATTTTCACTATCACATTTTTATTTATGTATTTTTTGCTTTGTTTGAAAAAAATTTTTAATGTTTATTTATTTTTGAGAGGGAGAGAGAGACAGAGTGCGAGTGGGGTAGGGGCAGAAAGACAGAGGGAGACACAGAATCCGAAGCAGGCTCCAGGCTCCGAGCTGTCAGCACAGAGCCTGACGTGAGGCTCGAACTCACGAACTGCGAGATCATGACCTGAGCTGAAGTCTGATGCTTAACGGACTGAGCCACCCGGGCATCCCTCACTATTACATGTTTAATGTCCAGGAGCCAATTTTGTTATCTCTGATTGTTTCATTTTAAAAGCATTCCATTCTTGGGGTGGCTGTCTGCCTCGGTGGAGCGTGTGACTCTTGGTCTCGGGGTTGTGAGTTCTTGCCCCATGCTGGGTGTAGAGATTACTTAAAAATAAAGTCTTAGGGGCGCCTGGGTGGCGCAGTCGGTTAAGCGTCCGACTTCAGCCAGGTCACGATCTCGCGGTCCGTGAGTTCGAGCCCCGCGTCAGGCTCTGGGCTGATGGCTCGGAGCCTGGAGCCTGTTTCCGATGCTGTGTCTCCCTCTCTCTCTGCCCCTCCCCCATTCATGCTCTGTTTCTCTCTGTCCCAAAAATAAATAAATAAATAAATAAATAAAAATAAAGTCTTAGAGGGGTCTGGATGGCTCAGTTGGTTAAGCGTCCAACTTTGGCTCAGATCATGATCTGACAGTTTGCGAGTTTGAGCCCCACATCAGGCTCTCTGCTGTCAGCATGGAGTCTGCTTGATCCTCTGTCCCCCTCTCTCTCTGCCTCTCTCCTGCTCACTCTTTCTCTCTCAAAAATAAATAAACCTTAAAAAAAATCTTAAAAAAAAAAAAAAAGGCAGGCAGGAGTGCCTGGGTGGCTCAGTTGGTTAAGCATCTGACTCTTGATTTTGGCTCAGGTCATGATCTCATGGTTCATGAGTTCAAGCGCCCAGTCAGGCTCTGTGCTGACAGTGCAGAGCCTGCTTGGGATTCTCTCTCTCTCTCTCTCTCTCTCTCTCTCTTTTTCTGTCCCTCCCCTATGTGTGCTTGCTCTCTTTCTCTCTCTCTCGCTCAAAATAAATAAAAAAAATGTAAAATAAAAGCATTCTATTCTTGTTTCATAGATGCAATATTTTCATTTATTTCTCTGAGGACATTGTACCTTCTTTGAAGTTTTCTTCTTCTCCCTACATTATCTCTGCTCCTTTTGGGTTCCTTTCCTTCTGTTTGTGTGTTTTGATTTTACTTTATGTTGGAGGTTCTTCTCAAATGTGTTATGATCTGTGGATGTCCTTTCTTATTAAATAAAAAGCTGGCTGGGGCGCCTGGGTGGCTCAGTCGGTTGGGCATCCGACTTCAGCTCAGGTCATGATCTCGCGGTCCATGAGTTCAAGCCCCACGTCGGGCTCTGTGCTGACAGCTCAGAGCCTGGAGCCTGTTTCGGATTCTGTGTCTTCCTCTCTCTGACCCTCTCCTGTTCATGCTCTGTCTCTGTCTCAAAAATAAATAAACGTTTAAAAAAAAGTTAAAAAAGAAAAGAAAAGAAAAGAAAAAACTGGCTGGAAGCAGATTGCAAAAAACGGATTAGGAGTGCTGGATGTTTGAGTGAAGATCGTCAGCCGGTGGGTTTCATTATAGGACAAGAGGTGGCCAACTGGCTCTTTTGTTGGGATCAGTATCTACAGGTGTTTTCCTTGGGGTGCTTCAGTTTCTGCTGAGAATGATGATCTCTCTGGCTGTTCGTTTTCTAGACCCGGGTGCAAGGGGTCAGGTGTAGAATGAACTCTCACTTCCTCTTACTGATGTCAGCTCAGCGGCTCACTTCCACCCTCTGTGCCTAGTGCATTGTCTCCTGCAGTCCCTCGGATTCAAAGTCCAGACGGTCTTATCTCCTGAAGGGTTTTAACCATGCTGTGAGTGGGAAGGTGGGGGAACTGAAACCTAGCTACTCTTTCTATAGATCATCACAAAGTCCTGCTTTGAGCCTCCTTGTAGAACCCAGCCTCCTGTGGGTATTTGGTGCCTCCAATTCCAGGCCCTTTTCAAAGCTTCTGCTCACTGCCCTCACTTAGATTTGACTGTCCTTTTTGTTGCGATATTTACCATTTTCCATTCACTTTTTTTTTTTAAGTAGTCTCCACACACAACATGAGACTCAAACTCATGACCCTGAGATCAAGAGTCGTATACTTTACAGAGTGAGCCAGCCAGGTGCCCCCATTCCCTTTTTTTAAAGTAAATTTTTTAGGGGCACCTGGGTGGCTCAGTCAATTGAGCATCTGGCTCTTGATTTCAGCTTAGCTAATGATCCCAGGGTCATGGGATTGAGCCCCTCACTGAGCGTGGAGACTGCTTAAGATTTTCTTTCTCTCTCTCACTCTGCACTTCTCCCCCATTCTCACTCACTCTTCTCTTTCAAAAAAAAAAAAACAAAACAAGAAAAATTGTAGGTATACAGCAAAGAACAGAATAAAGTTCCTACTTTAAAAAAATAGTAATGTAGGGTCACCTAGGTGGCTCAGTCAGTTAAGCTTCTGACTTCAGCTCAGGTCAGGATCTCGCGGTTCATGAGTTCAAGCCCCACGTCGGGCTTTGTGCTGTCAGCTCCGAGACTGGAGCCCACTTCAGATTCTGTGTCTCCCTCTCTCTGCCCCTCTCCTGCTCTCTCTCTCTCTCTCAACAATAAATAAACGTTAAAAAAAGAAAAAAGGAGGGGCACCTGGATGGTTCAGTTGGTTCAGTGTCTGACTCTTGACTTCGGCTCAGGTCATGATCTCACAGTTCGTGAGTTCGAGCCCTGAGTCAGGCTCCACGCTGACAGTGTGGAGCCTGCTTGGGATTCTCTCTCCCCCCTCTTTCCCTCTGCCCTCCCCCTGCTCACATGCGCTCTCTTTCTCTCTCTCAAAATAAATAAATAAACTTTAAAAAAATAAAGTAAACTTCAAAAAAATATCAGAATAGTTTTAGATTTACAGAATTATTGTGAGGACAGTAGAGAGAATACTCATATGCCCCAAACCCAGTTTCCCTATTATTAACATCTTACATCAGTATAGTCCATTTGTCACAATAATGAACAAGTAGTAGCACATTATTATTAACTAAAGTCTATACTTACATAGATTTCCTCAGTTTTTCCCTAATGTCCTTTTTCTGTTCCAAGATTCCAGCATAGATGCCTTATTACGTTTAGTCGTCATGTCTCCTTAGGCTCCTTTTTGTGTGTGTGTGACAGTTCCTCAGACATTCCTGACTTCTGATGACCTTGACAGTTTTGAGGAGTAAGTAGGGGTCAGGTTTTTTTTAATTTAAAAAAAAAATGTGTGTTTATTTTTGAGAGAGAGAGGAGGAGAGGCAGATACAGAATCTGAAGCAGGCTCTAGGCTCTGAGATGTCAGCACAGAGCCTGACACGAACCGAACCGTGAGATCATGACCTGAGCTGAAGTCGGATGCTCAACTGACTGAGCCACTCAGGCACCCTTCTGGTCCTGTAATTTTTAACCCTTCTCCTCCTGATTCTTTTTCCTCCGCCTATAAATATGCTTAAGGCTTCATCTCAAAACAAAACCGCAAGACCATCCAAGACTCTGCTTGCCCTTCTGGACATCACCCCTTGCTCCCACCATGGCCAGAGGCCTTAAAGAAGTAGTGATTATTTCAACATCTTCACCCCTCTCACTTTCTTTTTTTTTTTTTAATTGTTTTTTTTAACATCTTTTAATTTTTCATTTTTGAGACAGAGAGAGACAGAGCATGAACGGGGGAGGGGCAGAGAGAGAGGGAGACACAGAATCGGAAGCAGGCTCCAGGCTCTGGGCCATCAGCCCAGAGCCTGATGCGGGGCTCGAACTCACGGACCGCGAGATCGTGACCTGAGCCGAAGTCGGACGCTCAACCGACTGAGCCACCCAGGCGCCCCACCCCTCTCACTTTCAATAACAGTGATGTTTATTTCTGTCCTTGCCACTCTTCCAAAACTGCTTTGGCCAGGGAGACCACTGTGTGGCCAGTGTGACCACTTCCGTATTGTCACACCCAATGGACTTGTTTTTTCTCTACACTATCCATCCCGTTAAGCATATCTTTCTTTAGGGCAAAGTAAGAACCCAAGGAACTTAATAATTTTAAGGGAGAAAACTCGTGTTTTACATCGATACACTACTGATAGTAAAGCTCATTATAAAACCTTACAAAAAAATAAATAAAACCTTACAAATTAATCTTTTTTTAAAAAAAAAGCATATCCTTCTTCAGAAACTCTCTTTTCACTTCTCTTCTGAGCCCCTGCTCTCTGCAGGTGGCTCAGAGCCTGGAGCCTGCTTTGGATTCTGTGTGTCCCTCTCTCTCTGCTCCTCCCCCACTCGTGCTCTGTCTCTCTCTGTCTCTCAAAAATAAATAAAATGTGTAAAAAAAAAATCAAGATGTCAATACGGTTGGTTCCTTCCAGAGTCTCTGAAATAGAAACTGTCCTATGCCTGTCTCATAGCTTCTGGTAGTTGCTAGCAATTCGTAGCAGTCAGTGGCTTGGCTTGTAGGTGTATCGCTTCAGGCTCTGCCTCCGTCTGTTCTCCTTTATGTGTCTCTCTGTGTCTTCAGATGGCCTTCTGATAAGGATGCCAATCATTGGGTTAAGGGTCCACTCTAATCCAATATGATCTCATCTTAATTTATGTAATTCCATCTGTAATGACTCTTTCCAAATCTCACACTTCTGAGATTCCGGGTGGACATGAATTCTGCAAAGACACTATTCATTACTCAACTCCAGTATTGAGTATTTGGTGCCTCCTAGACATCTCCAGTTAGATGGCTTCCAACCAATCCCTCAAACCCAATGTAACCAAGCTGTACAGATGACCTCTACTGTCACCCCTACCCTCAACCTGATCTTCCTCTGTTCTTCCCTATCTCACAGATGGTACCACCACCCACACTTGTCCACGTCAAAAATTTGGTAATCGATCTTGTCTCCTCTCTTGTTCTTACCCTCATATCCAGCCTTTGGCTGAATCTCACTAATTCTACCTCCCTAATAGTTCTGTAAATCCCTGCTTCTCCATCCCCATTGTATCAGTTACTCTAAGTTTGTCTGCAAGTAATGGGAAACCCTAATAATGCAAACTGTCTTGCACAATAAGAAAATTATTTAGTTTACTTAGCAGACAACAATGCGGTAAGGTAATCTTCAGGCTTGGTTAACCCAGTGATGTTTCAATAGCCTGGGTTTTTTCCATCTCTGTTCTACTGATTTCAGTGCTGGCTTCATTCTAAGCCTGCTTGCTTTCATGATTGTTGGATGTTTTCCAGTAGCAATTGGGGCTGTGTGCTTCATTGTTCACATCCATCAGGAGAGAGAGAGAGACAGAGTGGCTTCCTGTGGCTTTCTGAAAGGCAAGGAAGAATTTTTCCAGTAGCCTCCAGTATCCAAACCTCATGACTTACGAGCCAGAATTAACAAGAGTTAACAATTTGTCATATTTCCTTCAGATCTTTTTCATTTTGAAATAAACCTTAACAAATAAAATGGAAGATTTCTTTGTTCCTCTCCCCAGTTTTATTCTCCCTTCCTCGCCTCAGAGGCAACTACTATCCTGAAGCCAGTCTGTATGCCTCCCATCTATGTTTGTCTATTTTTCCTACATACTTATAAAACATATGCATAGTTTTTGTGTGTGTATTTTGTAAAAAAAATATATAAATAATATACAGGCAAATTGTATATATGTAAAAGTGCATGACATAAATTCTGCAAAGCACCTTCGTTTTTTTTTTAATTAATTTATTTATTGGGGCGCCTGGGTGGCTTGGTCGGTTAAGCGTCCGACTTCGGCTCAGGTCATGATCTCGCGGTCCATGAGTTCGAGCCCCGCGTCGGGCTCTGTGCTGACAGCTCAGAGCCTGGAGCCTGTTTCAGATTCTGTGTCTCCCTCTCGCTGACCCTCCCCTGTTCATGCTCTGTCTCTCTCTGTCTCAAAAATAAATAAAACGTTAAAAAAATTTTTTTTTAATTATTTATTTTGAGAGAGACAGAGATAGCACAAGAAGGGGAGGAGCAGACAGAGAGGGTGAGAGAGAATCCCAAGCGGGCTCTGTACTTCCAGCAGTGCAGAGCCCGATGCAGGGCTCGAACCCACAAGTGAGATCATGATCTGAGCTGAAAACCAAGAGTCGGACGCTTAACTGACTGAGCCACCCAGGCATCCCTGCAAATCACCTTCTCCTTTCGACCTTATATATTTTTGAAATCTGTCCATGTTGAGACATGTAAATCCTGTTCACTCATTTTATGCACTGTATAATATTCCATAGTAAGAAAGTACAACAACTTACAATTATACTTTGTGCTATTTATTTTGACTTTGTGTCTTTGTGTTTTCTATTTATCATGATTTTCTGTGCTTCTTCCCACTACCCTCACTCCTACTTTCTGACTGACTTTTTCAAATCATCTTTTTTTCTCTCCACTGGTTTGAAAAGTATGCATTCTATTTTTAGTATTTTTTTTTAATTTTTTTTCAACGTTTATTTATTTTTGGGACAGAGAGAGACAGAGCATGAACAGGGGAGGGGCAGAGAGAGAGGGAGACACAGAATCGGAAACAGGCTCCAGGCTCTGAGCCATCAGCCCAGAGCCTGACGCGGGGCTCGAACTCACGGACCACGAGATCATGACCCAGCTGAAGTCGGATGCTTAACCGACTGCGCCACCAGGCACCCCATCTATTTTTAGTATTTTTATAATTACACTTAAAAATTTTTTTTAATGTTTATTTATTTTTGACACAGAGAGAACGCATGAGCGGGGGGAGGGACAGAGAGAGAGGGAGACACAGAATCTGAAGCAGGCTCCAGGCTCTGAGCTGTCAGCACAGAGCTTGATGCGGGGCTCGAACTCACAGACCGCTATATCACGACCTGAGCCGAAGTCAAACGCTCAGCCGAGTGAGCCACCCAGGCACCCCTATAATTACACTTTTTAAAGTTTTATTTTTATTGAAGTAATCCCTATACCCAATGGTGCCCCTATGGTGGTGCCCCTATAATTATATTTTAATCTTTAAAAAAAATTTTTTTAATGTGTATTTATTTTTGAGACAGAGAGAGATAGAGCATGAGTGGGGGAGGGGCAGAGAGAGAGGGAGACACAGAATCCGAAGCAGGCTCCAGGCTCTGAGCTGTCAGCACAGAGCCCGACGCGGGGCTCGAACTCGCAAACTGTGAGATCATGACCTGATTGGAAGTCAGACACTCAACTGACTGAGCCACCCAGGCACGCCTATATTTTAATCTTAAATGTATCCAGCTTCTCTATCCTTCTGAATAAGATAAAGATCTTCATTCTAAACTTTTCATTCCCAACTTCTATGTTACTGTTTAGTTCCTTATTTTACTGTTTTAGTAATAGATGCTTATTTAGATTTACCAATTTATTTACTATCACACCTTCTTGCATTTTACTCTTTCCTTCTGGATTTCTCTTCCTTGTTCCTAAAGTGATCCTTTAATTGTTCTGTCAGTAAATTGCTATAACTAATAAACTTTTAAAAATCTTTGTATGTCTAAAACAGCATATTAAAAATTTTTTTGAATGTTTATTCATTTATTTTTGAAGGAGAGAGAGACAGAGTGTGAGCGGGGGGAGCAGAGAGAAAAGGAGACACAGAATCCGAAGCAGGCTCCAGGCTCTGAGCTGTCAACACAGAGCCCGACACAGGGCTCAAACTCACAAACTGTGAGATCATGACCTGAGCAGAAATCAGACACTTAACTGATTGATCCACCCAGGTGCCTCCAAAACAGTTTTTTTTTTTTAACTTTTTATTTTACACTCTTAATTTTTTTTTTTTAGATTTATTTTTAAGTAATCTCTTCATTCAATGGGGGGCTTGAATTCAAGACCCTGAGATCAAGAGTTGCATGCTCCACCAACTGGAACAACCAGGCACCCCATCACCCTCACTTTTGAATGTAAGGATAGCTGGGAATAAAATTCTTGATTGACAGTTGTTTCCCTCAGTATTTTGATAATTTTATGTTATTGTGTTCTGGAAACATCAGCAATGATGAGAAATCCACCATCTGATTCTTGTTCTTATGTAAGTAGTCTGTTCTCTTTTGTAGCTTTTAAGATTTTCTGTTCATCTTTGATGTTCCACAATTCCAGGCTGTATTAGATATGATATGGACACAAAACATCTGTTCTGGACTTATGCTTCTTCAATTGGTGTGAACTCAGGTCTTTCTTCAGTTCATGAATCTTCTCCACTGCTACTGGTTTGTGTACTTCTTCTCTCTTCCATTATTTTCTATTTTTCCCCTCTGAACTCCTATTTGGAGTTTCTCATTCTAATACCCTATGTATTTTATTTTATTTTATTTTATTTTATTTTATTTTACATATTTTATTTTTAAGTAATCTCCACACCCAAAATGGGGTTCGAACTCATGAGAACAGGAGTTGTACTCTCCACTGACTGAGTCAGCCAGGTGCCCCTATACCTCATGTCTTTTATTCTCTTTCCTTCCTTCCTTCCTTCCTTCCTCTTTCTTTCTTTCTTTCTTTCTTTCTTTCTTTCTTTCATAGGCTCCACACCCAAATGTGGGGTTCAAACTCACCATCTTGAGATCCAAAGTCACATGCTCTACCAACAGAACAGCCAAGTGCCCCATATTCTCTCTTATTTTCCATTTCCATATCTCCTTGTGCCACATCCTGAATGATTTCTCCACATTTGTCTTCCAATTCATTCATTCACTCTCTAGCAGGATCTACTTAACTGCTTAATCTATTAAATTCTTTTTCAAAGCCTCAATGTCTACATGGTTTTCATTTCTAGAATTCCTATTTGGTTCTTTTTCTAACCTACCTTTCCTTCCATATCTCACTTATCAAATGGATTCTACTTCTTCCTTTACGTATTTGAACATTTAAAACATATTTATTTTAATTTAGCTTTCATGTTTCATGAATTGAAACAATTTTTTTCAGATTGTCCTTTTACCTGTAAATCCTGGGTTACGAATTTTCTCATTCATTGCATCTGTCATCTCTCTATCATGACATTTACTTGTTTACTTATTTCTTAAGGGGGCACGGTCTTGTTCATTCTCTAGCTTTGGAGGAATTCCAGTAGGGGTTATTTTGTGTTTCTCTATGCTAGTTTCACTACTTCCAGACCAATTTTTGTTAATTTCTTGGACTGGGGTTTCCACCCAGCAAGCATGTAGCATGTCCTCAGGTGCTAGCTCTGACACTGGCAGTGTTAGAGCTCTGATTTTCCACCCACACAGTGATCTCGCTGTGTTCCATGGCCCCATGGTGCAGTGTTCTTAGAAACAGTTTTATCTGGGGGCACCTGGGTGGCTCAGTCGGTTAAGCATCTGACTTTGGCTCAGGTCATGATCTCATGGTCTGTGAGTTCGAGCCCTGCGTCGGGCTCTGTGCTGACAGCTCAGAGCCTGGAGCCTGCTTTGGATTCTGTGTCTCCCTCTCTCTCTCTGCCCCTCCCCCACGCATGCTTTGTCTGTCTGTCTCTCTCTCAAAAATAAATAAACATGTTTAAAAAAAGAAAAGAAACCGTTTATCTGTAAGACAGCTCTTTTGTTCTTGGCTGTGAATGGAAACCTGGTTCAGGCTCATGGGACTAAGGCCACATCTCACATCCCCAGAGGGACATTCTAGTCCTGATTCTGATACCCTATAGAACACTGGGCTTCCACTTGTGATAAGCGAGGGCTGAGTGTACTCTGTGACTGGTCATGAGGGACCATCAAGAATTTTTTAGGTAAACTTTTCATCGAAATCCCACATACTTACAGAAAAGCACCCAAATCAGGAGTGAAGTGCCTGATGAGTTTTTATAGACTGTGCACCCAGTCTTGTATAATTGTATAATTGCCACACAGATAATTGCCACACAGATCAAGATATAGAACTTACTGGCAGACCCCACCAAAGCCTGGTCATAACCACTCTGGGCACAACACTACTCTCCTCTGAAAGGTAACTACGATTCCAATTTCTAACAGCATTAGGTTCATTTTGACCATTTTGTACTCCATATACATGGAATCATACGGCACGTATTCCTCAGTGTCTGGCTTTTTCTCTCATCATTATGTTTGTGAGATTCTCCTATGTCATCGCGTGTATTTGTAGCTCTCATTGTATGATAGTCTATTCTATGAAAATATCACATTTTGAAAAGTCATTCTAGTATTAAAATTTTTTTAAAATATTTACTTATTTTTGAGAGAGAACGAGAAAGACAGAACACGAGCAGGGGAGGGGCAGAGAGAGAAGGAGGCAGAATCCCAAGCAGCCTCCAGGCTCTGAGCGGTCAGCACAGCGAACCACGAGATCATGACCTGAGCCCAAGCTGACACTTAACCGACTGAGCCACCCAGGCTCCCCAAATTCATTCTAGTATTAACAGACACTTGTGTAGTTTCCACTTGAGGGTTATTATAAATAGTGTTGTTATGACCATTCTTACATAGATGTTTGGTTAAGGTATATACTCATTTGTTTTTTTATTGGTTTAATTTTATTTTTAATTTTGTATTTGAAGTTTATTTATTTTTGAGAAAGAGAGAGAGAGGGGGAGAGAGAGAGAGAGAGAGAGAGAGAGAGAATCCCAAGCAGGCTCCACGCTGTCAGTGCAGAGCTCGATGCAAGGCCTGATCTCACAAACCGCGAGATCATGACCTGAGCGAGATCAAGAGTCAGACACTTAACCAACTGAGCCACCCAGGCTCCCCTCTTTTTTTTTTAAAGCTTATTTATTTATTTTGAGAGAGAGAAAGCATGAGTGGGGGAGGGGCGGAGAGAGAGAGGATCCCAAGTAAGCTCCATGCTCAGCAGAGTCCAACACGAACCGAACCAGGAAATCACGACCTGAACTGAAATCAAGAGTCAGATGCTTAACCGACTAAGCCACGCAGGCTCCCCAAGGTATAAGTGCATTTCTTTGGGAGAATCTACTCAGGGATAGAAGTGCTGCGTCATACTATGCTCAGTGCTATCAGTCACCTTCAAACAGTTTCCCAAAGTTGTCATCCTAATTTATGTCCCCACCAGGTCTGGAGTGGACTTCACGTCTTCACAAGTCCACACACATAGTAGAGAATTCGGAAAGAGATTTCTGTCCCTCAACTCCACGGGATTGAGAATTATCACTGTTTCCTTTCAAAGACTAAATCAAGACTGATATCAGAACTCCTGGCTTGTATCTTTTATACTCCATGATATATCACTGCTAAGTATATCAAAAACGCTTCAATTTTTTGAGCTTTTGCCATGTGCCAGGCACTGTTCTCAGAGGCCATTTCACCCTCATTACAAGCCTATGAGGGAGGTATTCGCATTGTTTCAGGTTTCAGGTGAGGCACCTGCTACTCAGAAAGACGAAATAACTGTTCCGGGGGCCCCAGAGCCAGAAGCCAGAGCTGCAGCAGCCTGACTACAAAGCCTGGGCTCTTCACGCTGCGCTGCAAATACGTGTCTGTGTTCTCGTTCCAGAGTGCGGGCTCAGCCTTTTTCAAAAAACTCTTCTGCAGCCTTTCTAAAGACCTAAACCGCAGAGCCGTGTATCGTCAAATAGGACTACTCGGCCCAGATGAAATTCGCCCAACTGTAGCTTGAAATGAATGCCTTTGTGTCAGTCACCTTGAAGAATTCTGCTCCCAAAAGTCTTGTTTCTTTCCAGTCTGCCCTGGGCTCCACTGGCTCAGTGCTGGCGCATAGCGGTGCCCCAGTAATACTGGCTCAACAGAATTGTGGAAAAATTCACATCTGTGGTTTTTGACCAGGGGCCTCTGGAGTGCGGCTCCGGACCTCTAATGTCTGACCACCAGGGGGCACACGCCCGTCCCTAGAGCACCCTTACTCCTACTCTCCCAAAGCCAGTTCCTGGGGGACACTTCCTAGGGTCCTAAGGAAGGGACGGGCTCTGCCAGAAAACGCTGAATTTAGAAAAAAAGAAGCAAGGGAATTGGGTTGTTGGGGATGTGGTCCGATGACCACCAAATCATAATCCCCTAGCGTGCGTGGTTAAAATATAGGCTCCGGGTTGTTCACCCTAGACCTATAGAATCAGACTTTCTGGGGGTATGGAATTGTATTGTAAACAAGGTTGCAAGGTGATTTCTTTTCTTTTTCTCTCCCCCCTACCCCATGCACAGAGCTCTCTATTCAGACTACCTGTGTTCAAATATTGACTTTGTCACATGTTATCTGGGTGACCTCGAGCAAGTCAGTTAATCTAAGCCTCAATGTTATCATAATAGGAGATCACAAAAGCACACTTAACTCTCAGAACTGCTGGAAGTAATAAATGAGACAATCCACGTAAAGAGCTCAGCATGGCGCCTGATGGTATCTTGGCACTTGTGAAGCTTAATAGACCATGATTATTGAATCACCCGGGGGGAGTATGGTGAGGTGGCAAGAACATGATGGATGCGAACTGGAGGACGTTTGGGATACGATCTCAGGCTAGGCTTTGCTATGTGTCGTTGGGCAAGTGACTTCACTTCCCTGGGCCTGTCTACACATACATAACGAGGGAGTGGAGCTAACTGGTCTGTCAGATCCCTTCATGAAAACTTCACAGCGTCTGAAGATCCTCTTGAACACGCAGACACACACACACTCCGCCTCCACAGCACCAGTGGGTCTCAAGGATTGCATTGCTAATTCTCTTCCCTGCTTTCTGTGAGGAGGGCAGGGCCATGCCTTCTTCCCCCCAGGGCTTCAGAGCCTGGCCCACTGCCTACCACGTGGTGCCTGTGCAATAGATGTCATTTCTACTGGAGGAAGTAGAAATGCAAAATGTGACACAGGTGTAAGCGATGAAGATCATTTCTATTCCTGGTGGGTCTTTAAGAAAATGGCTGCTGGGGGTAGAGCCGAATGGGGTCGGTGTCTAGCATAGTGATGTGCCGTCCAGGGTAGAACTTCAAATATTTCAAGTATTTAATGAAGAATCATGGCACGTGAGAGCTGGAAAGAAACAGGTCCGAGGCATTCCTTTCATCTTTACAACAAAAGCAGAAAATTACGAGCCAGAAAGGCAGAGTCTCTTGCTCAAGACAACAATCAGGTGGTGGTGGAGATGGGAATATGGTCTGCCAGCTTCCACCCTAGCGCCCCACCTTGGCCCCGCTTCTTCCAACACTTTTTTTGTTTGTTTCTTTGTTTTGAAGGTGGGAGCATTTATTTATTTATTTTTAAAATTTTTTATTTAATGTATTTTTAAAATTTACATCCAAGTCAGTTAGCATCCAACATGTTTTTTAAGTTTATTTATTTTTGAGACAGAGAGACAGACAGACAGAGCATGAGTGGGGGAGGGGCAGAGAGAGGTGGACACAGAATCTGAAGCAGGCTCCAGGCTCTGAGCTGTCAGCACAGAGCCCGACGAGGGGCTCGAACTCACAGACTATGAGCTCACAGCTACCTCCAGCTACTCCACCTGGATGTCCCCCAGGCATCTGGAATGCAGACAGCCAAAACTGAGCTCATTACCCTCGTCCGGGTTGTCGGCTTTCTTTTTCTGTTTTCTCTTGCAGCAAATGGTGCCACTATTTGCTGATTCAATCAATCAATCAATCAATTAATATTTTTGGTGCCGCTATTTGTTATTCCATTACTCAGATTGGAAATCTGGGTGCCATTCTTGACTCCGGCCTCTCTCTCACCCATCATCACCAAAGCCTGCCAATCCCATCTCCTGCTCTCTCTCCATTCCATCCCTGTTCCCATTACTGGCACTTCAGTCCAGGGACTCCTCCTGTTCAGGTGCCTTACAGACTGCAGTCTCACTGCTCTCTGCTCAATATCGTCCCCAGCAGTCCTAAGCGTCACCTGCAGGCTGCAAGGTGCAAACTGGTCAAATATTCATTGAGGTCCTCTGCTCAATTTTAAGTGAATGATGATGAATGAGACAGACATGGCCAAGAGATGAGCAGAGCCAGGGTGATATGGACAGGTAAACGGGTAATTACAATAGATCATGGTAAATGTTATGACAGGGAAGAACGGAGTGAGGTAAGAACTTCAGAGAGAGACAGCCATGAACTTGGTGCGTTAAATGAGTGCCTCTGGGTGAGTACCCCTAATCCTGTGTGATTTCAATATTCACCCACCCCTGTGTCTTGTGGGCTGTACGTGCACCGCATATTGTGAGCGTGTCTGTGTACATGTGTGTGTCTGTTAGGATTGGATCCAGCTGTGAGTGGCAGATAACCAAAATAGTAGCGGCTTAAATAAGACAGAAGTGTCTTTTTTTTCTCGGACTTCAAGTCCAGACCTAAGTGGCCCCCAGGCTGGCGCTGTGTTTTTAAAACAAGGCTGCAGATTCCTCAACACCCCTTCCATCGAGAAGTTCTCCTTCAATCTGGGTGGGCTGGTGACGGCTTTGACCAACGGAGTAGGCAGAAGTGATGTCGAGTGACTTCTGAGGCTCAGTTACAAAAGGCCGTGGAGTGTCTGTCTTGATCCCTGGATCATTTGCTCTTGGAGCCCTGAACTGTCATATAAGAAATCCAACTCTCCTGAGGCCATCATGCTGGAGAGGCCACAAGCTTGGCATCTGGTGGGTGCTCCAGCTGACAGTCCCAGCTGAGCCTTTCAGCTGTTCCTACCAAAAGGCCAGACATGTGAACGGAGCCGTGTTGGACCCTCCAAGTCAACCCGTGCACCGACTGCAAACCGCCGGGCGACCTCGGTCAATGGCACAAGGGGAAAAAAATTGCCCACCTGAGCCCGGCTTCGAAGTTGCTTCATATACATTAACCAGAACATAGTCACCCCTCCTGAAAAGAAGGCTGGGAAAGAGGTCTTTATTCTGGGTGGAAGTTGCCCAACTATAAATAAAAACTTCTATCACTATAGGAAAGATGCAATCTCATAATAGGAGAAGGTTAGCAGTCTCTGTCACTGAGTGTGTGTGTGTGTGTGTGTGTGTGCACCCATATCCAGGAAGCAGCTGGGCTTGGAATGTTCAGCTTTGGTCCCACCCGACCTGTTGCCTTCCAGGGCCAGGCTGCTGGCACCTGTTTCCCCTAATACCTATTTCCTGGTACCTACCTTCAATCCTGGGTGGATGAGGGGACCTGGATAGGGCGGTGATTTCCCAGCATCCTCCAGACAAGAGGGAAGACAGGCAGGAGGTGGCTCCAGCCTGGAACACGGGACAATGCTTCCGAGCCTGGCCTGGGGAGCCCGTGCCAGGGGGGCCAAGACCTACAGTCTGGTCTTTTGGTACTTGGGAGTAACCTCCTTCCAAGCCAACTTCCTCCTTCTGCATAATGAAACCAGTTCACACCAACGTTCCATCACATCCTCGCGCAGGAGGTGCCTGTCACACTTGTTCATGTACAACATTTCTCAGTGCTGGTGAAGGGGCAGCCTGAGTGACACTGGTCCTCCTCCTAGCGAGTCTTTAGGGTGCATCTGGACAATGTGTCTCAGTGGTTGCTGCACAGGCTTTGGAGTCAGAAAACTGGGTGAGAATCAGGCTCTCTACCTGTAAGCTGTGTGATCCTGGGGGCAAGGCTCTCTGAGGGTCAGTTTCCTTGTGTGTAAAATGGGGATAAAAAAAACTGCCTCGTAGGATTTTTATGATAATTAAGTGAAATAAGGATAGCACTTATCACAGTGCTTGACCCATAATAACTACTCTACATATAGTAGCTATTATTATTATTATTGTTTGTTTGTTTTTGCTATTACTACAACCAAGCCTTGCAAGACTAAAACATCTCTGCCCCCAGGGGAAGAAGAATTGGGAAAAAGAATAGTAATAAGTTTGTACATGATTACTGATGTAAAAGTTTTAAGTTTGTATTTATTGATTTGAGAGAGAGAGAGAGAACCTGTGGAGGGGGGGCAGGGAGAATGGGACAGAGGATTCAAAGCAGGCTCTGTGCTGACAGCAGAGAGCCCGACATGGGGCTTGAACTCAAGAACCTCGAGATCATGACCTGAGTCAAAATTGGATGCTTAACCAACTGAGCCACCCAGGTGCCCCTTGATGTAAATTTTTAGGCCCTTACCCTTTTTTTTTTTTCTACTGGCAGTTTAACACCTCATCCCCACCACTACCTTCTTTTCAAGGAGCTGGGTGTCCTGTGCTCATTGCCTCAGGGGATGATCCCTCCGAAATAAAGTTGCTTTCTGGCCTAACTCTCCAGAAACCTTGGCTTCACGGGGAATAGAAAGTCCTCTGAGCAGAGACTGGCAATTCGAGGAAAATATCCTAAGTGATAGCTGGATGGGGTAAGTTTGTTTATTTTTAAAATGTGTTTATTTATTTTGAGAGTGAGAGATAGAGCAAGCAAGTGGGGGAGGGGCAGAGAGAAGGGGGGAGAGAGAGAGAGAATCCCAGGCAGGTTCTGCACTATCAACTCAGAGCCTGACGCCGGGATCAAACTCACGAACCATGAGATCATGATGTGAGCCAAAGTCAGACTCTTAACCAACTGAGTGAGTGGGGTAAGTTTAGGAGGGTGGGGCTCCCCCCAGAAACTAGAGAAGCTTCCTAGTGGTTTCCAGGCCAGGTCTCACCTCACCCCTTCATATGAATGAGGAGGTAGGACCCTCAGGGCATCCACACCTGGGGAGGGAATTTCTCCCCAATCTAGAAGGCCAGGCCCACCACTAGCTCCTGAATGTTGGAGGGTGAGGGGATTCTTACTGCTTCTATTATGCTAAGCTCTGAATGAGGGATGCCCATTGTGTCCCCCAGATTATTCTGACTTCCTCCTGCAAGGCCCCAAGGCTGGGGATGAACAGCACTGTTCTGTGTGTTTCCTGGTGTGCATCCCTGAGCAGGAGGCAGATTTCGTTTTGCTTCCATATCCTGGTGACAAGTATTCCTTTCCAGATTAAAGGGTGGTGGTCCTGGCTCTGAGGGTCTCCAGAATCCAGAGTCATGATAGGAGGGATTTCAAATAGACTGAAGGAATCCCTTGTTGACGGGGAGAAGGATAAGGCTCCAAAGCAAGCCTTTTCTTTCTTTTTCTTTTTTTTTTAAATGTATTTATTTAAATTCAAGTTAGTTAACATACAGTGTAGTATTGGTTTCAGGAGTAGAACCCTGTGATTCATCACTTACATATAACACCCAGTGCTCATCCCAACAAGTGCCCTCCTCAAGACCCATCACCCATTTAGTCCATCCCCCACCAACCTCCCTCCATCAACCCTTAGTTTGTTCTCTGTATTTAAGAGTCTCTTACGGTTTGCCTCCCTCTCTGTTTTTATCTTATTTTCCTTCCCTTCCCCTATGTTCATCTGTTGTGTTTCTTAAATTCCAAGTATGAGTGAAATCATACGACATTTGTCTTTCTTTGACTGACTTATTTTGCTTAGCACAATACACTCTAGTTCCATCCACTTTGTTGCAAATGGCAAGATTTCATTCTTTTTGATCCCCAAGTAACATTTCATTGTATATATATATCACTTCTTCTCTATCTACTCATCCGTCGATGGACATTTGGGCTCTTTCGATAATTTGGCTGTTGTTGATGGCGCTGCTATAAACACTGGGGTGCATGTGCCCCTTTGAATCAGCATTTTTGTACCCTTTAGATAAATACCTAGGAGTGCAATTGCTGGGTTGTAGGGTAGTTCTATTTTCCAACTTAAAAAAAATTTTTTTTAATGTTTATTCATTTTTGAGAGACAGAGAGAGACAGAGCATGAGTGGGGAGACACAGAATCTGAAGCAGGCTCCAGGCTCTGAGGTGTCAGCACAGAGCCTGACGCGGGGCTCTAACTCATGAACTGCGAGATCATGACCTGAGCCGAAGTCGGACGCTCAACCTACTGAGCCCCCCAGGTGCCCCTATTTTCCAACTTTTTGAGGAAACTCCATACTGTTTTCCAGAGTGGCTGCACCAGTTTGCATTCCCACCAACAGTGTAAAAGTATTCCCCTTTCTCCACATCCTTGCCAACATATATTGTTTCTGGAATTGTTAATTTTTCCTTTTTTTTTAATTTATTTTTGAGAGAGAGAGAGAAAAAGCACAGTGGAAAAGGGACGGGGGGGGGGGGGTGGTGGACAGAGGATCCAAAGCAGGCTCCGCACTGATAGCAGAGGACCTGACATGGGGCTTGAACTCTTGAACCTGGAGATCATGACCTGAGCTGAAGTTGGGTGCTCAATCAAGAGCCACCCAATAGCTTCTTAGCCTTTCGGCTAAGATCAAGTGCAGTAAGAGCCGCCCAGGCACCCCTCCTGTGTTGTTAATTTTAGCCATTCTGACAGGTGTGAGGTGGTATCTCATGGTTTTGATTTATATTTCTCTGGTGAGGAGTGATACTGAGCATCTTTTCATGTGTCCTTTAGCCGTTTGGATGTCTTCTTTGGAAAAGTGTCTCTTTATGTCTTCTGCCCACTTCACTGGATGATTTGTTTTTGGGGTGTTGAGTCTGGTAAGATTTTTATAGATTTTGGATACTAACCCTTTATCTGATATGTCATTTGCAAATATCTTTTCCCATTCTGTTGGCTGCCTTTTAGTTTTGTTCATTGTTTCCTTCACTCTGCAGAAGCTTTTTATCTTGATGAAGTCTCAATAGTTCATTTTTGCTTTTATTTCTCTTGCCTCCGAAGACATGTCTAGGAAGAAGTTGCTGTGGCCAAGGTCAAAGAGGTTGCTGCCTGTTTTCTCTTATAGGATTTTGATGGTTTCCTGTCTCACATTTAGGTCTTTCATCCATTTTGAACTTATTTTTGTGTATGGTGTAAGTGGTCCAGGTTCATTCTTCTGCATGTCACTGTCCAGTTTTCCCAGCACCACTTGCTGAAGAGACTGTCTTTATTCCATTGGATATTCTTTCCTGCTTTGTCAAAGATTAGTTGGGCATACATTTGTGGATCCATTTGTGGGTTCTCTATTCTGTTCCACTGATCTATGTCTGGTGTGTGTGTGTGTGTGTGTGTGTGTGTGTGCTGGTACCATACTGTCTTGATAACTACAGCTTTGTAACAGCTTAAAGTCCAGAATTGTGATGCCTCCAGCTTTGTTTGGTTTTCCTTTTCAATATTACTTTGGCTATTTGGGGTCTTTTCTGGTTCCATACAAATTTTAGAATTGTTTGTTCTCTTCTGTGAAGAATGCTAGTGTTATTTTGACAGGGATTGCATTGAATGTGTAGATTGCTTTGGGTAATATAGACATTTTAACGATATTTTTTCTTCCAATCCATGAGCATGGAATGTTTTTCCATTTCTTTGTGTCTTCTTCAATTTCTTTCATAAGCTCTCTATAGTTTTCAGTATACAGATCTTTTACCTCCTTGGTTAGGTTTATTCCTAGGTATCTTATGGTTTTTTGCAATTGTAAATGAGATCAATTCCTTGATTTCTCTTTCTGCTGCCTTATTATTGGTGTATAGATATGCAACTGATTTCTATACATTGATTTTATATCCTGTGACTTTGCTGAATTCATGGATCAGTTCTAGCAGTTTTTTGGTGGAGTGTTTTGGGTTTTCCATGTAAAGTATCATGTCATCTGCAAAGAGTGAAAGTTTGACTTTCTCCTTGCTGATTTGTATGCCTTTTATTTCTTTTTCTTGTCTGATTGCTGAGGCTAGAACTTCCAGTACTATGTTGAACATCAGTGGTGAGAGTGGACATCCCTGTTATCTTCCTGACCTTAGGGGGAAAGCTCTCAGTTTCTCCCCATTGATCTTTCATATATGGCCTCTATGATGTTGAAGTAAGTTCCTTCTGTCCCTACTTTCGTAAGGGTTTTTATCAAGAAAGGATGCTGTATTTTGTCAAATGCTTTTTCTGCATCTATTGAGAGTATCATATGATTGTTATCCTTTCTTTTACTAATGTGGTGAATCACACTGATTGATTTGTGAATATTGAACCAGCCCTGCAGCCCAGGGATGAATCCCACTTGATTATGGTGAATAATTCTTTTAACGTACCATTGAATTTTATTTGCTGGTATCTTGTTGAGAATTTTTGCATCCAGTTTCATCAGGGATATTGGCCTGTAATTCTCCTTTTTACTTGGGTCTTTCGTTTTGGAATCAAGGTAATGCTGGCTTCATAGAATGAGTATGGCAGCTTTCCTTCCATTTCTATTTTTTTAATATTAATTTTTTTTAATGTGTATTTAATTTGAGAGAGTATGAGTGGGGGAGGGGCAGAGAGAGAAGAGGACAGAGGATCCCAAGCAGGCTCTGCACTGACAGCAGTGAGCCCGATATGGGGCTTGAACTCATGAGCCATGAGATCATGATCTAAGCTGAAATTGAACACTCAACTGACTGAGTCACCCAGGTGCCCCTCCAATTTTATTTTTTGGAAGAGTTTGAGAAGAATAGGTATTAACTCTGCTTTAAATGTCTGGTAGAATTCCCCTGGGAAGCCATCTGGCCCAGGACTCTTGTTTGTTGGGAGATTTTTGATAACTGATTCAATTTTTTTGCTGGTTACGGGACTGTTCAAATTTTCTATTTCTTCCTATTTCAATTTTGGTAGTACATGAGTTTCTAGGAATTTGTCCATTTCTTCCAGATTGCCCAGTGTGTTGACATATAATTTTTCATAGTATTCTTTTATAATTGTTTGTATTTCTGTAATGTTGATTGTGATCTCTCCTCTTTCATTTGTGATTTTATCAATTTGGGTCCTCTCTATTTTCTTTTTGATAAGTCTGGCTAGAGGTTTATCAATTTTGTTTATTCTTTCAAAGAACCAGAATTTGATTTCATTGATCTGTTCTACTGTTTTTGTTTGTTTGTTTCTATATCGTTTATTTCTGCTCTAATCTTTATTATTTCACTTCTGCTGGCTTGAGGCTTTATTTGCTGCTCCTTTTCTAGCTCCTTTAGGTATAAAGTTAGGCTATGTATTTGGGACCTTTCTTTCTTCTTGAGATAGGTCTGAATTGCAATGTACTTTCCTCTTAGGGCTGCCTTTGCTGCATCCCAAAGCGCTTGGACTGTCATGTTTTCATTTTTACTTGCTCCCATGTATTGTTTTATTTCTTCTTTAATTTCCTGGTTAATCCATTCATTCTTTAGTAGGATCTTTTAAATGTTTTTATTTTGAGAGAGAGAGAGAGAGAGAGAGAGAGAGAATGTAAGCAAGGGAGGGGCAGAGAGAGAGGGAGACACAGAATCTAAAGCAGGTTCCAGGCTCTGAGCAGTCAGCACAGAGCCCAACACGGGGCTCGGACTCATGAACTGTGAGATCATGACCTGAGCCAAAGCCGAAGCTTAACCGACTGAACCATCCAGGTGCCCCATAGTAGGATGTTTTTTAACCTCTATGTACTTGAGGGCTTTCCAAATTTTTTCTTGTGGTTGATTTCAAGTTTCATAGTGTTGTGATCTGAAAATATGCGTGATATGTTCTTGATCTTTTTGTACCTGTTGAGGGCTGATTTGTGACCCAGTATGTGATCTATTCTAGAGAATGTTCCATGTGTCCTCAGGAAGAATGTGTATTCTCCTGCTTTAGGATGAAATGTTCTGAATATATCTGTTAAGTCCACCTGGTCCAATGTGTCATTCAAGGCCGTTGTTTCCATGTTGATTTTCAGCTTAGGTGATCTGTCCATTGTTATAAGTGGGGTATTAAAGTCTCCTACTATTATGGTATTATTATCAATGAATTTCTTTATGTTTGTGATTAATTGACTTATATATTTGAGTTCTCTCAAGTTGAGGGCATAAATATTTACAGTTGTTAGATCTTCTTGATGGATAGACCCCTTAATTATGATATAATGTCTTTCTTCATCTCTTATTTTGGTTTTTGTTTTAAAATTGAGTTTGTCTCAGGGCGCCTGGGTGGCTCAGTTGGTTGAGCATCCAACTTCAGCTCGGGTCATGATCTCGTGGTTCGTGGGTTCGAGCCCTGTGCCAGGCTTTGCACAGACAGTGTGGAGCCTGCTTCAGATTCTCTGTCTCCCTCTCTGCTTCTCCCCGGCTCGTGCTCTCTCAAAAATGAATAAATGTTTTTAAAAAAATTTAATTCAGTTTGTCTGATATAAGTATGTCTACCCTGACTTTCTTTTGACATCCATTAACATGATAGAGCATTCTCCATCCCCTCACTTTCAATCTGCAGGTGTGTTTAAGTCTAAAACAAGTCTCTTATAGACAGCATATAGACGGATCTTGTTTTTTGAATCCATTTAGATACCCTATATCTTTTGATTGGACCATTTAGTCCATTTACATCCTGAGTGATTATCGAAAGATATGAATTTAATGCCATTGTGTTATCTGTAGAGTCGGTGTTTCTGGTGATATTCTCTGGTCTTTGTAGTCTTTGTTGCTTTGTTGTTTGTTTGTTTTTTTTTTTTTTCTCCACTCAGACATTTCCCCTTAAAATTTCTTGCAGGCTGGTTTTGTCACAAACTCCTTTATTTTTTGTTTGTCTGGGAAACTCTTTATCTCTCTTTCTATTCTGAATGACAGCCTTGCTGGATAAAGAATTCTTGGCAGCATATTTTTCCCATTCAGCACGTTGGATATCTCCTGCTACTCCCTTCTGACCTGCCAAGTTTCAGTGGACAGGTCTCTGCTGCTAACCTTATGTGTCTACCCTTGTAGGTTAACCTTTTGTCCCTAGCTGCTTTCAGAATTCCCTCCTTATCTTTGTATTTTGCAAGTTTCACTATGCTATGCCGTGGCGTTAACCTGTTTTTGTTGATTTCGAGGGGAGTTCTCTGTGCCTCTTGGACTTGAATGTGTTTCCTCCCCCGGATTAGGGAAGTTCTCAGCTATAATTTGTTCAAATAGATGTTCTGCCCCTTTTTCCCACAGAGCAGGCCTTTTCTATAGGGCTGATTCAATGGTATTTTCCCCCTGGAATCAGAGAGATGTGTAGGCTTTTCTCCTGTGTTTTTCCACCCCTAAACCATGCTCATGTCTCCTTTAGGGGCAGCGCAGCAAAAAGGGCACAAGCTTTGGGGGCAGCAGACCTAGACTGACATCCTGGCTCTGTGGTTCAGTTTTCTCATTTGCAGAATGGGGATAATCACATCTCCCTTAATGAGCTGTTGGGAAGAAGGACTTAAGTATGAATGTGTGTGAATGGCCTGGCATGGGACAGGTGGTTGCTGCCCCTCCTTTCCTGGAAGGAGGGTAGATTCTGAGAGATTTTCTGTTGGTTGAGGGACTCCTGGGGGCCCATCCTGGGACTATGTGGCACAGGAATTTGGGGAGAAACAGAAGAGAAATGTACTACCTATTTATTTATTTATTTATTTATCTTAATATTTATTTTTGAGAGAGAGAGAGAGACAGAGTGCAAGGGGCAGAGAGAGAGAGGGAGACACAGACTTTGAAGAAGGCTCCAGGCTCCGAGCTGTCAGCACAGAGCCTGACGTGGGGATTTAAATCAGGAACTGCGAGATCATGACCTGAGCCAAGGTCGGACGCTTAACCGACTGAACCACCCAGGCACCCCCGTTACTGTATTTTTAGTCCAGAAACTTTAGAGTAGGAGTACCAACATGGATGCAAACAGGCAGCAGCGTGCTGGCAAATGTTCAAAAACTGGCTCCCTGGAAAGACGAATACATGCATAGTTTATTACCCTTTTTTTATTTGAATAAAGAATGTGTAGCACATAACTTACAGCTAATAATAAAAATATAATAACCTTTAATGTAAGTTCCATAGAGCCAATTAATATCTACAAAATACTTTCATTGGTTTTTGAGGATCCCTGCATCAGAAACCAACCTTAGGGGAGCCTGGGTGGCTCAGTCGGTTAAGTATCTGACTTCAGCTCAGGTCACGATTTCGCAGCTTGTGGGTTGAAACTCCTCATCAGGCTCTCTGCTCATAGATCAGAGCTTGCTTTGGATTCTGTGTCTCCCTCTCTCTCTTCTCCTCCCCTGCTCATGCTCTCTCTCTCAAAGATAAATAAACATTAAAAAATTAAAAAAAAAATAAAGGAGAGAAAGAAACCAACCTTAGGCCACAGATGATAAATATAGTTTTGACATTAAAGTTGGTTAATTTTTTTTTCAAGATTTGATTTTTAAGTAATCTCTACACCCAGTGTGGGGCTCAAACTCATGACCCCATGATCAAGAGTTGCAGGCTCCACTGACTGAGCCAGCCAGGTGCCCCTGGTTGACGTTTTTAAGTTAAGGCATAAGGATGAAAGCGGAACAATGAAGATTCTTGTCTGAACTTCAGTCATTAGTCAGTGATTTCGTCAGTTAGTCCATTTCTTTGCTGAATTGCGTTGTAGTTGTCAAACACTGGAAGGCGATTTCCCCAGATTGTCGTGCTTTTCACAACGTAACTGCTATAGACATGACGCACTATCGAGTTTAATCTGCATTATTAACATTTTCTCCTTCAATACCTCAGGTCTAGACCATCAACCAAACAACAGAGCAAGCCCTGTTTTGCAGCATTTGCTGACTTCTGCGGTGGGACCAGTGTGACATAACTGAACACAGAGTTCAGACGGGACATGCCGCAGCACACCAATCCGTATGCACGTTTCTACCCTACGGTACAATGGCTGTATATAACCTCAAGAGCACAGATGATAGTAACACGGGGTAAAATAATTAAGAAATTGGGGGTGCAGCTGGGTGGCTCGGTTGAGCATCCAATTTCGGCTCAGGCCATGATCTCATGATTCAGGACTTTGAGCCCCAAGTTGGGCTCTGTGCTGACAGCTGGGAGCCTGGAGCCTACTTCAGATGCTGTGTCTCCCTCTCTCTCTGCCCCACCCACCCCTGCCTCCCACTCTCACTCTCTCTCTCTCTCTCAAAAGTAAATAAATATTAAAAGAAAATAATTAGGAAATTGGGAGTTTTGTTTTGGATATAATCTGTTTAATTATTTAAAAAAAATTTTTTTTAAAGGAGGGGGGGCGCCTGGGTGGCTCAGTTGGTTAAGCGTTGGACGTCGGCTCAGGTCATGATCTCACGGTTCGTGAGTTCGAGCCCCGCGTCGGGCTCTGTGCTGACAGCTCAGAGCCTGAAGCCTGTTTCGGATTTTGTGTCTCCCTCTCTCTCTGACCCTCCCCCGTTCATGCTCTCTCTCTCTCTGTCTCAAAAATAAATAAATGTTAAAAAAAAATTGGCAACAAATCAAGACACTTTAAAAAATACAGAGCTAGCCAAACAAAACACATTTAGGTGCAAATTCGGCCTATGGGCTCTCATTTGTGACCTGCGCCTTCACAATGTGCCTCATGGGCTGTCCTTTTGGGAAGCCCGTGAGCAGGGCCAGGAAGAGAGAGTGAGGTGAGTGAGGCACTAGCCCCAGGCACAAAATTTAAGAGATGATGAAACAGCCAGTAATCAAGCTAAAGAATATCTCAATGCAATGTTTTAAAAATTAAAACTAACGCCAAAAAAAGTCTATGTTGAACAAAATAACGTGTTCTGTAAAGGCAGGTAAGTAACAGTGTTGTGCCCGGCCACCTTGGAGCCTGAGACAAAAGGAAAAGTCCGTAATATTGATGTGGGACCGGAGGAACTTAAGGAAGCTTCTATCGGTTCCTCTCTCTGGCTCTGTGTTCTGGGGCTCTAGGGAGGGTGGAGATACTCTGAGATTTGGAGCTGAAAGTATTTCCAGGCCTTGGCTTTTCTTGCAGGTTTCTATGATCTGTGTGGCTTCAAGGAAGGCCCAGAGAAGTCTCCCTAACGGTCTACCTCAACCCCAGAAGATCTGAGCTCAACGGAGGAGCAGGACCTGATTGGCATAAGGCCTGTGGCTGCTGAAAACCTGAGGATTCACTACTCCTGCGCCTGCAAGGTCTTTGCTGCATGACCTTGGCGCCTGGCTGGAGCACATCTCAATTTCCTATGATACAGGGGGTCTACGGTCTTCTCCCTGACTGCTAGCCAGTCCCAGCACATTGTTTATCCCTTTTGGAGTTTTTCCTTTTTGGATCCTAGAATCTCCATGTCAACTCCTTCATCCTCTGCCTCCAAGCAGGAAAATACTCTGCTTACCTTAGACCAGTGGTTCTCAACAGGGTCGGGGGGCAGTTTTGTCCTCCAGAGGACATTTGGCAATGGAGACATTTTTTTAAATGTTTGTTTACTTACTATTTATTTATTTATTTACTGGGAAGCGGGGCAGAGAGAGGGGGAAAGAATCCTAAGCAGGCTCCATTTAGGAGCTCTGTCGGTGCAGAGACCGACACGGGGCTCGATCCCACAACCTGTGAGATTGTGACCTGAGCCTAAATCAAGAGTCAGACACCCAATCAGCTGAGCCACCAAGGCACCAACCCTCCCAAAATTTTTAAATGTTTGTTTATTTATTTTTTAGAGACAGGGAGAGAGAGTGTGTAACAATGGAGACATTTTTGATTGTCATGACTAGGGTGGTTGGATGCCCCTGGCATCTAGTGAATAGAGGCCAGAGAGGTTGCTAAACCTCCTACAATGCACAGCACAGTCCCCGATAATGTAGAATTATCCTGTCCAAAATGTCATTGCTGAGGTTGAGAAATCCTGGCCTGCACAGAGAGATCTCTGCTCCATTTTCAAGCTCTCCCGAGAGACTACGTTTTCATCCATTGCCTTAAAGCCCTGGCAACCAGAAACATCTCACTTCATTCACCCATATTGCTATTGGGAAACTATTTCCCTCCTCTAGCTTTTAAGGGAGATAGAAAATAAGTTTCTCAGTCCCCACACTCTTCTTGGGCTGGCTGCCATTCCCCACCCCCCCTCATTATTTCTATGTCTCATTGATTTCTCTCTCTTCCACCCTTCTCCTGCCAGGGTTCAAACCAAAGGGATGGGGCTCAGTTCTCATCTCTTGGATTTGAAGATGGGAGGACAGATGGTTTCCTCTTGCTACCAAATCCTGACTATGCTGTCAACAGGAGAAGACACTTTCCAGACACTTCTGTCTCCCAGGTGCCTCCTCCTGACTGAGGAGGCAGACATTTGCCAGTTGGATGGCAGCACCTACTTCCTGGAGGGAGTTTGAATAGCCTGACTGGGAGTTTCCAGTATCTTCTTCTTTTTTTTTTTTTTTTTTTTTTACATTTATTTATTTTTTAAACTTTTTTTTTTAACGTTTATTTATTTTTGAGACAGAGAGAGACAGAGCATGAACGGGGGAGGGGCAGAGAGAGAGGGAGACACAGAATCGGAAGCAGGCTCCAGGCTCTGAGCTGTCAGCACAGGGCCCGATGCGGGGCTCGAACTCACAGACCGCGAGATGGTGACCTGAGCTGAAGTCGGCCGCTTAACCGACTGAGCCACCCAGGCGCCCCTATATTTATTTATTTTTGAGAGACAGAGAGAGACAGCATGAGCAGGGGAGGGGCAGAGAGAGAGGGAGACACAGAATCCAAAGTAGGCTCCAGACTCTGAGCTGTCAGCACAGAGCCCGACTTGGGGCTCGAACCCATGAACCGTGAGATCATGACCTGAGCCAAACTCGGTCGCTCAACTGACTGAGTCACCCAGGTGCCCTGTATCTTCTTCTATTTATACTGAGTACCTACCAGGTGACAGGTACTAAGTAAGGGTGTTTTAGCTCCCTTTGTTTATCTAATTTTTTTAAGTTTATTTATTTATTTTGAGAGAGAGAGAGAGAGTGAGCATGAGCAGGGGAGGGGCAGAGAGAAAGAGAGAGAGATAGAATCCCAAGCAGGCTCTGCATTGACAGCTTGGAGCCCGACGAGGGGCTTAAACTCACCAACTACTAGATCATGACCTGAGTTAAAACCAAGAGTCAGATGCTTAACCGACTGAGTCACCCAGGCGTCCGGAGATCTAAATATTTTTGTGGTAAAATATAACATACAGTTTACCATTTTAACCATTTTGAAGTTTACACTTCAGTGGCATTAAGTATATTCACAATGTTGTGCAACCAGCACGGCTGTCCGTTTCCAGAACATTTTCTCGATCCCACACAGTAACTCTGTACCCATTAAACAATAATTCCCCATTCATCCCTCCCCTAGGTCCTGGAATCCATTCTGATTTCTGCCTCTGGGAATTTTGGGCAAGCAGCTTCTTATTTTTATTTGTTTATTGAAAATTTTTATTTATTCTGAGAGAGAGAGAGAGAGAGAGAGAGAGCATGAGTGGAGGGGCAGAGAGATAGAGAGAGACAGAAAATCCCAAGCAGACTCTGAGCTGTCAGCACAGATTATACTTTGGGGCTCATACTCACAACCCATGAATTCATGACCTGAGCTGAAAGCAAGAGTCCAACGCTTAACCGACTGAGCCAGCCAGGTGCCCCATGCAGCTTTTTGAATATATAATCTACCAAGCATCACTATGTCTCTGCAATTCCGTAATCTGCAATCTCTACTTCACAGATGGGAGGACTGCCCCCGAAGGTGAGTAAGCTGCATCACACTCGCGTAATTAGCAAACGACAGAGACAGGATTTAAACCCAGACCTCGCTCTCATTCATACAATAAACATACATCAAGCACCTAATTCGTGTTGAGCACAGGAGCAGTGACAAATAAGATATTGACCCTGTCACCAAATGATTCCCATCTAGTAATTGAGATAAGTTTTTATGTAAATAAATGGGATTTTATGTAAATAAATGGAAATGACAGACATTATGTACAGCAGTCAATGCACTGAGTATGAGACCAGAGTGTAGTCAGTCCTTCCCGGGATAAGGTCAGGTAAATTTCTTAGTGAAGGTACTGCTTGAGCTGAATGTTGAAAGATAAGAATTAGCTGGAAGGGCAGTGGGGCTGGAGGGGCAGAAGGAACAGGGTGAGTAATTGCTCAGAAGCGTGAAGCTGCCTGGATGTGTTAGATTTCCAGGAATTCTGAGGGCTGAAGAGTAGGAAGGGCCCAGATGGGGTTGGAGGTGTAGACAAAGGCCTTATCAGGGAGGGTCTATGCCATCCCAGGGGGGGCGGGCTTTATCCTGAGGGCAATGGGTGGCTTGGAGGGTTTTAAGCAGGGAAATGAAGCGACCATTTAGAAATGCAGCCATTGAGTGGGTAGACCAGAGGGCCAAAACTGGAGGCAGAGATGCTCCCTAGGACTATAACAATTCTGGGGAGAGAAAAAGTCCAGATAAAGTCTGGACTAAGACTATGCCATGGACTAATGAGAAGGCAATGGGTGTGGGAGATATTAAGGAGGTAGCTTTTAGGGGATTCAGTCAGCAGTTAGAAGTGGATAGGAGGGGTGCCTGGGTGGCTCAGTTGGTTGAGCATTTGACTCCTGATTTCAGCTCAGGTCATGATCCCAGAGTTGTGGGATTGAGTCCACCTCAGCGCAGGGCCTGCTTGAGATTCTCTCTCCCTTTCCCTCTGCCCCTCCCCAACTCGTGTCCTCTCTCTCTCTCTCTCTCAAGAAAAAAAAAAAAATTAAGTGGATAGGAAGCAAAAGGGAGGAATTATGGGTAACAACCAGGATTCTGACTTGGGTAATGGTGCTATTCACCAAGACAGAAAGAAGAATAGGTTTGGGAGAAAGATAAAGATACCCAACATTCCTGGCACCTGACCGGCTCAGTCCATAGAGCATGAAGCTATTGATCTCAGAGTTGTGAGTTTGAGCCCCACGTTGGGTGTAGAGATTATTCAAAAATAAAATCTTAAACACACACACACATACACACACACACAATGTAATACTCATGAAACAATATGCACACTTCTCTTAGTCCTTTGCATATATTAACTCAGATAACCCATACAACTCCATGAGGTAAATACTGTTACTGTCTCCATTATGCAAATGAGGAAACAGAAGCCGAGAGAGATTAAGCAACTTGCCCAAGATCACACAGTTCTGGGGACATGTAAATCCAAAACAGTGCTGTGGCCACAATACCACTCCTTCCCGAGGGAACAAGTTTAATCCAGACATGCTGAGTTGGAGATGCTTGTGGCTATTCTAAGAGACCACTTCCTCCAGGATCAGCAAGAGGTTGAATTTACCTCCAGGAGAGTTGAGGAACAGGCAAGTTGACCAGCCAGGGAGATAAGAATCAAGAGGGTCTGGTTCTTTGAAAGTTAAGGGGAGGCGGGGGCGGGGGGGGGGGGGGGGGGGGGCGGTGGTGTTCCAGTGACAGCTCCAGGAATCTGTTCAGGAGGAGATTAGGGAAGTCAATCAAGTCAGTGGCAAAGGCTGGGGTCCTGTCTTGACCCTGGGTTTACACCATAAGCATGCCACTGCTCTATTTAGGTTGTATATGTATTTGGGAAGCTGAAAGAGGGTGCTGACGGAGGTAGTGGGTGTAAATGCCCTCCAAACTATGCCTTGGAAATATTTGCAGTAATTCCCGAGATCAGAAGCAACAGAAATATAGCGGCGCCTGGGTGGTTCAGTAGGTTAAGCGTCCAACTCTTGATTTAGGCTCAGGTCATGATCTCACAGTTCGTGGGTTTGCGCCCTGCTTTGGGCTCTTCGGGGAGCCTGCTTGGGATTCTTGCTCTCTCCTCCTCTCTGTTCCTCCCCGCTTGTGCTCTCTCTCTCTCAAAATAAAGAAATAAACTTTAAAAAGAAATTAAAAGAAAAAAAGAAGTAACAGAAATGTAAACTGAGATGAGATTTTTGCAACACGATGCCTTTAAGGAACATCCATTGGGCAAGGCCAGGGGCTGTAAGACCTCTCTCTTCCAAACCCTGACATGGTGACCAAAAGTCATAGGTCACCCTGGAACCTGGAGAAAAAGCAATCTAAGCCAAGAATAGTCTGCTGTGGCACCTTGGGGGAAACATGCCTCGTGCTACGTAGGTCTGAAAAAAATGCCCTGGAAGGTTCAAAAGCCCATTTAGTTAGGAACCTTTCAGCGGAAGCCCGATTGCAGCGTAAGCGTGCAGATGGTCTTGGTTAATGTGGGGTTGCATCAGGGCTCCTTGTGAGAGTCACTGCTTCCGTCCTTTCTTCCTCAGTGTCCTTTTCTCTGCCAGCTCGTCTTCTTGTCCTTGTCAGGCAGCGAGTGGCACGCCTGGGCGGCAGGCACAGATGGAACCAGAGCTCTCTGCTGTGATCCAGAAATAGTCATGCAAATGTCTGGCTGCTGGGGCTCTATGTCTTCACCCCTTTCCTTCCCTATTCCTACCCCGACATCCATTAATTGTGTAAGGTGGCTCATTGGCCCCCTGGCCACAGGGACCCAGGCTGCGGCTCCTGGGGTGTTCTCACTTCCTAGAGGGACAGTTCTTGGTGGCAGAGAGGAATCTCCCCAAATGCCTTGGGGCTGCAGCCCAGACTCCAACGCTGAGGTCGGACAGGGTTATCTCCATCTCCGTTGTCACAATGTGCTGAGGACCTTTGTGGGGCTGGCCCTCCTGGTGGGGCCATATCGTCTGTTTAGGTTTGATGTTCCTTAGTTTCACTGACATTCCTACCCCTGGCCCACTAGCACTGACCGAGGTGTTTCCAGGGCCAGGGAGAAGATGATGTACTTGAACTTCAAGTTCAGGGTGGGGGTGGGACACTTCCTCCTGAACCCGGTGGAGCTGCACCACTTGGGCTCCTTCCCCTGTTTGTGGCCCAGCAGCTGCCACTCCTGGGGGTGGCCTGCCCGTCCTCCCCTGCTCTACTCTGATGAGGACAGGACTGGGCTCCATGTTCCCTCCAGCCGGTTGGTGCCTGGACAGTTCAGGCCCCAGCACAGACCTCTGCCCAACGGTGAGTGACACCTGGCTCAAGGTAGCAGCAGAGACCTGAGATCTTACTGGGAAGGGCCACCTGGTGAAAAATCCTGCCATTGACGTCCCTCTCCTGCTTGATCCTTGAGGGTGGGGAACGTGGAGGGGAGTGGGGAACCCCGCTTCCTCCTGAAGGCATTACCTCAATAGCCACAGTATAATGAAAGGATCAGGAGCAAGGCGACTGGAGGCAGGCTGCCCAAGTTCGAATCCCAGCTCTGCCATTGCTGTGTAATTTGGGATGAGTTGCTTAACCCCTCTGTGCCTCAGTTCCTTTACCTGGAAAATGGGAATAATAATAGATCCTGCCTCGTAAGAACGCTGTGAGGATGAGATGAATTTGTACATGCAAAGGGCTTACCAGTAGTAGTAGAGAGTCATAGGGAACCTCGGCCGCCATGTTAACCTTAGCTGTCTAGGGCATTGCTTGCTGCCCGGTCCACCCAGAACTGGATGAATGGGCAACTCCTTCCTCACCTGCTCCTACGGCTGTTGGTAGCTGTGTCCCCACACGAGTCTTTTCTTCTGTGTTTCTCCTATACCTGTCCCCTCCTGCTGGTCCCGACAGCATCCGTCTGGCACAGACTTGCGTGCTCACTGCCCTGCTGCTGCTGAATGTGCCCACGCTGCCCCCTCCCTCCATTGCAACCCGTACGTGATTACCACCTGAAGCTCCTGCGCTTGGCATCCAGCGCCTTCCCTGAGCCAGCCCAGACCTCCCTTTCCAACCTGGTCGTTCGCCCTTTCCCAGGCCAGCCACATCAGGACCTGTGCCCCAGACCTGCACCAGATCCCTCCCACCCTCTGCCCCTCCTGGGCAGCTTCGACCTCGTAGGCTTCAGAGCCAAACTAATCCTTCTCAGCTATGTGACCTTGGGCAAGCTGCTTGGTGTTTTGAAGTTCAATTTCCTTCCGTATAAAAAAAAGGGACTAATAGGGGTGCCTGGGTGGCTCAGTCGGTTGAGCATCTGACTCTTGCTTTCGGCTCAGGTCATGATCCCAGGGCCGTGGGATGGAGCCCCGTGTTGGGCTCCTTGCTGAGCGTGGAACCTGCTTAACATTCTCTCTCTCTCTCTCTCTCTCTCTCTCTCTCTCAAAACAAAAGGGACTAATAATACCTACGTACTAGGTTGTTGTGAGGATTCGACGAGACAATGTAAATAAAGTACTGGGCACACAATGTCCCTCAGCAAGCAGTGGATGCCGTGATTATCATAAATTCTACAATCCTGGACTCAAACCCTACCTTCTTTCTATGAAGCCTTCCTCGACCCCGCCTCTGTTTTGTTTTGTTTTTCCGCTCCTCTGAGCCTCCTCGAAGACTCCATCTGATACTCAGTCATGCACTGTTTTGTGACTTCCCTTTACTGCCGCCTGGAGCTGTTATTTAAATCCATCCCGCTGCAACTTCGCAAGTGTCTCCAGCTGGGCTTTGCACCTCCGTGGCAGACAGGATAGCAATGGGGTGCTTTGTATGGAATGGGGGCTCACTCATACACACCGATTTAATTTTGTTTTGATCTTTAGGACAGAATGAGGCGTGGGTCCAGACAGGGCGTGTCGGGAAACCAGGAGAGATGGGCCTTCCTCCACCTCCCTCCACGACTTGGGCCAATCTTAACAATCCTTCAATAGCTAAGTTCTTCCCAAGGTCTAATTAGAGTCCTGCTTGCTGTCGTGGAAGCTGTTTTCCTCAGGCCTCGGGCTATTGATGCCTAGGTCCTGAGAGGAGAGGTAGCCAATAGCCTTTTGGGTGATGCAGAGAAGCCTGGGTTCTATCCTATAGGCCAGGGCTCAGCAAACTCTAGCCCTCGGGCCCCAATCTGGTTCACCACCTGTTTTTATAAATAAATTTGTATTGGAACACAGTCATACCTATTTGTCTTTATATCGTCTGTGGCTGCTTTTGTGCTATCGTCGTGGAGTTGAGCAGTTGAGGGTAAAGCCTCAAATATCCGTTATCAGGCCCTTCACAGAAAAAGTTTGCTGGTCCCTGTGCTCGGCCATCATTGGGAGCCTCTGAAGAATTCCAAGCCAGGGAGGGAGTGACAGGATCGTATGTGTATTTTAGAAGGATCCTTCTGGCAGCCAGGCATATGGAAGACAGGTTGGAATGAGAAAGCTGTTGCAATTGTCCAGACGACAGCTGACGAGGCCTGAACTAAGACGAAGGCAGTGGAGATAAACAGTGCAGATTGGAGAGCTATTTGTGGAGTAGAACCGATAGATCTGGATGCCTGAGTGGATGGGGGCAGAGGGAGGAGGAGGCAAGGAGAACGCACTGTTGGCTCCCCTACCAAGGATTAGGGTCATCGGCTGAAGGGAGGAGTCATCGAGGAAGGTCGTACATCTGGCTCTGGACATGATTCATTTGGGATATTTGCACGAGATGGTGAAAGCTCCAGGCTAGCCTCTAGAGTGATGTCTGCCGTGGACATTTGAGACTTATCTGTTGTGTGGGAGTGTTTATTGTGGTAAAATATGAATAACATAATATTTACCATTTTAACCATTAAAAAAATTTTTTTTCTTTAATGTTTATTTATTTTGGAGAGAGAGAGTCAGAGAGAGACAGAGCATGAGTGGGAGAGGGGCAGAGAGAGAGAGGGAGGCACAGAATCCGAAGCAGGTTTCAGGCTCTGAGCTGCCGGCACAGAGCCACATGTGGGACTCGAACTCATGAGCGAGATCAAGACCTGAGCTGAAGTCGGACACTCAACCAACTGAGCTAACCAGGCACCCCCCATTTTAACCATTTTTAAGTGTACAGTTCCGTGGCATTAAGTTCATTCACAATAATGTACAAACATCACCACTCTCCATTTCCAGAACTTTTTCATCATCCCCAACCAAAACACTGTACCCATTAAATAATTACTCACCGTTCCTTCCCTCCCTCAGCCCCTGGTAACCTCTATTCTACTCTCTGTCTCTGTGAATTTGCATATTCTATATACCTCATATAAGTGGAATCATACAGTATTTGTCCCCCGTGTCTGATTTCTTTCACTTAGCCTAATGTCCTCAAAGTTCAATTACGTATGGCTGAATAATATCCCATTGTATGTAAATGTCACATTTTGTTTATCCATTCATCTATGGATGGGTGGGTTCTTTTTATATTCTTACACTTCTAGTAAAGACAATCATATTTCTGATGTCTTAAAGTGTCATTTTAGAGACAACGGGACACTACGTGCCTCCTGTGAAAAGAAGATTATACCACCTATGAAGTATTCTTGCCAAAAAAAATTAAATTCAAATCTGTCCAAGCCTCTAGATGTACCTACCAATTTATAGGAAATACAGAGATCAGAGCATCATATTAAACTACCCTATGGGGATTCAATCAGCAAAGTCCAGACTGTGAAAAATTTATAGGATAAATGACCTAGTTTCTTCAACAAATAAATTGCAGGAAGAAAAAAGAAAGAAAAGAGAAAAGTTTAGATTAAAAGATACTTAAAAGTTTTCAGCTTACTGAAACATGTGGATCTTGATTCAAACAAACAAGCAGTTTTTTAAAAAAGACATTAATGGAGACAATGAGAAATTTTAACATTGTTTGACAATACTAAGCAATTATTGTTCATTTATTTAAAAAAATTGGGGGGGGGGGCGCCTGGGTGGCTCAGCCGGTTGAGTGTCCAGCTTCGGCTCAGGTCATAATCTCACAGTTCCTGAGTTCGAGCCCCGCATCAGGCTCTGTGCTGACAGCTCAGCCTGCTGGAGCCTGATTCAGCTTCTTTGTCTCCCTCTCTCTCTGCTCCTCCCCTGCTTATGCTCTGTCTCTCTCCTTCAAAAATAAATAAAAACATTTTAAAAATTTTAAAAAGGCGTCCCTTTTGGAGGGCATCCCTGGGTGGCTCAGTTGGTTGAGCGTCTGACGCTTGACTCTGGCTCAGGTCATGATCTCAGGAATCGTGAGTTTGAGCCCCACGTCAGGCTCTGTGCTGACAGCTCAGAGCCTGGAGCCTGCTTCGGATTCTGCGTCTCCCTCTCTCTCTGCCCCTTCCCTGCTCATGCTCTCTCTGTCGCTCTCTGTCTCGCTCTCTCTGTCGCTGTCTTTCTCTCAAAAATAAATAAACATTAAAAGATTAAAAAAATAAAATAAATAATTTTTTAACATTTATTTATTTCGAGAGAGAGAGTGTGCATGCACAAGTGGGGGAGGGGCAGAGAGAGGGGGACAGAGGTTCCTAAGTGGGCTCCATGCTGACAGGAGAAAGCCCAATGTGGGGCTCAAACTCACAGACTGCGAGATCATGACCTGAGCATGACTGACTTAACCACTGAGCCACCCAGGCACCCTTTAGGTGATTGTTTAAAATCTTTAGGTGTGATCATGGTATTGTGGTTTTGTTTTTTAAATAATCCTTATCTTTTAGAGATTTATACTAAAATCTTTTCAGATGAAATGATATGATATCTGGGAATTGCTTCAAAACTCTACTGGGTAGGGATGCCTGGGCTCAGGTTATGATCTCAAGGTTCCTGAGTTCAAGCCCCGCATAGGGCTGTCTGCTATAAGCACAGAGTCTGCTTCAGATCTTCTGTCCCCCTCTCTCTCTGCCCCCTCCTCCTCAAAAATAAAATAAACATTTAAAAAAATCTCTACTGGGTAGGAGGGAGTACAGTTGAAACAAATTTTCCTTGAGTTGGAAGCTATTGAAGTTGTGCAATGGATACTTGGGGCGGGGGTGGGGGGCGGGGATGGTGTGTGTTGTATTATTGTTTAGTTTCATATGTGTTTGAACTTTCCTCAAATAAAACATTTGCATGTCATATCAGAGATGTGCTCCTTTATTTTGGACTGAACTTCTGCAAGTACTGTCTTCTAAGAATTTAGATTTAAGGGACGCCTGGGTGGCTCAGTTGTTATGCATCTGACTTTGGCTCAGGTCATGAGCTCACAGTTGGTGAGTTCAAGCCCCCTTCCGGTGAGCCCCACTTCAGGTTGAACCTGGCTTCAGGTGAGCCTCACTGCCCTCTCTCTCCCTCTCTCTCTGTGCCCCTCTCTCAAAAAAAAAAAAAAAAAAAAAAAAAGGAAAAAGAATTTAGACTTAAGTTTCCTGGAGAGCATTCTCCACCCACACTCCAAGCTTCGAAGCAAAGAAATAAAGGATCTTAAGCTAATAAATGCGTTTTGAGGGGCGCCTGGGTGGCGCAGTCGGTTAAGCGTCCGACTTCAGCCAGGTCACGATCTCGCGGTCCGTGAGTTCGAGCCCCGCGTCGGGCTCTGGGCTGATGGCTCAGAGCCTGGAGCCTGTTTCCGATTCTGTGTCTCCCTCTCTCTCTGCCCCTCCCCCGTTCATGCTCTGTCTCTCTCTGTCCCAAAAATAAATAAACGTTGAAAAAAAAAATTAAAAAAAAAAAAAATAAATGCGTTTTGAGGGAAAATATTCAAGGTGTGCCTTTGTCATCTGAATAGCACTTGTTATCAGGCAGATTTGTAATTCTGTGGGCTTTTTAAAAAAGCTGGCTTGCTATTCTGCGACCCTTTTGGGACGGCCATGGTATGGTAGTTTGCCACCATAACAGTCTCATCTCACATGTCATTTGCCATTTCTCACCAGCCTCGCAATAACTCTGTGACCTACATGCTATTATCAGCCCCCATTTTACAGATGAGGAACTAAAGGTTCAGAGAGATTGATAACATCTGTTAACCACTTACTATGTATCAAGTACTGGGTTAATTGCTTTAAACGAATTTGCTTGTTTTGTCCTCTCATACCCTTGTGAGGCAGGCATTGCTATTATCCCCTTTTTATAGAGGAGGGAATTGAGGCGTAAGGAGGCTAAGGAATTTGCTAGCAGCTGCTAGACCGAGTGTCCTCTCCGGCCGTGTGGCTCCAAAGCCCATGCGCTTTCCACTGCACCCGGGACACAGCCCAACAGAGTGTGATCAGAGCAAGCATTCCGGGCTCTGCTATGTATTAGTCACGTGGCCTCGGGCAGATTATTTCACCTTCCTAAACCTGGTTTCTAATCTGTGAAATGGGGGTGATAAGAGCACCGACTGCATAGGAAGGGCTCCGCTGACGTAAGCGACTGTTACCACCAGGTTTCTCTCTGAGGGGGATCCTTGATTAAAGTCAGATTGCTTTAGAAGCTCAGGAATCTTCTGGAGGAAAAAACCCTGGCCTTTCCACGGTCATCTGGGCTATTTTATGTGGACATCCCTCTGACATTTTTCTACAAGGGGGAGAGAGGTGCTTTACTTTCACACAGAGCCCTGGCAGGGATTACTTCTTTGGGAAGTAAAAGACTAAAAACCACGAGACCATGAGCCCACCAGTCATTGTGGATGTTACCTTGGTGTTTCAAACCTACCCCGTCTCTGAAACTGCTTCCTAGGTCAGGCTAGGGGAGCTCTTTTTTTTTAAATTTTTTTTTTTTTTTCAACGTTTATTTATTTTTGGGAGAGAGAGAGACAGAGCATGAACGGGGGAGGGGCAGAGAGAGAGGGAGACACAGAATCGGAAACAGGCTCCAGGCTCTGAGCCATCAGCCCAGAGCCTGACGCGGGGCTCGAACTCACGGACCGCGAGATCGTGACCTGGCTGAAGTCGGACGCTTAACCGACTGCGCCACCCAGGCGCCCCATAGGGGAGCTCTTAAGAATACCCAGTGCTAGGGGGTGCTTCGGTGGCTCGGTCAGTTGGGAGTCAGCCTTTGGCTCAGGTCACAATCTCACAGTTTGTGAGTTCAAGCCCTGCATCAGGCTCTGTGCTGACAGCCTAGAGCCTGCTTTGGATTCTGTGTCTCCCTCCCTCTGCCACTCCCCTGCTTGTGCTCTGTCCCTCAAAAATAAATAAACATTAAAAAAAAAGAATACTCGGGGCGCCTGGGTGGCGCAGTCGGTTGGGCGTCCGACTTCAGCCAGGTCACGATCTCGCGGTCCGGGAGTTCGAGCCCCGCGTCGGGCTCTGGGCTGATGGCTCGGAGCCTGGAGCCTGTTTCCGATTCTGTGTCTCCCTCTCTCTCTGCCCCTCCCCCGTTCATGCTCTGTCTCTCTCTGTCCCAAAAATAAATAAACGTTGAAAAAAAAAATTAAAAAAAAAAAAGAATACTCTATACTACCCCAACAGTGCCTAGATGTGGACACACATAAACAAAACATTTTTTTTAAGTTTGTTTATTTATGGGGTGGGAGGGGCAGAGAGGGAGCGAGAATCCCAAGCAGGCTTTGCACTGACAGTGCAGGGTTTGAACTCACAAACCTCGAGATCATGACCTGAGAAATCAAGAGTCAATCGCTCAACCAACTGAACCACCCAGGTGCCCCCAAAAGATACATGTTAATATGCCTATTCATTCACTGTCATGTTGTAGGGGGAAGAACATGGGCTTTGGAGCCTTGGGAACCTCAGCTTGAATCCTGACTCTGCCACTTGCAGGCTGCGTACAAGTCACAAATCTGTCTGTGCTTCAGTTTCCATAGCTATGAGTTAGGACAGATGTGAATAGTAAAGCTAATAGTTATAGAATGCTTACTATGTGCTGGGCACTGTTTTTTTTATATATTGGCTCATTTCATTATTTCAAACTTAAGACATTTCATTTTTATTTTTATTTGAGAGAGAGAGAGAGAGCAGGGTGGGTAGAGGGGCAGAGAGAGAGACAGAGAGAGAGAGAGAGACAGAATTCTAAGCAGGCTCCACACCTAGCACGGAGCCCAGTGTGGGGCTCTATTCCATGATCCTGGGATTACGACCTGAGCCAAGATCAAGAGTTGGATGTTCAACTGACTGAGATACCCAGGCGCCCCCAAGAAACTTTATTTTTAAAAGTAATTTTAGGTTTATAGCAAAATGGGGCTGAAAGTGCAGAGTTCCCATATACCCTCTGCCCCAACACAGGCACAGCCCCCTCCCCCCTCCCCCCCCACCGCGTGCCATCAACATCCTGCACCACGGTGGTACATTTGTTATAGCTGATGAACTGATATTGGCACACCATCATCACCCGAAGTCTATAGCTTACATTACGGTTCACTCTTGGTATTGTACATTCCACAGGTTTGGACAAATGTGTAATGACATGTATCCATATCATATCGTTTCACTGCCCGAAAAATCCTCCGTGCTCTGCCTATTCATCTCTCCCTTCCTCCAGCCCCTGACAACCCCTGATCTTATTATTGTCTCCATAGTTTTGCCTTTTCCAGAATGTCATAGAGTTGCAATCATACAGTAGGTAGCCTTTTCAGATTGGTTTCTTTCACATAGTTATTTAAGGTTCCTCCTTGCCTTTTCATGGCTTGGTAGCTCATTTCTTTTTAGTGCTGAGTGATATTCCACTGTCGGGATCTACCACAGTTTATCCATTCAGGTACCGAAGGATGTCTGGGTTGCTTATATACTGGCAATTATATTAAAGCTGTTATAAACATCCGTGTGCAGGTTTTTGTGTGGATAGAAGTTTTCAGCTCCCATGCGGGCAAATAACAAACAGTGAAATCTCTGGATCATATGGTAAGAGTATATTTAATTTTTGGGGAAACTGCAAAACTGTCTTCCACAGTGATTGTACCATTTTGCACCTCCTACCAGTCATGAATGAGAGTTCCTGTTGCTCCACATGCCTGTGAGCATTTCGTGTTGTCATTGTTCTAGATTTGGGCCATTCTAATAGGTGTGCAGTGATATCTCACTGTTGTTTTAATCTGCATTTCCCTATGACATATGACGTACGAGTATCTTTTCAAATGCTTATTTGCCATCGATACGTCTCCTTTGGTGAAGTGTCTGTTCGAGTCTTTGGACCATTTTTTTTTTTCAACGTTTATTTATTTTTGGGAGAGAGAGAGACAGAGCATGAACGGGGGAGGGGCAGAGAGAGAGGGAGACACAGAATAGGAAACAGGCTCCAGGCTCCGAGCCATCAGCCCAGAGCCTGACGCGGGGCTCGAACTCACGGACCGCGAGATCGTGACCTGGCTGAAGTCGGACGCTTAACCGACTGCGCCACCCAGGCGCCCCAATCTTTGGACCATTTTTAAATAGGACTGTTTGCTTTCTTATTGTTGAGATTTAAAAGTTCTTCATATATTTCTGACAACCGTCCTTTATCAGATGTGTCTTTTGCAAATTTTCTCTCCCAGTCTGTGGCTTGTGCTCTCTTAGTATTGTCTTTTGCAGAACAGATGTTTTTAATTTTTAAGAAGTCCAGCTTATCAATTTTTTCTTTCATGAATCATGCCTTTGATGTTGTATGTAAACAATCATCACCATGACATTGGTTGTAGCAACATCTTTCCTAGATGTGTTTCCTGAGGCAAGGGAAACAAAAGCAAAAATAAACTATTGGAACTACATCAAAATAAAAGTTTTACAGAGCAAAGCAAACAATCATTGAAACTAAAAGACAACCTAGTAAATGGGAGAATATATTTGCAAATGACATATCCAATAAAGGGTTAGTATCCAAAATACATAAAGAACTTATACAATTCAACACCAAAAAACCCCAAATAATCTAATTCAAACATGAGCAGAAGACATGAACAGACATTTCTTCAAAGAAGACATCCAGATGGCCAACAGACACATGAAAAGATGCTCCACATCACTCATCATCAGGGAAATACAAATCAAAACCACAATGAGATACCACCTCATACATGTCAGAATGGCTAAAATAGAAAACACAAGTGTTGGCAAGGATGTGGAGAAAAAGGAATCTTCACGCACTGTTGGTGGGAAAGCAGACTGGTACAGTCACTCCAGAAAAACAGTATGGTGGTTCCTCAAAAAATTAAAGATAGAACTACCATATGATCCAGTAATTCCACAATTGGGTATTTACCCAAAGAATAGGAAAACATTCATTTGAAAAGATGTATGGTCCCCTATGTTTATTGCAGCATTATTGACAATAGCCAAATTATGGAAGCAGTCCCAGTATCCATCAATAGATGAATGGATAAAGAAGAGGTGGTTACATATGTACAATGGAATATTACTCAGCCTTAAAAAATTAAATGTTGCCATTTGCAACAACGCGGGTGGATCCAGAGGGCATAATACTAAGTGAAATAAGTCAGAGAAAGACAAATACCATATGATGTCACTGATAGGTGGAATTTAAGAAACAAAACAAACAAAGAAAAAGAAGAGACAAACAAAAAACCAGACTCTTCACTACAGAGAACAAACTGACGGTTACGAGAGGGGGGGAGGGCGGTGAGGGAAGTATGTGATGGAGATTAAAAGCACACTTCTCATGAAGAGAACTGAGTAATGTACAGAATTGTTGAATCACTGTATTATATACCCAAAACTAATATAACAGTGTATGTTAACTATGCTGGGATTAAAATTTTTTAAAAATCATTACCATACCCAAGGTCATATAGGTTTCCATCTATGTTGTCGTCTATCCGTTTTATAGTTTTGTGTTTTACATCTAGGCCTATGATCCATTTCAATTTTTGTAAAAGATGCGAAGTCTTTGTCTAGATTCGTTTTCTTGCCTATGGATATGCAGTTGTTCCAGCACCATTTGTTGAAAAGACCAAACTCATTTTTTGTTTTTTGTTTTTAAAGATTTTGTTTTTAAGCAATCGCTGCATCCCACATGGGACTCGAACTCACAATCTCAAGATCAAAAGTTGCACCCTCCACCAGCGGAGCCAGACAGCCACCCCAAGACTAAACTCATTTGGTTTTCAGTATAAACTTTGAGGCAGGCACTGTTATTTATCCCCATTTTTCAGATAAGCAAACTGAGGCATAGAGTGGTTTTGTAAATCGCCCAGGGTAACACAGCTGGGACTTGACAGGGATTTGAATTCAGGTAACCTGACTCCAGAGTCCATGCACTCAGTCGCTATCTATAATAATAGTCTCTTGTCATAGTTTTGTTGTGAGGAATGAGGAGTGTGTGTATCACATAGTAGGTGCTCAGGAAGCGGTAATGATAGTATTGTCCAACCCAGCCTCCAAGGTTTCTCTCAATGTCATGTCCTCATCCTAGGGATGTCACTGTCTCATCCTAGGGATGACAGTGTGGTGTACCCTCCTGCAGTCACAACTCACTTCTGTGTGAGTTCCCTGGAAAGAGGTTCTGTGTCTGATTTCTCAGTGTCCCCGGAGTGCCTGGGGCTGCACCTGGCACTCAGCAGCCTCTCAATAAAAATTTGTGTAATCGAGTTTGGGTGGCACACTATTCCTCTATCCAAAATGTACATCCTGGATGTGGTCTATTCCTCAGGATCTCCCAGCTCTTACTCACCTCTTTGCTCCTGAGCCCCCTTGCTCTAACCTTCCCTGATCTGTCAGTTTCCGCCCCCTCTGTCTGCAGAAATTCTTGGTTGGGCTAACTGTGGAGGCAGCTGCTCTTGTCTGCTACACCCTTCTTCCCGCACCATGCAGTCAGTTTCTTCCACATTCTGGGGTATCCCACTCCAGTACGCACACTGCCTGTAGAAGCATCCATCTCTCCATCTCCGAACTCAAGATAGAGCACCTACCTTGGAAGACCTGTCTCTAAACACCTCTGGCCTCTCCAGGACACCTATAATCCTTTCCTGGGTAAACATCTCACTGGATGAGGACATGACGGGACCTGTAAACCAAGAAGCTTCTGATAGGTGTTAATCTTATTAGCATCTTTGGACTCCTTTGGGGACTGAGTGATCACCGCTGAGGGCTGCGTCTCCTGGGCCCCGGTACACCCCTCAGGCAGCTGCACTTGAGGCAGGGCTCTCTCAGACCAAGCTACCACCCTGGGGAGTACATTCTGCGAGTGCCACCCTGGACATGCGGGCAGTGTCTGCTTCGGCCTAAGCCATCTGGCACCATCGAGCAGCGCCCTATGTCTGCCCCTGCAGAGCCACCCTGGGAAGATGTGACCAGCAAGACTCGAATGCGTCCTCCACACAGCACTGCCCTGGGCAGCACCCTCTCGGACACAGCCAGCGCGCGGAGTCCAGTGCCGGCCTTGGAAGGAACCTGCTCTATACATGCGGGCACGGTGCCTGCCCTGGGCGTGCCCAGCGGCCTCCGGCGCCCAGCGCAGACGGGAGCTCCAGGCCTCTCGGACGCGGGCAGAAGGCTCCCAGAGCAGCGCCCCGTGCCCGCATGGCCCGTTCTGGAGGCGCGCCCAGGCGCTGCCAGGAAGGCCGGGCGTTTATCCCCGGAGCCGCCAGCAGGGAGCTCCCTTTCGGCTCTGCTCGCGCGGCCGCGGGGGGCGGCGCTGCGCTGCGCCGCGCTGCGCTCCAGCCCGGACCGGGCCGGGGCCGCTGGATGCCGCGTCTCCGCTTCTGCTGCCTGCCGGGCGGGCTCCGGCGGCCGGTGAGCGCGGGGCGGCGGGGGCGGTCGCTCGGGGGCTGCCCGGGCCGGGTGGGGCGGCGGGGCGGGCTCGGGCCGGGAAGGCGGGCGGGCGGCGGGGCCCGCCGGCTCCTCCTCCCCCACTGTCCCCTGGAAGCGGCGGCCCGGACTCCCGGCTCCGGTCCCCGGCCGCGCCGCGGAGCTGGGCGCCCGGGAATGGGGGCCGACAAGGAGGGCCGGGGAGGGGAGCTCCGGCCCCTTGTGCCAGCTCGGGAGCGCGCGGAGGCAGGGCAGGGTGGCCCTCGGTTTAGGGGGATTGAGGGCTGAGGGGAGCCCAGGTGGCCCCGGGCTGCGGGGTGGAGGCTGCAGCCTCCGGGATAGGGGGCTTCTCGGGGCCAGGCCCAGGCCCCCCCCCTCCCCCCCCCAGGCCGACCGACCGACCGACCGAGCGAGGCTCCGAGGAAGGCAGCGGGGAAGGCGAGCACCTCCACCGAACCCTTTATCCCTCCCAGCGGCCTTCACCCTTTCACTGCCAGGCCGACAGCGGGCTCCTCTCAAAGGAGCAGCTGCTAGACAGCTGGCAAAACAATGGAGACCCCGCTTCCCCAGGCCCCCTCCCCTTGGGACAGAAGACGGGGGTGAGTGAATGGTAGGCTTTAGAGATTAGGGAGTGCTGCCTGTCCCCTGTGACTGGCTGCTCACCTCACCTTTCCCTGCAAAGGGGTGGGGTGTGTGTGGGAAGGTCGGACAGCCTGCCCCAGGCCTCTGGGAGAGACTGCCCTGACGCCCCGCCCTGCTAACCTGTCATGCCAGTTGTCTCGCCAATGGGGAGGCGAGGTGGTAAGGTTAGCTGCTCCACACCCCTGTGGTGGGGGTGGTGGGGGGTGGGGGTGCGGCTTGGTACCAAGCATGGTGAGGAGTGGGTCATGTTCCTGGCTGAGATAAGGCCTGCAGGGACATAGCACACATTGGGGCTTTGTTGGGGGCAGAGAGGGGGGATGGGGATGTCACCCTGTTACAAGGCACATGTGTCCTGCTGATTAGTTGGAAAGGCTGCCAGCCAGAATGAACGGGGTGGGGAGGGATGGGGGGGAGGCAGACGGTGTATTTTTTAAAGGTACTGCTTTTGCCTACTCACTTGGCCAACCGGGCATGTATTTGGCAATGTCCTCTTGGTTTGTGTTTGTGCAGAGGTTGGGGACAATGCTTCTTGGGAGGAGCTCTCCTGCCTGGAGCCTTCCTGCCCTCTGACGGACTCCCAAAATTATGGAATTGGGTTCCCTCCCCCCCTTCACCTGGCCAATGATTCAGGCTGGTTTGTGTGGGCTCATTTGTCTTTTGGAGTACCCGGCATGTCTGTTGCTGAGGAGGCCTTGTAATTCCCCATAAGGAGAGTGAACTGCCCGAAGTGTGTATGCATTGGGTCCATGCTGGAAGGGAGGGAAGGTCAACCAGACAGTTAAGAGCAAGATCACCTTTCCACGTTCTTACCAGTTCTGGAGCCCTTTCTTAGGCAGGTCGGTTTCCTGTTGGCATGGCAATGGGCCAGGCCTTGTCTAACTTTCCCCACCCTTTTGGTTCAGAGGCTACTTTCTATTTGGGGATATTGAAAGTTGCTCTCCTGAGGTCTCTGGCTTCCTGACAGACCTCACTGGCTCTTTGTCAATGGCCTGCCACCTCCTCAGCTTCCCCTCTGTCCTTTTGTGATGAGGGCTTTCCAGGAAACATCCTCCTGGTTGCTGGACATGACTAATTATAGATAGCCTCGGGTGGAGGTGTGCTTGTTCCTTTGGGGTTGGGGACATTGGAGTTGGGGCCTCATATTCCAGGAAGACCATGGGGGAAGAGCTATTGTGTTGGAGGGTTAGGGAAATGAGAAGGATCACAGGTGGGGGTGGAGGGGGGAATGTGGGAGGGATAGAATGAGTGCTGGTGGTCACTTCCTTTGGAAGCTTTGAACTTTGAACACTTGACCTGGTGCCTGGCAGCTCTGAGTATCTAGTTTGTTTACTCTCTGCGGGCCTGGCTCAGGTGCCAGGGTGTGTGCCTAAGGGCTTCCTCCGGTGCCCCTGGCTCTCCTCAGAAGCCCTCACGTGGATTGTGCCCCTCCTGCCTCCTGCCTGGTGCCTCCACCTCATTCCCTGGGAGTCTGGGTAGCCAGCCTGTTGCCTGGAGCCCCCCTCACCGGCCTAGCTTGAGGCTGCTCATTAAAGGGTGCGTGTGTCTTCAGAAATCGGGCCTGAAATGTGTGGGGTCCCCCAGAGGCAGGTACCTGAAGCTGGACTGGGTGGGGCAGCACTGGGGCTAGTGTGAAAGGGAGAATCCACCCTACTCGGGTGGAGCAGGGAGTTAGTTGCTGGAACTCAGGAAGCCCTGATCCGGACTTGGTGTGTCACAGGTCTCCAGAGCAGCACGGCTGCTCTTGCTCCTTCTAAACCAGACATCTGTCCCCAGCCAGACCCCCCTCACCTGAAGTGGACGCCACAGACGGGAACTAGATCATCCATGTGAGCCGGGTCCTGTTGGTGGCTCTGGGCCCCAGGCCTCTCCCGGGTGTGGTGGGTAAAGGGGAGGGGCTCTGACCTGGTGTAGTTTAAAGTTTCAAGGGTATGGGAGGGCCCAGCCCACCCTGTGCTATGATTAACAGGTCCCCCCAGGACTCGGGCTGGGGGCTTGAAGTTCTACGTTGGGTCAGGCCCCTGGGTGCTTTAAGATCTGCTCACTGCACCCCATCCCCACCCCCCCCCCCCATCAGCATTTTCTGAGGTAGCCTGAATTAGAGAGTGTTGTTGGGAGCCGGATTGGGGGTGGGGAGGTGGGGAGCAGAACTGGAAAGCCTCCACTCCTCTCCCCACCTCACTGTCCTTGAGGTGGGAGTGGTGCGGCTTGTCAATTATCCATATTCCCTTGATGTTTCAAAGAGCCTATAGTCAGGCAGCAGTTTAAACTGAGGGCTGAGGGTTTTACAAGGCCCTTGGCCCTTTCTCTCTGCCAGGTACTTCACCATCGCTTACAGGGGATTATTTTTATTATCCTCTGATATTCAGAGATATTGGATGATGGGCTCAAGGTCACACAGCAGTTCAGAGGCAGAGCAGGATTTAGAACCTGCAATTTGTAGTTGAGCAGAATACCTCTCCCGGGAAAGGCAAGGGCTCCTGGCCAAGTCTGAACTCTCAGGCCCATGGAGATTTTATAGTTGAAATAGCTGAGGCCTAGAGAGGGACGGGACTTGCTGAAGGTCACACAGAAATGGGGGGGTGGGGGTGGTTAGCGGAGTCTAGCGCCCAGCGGACTGCGGCAAACCCCTCCTCGGGCTGAGGAGGTGCACCTGGAAGAGCAGCTGGGGACCTGGCCGCGCTCCTGGCACGTCTCCCGCGTCGTTCCTCCCGGGGCCTGCGGGATCGCTGCGTTCCAGGGGAGACGGTATCTCGGCGGGAGGCGCCGCGGGGCTGCGGCTGCACCGGCCGGCTGCCTGGAAGTGCTGAGCGCCGCGGGTTCCAAGGGAGCCGGAGCCGGCGGGCGGTTGGGCCCGCCGGCCGGCTGATGTCATGTGAGAAGCGTGCAGTCGGAGCGAGCACACCTGGAGCTAGATAAGCTCCGTGTGACCTGGTCTTGAGTCACGGGGCGCTGCGGAGCTCTAAGCAGGACCGGCTGGGAGAGAGGCTCGGGCAGTGGCGGTGGCGGCGAAGGCGACAGGCGTCCCTCTGCGCCGCTCGGCGGGGGCCCCGGCCGGGACGGGACCGGCCAGGTGCTGCTGTTTGAGTCCTGCCTGGTCGCTTTTGCAAACCTTGGTATGGACTGGCGCCGAGAAAGGCCTCTGGGCTGTAGGAAACGGCCGCTTAGGGAGGTCAGAGGCCAAGGGAGAGAGGCCGGCTCTCTTGGGAAAGTATTTCCTTTGTATTTATTTATGAGTGTGGTCTGGGAGTGGGGTGGGGAGGACTGACCCTTTTAAGTGTCCACCCACAGCAGCCAAGTCTGGGCGCCTTGTCTTGGGATTCTAACGTTATAGTTTCCATTTCCTGGGGCTTCTATTTTGCCAGCTGCAGGGTGACCCATTTAAATATGTCCCCACTTAAAGCCACAAGACGCTAGTGAGATCTATTTTAACCAAGTCCCCCAAGTCACTGAAACTTTCCTAAGGCATGAGATGGCAAGCCTTGAACTTACAGTTGCAAACTTGGTTTACAGCCTAAATGCTAAGTGGATTGTCAAACCTTCCTTTTTTTTTTCTTTCTAATCTTTTAAAATCACAAAAGTAACATATGCTGGGAAAGGCTATTAGCTAAAAAGCTAAAGTGTTACTACCCCTGTTTGCCTGTACTGCATGGAGAAAACCACAGACAAAATCTTGTAATGGATCTTTTCAGGCATTTTTTTTAAAGCTTGTTATATATATCTTATATATAACATATTTATCACATATGCATATATTATTTATATTTACATGCAATATCATGTTTCATAAATATAATTTTACATAAATATTAAAAAAAAATTCTGTAGGAAATAAAGAGCATATAGAAAAGTAGAAGAAATATTATGCATAATCCCACTATCCAAAGCCCCTAGGCCTAGGGGCGCCTGAGTGGCTCAGTTGGTTAAGCGACCACCTTCGGCTCAGGTCATGCTCTCATGGTTCATGAGTTCAAGCCCCCCGTCAGGCTCTATGCTGACAGCTCAGAGCCTGGAGCCTGCTTTGGACACTGTGTCTCCCTCTCTCTCTGCCTCTGTCTCTCTCTCTCAAAAAAGAAACATTGAAAAAAAGTAATGAAATAAAGCCACTAGGCCTAGATACACACACACATACACCCCTACCAGCTAAATATTCTCATTGTAAAAAATTAAAACAATATAGATGAAACACAAAGCCACTGACTCTTCTAAAATCTGTCTCTTTCCCAGAGCATACATTTTTCTATGCGTTTGCAAATATTGCACATACATAATCTCCATGTATATATATGCACACATATACATAGTTTTAAAAATTTTAGTAAAAATTATATGGCAACTTGAGTTTTTCACTTAATATAGAATAGAATCTTTCTAGGTTAGTATATACAAATCTTCATTCTTTAAAAACAATTTTTTTTAATGTTTATTTTTTATTTTTGAGAGAGAGAGAGAGCCCAAGTCGGGGAGAGGCCGAGAGAGAAAGGGAGACAGAATCTGAAGCAGGCTCCAGGCTGTCAGCACAGATCCCTATGCGAGGCTCGAACCCATGAACCATGAGATCATGACTTGAGCTGAAGTCGGATGTTTAACCGACTGAATTACCTAGGCGCCCCTTCATTCTTTTTAACTGTCCAGTTCCATAATCTTGCTATTTCCCTAGTGATATGATCTTTGTATTGACAGAATTTTGAGTTACAAACAATGATGCAAAGATCAGCCATGTTTATTGTGTGGACATATCTGTAGATGTCGTATATGTAGAATTGCCCAGTCTAAGAATATGTACATTTAAATATTTTCATAGATACCACCAACTTGCCCTTATACCAATTTATACTCCCAACAACACATAGCAGATACCCTGCTTCCTATCTTCTATTTGATTGACGTTATTAATGATGGTAGTTTTTACTAACCTGATAAGTGAACAATAGCATGTCTGTTTCATTTCATGTGTCTGTGATATGACTGAGGCTGAATACCTGTTTGTGTTTGTTGGCCTTTCATATTTCTGCATCTATGAATTGCTTGTGCTTTGTCTCGGCAGTAGCTACATGGGGCCTCTGGACTCGAGCCAGTGTGATCCAGCCTGGCCATGTGCTCATTGGATTGCCTTCACTTCTTTGGGCTTTACTTTCCACATACAAAGATTCTGTCCAGGGGCGCATGAGTGGCTCAGTTGGTTAAGCGTTGGACTTTGGCTTAGGTCATAATCTCCTGGTTTGTAAGCTCAAGTCCTACATTGGGCTCTGCACTGATAGCACGGAGCCTGCTTGGGAGTCTCTCTCTCCCTCCCTCCCTCCCTCCCTCCCTCCCTCCCTCCCTCCCTGCCCTTACCCTGCTCATGCGTGCATGCTTTCTCTTTCAAAATAAATAAATAAACTTTAAAAACTTAAAAAAAAAAAGGTTCAGTCTGGCACTAAGATTTTATGTTTAGACTTATTTTAGTCACACTTGGGCTGATAGTCATTTCTGTACTTTATTATTCTGTCTACTGTCCCATTTAGATGATAAGAATGTGCCTTGCTATGATTGGGTACCATTCTTGAGGGCTTACCCTGGGCTACGTGTTATATGGAGGGCTTATATACCAATTTCATTTAGTCCCCAGGCCTTATGTGGTAGGTACTATTATTGTACTATTATTTAACAATTTTTTTAATGTTTATTTTTGAGAGAGAGAGTGTGCGAGCACAAGCAGAGGAGGGGTAGAGAGAGAGGGAAACACAGAATCCAAAACAGGCTCCAGGCTCTGAGCTGTCAGCACAGAGCCCAACACGGGGCTTGAGCCCACCAACCGTGAGATCATGACCTGAGCCAAAGTTGGATGCTCAACCAACTGGAGCCACCCAGGCGCCCCTGTTATTGTACTCTTATTATCTCCATTTACAAATGGGAAAACAGAGGCACAGAGGCATTAGGTGACTTTCCCAGGATTGCATAGCTATTACCTCAGAATTGGTCCCACGTTTGCTACCTGACATCTGAAGCCTAAGTCTTTCATTAGTTTCATTTCTCCTGCATTTAGTAGGTACTTGATAGATATGTATTTTCCCCAACATTTTATCACAATGTAGAAAAGTTAAAGAATTTTACTGTGAATACCCCTCCTACTTCCTAGATTCTACAATTTACACTTTACTGTCCTCACTTTATCACATATTTATCCCTTGATCCATCCATCAAACCGTCTTACATCTTTGATACATCTCAAAGAAAATTCCAGACATCAGTATACCTTGCCCCCAATACTTTAGTGTATGTATCATTAACTAGACTGCAGTATATGTTTCCAGTTTTTTTCTTTTGAGTGCCTGTTTCACATAATGAAATGCACCAACCTCATGTGCACTATTTGATAACTGCTGACACATGTATACATCCGTCAGCCCAAATCCCTATCAAGGTAATGTAACATGAACATCACTCCAGAAAGTTCCCTCATGCCCTTTCTCAGGCAATGGCCACCCCTACCCGCCTCCCCACCTTCCAGAGGTAATCACGGTTCTGATTTTTTTTTTTCACCGCAGGTTAGTTCTGTCTATACATATCTTCCTTGGCTGACAGTGGGCTTACCTCCTGATAAACCCGTTGTAAATTGAAAATATCATAACTCAAAAACGCATTTAATACACCTAACTTGCCAAACGTCATAGGTTAGCCTAGCCTACCTTAATTGTGCTCAGAACATTAATATTAGCCTACAGTGGGGCAAAATCATCTAGCACAAAGCCTATTTTATAATAAAGTGTTGAATATTTCATGTAAATGATTGCACACTGTACTGAAAGTGAAAAGCAGGATCGTTGGGGCGCCTGGGTGGCTCAGTTAAGTGTCCAACTCCTGATTTTGGCTCAGGTCATGATCTCACGGTTTGTGGGTTCGAGCCCCATATCCGGCTCTGTGCTGACAGTGCAGAGCCTGCTGGGGATTCTCCCGCTCTCTCTGTCCCTCCCCCGCTTGCATGCTCACTATTTCTCTCTCAAAATAAATAAATAAACTTAAAAAAAAAAAACAACCCACAATGATTGCGTGGGTACAGAACGGCTATAAGCACATCGGCTGTTTACCCTTGTGATTGTGTGGCCGACCAGGACCACTGCCTGGCATCACAAGAGAGCATCCTACTGCATATTGCTAGGTCAGGAGAAGACCCAAATTCAAAATTCGAAGTATAATTTTTACTGAATGCCTATCACTTTCATGTGTGCATATTGTAAAGTTGAAAAATTGTAAATCGAACCATTGTGAGTCAGGGACCATCTCTGTGTACTGTATGAGCCTCACCAGTATGTACTCTTATGTCAAAGCCTTCTTTTACTGTCGCTTGACATAGTATTTTTGGGATTCATCCCTGTTGTATCAGTAGTTGCTTTCTCTTTTTATTGCTGAGTAGTATTCCATTGTGTGAATATGGAAACTGTTTCCCCTGTTGATGAACTGCAAGATGCATATTTGAGTTGAAGGGTCCTTGCCCTTAAAATGCTTTCTGTCTTAGGGGCGCCTGGGTGGCGCAGTCGGTTAAGCGTCTGACTTTAGCCAGGTCACGATCTCACGGTCCGTGTGTTCGAGCCCCGCGTCGGGCTCTGGGCTGATGGCTCAGAGCCTGGAGCCTGTTTCCGATTCTGTGTCTCCCTCTCTCTCTGCCCCTCCCCCGTTCATGCTCTGTCTCTCTCTGTCCCAAAAATAAAAAATAAAAACGTTGGAAAAAAAAATGCTTTCTGTCTTAAAGTGATAAGGCAGCCGAGTTGAGTCAGTCGATTGTACTTTGCTTTGATCGGGTTAGTAGTAGGGTCAAGATGATATGGGCACATACCCTAATTTTTCTATATACCTTTCCTCCACTTAAAATTAGGAAAGGCCTCCTGGAGTAGGATGAGGGGAGAAAGACAGAGAAGGAGGTCAGAAAACTCTAAGGTTACCTTCACTGGAGAGGGTAAGAGACCAAGGGGAGGCGGGTAGAAACTGCAGCCCAGAGTGAAGAGTGGGAAGATCCTGATGTCATTGCTGCTGGAGACTTTGAACCAGCAGATGAACCAGAGATGGTGACAAGGTCCACAGGAAGGTGACAGAGCCCAGGTCTCTGGAGACGTAAGCTCTGAGGAGCATAGGAGCGGCTGCACTGTAGGTTTGACCCGGACAGGGAGGTTGCAGGTAGCCCCAGACAGGCTTGGAGGGATGACGGTGGGGAAGGGGTACCTTGTGAGCTGTGTGCCTAACAGTGGCAGGACAGGGATAATGAGGGAAGGGCTGAAATGGACTCAGTCTCCAAAGGCTCCAGGGTTGGGATGAGAGGAGTAACTTTGGCAGAAGGTTAATGAACAACCTGTGTCCACAAGAGACTTAGATATTTGGAATTTTTGAGCGACAAGAGACCAAATCATCCAGCCCAACCTTGAGCAAAGTGACAGGCTCAAGGTCCCCTAGCGATTTGTTGGCAGATCCAGGCCTAGATACCAGGTCTGCTAACGTTCCTGGCCAGCGCTGTCTCCTGTGCTACTGCTGTGACGGTGTGTGGTTCCTGCCTGTCACAATTGCAGCGAGGAGCAAGCTTTTGCCAAGACACGGATTTACATTAAATTACTTCTCAGGGACCTTTCCAGCCCGAAGGTTCTAGAATTCTGGGACCTGTTTTCTGTTGGTGCTACACAGGTGTCTAGCTCCCAGCAAAGAGCCAGGGTTGGGGAAGGATAGCAGAGTAAGAACTGAAGACCAAATGAAGTGTCTTGGGGGGAGAGCATTGTAGGCATTGGGTTCTGCGTGGTTGGGCTGCGCTCCTGGAGCCATTTTCTAAATCATCCTTTTAAAGGACACCTGGGTGGCTCCATCAGTTAAGCATCCAACTTAGGTCATGATCTAAGGCTCAGGTAATGATCTCACGGTTCGTGAGTTCGAGCCCCACATTGGGCTCTGTGCTGACAGCTCAGAGCCTGGAGCCTGCTTCGGATTCTATGTCTCCCTCTCTCTCTGTTCCTCCCCTGCTCACACTCTGCCTCTCTCCTTCTCAAAAATAAATAAACATTAAGAATTTAAAAAAAAATTTTTATTTAAAAAAAAATTTTTTTAATGTTTTTATTTATTTTTGGAGGAAAGAGAGACAGTGCATGAGCAGGGGAGGAGCGGAGAGAGAGGGAGACACAGAATTTGAAGCAGGCTCCAGGCTCTGAGCTGTCAGCACAGAGCCCGATGAGGAGCTGGAACTCACGAACCGTGAGACCATGACCTGAGCCGAAGTCGGATGCTTAACCGACTGAGCCACGCAGGCGCCCCCACCCCCCCCCCAATTTTTTTTAATCAGCCTTTTAAGACAGTGCAGGAAGTGATGGGTGAAGGGTAAGGTGGGCAGTGACCAGCTGAAGATCCCACGTCTTGGTATATGGTATGTCTGTGCCACACTCCATCAGTGTTGAGGAGGAGAGAGACTCCCCATGTCAAAATAGAGCCCATAAGAGAGGATGCCTGCTGTCAGGTACTCCCCCATCCCAGATCAGTCCAGACTCCGCAGGACAAGTTTGCCCCTGGCTTTGCACTTCTTGGGCCCTAGATTTCCTGTCTTCCTATTTCCAGGTACTGTGCATGGAGCATTTTGGACCAAAAGGTTCAGAAGGAGCTTTGTCTTACTAGGTAGAAACAGGTCAGAGGGGGAAACGGTGCCTGTTAGATCCACAGGGAGCTAGTAACTGGGCCAGATTCCCCATCTCTTTGGATATGCTCTACAATTAAGGATTCCTGTAGAATTGTGCTGCCCAGTTCAAGAGCCACTAGCTGTTGAATACTTAAAATGTAGTTAGTCTGAAGTGAGATGTGCTCTAAGTATGACATTCACACTGGATTTTGAAAACTTAATATGGAAAAAGGAATGTAAAACATCTCAATATTTTTCTTTTTAAATTTTTAAAAAATGTTTATTTATTTTTTAGAGAGACAGAGAGAGACAGAGCATGAACATGGGAGGGACAGAGAGAGAGAGAGAGATACAGAATCTGAAGCAGACACAGAATCTGAGCTGTCAGCACAGAGCCCGATGTAGGGCACAAACTCACGAACCGTGAAATCATGACCTGAGCCGAAGTTGGACACCTGACTAAACCACCCAGGCGCCCCTCAATATTTTTCAGAAAGATCACATGTCGAGACGACAGTGTTTTGAATATAGCTACATTAAAGTATGTCATTAAAGTTAATTTCACCTGTTTCTTTTTTTTTTTTTTTTTTTTTTTTTTTTTAATTTTTTTTTTTTTTTTTCCAACGTTTATTTATTTTTGGGACAGAGAGAGACAGAGCATGAACGGGGGAGGGGCAGAGAGAGAGGGAGACACAGAATCGGAAACAGGCTCCAGGCTCTGAGCCATCAGCCCAGAGCCTGACGCGGGGCTCGAACTCACGGACCGAGAGATCGTGACCTGGCTGAAGTCAGACGCTTAACCGACTGCGCCACCCAGGCGCCCCAGTCACCTGTTTCTTTTTACCTTTTTTAATGTGGCTGCTAGACAATTTTATTTTATTTATTTATTTTGAGAGAGGGAGAGGGAGAGGGAGAGAGAGAGAGAGAGAGAGAGAGAAAGAGAGAGAATCCCAAGCAGGCTCCACACTGTCAGTGCAGAGCCCAATGAGGGGCCCATGAGATCATAACCTGAGCTGAAACCAAGTGTCGGACACTTCACCGACTGAGCCACCCAGGCACCCGAGACCATTTTAAATTACACATATGACTTGAATTATATTTCTGTGAAGAGTACTGCTCTAGGAAGAATACGCTGATCTCGCAGGAACCTATGGGTCAGGGTGCTGGACGTTGGAGAAAGCAATTAGCCGGTGCACCAGGACCCTTGGGAGTTCCTGGCCTGAAGTCATCCTTGGCATTGTACCTGGGCTAGGGATCCATGGGATGGGGGAGCCTGGAGGGCCTTGCTTGATTGTGGCAGTGGGGTACATGGACAGGACAGGCCTCCCCAGGTCTTGCAGAAGGTCCTTGCTGGAAGGAGTGAGCTTGTCAGTCCCGTGTCTAGAACTCAGAGGGGGAGGCCTTCACGGAGAGAGAAAAAAATTGCATTTAATTTCTAATTAGGCGGTATGGCCTATTTCTCCTTCTTGTTCACTGCTGGTTAGAACTTGTTCCCTGGCTTGCAACTCCACCCCCACCAGGTTTTGCTCAGTCCTGTCCCCAGTCGGGTGGGCATAGGGGCAGAAGGCTGGCATCGTAGGCACAGGTGCCCTGGAGCTGGCATTCTCTCCCAGGCTGCCACGACTTTCTTCCCCAGGCTATATTTAGTTGTTGGTCTGGGGAAAAGGATATGAGTTTTTCAGGATCCTGTTTATCCAGCAGACCCACCCCCACCTCTCAGCTGTCTGTCCTCGGCTCAGTGTGGAACTTCCCCTACCCTCCCCGCTTCACTTTGGGCGCCGAGGACCTAGAGAGAAAACAATATTTGCCATGGGATCCCACCACTGCCACTCACTGGCTGTGTGACAACTAACAACATACTTAATTTTCTGAGCCCTGTTTTCTCATTTGTAAAGTAGAGATAATGATCCCTCCCGTGCAGGGATGCTGTGAGGTTCGAATGAGGTAATGCGTGTAAAGTGCCCGGCAAGTGGTAGCCATCAAATCGGGGTGGGTTCTTTGAGGTCTTCTGTCAGGCGGTGGCTAAGGCTGCTTCCGTGGGGATCACAGGCTTAGGAAAGAGCCAAATAGCATGCGATGTCTGTTGCTTTACTGGGCTATTGGCTCTGGGGAGGTGATGGCCTTTGTGTTTGAATCTTCAGTCGGGTACCAGGTTAGCTTGATGGCGCCCTCTTGCCAGGAGGTCACATCTCCCAGACGCCACCTCTGTGCACACCTATCAGGGATTAAAGGCAATGACAGACTTTGGAGTCTGGGCTCCAAATAAGGAACCTCAAGTTTCCTTATTTGTGAAATGGGGGTACTCACAGACCTTCCTGGAGCAGTGTTATGACGACTGGCTTAACAGAGACGGTATTGTATAGAACAGAGCACCTGGCGCGTAGGGAGCTAGCTCTCAGCGACCACGAGCTGTGCTCATTAGTTGGCCTGGTCTGCACTGGAGACACAGGAAGAGGCTCCTCTCGAATAACCTCTTTCTCTCTCTCTGTTTCTGTTTGCAGCAGCGAGGCGGGGTACCAGGGCCCTGTGCTAAGCACCCGTAATCCCCCAGGGGTGCCACCCCCAAAAGCTGTACCCCACCATGTTCAACCTAATGAAGAAAGACAAGGACAAAGATGGCGGGCGGAAGGAGAAGAAGGAGAAGAAGGAGAAGAAAGAGCGGATGTCGGCGGCAGAGCTGCGGAGCCTGGAGGAGATGAGCCTGCGTCGTGGCTTCTTCAATCTGAACCGTTCCTCCAAGCGTGAGTCCAAGACCCGCCTGGAAATCTCCAACCCCATCCCCATCAAGGTGGCCAGTGGCTCCGACCTGCACCTGACCGACATTGACTCTGACAGCAACAGGGGCAGCGTCATCCTGGACTCGGGCCACCTAAGCACCGCCAGCTCCAGCGATGACCTCAAGGGTGAGGAAGGCAGCTTCCGCGGCTCTGTGCTGCAGCGGGCGGCCAAGTTTGGCTCCCTGGCCAAGCAGAACTCACAGATGATTGTCAAACGCTTCTCCTTCTCCCAGCGGAGTCGGGATGAGAGTGCCTCAGAAACCTCCACCCCTTCCGAGCACTCTGCGGCCCCGTCCCCGCAGGTGGAGGCGAGGACTCTAGAGGGACAGCTGGTGCAGCATCCCGGCGCAGGCATCCCTCGGCCAGGGCCCCGGTCCCGAGTGCCTGAGCTGGTGACTAAAAGGTTCCCGGCTGACCTGCGCTTGCCCCCCGTGGTGCACCTGCCACCGCCTGCCCTCCGGGAGCTGGAGCTGCAGCGACGGCCCACTGGAGACTTCGGCTTCTCCCTGCGCCGCACAACCATGCTGGATCGGGGCCCCGAGGGCCAGGTCTACCGGAGGGTGGTTCACTTTGCTGAGCCCGGCGCGGGCACCAAGGACCTGGCCCTGGGGTTGGTGCCGGGTGATCGTCTGGTGGAGATTAACGGGCACAACGTGGAGAGCAAGTCCAGGGACGAGATCGTGGAGATGATCCGGCAGTCCGGGGACAGTGTGCGGCTCAAGGTGCAACCCATTCCGGAGCTCAGTGAGCTGAGCCGGAGCTGGCTGCGGAGTGGCGAGGGACCCCGCAGGGAGCCAGCCGATGTGAGTGTCCCCGTGGGCAGCTGCGGGGGAGCAGGGATTTGGAAGTGTGCTTGGGCGGACGACTGGGGTACTCGGGAGTTGAAGTCACGCCACTCCTTGGCCCGAGGGACAACTTACCTGGCCCGCAGGGAGGAGCGACCTTAGCAGGGGCTGGTGCACAGTGATACAAACTTCTTGATGGCGAGGGTTCGGGGTTTGGGCACCATGTTTCCTGAGCCCTAAATTGGGGTGTGGAGGGTAACACGTGCCACTTCAGATGAGAGACAGTCCGGACTACTTGTCCAGCCCGGTATCTGGAGTAAAACGTAGGATTTCCGTGTTATTTAGATACTAGACTTGAAAGAAAAAGATGGACTATTTCAAATCAGGGCTGTCGTGGAACTTCTGGGATGTGCAGCTGTTTTGCTAGCTCTTGGGTAAGATGATTTCAGACCTCCTCTTGCCCTTGAGTGAGGAGTTGAACAGGAGGTAATGTTGCAGCGATAAGCAGGGGCCAGATCATGGAGGACCTTGCAAGTCATGATAGGAATTTAGATTTTATCCCAGTGAAATGGGACCATTGTAGGGTTTGAAGCGGGGTTGGGGGGAGTGACTGGACCTGATTTATAAAGATCACCTGGGCTCCAAGAGTCATTACTACCTCTCCTGGAAGAAGAAAACACCCTGGAGATGCAACAGGTGTCAAGCCTACAGAAATAGTCTGACCGGACTATCCGTGAGACCCCGCTCAAAACAGCAGTGGAAGGGGTGACATAGGAGTAGAAGAGATTTAGATTATATTTATGAACGGGTCTCCAGGGGGACAGCGATCTCTAAGCCCAGGGGTCTTTTGACTCCACCTATAGCGTGGCTACATATCAGTTTGGAATGTTCCACTTAGAGACAGCACATGAGGACAAGCTGGCCTCTGGCCATCCCTGCCTCCCAGCTGTCAGGTTTTCGGACTGCCCAGCTCTGGTGCCTGCAGCCTGACCAGTACACAGGCTGGCCGGGACCTCTTTCAGCACTAAGTGACCAACCAGATGTGTCCAAGTCGGAAGTGGGAGGAAATGCTAAGGAAGCAGGCAGAGTCCTGGTCCTAGCTTTCTCTCAGGGAGGGGAAGTGGATGCTCAGATGGCCTGGGGGGCCTGGGAGCTGCAGGGTCAGAGTCTGGCAGGAAGCCCTGGAACTGGGTTCTGGACCTTCCTTTACTCGGGGCCTGGTAGAGGTCAGGCAGTTTTGCTAGTCAGGAAGGGGTAGTGCATGGGAGGGAGGCTGTTGTGGGATCCGCGGAAGGACCTGGCCTCATTTATTCCGGAAACTCACAGCGAGCACCTACTGTGTGTTAGCCACCAGACTAGACTGAGCTCAGGGAACCACAGTGTAGAGGGAGTGGTCTTTATCTTAGAACCAAAGCCCATGCTATGTTGCCATGCCTGTCTACTTCCTCCCAGGCTAACATTGCTTTTAACAGATGGAAGTTTCTTCTTAAAGAATGAGTCCCCTAGGGGACTGTTGCCAGCTCCCTGCTGAACCACAGCACAGGCCTTTGTGGGGCCCTGGGCCTGGCATCCCAGATGCTGTTTAGTCTTCTCTTTATAGCCTAGGGATCCTCTTGGCATCTCGTATTTCTCGGCTACTCTCCCTTCCCAGCTAGCTGCTGCTCCCCCCATTCCTGGGGAAGTGGATGGTTTAGCTTTGGAGACCCTGGTACATTCCACACTACAGCTGGTATCCCCGAGACCCTGGCTTGCTCTGGCCCCCGTGGGGCAAGGGCAGAAGTGCCCAGAGGACTTCCACAGAGCATGCTACCCTCACGAGTCTCCCAAGAGCCATCTGAGAGAACAGCGAGAAGCCTAGAGCTGAGGAAGCTCCCCCGCCCCCAGCTTCCCCTGCCTGGCAGGTGGCAGGGACTCCTGCCCCAGCAGAGAGGAGCAGAGTGAGCCCAGCATCCTGGCTTCCTGGGACAGGCCTGGAGTGGGTCTGTAGTGGCTGCAGTTATCACCGTCCGTCTCCTCGTCTTCCTCCCACTCCCACTCCGGCTCCGGCTCCTTTCCTTGGCAGCAGTTCTAAGCTCACTTCCATGCCAAGAAGAGTCTTCCCATTTCCTCTGGGCTCCCAGGCGGGGCACCCTGACAACTCTGGCCCCACGCGAGGACACAGCTCCTGGCGGCCACCCTGCCCGTCAGGTCATCCATCAACTGTGTCCACACCGCCTGTCCCCAGGGAGCTCTGAGGGAGCTGACCGGCCATCTGTTCTCTTTCTGCTATACAGATGGAGACCAGGCCTCATGGCTCCTCTCCGTGGCCTGTTCAGAAGGCCCCAGGGAGAGACAGCCCGTCGGGTTTCCTTCTCACATGATGTGTGTCCGAAGTGCTTGGCTCACACCTCCATGTGTCCCTGTAGCTGCTAGCAAGGTTCCACTGGGAGTAGGGGTGAGCCACTGTAGTGGGATAGACATGGGGCCTGATGGAAATCACTCAGCAGGCCTGGGAGGAGCAGTTCTTTTCCGCCCTCCATTCTTCCACTCACCTATCTATTAAATAAACATTTGTTGAGCACCAACTGTGGGCCAGATCCTGGGATCCAGTGGCGACAGCACATAGTCCCAGCCCTAAGGAACTCATAGTCTGGTGGGAGAGATGGTCAAGTAACAGATGACAATGCCATTTGAGAGGCTCCCCAACAGGGGCCAGTACGGGGCCCTAGGGAGCCCTGCACAGAAGAGGGACTTTAAGTACAGTCTTGGGAGTGATCACCGGGAAAGCTGACATCCAGGTGGGAGATGGATGCCGGAGAGGCAGGTGGAAGTGGAAGGCCGTAAGAGACACGTGCCAAGACCTTGAGGCTGGAGAGAGGATGACGCATTTGGGGGATAAGGCTGGGGGGACATTGCATGGGGGAATGAGTATTGAGAGAAGTGGCAGAGGAGGCAAGCAGGGGACAGGTCACGAAGGCCCTTGTGAGCCAGCCTAAGGAATGGGAACTTCAACCAGAGGACAAGAAGCAGCTCACTCAGGGAGTGATAGGAACAGATCTTAGAAAATCTCTCTGGCTGCTCATGAAGAATGCTTCTGGGTGTAGCAAGGGCAGCCATGGGGAAAACAGCAAAGGCCCTATCGTCATCTTAGTAGAATGAATGGAGGCCTGCGCTTGGGGAGAAGCAGGGGCGATGGAGAGAGAGATCAGATGTGAGCAACTGAGGGACTGTGTAGTCTTGGTGACCGACCAGTGTGGGGGATGGAGGAGAAGAGGGGTCGAGTGGGATGCATCTTTGGAGGAAGATGCTAAGTTCTTTCCTTGGCTTCTCAGGGAAAGTGTTTTGGGCCATCTGGTTTGGGATCAGTTACTCTTCAATTGTCTAAAGGCGAAGCGTTCCCTGAGTCTGGTGTCGGTACAAATGAGGATCTTAAAACCCCAGTTGGATCAACATTCCTTTCTCCTCTTCCATGAATCTGAGTGGGAAAGTCAAGGGCCCACTGAGAAGGAAGAGAGCCTGGGAGAGAGGAGAGCCAGCCCCTTCTGTTTGTATCCTTGTGGGCCCATCGCAGGGAGCAGGAGTGTAGGATGTTTCTGCTAAGCTCAGAAAAGCCCAGCTGGCTAAACCCTGGCTAATGTGGTTGCCCCCCCTCCCCCCACCACCAAGGAGCTAGCCTGCAGGGGACGCCTACCCAGAAAGCACTACTTCCCTGAGCTTCGAAGATGTGGTGGGAGGGGAGAGGTGTGGATGTAAAAGAAGGCGCCCACCCCTTGCCAGGCAGGTCTACCTCCCTGGGCTCTATGTAGCTCGCAGGCATTTACCGGAGATCTGTGATTCAGTTTCTTCTAGCTTTGGATGGTGGGGTTTGTACTCAAAGACTATAGGGCTGTGAGGTTCCTTAAAAAGGTTGTCGTGTCTGTGTAAACCACCTGCTTATGTAGAGTTGTGTAAACCACATTTGTGGACTTCAGCAGATAGTGAACGCTTAGGAAGATTGGTACCTTTCCCTCTGCCCAAGCTCCAGAGCCATCCAGGGAAGGTAATTTTGCAGTTTCCTTAATTAACCCATCCTAGTGCTTTCCCATCTGTGCTCCTGGTAAGGTTTTCTTTCCAACGGGAACTCATGACGCTTTTGTCCAGACTCTGTCCCTGTGGCCCTATCCTCAAAGACAGCCAGCTGCAGGAAGCGCTGGGATGCTGGGTGCTCAGGCCTGCAGATGGGACATCGGTGGCCTGGCAGGAGACTGGCCGGTCGGGGTTGCCCACATCTGGGAGAAGGGCAGGGGCCCCTTTGCCAGGAAGCCCTAGACCCCTGGGCAAAAGCTATATGACCCTCACCAACCTTGTCTCCAGGACCCTGGTTGGGTGGTGGCGGTGGGGGCGGGGGTGGGGGGTGGGGGGCGGTACCTGCAGGAGTGGGGATTGCAGGATTTCAAGGAGAGACTGAAAAGTCTGCTGTTCCAGGTCTGCCAAGCCAGCTTCTGAGCAATGGGCTTTCCCAGGGGCTTCTGGTGGTGGAGGTGCTGGGTGTTGCCCGGGCTCAGTGTTCTAGAATTGCTCTCTCCCTAATGTTACTCCAAATGATCCCCAGAGATGTTTTTTTGTTTTTCGCTGGTTCGTTTTAAACAGAAAACTCTTATTTCATTTGGTGCCAAAGCTTCAGGTACTTCTGACATCGGAGTCTCACCATGTGAGAGCTCTGGCTGGAGGCCTCAGAGTAGAGCTCAGACTGAGTTCTTTTGATAATGAGGCAGCCAGTGGGAAGGTGTCCAGGGCATGTGAACTCATGTGTGAAAGGTCTTTAGGAGCATTTGGGGGGTTACCTATCCTGGATTAGTGGGGCGCATGGGACTAGCAGCACCGGGTGGTGGACTAGGTCATTTCCATTCCGCTAGGTCTCCCTTCTCTGTCCTCAGAGGCATGTTCTGCCCTCTTCCCCGTGAGCTGCTAGACAGACTGCAGCCCCAGAGTGCCCTGGCCACCCAGCCCGTGGGTGGTGGGCACAGTGCCCAGGCCACATTGAACTGGGTGTGGGCACATGTCATGGTCATCTGTTGTTTTCGCAGGCACCGCTTGGAGCCCTGGGGGGGGGGGGGGGGGCGGGGGGGGCAGGGCCTTGACTTGAGGTGGTCTGCCCCGGCCCCTTCTGGCCCTGGCCAGAGCCCCTGTGCCCCCCCCCCCACCCCGTACCCCTGGCCACCCTGTCCGCAGCTCCCTTCTCATCTCTTATTTACATTGAAATGGTTCTGGAAAATACCAGATACGCAAACACCCAGACTAGGGGTGGGTGAGGAGTGGGGTGAAGGGGGGTGTGTGGCGGGTGGGAACACAAGTATTTTAAAAATGCTGCAGATCTCTACAGCGTTTCCCAGAAACCACAAGCACGCGGTCCGCCTGCCAGCAGCGCTCCCGCCACCCCGCCACGCTCAGCCGCTGGGTTCTCCTCGCTGTGGCCCGAGGTGGAGAGCAGCGTCGGTGGGGGTGGGGGCCGGGGACCCAGCCGGGGAGGGGGCTGCCTGGCGCCTCCATTGTCAGTCTGGGGCAGTGGGTACGCTGCGCCCCAGGCGGCCAGCAGCGCTGGGGGCGCCCGCCGTGCCAGGCAGGCGCTGCAAAGGCGTGGAATCTTCCTGGCTGCCCCCCTCCCTCTGTGCACTTTGGTGGGGGGGGGGGGGGGTCGGTGGGCAGCCAAGCCCAGAGTCCCCTCGTGGTGTTTGGCAGCAGCTTCTGTTCTGTTAAATACAGGGGACAGTGTCAGCAAAGCTTTTTTTTTTTTTTTTCCAGTTGTTGGCTCCCGTTTGGTTGGGAAACTGTTTCCTCAGACCTGGGTCACCACTCTGGCTGCCTTCATCTCCCGCCATCGGTTTCTCAGAATCGGGAAGTGACATCCTTCCCTGGCACTCGCAGCCTGGCTGCTTTGCAGACTCTGGTGTAGGGAGGAGTGTAGGGTGTTTGTCCCGCGTCCCGGGTGGCGCCCAGGACGGCGCCCAGGGAGTGCATGCATGCTCCCTGAGTGGCGTCTAGTTGATCTGGTAAAGGTTCCGCTGAGCAGAAATGCCTTGAGGGGAGAGCATGAGAGAGAATAGCCAGGATGAGGGTCGTGGCTGGCGTTAGGACTGTTCTAGCTGCTTTACATATATTAACTCATTTAATGTTCCCAACACCCCTTTGACATAGGTATTACGATAATCTTTATTTCATACATGAGGATACCCGATTACGCAGAGGTTAAGGATAAGTACATTGCCTAAGGTTCCAAGGCTATTGACTTGTGAGGAGTTGAACTTAGGGCATCGGCTCCTTGCACCTCACTGGTGTGCTGTCCAGGGCGGAGGAACGCAGCATCTGGACATAAATCCATTGCCCGACCCAGGCCTGCGTCCTTCTGATTCCTGCGGCCCCTGTAGGCGTCTCCTCCAGAAGGGAAAGGGAAGTGAAGAGTGACTGGCCATTCTTGCTCTCGCTCTGTGGATGGTGAGCTGCAAGAGGGGGTGACTGTCCCTCTGTCTCTGCAGAGGATTAGCCAGAGGAAGAGAGCCCAAGTGGCAGCAGGTGGGATTTAATCTGGTGGGAGCTGGGAGAGGTACTACAAAGCGCGGCTGCATCTGTCCCGGCAGTATTTGGCTGTGGTCCCTTGGAGGAGGGGCAGGGGCACCCTTTGCCCCTTACACATCTCCCCTGTTAGACCCTGGGGGGCAGGGATGGTGCCCCTCGCCTGTTTGGCCCTTACTGACGCTAGTACTGACCTCTGCGATACTCTGGGTGGCAGGGTCCCCAGAGTGTTACCTCTGACCAGGAACAGGTCCTCTTCTGTCGCATAGGGGCTGCACGCTGTTGTTTCCTGGTGTGCACTGTGGGGGGGAGGCGAGGAGCATGGCCTGGCAGAAGGCCTAGCGGGTAGTGGGTGTGCAGCTTGGCTTCTTCCATTGAGTCCCTGCTGTTCCTTATGTCGATAAGACTTTTCCTTGCCCACCCTCACGCCCTCATACACACCGGCCCCAGTTTGAATGTCACTTCCTTAGGGGAGCCTTCCTTGACCTTCTCAGATGTCACGTCCGCACGCTGGCACCACCGCATCCTTCTCCTTCATAACATTCACCAAGATTGCGATTAATGGGTTATCTTATGTCTCCAGTGCTGGAGACCTTCAGTGATATTTGTTGGATATTTGCTGAAGGAAAGAAGATGGTTGTCTGGCCAGGAAGTGGTTTCCCATTCTCTCTGCATTTACCGCAGTTTTGGTTTCTAGAACCCTTCCCCCAACTAGCGTTGGTGTTGCGTCTGCAGTACGTCACCATGTTCTACCCACTACCTTTACTCCCGACTCAGTTTCTTGTGGGCGTCTCAGCATCTCCCGCAGGAATGGAGGAGAGATGGGCTCTGGGCGGCCAGGAGCAGGAGCCTAGGGAAGGGGCTCTGGGAGGAGGGTCACGGGACGGCCTGTCTCCTGGCCCCGCACTGGTATCTTTGGGAAGGCACCAGGCTTGGGTGAGAAGCAGATTTGGGGGCATACGGAGTCACTCTGTGCCCAGCCCGGGGGACCTTGGAGAAATGTGCTTGGCTTACTGGCTGCAGGTCTCTGAGGAGGTAGGATGTGGCCCAGCAGGGATCAAGGCTTCCTCTTTCCTTCTGCTGCTTGCCCTGCGCTGCCTGCGTGCTGGAATGTCAGCAGGCTGGGAATTTTCACAGCAAGGATTTTTCCCAGTCAGAGCAACAGATTCCAGCTGGAGCCTGGGGACAGCTCCGCATGGGCAGGGGCTGCCACAGAGGGCCAGGGTACGTGCTGGGGCACCCCAACGGCTCCCCTGTTGGGGCCTGGGCCTCATTCCCATCCTCCGTGGGAAATGCAAGCATCTGTCTCTCTTGTGGGTCCGGCGGAACCTGGGCTTCTGGAGCTGTGGAGCTCAGGAGAAGCAGTGGGAGGCCTTGGGGACCAGAAACTCCCCCTCAGTGAGGAGAGAACGTGGCTGGCCATATCCCACAAGCCTCACTTCCTCCAGCCGGTGAGTCAGGAAGGGGAGCCGCCTCGGATTCCATCTTCAGGTGGGGCCGTGGGCTGCCAAACCCAGGTTCTCTGGCCTGTGGGGACCTACCAGCCTTGGCAGGAGGTAACACTGCTGGCTTTGTCACCCTCATCTGTCCCCCTTTCTCTGGGCCCCATGATGCCTCCAGGACCTGGTTCCCTCTCTTAGCGACCCTTCCGGCCTCTGTGCCCCTTGCCCTCTGATCTCAGTTCTACCGGCCCCTCCCTTCCACTCCCATTTCTGCAAGGAGCTGACTCACTTCCTCCCTCCCTCCCCAGCTTCTCTCACCGACAGGCCCTATGGCGCGCAGGGTACCCACAGGGAGGGGAGATTTCTCACAGGGCACCTCCCGGGCTCTTTTTCCTGGCAGTAAGACTGAGGCCGCCCCTGGCTCTGGGCAGAAGAGGGCTGGGGGGGGGGGGGGTGAGGGTACATGGCTCTGGGCCGTAGGAAGGCCAGATGCAAATGGCCTTGGAGCCTTGACACAATCACGGTGGGATGTCAGGAAGCCTTGAAGGGCACCTGCTCCGTATCACCCTGTGGGCTTGGTTCTGTAGAAGAAAAAGCCTGAAGATGCCATCCCTGTGATCAGGAAGCCTGTGCTTTCTCTAGAACAGAAGACATCTGCAAAAAGATAGATCTCAGCCCGGGGTGGCATGGGCTAGTGGCCAAGCAGTGAGAGCACTGTCAGGCAGGATGATACGGTCATGACTCTCTGTGACACCCAGTTTCATGGCCAGCCCCATCGCATCATGGGGAAGGTATCTGGAGATTCCAGGGCCAGGGCGAGGAGAAGAATCTGATACTGTGTCCCTGCTGGTTCTCCCTGCCGGGAGCTTGCCTCCTGCCTCTCCTGGCCCCTGCCTTCTCGAAGATCTGTGGACCGGCCTCGTTGTGGGATTGATTGCAGAAGCCGGCAGCAGAACAGCAGAAGGTTTCCTGCCTGAGTGGCTGGCATCTCCTAGCTTGGCCTCCTTGGAGCTATCCAGGCTGTGGAAGCCGGTGCGCCTGGCACTGCGGGCACTGGGGACGCAGCCTGTGCTGGGCCTGGCACAGCCTTGGGTCCTCCCCTGCGGGTGGCCTAGATTACCTAAAGAACACAAGCACAGGGTCCCTAATCACTTGGCCATGCATCACGTTCAATAGAGGCCAAAGGGAAACTGGGCCTCCCTCCTGAGAAGCCTGTGGCCCTGCCATGGGCTGTCTTCCTAGAATCAAGTGACCGGCAACATTCCTGTTCCCCTTAGCACTTGGCTTTGCCTGGCAAAGAAGCCTGCAATAATCCTGATTCTGGCCTCAGGATTTCTGGACAATGACAGGTGTTTCATATTTAGATGAGGTTGGGGGTGACAGGCTGGAATGAGGCCTAGGTGTGGCGAAGGTGAAGGGCACCAGCCTGACCACCCCACCCCAAATACTCTCACCCTTGCTGGTGGGAGGTGAACCACCCCACACAGGCACGCGGATGCCTGTCTGTTCTGTCTGTTGCTCCTCTTCCAGCCCTTCTTTATTGTTCCTCGCCACCACCCATCGCTACTTGGCCTTGACCTGTGGAGCAGAACCAGGCTTTGTGACAGAACACCTCGTTGGGAAATGGCTTGGGATACGCACGCACACACACACACACACACACACACACACACACTCACTCACTCACACACACTGTAAAGTTCATTCCACGTATCTTTTTCTTTCAGACTCTTCCAAAGCATTTCTACCGTCAGCCTCCAGGCCTTCTAACCTGCCTTCACCTTCTCTGTCCAGACCAGAGGACTTGGTCTCTGGGGCAGGGGAAGGCAGAGTTTTCTGGCTTCTGTCAGGGCCCTGGGTTCCCCTCCCAGCCCTTGTGTCTTCCTTAGCACGCTGGTTTTCAGGTCTCTCTTCTGTGCCTCTGAAAGAGGAACCCATTCTATCAAGCGTCCCCTGTTCTCCCCCGCTACTCATTCTCTTCAAAATCCAAAAACTGCGTATCTTGTTGTTGCTATAGAAACAGATGCTTGGCAAATAGGAAGTTGGACTGAAGGGCTGGTTTTGGTTGTAGGGACTGTTTTCAGCAAATTTGGGGAGGGGAAAGAGGCGGGAGGCATAGGCCGAAGGGCCCACAAATCGGAAGTTGCAGATGATTATGTATATATTGTTAATACGTTGGTGTATATTGGGTACAACATGGACTCTGGAGCTGGACTCCTGGGTTCGAATCCTGACTCTGCTACTTACTAGCCGTGTGATCTTCAGCAAATGATTTAATTTCTCTGTGCCTCACTTTCCTTATCTGTAAAATAAGAATGGTAATAGCACTTTCCTTGCAAGATTGCTTTGAGGAGTAAATGAATCAATACATGCAAATCACTTAGAACAGCGTTGTCATCATCATTAATCTGTCTCTAAAGTGCTGGGAGGTACTTGGTGCCTGGGAGTTTGATGGGCCATCTGCCCACAGGAATGCCACATGCCTGTTAATGACTCAGCCCTGCTGGGGAAGGGGGGGCAGGGAGCTTCACTCTTGTCCCCAGAATGGCGCTTTTACCCTCCAGGTGAAGATAGGGAACTAGGGCCCAGATTTGTCCACAGGTTTACTCAGGGCCACGAGGCAGCCACAGAGCATGTCCTGAGGCTTTCCCCTGGGCTTCCAAACTAGTCTGTAGTTTGATGCATCTTTAAAATTGTGCCACTTTCCCTTCCTCCATGACTGCCTCCAGTCAAATTCTTGGCTGACGCCAACCACTTTGGAATACCAGGCTTCTTCCTACCGACTTGTTTTCCAGTTGAACCACCAGACTCTACTTTTTTGTGGTCTCTCTACACCTTATTTTGCTTCTTCGCGCCTGCCTTGCTTCTGGATCAGAGCTACGCAAGAACTGAGGACACAATGGAGGCACGGAAAAGAGAGGCAGTCCCAACCTACCAGTTCCTGGGCCTGTTCTCTGCTCCGTCATCACACATATGAGCCTGCCCAGACACTCGCACTTGGACTTTCTAACTACTGTAGCAAAACCTTTCATATGAAGTGCCTGTGATAGAATGCGATTGCTGTCAGATCCGTGTCCTGTTCCCTTGTTCCTGCTGGAGCCACTCTAGCCTGGCAAGCGAGCCCTGAGCAACTTTCTCTACCATGTCCTCCTCCCCCGCTTCCTCATTTGGTTCTTTCAGCGAGTGACGCAGGGAGGTGCCCGGTTACGTTCCCTGTTGCCCCATGGGCAGGACTCCCGGCATGCTGCTCAGGACAAGGTTTTATTGGCCTCATTTGCCCTTGAAAGTTCAGGGTCTTGCTGGGACATCTCTCTCTGGAGCACTAACATCAGATGAGTCCGGCAGCGGGTCGTGTGGGGAAGCCCTCAGGCCACTACATTCCAGATGTCTTACCCATGCATGGTCCAGAGACTCTGCAGAAACAAGGAACGATTGTGCGGCACTAAGGGGCTTTCTCCCAGGCCTGGGATGCCTTGGAGTGGGGGCTGGCTTCCATTCAGCTTTGCCTTTTCAGCCCCTCTGCATCTGGCTTCTGCTCCCTGGCTGGTTGTTAAGTTGTGGCTAAATTGTCTCCCCCTCCCCCATTTCTTCTGAGGCCTAGGGGTCAAGGCAAGGCACATGGGGACAGGAGTCTAAGCAGATTCTGGGGCAGGGGCGGGAGAGAACAGCAGGTGGTCGGGGGCAACACCTGAAGGAGTCTTTGGCAAGGAAGACCAGGACATGCTGAAAGGGAATTCTCTAGATCGGACCTGTCCAATAGGACACTCTGCCAGCATGGAAATGTTCAATAGTCTGTGCTTTCCAACTTGGTAGACATTATCCATATGTGGCTCTTGAGCGCTTGAAATGTGGCTGGCATGACCGAGAAACTGAATCTTAAAAAAAATTTTTTTTGGTTTTCATTTAATCAAAAGTGTTCCCGTTGTTTCTTTTTTTTTAATTAAAAAAAATTCTTTTTGATGCGTATTTATTTTTGAGAGAGAGACACAGAGCATGAGCCGGGGAGGGGCAGAGAGAGAGGGAGACACAGAATTGGAAGCAGGTTCCAAGCCGTCAGCACAGAGCCCGACGCGGGGCTCGAGCTCACAAGCCGCGAGATCACGACCCGAACCGAAGTCGGGCGCTTAACCGACTGAGCCACCGAGGCGCCCCTCCTGTTGTTTCGATTTAACTTAAACGTAGGCAGCCACACGTGGCTCGTGCCTACCACACCGAACAGTGCAGCTCCAGATAGCTCTCAGAAAAAAATGGTGGCGTGCTCTTGAAGGCTTCCCTCGTCTCGCAGTTCCCCTGACGAGGCCGGGGATGCTGGCCTTTTCCCTTCCTCTCGGGAAGGAAGGCTTGTCCACTCTGGCAATTTCTACACTTCACCAACTCTGGAATCCTGATGCCCTGGGGCCAACAGGTCCGTGGCTGTGTGCCACAACTGGGCCAGTGCTTCCCCACCTTGCCAAGCATGTTTTCTGCCCAGCTTTGTAACACACAGGTGCTCACATGCCCCGGTGGATTTGGCCGAGGCTGTTAATGTGGAGGTGGTGGGTTGGTAGGAAAAACAGAAGCTTTTGCTTCTTTCTTCCTACTTCTACGGAGAGTGAGTTCGAACTTTATTTCTACTTTAAAGGACGCTAGAAACAGGCCCAATTAGGGCCTCCAGAGGTGAACACACAGATCCTCAAACACGTATTGAGTGTCTAGTGTTTGGAGGAACCGGATGCTTCTTGAAAGCAGTCTCCCTGACTTTGAGAAGAAGCACTATAGGTTTCCAACTCTCACACCCAGGAAGATCTTACCGATGTTTTATTTAAATCCGTGCGGCTGACCCTTAAGCTGGCTTTCCTTTTTTTCTTCTGGGGAAATAGAGAAGACTTGTCAGTTATGTGAAAAAGAGAACAATAGTTCATTATGCTTATTCTCTCATGTCTGCCAGAGGGGGTGGGGATGGGTATATTGTGTGTGTGGTACATTTGGTAGACTCAGAAGTTAACCAAGTCTGGGTGGGATTTGGGCAGGGTATGGAGGATTTCGTCAAGGGTGGCCCTTGGCCTTGTGGGAGCTTGGCAAAGCAGAGGCAGTTTGGAAATCCCCAGGGGCCAAGAGGAAATCCCCCGCAGCCCAGAGTGCTCCCGGAGCAGCAGACCTACTGGAGTGGTCCCTGCAGGCAGCCAGGATCTGACTCTGAGGGGACAGACTCCCAGTCTTAGCAGAGAGGACAAGCCCAGACGTCACCACTTGGGCTCTGTGTCCTTGAGATGGTGTGGTGTCACCAGGCTCTGAGCAAACCTTTGGGTGTGCTAAGGCAGGGCCTAGGGGACTGCCCAGCCCGAAGCGCAAGTGGTAGTGAGGGTAGTGATCTGGGGCTGCCCCCACCTCCCCGGAATTTCCTAGACTGCTAGTCTCAGACCACTCCCCCGCACACATGTTTAAAGCTTCCCTGGAAGTCTTCTGTTTATTCATGTATTCATCCATTCATCCATTTTATTTCAGCAATAAGCATTTATTGAGTGCCTACTATTTGCAGGGCTGTTTTGGGTTTGGGGAATGGAGCGACGATTAAAACAAAGGCGGCGCTGAGCTCATCACTGCCCCTTCTTGCCTTATCCCTCCAGGATAAAGCGAGAGGCCATCTTGCCGCGGCAGCCCCCTCTGTCTTGAGCTCCCGGGGGACGCCTCTTGGGGGCGTGGCCTGGACGCCAGCCTTGCGGCGGTGAAATCCCGCGGCTTCGGCAGCAAGGGCTGGCGAGAAGGGGGAGGCCGCCCTCTGCCGGTCTCTGGAGGCGCTGCAGGGCGGGTGCGTCCCGGGGCTCTGGATGCATGTGCGCATGTGCACTGGTACGGGGCCTGGCCCCTCCCCCGACTCCGCCCCTGCGTCTGCCGGCGGCTGGGCTGGGCCGGGAAGCGCGGGCCCAGTGTGGCGGGGGCCTGGGGCTTCCACCAGCCACGACCACCTGGAGGGCAGCAGTGTCTGGGCCCAGCCCTGCACCTTTCCCCACTTCAGGTTACACTTCTCAGCGCTCCTTGCCGTCCCTGTGGCCATCCCTGTTCTTAAAGGGGTTCTGTCCTCTTCCACTTTGGGATCCACTCATCATTGACGTACAGTAAAATTTCAAAAAAAATTCGTACTTCAGAGACTACCAGGCACTGCCTACTAACACTGTTATTTCATAAAAGAGAAGCCATTTGTTACACACACACACACACACACACACACACACACACTTTAAAAATAAAAGATCATCCTTTCCAGGAGAGAGAAGGCACTGGTGCTGAGGAACTCTGAAACTGCTCTCTGGGGTGTCCCTGGAGTGATGGGGAGCCCTCCTCCCCCAGGAGGCAGGTCCCCTCCAGCTCTAAGGGCTGAGTGCTTGAAACGTGTATGCCCCCTGAGGGGGCTAAATAAGTTCTATTAATGACATTTTATACCTTGCAAATTAGTAATAATACAAGCACTACGTTATAACTATCTACTTGGAGATAGGGTTTATAGACTTTTTTCTTAAAGGAGTTTTTTTTTTAATTTATTTTCTTTAACATTTATTTATTATTGAGAGACAGAGCATGAGCATGAGCATGGGAGGGGCAGAGAGAGGGGAAGACACAGAATCCGAAGCAGGCTCCAGGCTCTGAGCGGTCAGCACAGAGCCCCATGCGGGGCTCAAACTCACAAACCGCAGGACCATGACCTGAGTGGAAGTCAGACGCCTTACCGACTGAGCCACCCAGGCACCCCGGGAGTTTTGGTTTAAAGAACTAGAGAGGCAAATAGGGTCAGATGAGTATTATTTTAGGGTGTTAAATAGAACCTCAGGCCCAGTGTTTTTCAAGCGATCTCCCTCTAAATCAGCCTCCATCAGACATTCCTGTTTTGGACAGTGGCTTCATGCTGTTCTTTTGCAATCTTGACAGCTTGAAACCTTGGAGGCTTTAGATCTTCTTCCCAACCCCTCCCATCAATTTCGTGCCCATTTCCCATCCTCCCCCGTAGCCACCAAGTCTCTGTCTCGAATCACCCTCTCTTCCCCATCCACTTGCCAGAACAGGGCAACCCTCTGCCCATCTTTCTTCTGGCCCTCACCTTGACTTCCAATGGTCTTTCAGCTTTCAGCCTCCTTTGCTTCCCAGCATCCTTCTGTTAGATCAGCATTCGCAAAACACAGTTTGATCATGCCCCTTCTCTCTCCAGAAACCTGCTGTGACTCCTACTGTTTTCCAGGCAGGAGACAGAGTGGAAGGAGCTGGCTCTGGAGTCGGAATGGCTCACCCCGGCCTTACCAATCACTATCTGTGTGGTTTGAGGCAAGTTAGTTAACCGCTGTAAGCTTTGCTTTCCCAGCCTGCAGTTCCTCTTTTGCACGGGCAAAAGTTTTGTGAAGAAACTCACCTCCCAGAGTTTTGTGAAGAAAACACGTAACACTGTCCCTGACTCATGGCTAGTGCTCAGTATGTGTATGCTTTGTCCTTGTGCCGCGTACCTTACTTTTTTCCTCAGGTACAGCCCTTTGAGTTGCAAGTGACAGAGCCCAGCTGACCTGGTTTAAAATGAAGAAATGCATGGGCTCAAACATCTGAAATATGCAGGGGGTAGAACTAGCTGTAGGCTCAGTCTTACCTAGAGACTGAAACAGGACCCAGGCCTTTTCTGTCTCTCCGTTCATCTTCCATACTGGCTCCGTCCTCAGACAAGTGGTGACAGAATGGCACAGCACCAGGTTCAGGTCTTGTGGGAAAAGAAGTGTGTGACTCAGTAATCCCAAACTTTCGTGATATGTCCTTGATACTGACTGGGTTCACATGCCTTCCACAAACCCATCCCTATAGTCTGGGGACATGATACACTCATCGGCCAGACTCAAGTCATATGCTAGGGTAGGTCCCCAAGGGAAAATTAGGGTGCTGTATTCAGAGGTTGGAGGAGTGGACAGTGGGCAGCTGAAAGAATGCCTGTCTACTGTGGCAGATGGGGCTTCTTGATCTGGCCTCACCTACCTTTCCAGCTTTGTCTCTCATCGTTTACCTGTGTGTGTCCTACACTTCATCCAAACTTACTGTCTGTTTTCCCAACTCCTTGCCTTCTCTTATTCTACTCCTTTACCCTGAAATTCTCTTCCTCCCTCACCTCCACATTACAGATTTTCTTCTATCTTTCACGGCCCAGCCCCAAGCTGCCCCTCAGCTATCTGCCTAACTCCCCAACAGGAAAAGGTCTCTGCCTCTGAATTTTCCTAGAACATTATCCACGGTCCTGTTGGAGTGTTGAGCAGATTCTAGATTGAATTATAATTGTTTGGGTACGTTTGTTATCTCTTCTTCTGGTCTGTATGTTTGTTGAGGTCAGGAACTATGTCTGCTTTCTCTTGTTGCAATCACTCGCTCAGTTATGTACCAAGCACTAGGTAGGTGCAAGGGACCTAACAATGAACAACACACATATCACCTCTGCCTTAGGAAGCTCACAGTCTAGCTGTGAAGAGACAGAAAAAGAAGCAGGCATCGTGCTTCCCCACAGTGTTCACCTTGAGGTATTACAAGTAATTGCTAGTTGAAAGCCTGAATGGCTTCCTTTGCTCCTCAGAGCCTCCTGGGTAGCCTGCTCCCCCCACCCCTGCTCCCGCTGCTCTGCGTCTGGCCCAGCACCAGTAACACAGCCAAGGACCTTTCACTCACCCCACACGGAGAGCAGAGTCCTTGAAGTTGTTACTCTATCTGGATATCCCTTTTTTCCCTATTGTGTTCTACCAGGTGAATTTCACCAGCACCTTTCACGTCAGTGAGTTAAATCCAGTGGATACTTATCGAACACCTACTGTGTGCCTAGTGCCGGCAGGAGATCTAAAAAGAAGGAGGAAATGGTCCCTGCCGTCCAGGGAGAGAAAACTGAACCATAACCACAGATAGATTACCATTCAAAATATTAGTTTACGCTGTGTAGTTGTGGCATATACACATTAAACTTTAGTAAATTCCAGGGGTGCCTGGGTGGCTCAGTCGGTTAAGCATCCAACTTCAGCTCAGGTCATGATCTCACAGTTGGTGAGTTCGAGCCCTGCATCAGGCTCTGTGTTGACAGCTCAACTCTGTGCTGACTGTAGTCTAAAATGGAAACATGTATTTTGTGTATTTCTTTTTGTCATAGGCTGTGCATGTATCTGTTTTCCGGCAGATACATGGAATATACAAAACCATGTGTACTATACTTTGGGAATTTCAAGAGTACTTTTGACTATATTCTATGTTTGCCTTACAGGCTGGCTTTAGAATCTAACCCCTGTAGTATCTATGTAGGTTCCATTGTATCTCGCAGAGCACCATATTGAGTAGATTGAAGAACCACCCTATGTACATGGTGATATTTAGGTGTAGACAGTACTATGGTTTTGAAAATAATTTAATCACTGCCTGCAATTTGCCAGGCACAATGCCAGGTGATTTATATGTACTTTTTTTTTTTTAATGTTTGTTTATTTTGGGGGGGGGGGACAGAGAGAGAGGGGGATGGAGGAGCCAAAGCAGGCTGCACGCTGTCAGCAGAGAGCCTGATGCAGGGCTTGAACTGATGAATGATGAGATCATGACCTGAGCTGAAGTCAGATGCTTAACCAACTGAGCCACCCAGGCACCCCTACTATTTTTTTTAACTTTTTTTTAATGTTTATTTATTTTTTGAGAGACAGAGCATGAGTGGGGGAGGAGCAGACAGAGAGGGAGACAGAATCTGAAGCAGGCTCCAGGCTCCGAGCTGTCAGCACAGAGCCCGATGCAGGGCTCGAACACATCAACCATGAGATCATGACCTGAGCTGAAGTCAGACGCTTAACTGACTGAGCCACCCAGGTGCCCCTATTTTTTTTTTTTTAATTCTCAAAGCAACCCCATAAGGGAGGTATATTCTAAGGCAAAAAAAGTGGAAACTCTAAGAAGCTGAGTTTCACTTTCCCTTAGGTCAGACAGTGAGAAAGAGGCCGAGCTGGGATTCAGCACACCTAGGCGTGCCTGGCTGGAAGTGTGTGCTCTTTGCACAGTGTCACCATGCAGGCCTTGGGGTCTGGGGAGGGCTTTATGAAGGAGGTGAGACTCAAGATGGACCTTGACAGATGGGAGGGTTCTTCGGCAAGGTAGAAAGGCATTTACAAGTAAATGCTCTGGTGGTGATGAAGGCAGGGGACCCTGGGAAGATCTGCCTAAGAGAGTGAGAGCAAGGAGTGCTGGGGAGAGGGAGAAAGGGGAAGGAGGCAGGCCAAGGGGTCTGGGGTGGGCTGGCTGGCTGTGGGAGTGACTGTGTGGCCCCCTGGAGTCATAGGGTTGGCTTATGCAGAGTGGGCCAGGCCGGGAGGCAGCACTGACCTTTGGGCATCAGAGAGACTGGTTGTGGCTGTGTGTGAAGCTGAATGGGTTGCCAGGGCCTCAGGTTTCCCTCTGAAGAGGTCTGCCCTTGTCCCTGCTCTGAGATGATCTCCATCAGTAACACGAGTCAGCTCACAGACAGAACTGAGAGCATCTGGTCATCCGAGCAGAAAAGAGGAGTGATCAACACGTGGTTTCTAACAATTCAGAACAAGACTCTGAGGGTAAAGTGACACCTCAGTCTCCCGGAAGTCATCTTCCAGAGTGCTGCTGAATGGAAGGTGGGCCTAGAAGACCCTCTAGAATGCGTGGGAAAACTCAGACCTTCCCTCACAGGAGAGTGGTCTCTGGTATTCCGTTTGCTCTGCTCTGGGCTCTTTCGTATCAGGCATGGTTATCTAGTTTTCTAGTCTTTGGCAGCAACTGCTTGTTAGAAGGAAGTGAGACTGTTGGGGACAGGCATGCTGACAGGCAGAGTGACAGCTGATGGCCTGACAGGGTAAGGTACAAAAGAACTAAAAAGCAAGTATATGGACACAAAGGGCATCTGGCCTTCCTAACATGGGTGCAGAGCGAGGCCGCAGGCTGACTGGCTGTACCCAGGACAGGGTTGGTGCCCTTTGAGAGTGGCCAGGGACATTGGTAGGACAGGAGCCCAGCTGGGAAGTCAAGAGTCATCACAGTGGGGATGATGTGCCCTTCCGTACAGGATGGAAACGGATTGGGTTCAAGAGAGGGAGTTCAGAGTTTGAGATGTTTGAGATGGGTTCAGAGTGTTATTCTTAAGAATCTATAAAATGTGTATTTGTATGATTACAGATAGCAGTAGAATTTAGGAAACTACTCAAAATAGAAAGCATTTTGTGCCTTAAAGGGAATAGTCATCAGTTACCTGGAAATTTTGCTTGGGATGCTTTTCTTTTCTCCCCGCTAGTGATCACAGATAGAGAACAATAGTTAAAACTATTGCAAACTTTTTTTTCAACAAGTTTATTTAAAACTTATGTGTTAGACACTGTTCCTAGAGCTTTGCAAGCAGTAACTCACTTAATGCCTACAATAACCCTGTGTGGTAGGTACAATTATTTTCCCTCCTTGTACAGGTGAAGAAATCAAAGCACAGGGTTAAATTGTATAGCTCACCAGATGGATAAGCCAAGATTGAACCAGGCAGGCTGGCTCTGGAAGTCTCACTATTGACCATGGTACACCATGAAGAATTCCTTTATTTTTATTATTATTATTTTATTTTATTTTATTTCATTTCATTTTTTATTTTAATTTTATTTTTTATTTTTGAAATTTATATCCAAATTAGTTAGCATATAGTGCAACAATGATTTCAGGAGTAGATTCCTTAGTGCCCCTTCCCCATTTAGCCCATCCCCCCTCCCACAACCCCTCCCGTAACCCTCAGTTTGTTCTCCATATCTATGAGTCTCTTCTGTTTTGTCCCCCTCCATAGAGGGGTGCCTGGATGGCTCAGTCGGTAAGTGTTTTGTCCCCCTCCCTGTTTTTATATTATTTTTGTGTCCCTTCCCTTATGTTCATCTGTTTTGTCTCTTAAAGTCCTCGTATGAGTGAAGTTATGTGATTGTTGTTTTTCTCTGACTGGCTGATTTCACTGAGCATAATACCCTCCAGTTCCATCCACGTAGTTGCAAATGGCAAGATTTCATTCTTCTTGATTGCCGAGTAATACTCCATTGTATATATATACCATGTCTTCTTCATCCATTCATCCATTGATGGACATTTGGGCTCTTTCCATACTTTGGCTATTGTTGATGGTGCTGCTATAAACATGGGGGTGCCTGTGTCCCTTCAAAACAGCACACCTGTATCCTGTGGATAAATGCCTAGTAGTGCAATTGCTGGGTCGTAGGGTAGTTCTATTTTTAGTTTTTTTGAGGCACCTCCATACTGTTTTCCAGAGTGGCTGCACCAGCTTGCATTCCCATATTATTATTTTTTTTAATGCTTATTTTTGAGAGAGACTGTGAGCAGGGGAGGGGCAGAGAAAGAGGGAGACACAGAATCCAAAGTAGGCTCCATGCTGTCAGCATAGAGCCCGACGCAGGGCTCAAACCCATGAACCGTGAGATCATGTCCTGAGCTGAAGTCGGACGCTTACCTGAGTGAGCCACCCAGGTACCCCATGAATAATTCCTTTAAAACAGTGCTTCTCAGAATCACCTGGAGGGCTGGTTAAAACACAAGTGCTGGGCCACACATCCAGAGTTTTTGATTCAGTAGGTCTTGAGTGGGGCCCAAAAATTTACATATCTAACAAGTTCCTAGGTGATGCTGATGCCGCTGGTCTGGGGAACACACTTTGAGAAACAACCCCTTCTTTATTTTTATATTTTTATTTACTTTTGAGAGAAAGGGAGACAGAGCGTGAGCGGGGGAGGGGCAGAGAGAGAGGGGGAAACAGAATCCAAAGAAGGCTCCAGGCTCAGAGCCCGACACAGGGCTTGAACCCAAGAACCATGAGATCATGACCTGAGCCAAATGAAGTCGGATGCTTAACCAACTGAGGCACCCTGAGAGACAAACCCTTTCATTCACTGAGACTTCCCCAGTCTCCAACTGACTATGCAAAAGAGTCACTGTGGGCAGAACCTTTGTTTTGCAGGTGAGGGCCTTGGAAGTCACTTGGCTGTGGTCACACAGCTAAGTTGTTCATTCATTCATCCATTTACGCCCTCGGTGATGTTTTTACATGTTTATTTTATTTTTGAGGGCAAGCACAAGCAGGGGAGGGGTGGAGAGAGAGGGGGACCGAGGATCTGAAGCGGGTTCTGTGCTGACAGCAGCAAGCCTGACGTGGGGCTCGAACTCACGAACTGAGAGATGGCCTGAGCTGCAGTTGGACGCTCAAGCCCCCCGAGCCACCCAGCCACTCCCACGCACTCAGTGATTGAACGACAGGGAACCTCTGCATCAGGCCTTATGCTGCTTTCAGATTGAGCAGTTCTCAGCCTCAGCTGCATGTAAGAATCACTTGGGGGAGCTTTTAAAAATCCTAGTGTCCAGGCCTCCCTCCCGGGCCGATTAAATCAGAAACTAGGAGGAAAGGGTGGGATTCAGGCATCGATATTCTCAGAGTCCCACAGGGGATTTCAGTCTGCAGCCCCAGTTGGCACCAATATGTCAAGAAAGCCTAGGGGATGTGAAGATCTCTAACACAGCACATGCCCCAATAGGGCCAGATGATCTCCCTGGGAAGACACAGCAAGCAGTCCCTAGAAAGCAGAGGCACCGGCCCCACGCCCTCATGGCCGTGGGTGACTCCGCTTGTACAGTGTGTGACAGGGAGGAGGCAGAGCAGGCTTTTGTCCTCCTGGCCGGTGCTCACCAACCTTTGCACAGAGAAAGCCATGCTGTTTACAGGACCCACTGGGCACACGAGACTGGCCGGGGTGGCAGGCCTGTGGTCTCCAGCCACTCTGGTTGGACACTGGTTAGGTGACGGCTCTGTTCCAGACCTTCCCAGCACCCCCACCCCACCCCACCCTTTTTTTTTTTTTTTTCCTGGAGACAAGCTTCCTTTTTTCTGCAGAGCTGACAGCTTCAAAAGGCCTGTCGTTGGCTCCTTCCGAACGGCCCCCAGCTCCCATTTCAGCCTCTTGGAAGTCCCCAGCCCTGGTCTGGGCATCCTGTGGCACTAACCAAAGACCAGGGCCAGAGTCCCTCTTCACGAGGAGCCCTGGCTTTTCACCGGCAGCCCTTGCTCATTGGCCAGACACCCACGATTTCCTCTGCCTGCAGGGCTAAGGCCCACCCACCACACCCTCCTCCGTGCCTGCGCAGTCTCTGGCTGTGTGGGGTGAGGGATGTGCACACAGAGAGTGCAGTTGGTTCCTGCACTCAGTCCCCAGTGTATTTACAGCCAGGCAGCGACAGTGGGCCTCAGACTGATCGCGTGGGTCTCTACTCCTGCGGGACTTTACGGGATGGCTGCGTGGCTGCTGTTTGGGCACAGTGTGCAGCAGGCCCTGTGTGTTGGATTGGATATGACGTTAGTGGTTTTCTTGGCCTCTGCCGCAGTAATTAGATGGCTGGGGTGAGCCTATGATTTGTGTGTTCTCAAGAACACTGTGCTGTGATTGAGTGTTCATGCATGATGGTGAGTGAGTGTGTGTGTGTGTGTGTGTGTGTGTGTGTGTGTGTGTACACGCAAATGTGCTTGTCTCATTCCTGGCCTGTGGGGCCGGGGGCTGCAGGTCTCAAATTCCTCTGCTATTTTTAGGGGCCATATCAGCTCAGCTGTCCGGGAGCCCGGGTGTGTGTCAGTAGGAAAGTCCCACCCTCCCTGTCCCTTGCCCCTAACCCTCCAACACTGCCTGCCCCCTACCTGTGCCCTCACTCTAATCGCCTCCTCTGCCCCTTCCCCACACTGTATCACCCTCTCCATCCCAGCATACCTGGTACCTGCAGTCCTGGTGGCCGGCCACTCAGTCCTTCCAACCGGAAGACAAGCAACCAGCCAGGGTTGGGCAGCTCCGGACGGGAGGGGCCTGGAGAGAGGGAGGGGAACAGGGGCGGGGCTGCAGCCAGTGCTATTTTGAGAAGCTAACGGAGCAGCATCAGAGAGGAGACTCCTAGCTCCGGGTTGCTCCAAGCCAGGCCATGCGGGTGAGTGTCCCTCTGACCCCCCACCCCGGAAACGTCCTAGGCTCCTCATGCCTGTTCCTCATTTATGAAAGGAGGAGCCTTTTTGTTATTTCCCCAGATGTGGCTGAAGGAGGTGTGGCGGGGGGGTGCTGCCTTGGGGCTCCTCTCCCAGCTTCTTGGTGGGGAGGGAATTATCTAGCCCAGGCAGCCTCACAACACCTCAGAGGCAAGGCCCTCCTGGGTCTGACTCATGACTTTGGGAGTTTTGGAGGGGGCACCATTTTCTAAACCTCAGTGTCCTGGGACTGCATCAGCTTGTCCACAGGCTGTGACACGCCTTCCCCACAAACCATTAGTGCTGGAGGCCTTCGTTCCTTGGAACGCTATTTTCTTCCGTGGTCTGGAACCCCAGTACCTTCTAGACACTGGGAAGTCTTGTTCCCTGCTTTGTGTTGCCAGCTTAGCCTTCCACCCTTCTTCCTCCTGGTGGACAAGAGAAAGGTGCTGGAGAGGGGTGGTTCTTGGAGTTGTCCGGACGGCCACCAGTGGACTCAGCGTGGCCTTCTGCATTTCTGTGGATCGGACACTTGGAAGGGGCGCAGATGGCATCTCGGGGATGCCCTGACTGTCTGTAGGTCTCTTTCAAGCAGAGATTACTCCAGAAGAGTAAGTTCTTAAAAAAGCCAATGAGGCAGACATAGCTGCCTCCCAGTCGTTCCGTTCCCCCAGCGCCACCCCTCCCGGCCACCAAGGGTCAGGTTTTGAGTCGTGTCAGCAGTTGGCAGTGTGTGGGCTGGCCCAGTGCGGTGGTGTGCCCAGAGCCTGAGATGTGCCCATGGGCATTCGTATCTCCCTGTGCCCAAGGACTGCCTCGCCCCAGCCACACAACTGGTACCAGTGCTGAGGTGTGTGTGGGTAGCTGGGGTGGGGCCACAGAGACTCCTCACCCTGAGAGGTGGGTGCTTCCTGCCCTAGCTTCCTCCCCACACCACCCCAGCCTGGGTCCCCAGGCCACCAGCACCATGTTGAAGATTTGGGGCCATGTGTGACGATGGTGAGACGGATGGCGAAAGGCTCCGCAGAGGGGCAGCGAGTGTCCCCAGGGAAGGGAGGCCTCCAGCAGGTCCAGCCATTGGAGGAGGAAACCCGGGCCCTTCTGCAACTGCAGTGGCAGCAGGAAGCCATTCCAGTGCACCTGCTTCCTCCGGGCTGGCCGGTAGTGACTGCAGGCGCTCGGCTGCTTTCTGTTCCGCCCTGGGGTGGGGGAGGGCTCTCACTGGAGGCTGGACCAAAGGGGCCAGGGTGTCCCTGCCAAGCTCTTCTCCCCCTCCTCCTTTGGCTGGCAGCATGGCCTTCAGGCCACTCCCCAGAGGGGCCTCGCTCCTCTCAAGCAGCTCTGTGCAAAGCTTGTTTGGGTCATAGTGGAAGGGCAGGTCATCTCTGGAAGCCCCTGCTTTCTACCCCAGCTGTTATTCTGGCAGATGATGTCACGGAAGCTCAACGATGCAGGTGAATCAAGGGAGGTGGGGGCAGGGCTTGCTTCCATCCCTTAAAGTGAGCCTGGGAGGTTCTTGCTGGAGGACGGACCTGGCTGTGAGTTCTGATTTGCGACTCGCTGCCATGAGGCCTCGGCCGTGTCATTTCTGAGCTTCCTTTTGCTCATCTGTAAAGTAAGAATCATACTACTGTCTACTTCAGAGGAAGACTGTAGGGGTTAAATGAGATAGTGCACGAAAAGGATTCAGCCCGGTACCTGGCACTTAGTACATGCTCAGTAAAGGTTGACTGTTATTACTCTTACTACTGTTCTTTCTTCCCCATGTCCTCATCCTCCCTCTCGTTCTTAGATAAGTAGGTGCTAGGGTGGGATTGGTAGCGAGAGGGTCTCCGGAGAGCTACTCTTTGCTCCTCAGAGTGGGAAAGGAGACAGAGGAGGATGCCATGCCTCTTTCTTCTCCAAATGTGCAAATTCCCTGGGTCACAGACAGCAGGATCTCCTCTTTCTCTTCCCACTGCCCTTGGGGGCTCCCAGTGTGGGGATATCTGCATGGACACTTGGCCTCGAAGCATTTTCCCAGGCTGGGTATTACATGCCTGTGGGGAGCCCGGGCGGAGGTGGAAAGATTCTCCTGGGGGCATTTGTGCCCCCATTCCTCCCTGTGAGGGGCACAGAGGATGGTAAGTTAAGGGCTGATGGCCTTCGCAGGTCCATGCAGAGGGTAAAATGCAGCCTGGTCCAGCCCCCTGAGTGTTGGAAGCCTTCCCAGGCTGAGCATAGATGGGTCCCTCAGCACATCTCTTGGATTTCTCCTCTTTGACAACAAATGCTTTCGGCTATTATCTCCTCTGCTTTTTCTTTTTTATTGACTATTTAGCCATCTTTACAATAGAAATAAACAGTAAGTAACAAATACATAACAGAATAAATACCAAATGTCTCCATTGTGTCTAATTTGCAAGACTGTGATGATGACTGTTTGCATACCATTTAGGTTCTAGTTGCTTTGATTGATATTATTTTAGGTGGAGTTTTCCCTGTGGTCACATTGATCATGTATTTGTTAGTTTAAGTGGCAACATAATGGCGCATTGTACGTAAGTATCGTAGTTTAGCCAACCCTTCCCTAACTCTGGGCATTTGAGTTATTGCCAACTGGGGGCTGGTATACAGAGTGCTTCTTTAAAAGTCTCTGCATGGGTTTGTGGGTGTTTTTTTCTTTCTCTTCCTTTCTTTAAATCGACTTATTGCTTATACCTTCCTTAGATGGGGTGGCTAGGGCCAGAGGATGATGCATTTTATGGCTGTTGTTGCTTGCCAAAGAGCTACTAAGCAATTTCAGAGTGCCCCTGCCCTCCCCTTCCACCCCACGGCATTGAGTGTATACGATCTATTAATTGTTGCTCAGTTTAGAGATTTTACCTCTCTTGTTTTGCCCTCGTCCCTGGGAATCAGGATTGGCAAGTGTTATTCTCCATAGTTTACAGTTGAGGGGAGAAACCAGATGGGAACAAGAAGTTGGCCAAAGATCCCCCGTTGCAGGACTGCCGTGCAGCCAACATTTATTGATTAAGCACCCACAGTATGATGGGTAGAACAGAGTTTGCATCCGCAAAGAAACCACAGTCCGGGGAACGTTGTAGGCGCACAACCTGCTTGCGAATCCCAGGGCCGCCACTTACTGACTTTGGGGTCCTCAGCCAGGTACTTACCCTCTCTATTTCCTTATCCAAAAAGTGGGCTGTTGAGAGGATTAAATAAGGAGACAGTATGAAGCAACTGCCACCGTGCCTGGCTCCTAGCAAGTATTCCGTGAGCATTGGTTTCTCTTCCCTTCCCTCAACGGAAGAAGCCAGAAGTGCCAGAGAGAGTAGTCGGGGAGGTGGTCAGAGCCTCAGAGGGGCAGGATCGTGGCTGGGGTCTCCCTTTGCAAGTCTAGAAACTCTGTTTGGGCACCTGGAACGCTAGTGCCCTCCCTGTCCATCCATGCTTTAGCTTGATCCAGACCTCCTGAACACTGACACCGACACAGTACATACACCAGGATGACTCAGCCCCTCGGATCCTGCCTAAGCCAGGGCCAAAGGTGGGCCTCTCAGGGAGCAGCATGGGCCTTGCTCTCAGAGCACCTTGGGTTCAAATCTCAGCTCCACCACTGAATGGCTTTGTGACTTAATCTCATTCTGAGTCTTCTTCCTCATTAGTAAAATGAGACTGATGTCATGAGGCTGTTGTAAGACCTATATTTAAAAATACATTTGGGTTCCTGGGTGCCTCAGTCGGTTAAGCATCTGACTCGGTTTCGGCTTGGGTCACTATCTCATGGTTCGCAGGTTTAAGCCTTGTATCGGGCTCTACAGTGACAGCGTGGGACCTGCTTGGTGTTCTCTCTCTTTCCCTCTTTCTCTGCTCTTCCCACGTGTTCTCTCCCTCTCTCTCTCTCTCAAAATAAAATAAATAAACCTTAAAATAAATAAGAGTAAAAATATGTGTTAAAGGGGAACCTGGGTGGCTCAGTCGGTTGAGCGTCCAACTTTTGGCTCAGGGCATGATCTCATGGTTTGTGGATTCAAGCCCAGTGTTGGCCTCTCTGCTGATAGGCAGAGCCTGCTTAGAATCCTGTGTCTTTCTTTCTCTGCCCCTCCCGCACTTGTGCTCTCTCTCAAAAATAAATAAACATTTTTTTAAATGTGTTAAATACTTTTACAGGGCCTATCTCATTAGGGTAGGTGTTCCATATTCAGTAATTAACGATGTTGTCAGAAATGGCTGCAGTTTGGGGCGCCTGGGTGTCTCCGTTGATTAAGCGTCTGACTTCGGCTCGAGTCATGATCTCGCGGTTTGTGAGTTCAAGCCCCGCGTCCAGCCCTGTGCTGACAGCTCAGACTCTGGAGCCTATTTTGGATTCTGTGTCTCCCTCTCTCCTGCCCCTCCCCTGCTTGCACTCTGTCTCTCTCTCAAAAGTAAACATTAAAAAAAAAAAAAAATTAAAAAAAAAAAAAAACAAAAGAAATGGCTGAAGTCCCACGAGGGAGCAGGTCAGGGTTTGTTCCCAGCTCTGGCAGTGACCGTCATGGAGACATTGCCTCCGTCTTTGGGGCTGAGTTCCTCATCTGTTACGTATTGGCTAAAGACAGGTTTTTTGGATTCTAAGCAAATCTTTAAAATCTTTAAAATCCAGTGATAAGGAAGGAAGGAGAAATATTCAGGCAGTTCCTTACAAAAGCCACAGAGAGAATTTCCTCTGCGGAGAACCCCATCTTTGTGCCTAGAGTGATATTTCTAAGGAAGAGCTGATACAGAGGAACAGGCCCGGGTGTGAATGGACTGGTGTCCTCACAGCCTGGGATGAGTGGACTTCCCCCTGCACACAGAGAAAAACTTGAGCAGGAGAGCAAAGAACAAATGAATTAAATAATTAAACAAACTTCACATCTAGCATATGAACTGGATAGTAAAAGAGACAAGTCGACAAAGCAAATTAAAAATAATTAATTGTGGGGCGCCTGGGTGGCTCAGTTGGCTGGGCATCCGACTCCTAATCTTGGCTCAGGTCATGATCTCAGTTTGTGGGATCGAGCCTTGCTTCTGGCTCTGTGCTCACAGTGAGGAGCCTGCTTGGGATTCTCCCTCTCCCTCTCTCTCTGCCCCTCCCTCCTCACATTCTCCCTCTCCCTGTCTCTCTGTCTCTGTCTCTCTCGAAATAAATAAACTTAAAAATAATAAAGAAAATAAATAAAAATAATTAACTGAAAACAAAAAATTCTCCAATTTTTCACTGTTAATTCATGATGAGCAGTAATAAGAACAAACGAGTTCTGGAACTCCACTGAACTGAACGGATTCTTTGAACGAAGCCTCTCTCTGGGCTGAGGCAGATTCTGCCTGTTGATTTTCAAGAGGACCAGTCCTAATTTCTCACCCATAGGTGAAGTGGCTTTGTAATTCTCCAGGTCCCCTCCCTCCAGGCTGGTGATGGCGTGTTGCAGGTAGAAAGCCAAAGTTGCTGCAGTCCTGGGGAAGCTTTGTTAATGCCCTCACAGGCCCGTAACTTCAGTTCACTGAGTTAAGGGCTTGAGTGAGTCTTTACCCAGACTCCTAGGGTGCAGACCTGGAAAGGACATCAGCCATTGTCTAGACTGGTCCATCCCCTAATTCTATAGAGAAGCCCAGAGAGGTGAGGTGGCTTATTCAAGGACACACAGCTCCCGAGGGCAGGAAGTTCTAAGTTCTGTACCCCACCTTGCCAGCACTTTCCCCCAGTGCTTTATCCCTCACTCCTCCTCTGACCTTTTGAGCTCTGTAATCTTTCCCCTTTCGTTTCCTCCCCTCTGTCCCCTGTTGCCCACAGTGTTTGTCCTGGCAGGTGGTGGCCTTTAGGAAGACTCCGATTTCCTGAGAGACCCTGCCCACCCTGCCTGTGTCTTCTCTGACCCAGGGGGCAGGCTACCTTCAGCACCATGGCCTTTTCATCAAGGTTCGCCTTCTGGGAGCAAAAGGAAAGTTGGGTCTCAAAATCCTTATGCTTTTCCTATGTGCTTGGCATGGTGTGTGCAGGCAGGAGTCTGGCTTGTGGGCAAGGGAGCTTGGGGAGCTAGAGACAGACTGGAGCATGAGCGTGTATTTGGGGACTGGGGAGAATCGCTCTGCTCTGGATGGGCTTCTGTGCTGAGTCATGCTCCTTCTCTGAGCTCCACCTCTGGTAAGCTGAGCTGCCTTTTGTCCCACTGGTGCCCCTCCAAGTTAACCACCCCACACCCTTCCCATCTGCCCCCCTCCCCCCCCCCCACGGGCTGCTCTGACTCACCGCTGGGAACGTGGGCCGCTGTGGGGGGCCGCGGGGGATGGCGTTGGTTCTGAGGCTTCTGGAACTGGGTCCCCCCTGGTCTGGGGACTGTGGTGGGCAGAAGGAAAGGAGCCAAGGGTTGGGAGCCAGGCCAGTTGGCTGCTTGGGTTCCAGAGGGTGATTCAGGCTGCCGACCTGGGCGTGCCTTTGTGCTGTGCACAGTCCCCAGCTGGGCAATGACCTGTAACAGACAGAGCCCTTGGTTGGGGGGGCAGTGGGGGAGGCCGTGAGTCAGCCTCAGGCTAAATCCAGAGCTGAGCTCAGAGCTGGGCCTAGTGTCCCAGACCTTTCAGGGGGCGGCCAGTATTTCCCCCAGTGCCTCACCACTTGGGCGGGACACTTGGGGTCCTAAGCTCGCATCACTGGAGGGAGGACAGAATTGGAGCCGGTGGCGGACACGGAGTGGACTCGGAATCTGGGCCATCCCTGAGCCCAAGCTAATAGCACCGCGTGCAGTAATGAGCTTGTCTGTGTGGTTTGTGAACACTTGCTGCTCCTCTAACCTGTGTGCCCAGGAGCTAATGCATGGTGTGACCTTGGGGGTGTGGGGTGGTGTGAGGGATAGGCACCGGGGGTGGGGGCGGCAGGTGCAGACCCAGTCTCTCCCACTCCTCCTCATTCCCTCTCCACCAGCCCCTCCCTTCCCTTTATCTGCTCCAGTCCCAATTTCTAAAGTAGTAGAGCGCACTCTGATGAATAATTGCCATTTTCCCCCTGTCCGTAACAGTGTGAGCTAACTTTGAAGCTTCAGCCCATTGAAAATAGCTCAGTAGACAAGTCGCAGCTTTAAAACTTCAGCGTTCATCATGCTGGTCAGTGCCCCTAGGCACTGCTAATTAGAGCTCAAAAGTAGCCAAAGACTCCCCCTCCCCCCAGGGGGACAATTAACATGATTCTGGAAACGTTTCTAAAGATCTTTTCCATCAGGAATTGAGGACTCCTTCCAGTGCTTTTATCCCACTGTGCCCGGAAGGAAAGGCATGTTGAAGACGTGTAGAGCTGCTCACAGACCTGCCTTTTTCCCATAGTCCTAAGTGACTGGGAAAAGAAGAGAAACGAAGTCCATGAGGCATTGTCTGAGCTTTTCCCAACTCTGCTCCTGCCCTCTAGCTCCCGGGCTGAGCCCAACCTCCTGGCCAGAACAGCCAGAGCTCAGGCATCTCTCCCTCTAAATTCTGCCCCCAACCTTGGGGTTCCCTCCCTCAGCTGCACGGTTAGCAGTTTTGTGGGTCTGAGGTTGGCAAAATATCTGGCCTCCCTGCCTCTGCCCCATTTCCTGTCCCCAGTCCAAGCTCAGCTGTGTGGCTGGGAAGGCATTCAGGCTCTGGGCCAGGGGCGATCACAGGGACCTAAAAGCAAGTTGGAGCCAGCCTGGTAAGGGCCACCCATTCTACCTCCGTTGGCCCAGTAGGGCTCCCACCCTGGGGTTGTTCCCTCCTTAGTCACTAGGTCAGGAGCCTCTTATTCAGACCACTGCTCGTCTGAGCTGGGAATGACTCTTGCAGTTGAGCATGGGTTGAGTTAGCTGGACCTTTCCGTCCACCCTGTAACCAAGGCCATGATGGCACTCTTCAGACCGCCCAAGTGGGCCACGTGACTGGTGGCCGACGGCAAGGGTACCTGATCCCGCTATTCATTCTTGAAGTTGTCACTGGACAGTTTTGACCGCAGCGCAGGGTATCCGTTGCTCATGTCCCTCACCCCAGTACTCCCAAATGCGCAGGAACTCTGCCTGCTTGGGAGGGAGGGCCCCTCGGATGTTTTCCTCCTGTGCTTTTAATGCTCTTTCCTGCCCTGACCTGCCAGTGACTTCTTTGTCTGCTCCCTCAGGTTAAAGAGGAGGACAAAACTCTGCCGAAGCCTGGCCCCCCTGGCAAGGAGGAAGGGGCTGTAAGTGTTTCTCTGAGCCCCCAGTGCGTGTGCCCGGGTGGGTGTGCCTGCCCGCCTTCGCCTAGTCCGTGAGGCGGTTCTGCGGACCAGGCAGGCATGGCAGGTGCCCCTTCGTCTCTGGGTGGCCAGAGGGAGTGCCACTAAAGGGGCAGAAAGCTCAGCATGTGTGATGCCAACCTCTGGGGTGCGCGAAGGAGATGGGAACACCGAGGCGCTTTGGACACCTCCCCCGGCCCCTCTCTTTAGTTCCTACCTTTAGCTCTGGTTTTCTGGACCCTCTGGGGCTGGAGAGTCCTAGGCAGGCAAACTCTTAGGCTGGGGAGCACCAGAGGAGAGCTCAGCTGTTGGGACTCTTCGTCCTGCTCTGGTGACACAAGACCGGCACAGGGAGGGATTTCACTGCAGCTGTTTTGTCTCTTCCCAAGACCCTGTCAGCTGCTTGGTGCGGGTGACCTGGAGGCAGGCTCTGGCTGCTTGGTGCCCCCAGCTTCTCCCCCAGGTCACTCTGCCTCGAGATAGAGACCCTGAACAAAGCTGGACTCTTTTCAGGCAAGAAAAGAGAGACAGTTCCAGAATAGCCAGGTCTAAAGACGTGTAGTTAGGAGAGGGCCGCTCTTGGCACAGGGGGCAGGAGTGCGGGGGCCCTGGGGCAGAGCTGGGTCACAAAGCGGATCCGGGCTTCATTACCCCAGATGGTGCCTGTCCCAGTTCCCCCACTTCCTCGGATGGAGGTTTGATTAGCCAGACTCTGTGGCTTCCACCTGATGTGTAATTAATCCTGCCAGGTTAGCCAGTGATTTCAAAGGGGTCTGTTTGAGATATGCTGGGGAGGGGCCCGGGAGTATCCAGATACTCCAGAAAATTACACGTGAAGTGCTTAGAAGACTTCCCGGCACATAATAAACACTGTGTGTTAGCATCATCATTGTCACCATCTTCAGTCGGGGGGATGGGAGGAGAGCCAGAAGAGGGAGGAGAAGGGAGCAGGAGCCGGCAGCCGGGGCTGCTAGCCAGCTCCGCAGTGCCCTGGCATGCCATGGAGCACTCTTGGTCCAAGAGGTTGAGGGAGAGGCACCTTCAAGCCCTCCTCTCCCCACCCCGGCATCAGGGCCTCTCTGTAGCTGAGGCCCAGACTGAGGTTGCTTGGGTCAGCCCTGTTCAGGACGTGCCAGAGGTCTGCCCACTCTGAGTATCTTCCTGCATCCAAGGAGAGATGGCAGCCAGACTTGTAGAGCCCAGGGCCCAGGTAGACCCTGGAACCAAGGTCATTGTTTTGCGGAACAGGGACTCAAACATAGCCCATTAGTGGCAGGGCATTGCCGGATCAGCAAGGAGCCCCCAGGTTGACCTTGCTCCCCCAGGCAACGTGGCTGGCTTTGCAGGAAACTCTGCCCTACTATTAGCCAGCCTGGCTTTCCTAGTGGCTGTCCCTTGGGACCGCAGACAGTTCCCACCAGTGTTGGGGGAAGGGTAGGCACATTAGGCAAAGTGTGCCAGCACGCTCCAGGCGGGTGCCAGAGGCTGGGAGCCTGGCTGAGCCAGGGCCCCAGCTCCAGGGCAGAGTGGATCTGTGGTCACTTGAGTGCTTTCCCCTTTGTGGGCCCCAGCTCTCTCCTCTTCATCCTATTACTCTGTGCACACATACCCTGGGAGCCAGGAGGCCTCCAGCCCTGGGGAAGGTGGCAGGAGGAAAGCTGTAGAGACTTGACAGAGCAGCCCGAGGTACAAGCTTCCCCTCCGGCCCGCACTGGGTTTCTGCAGGCCTGAGAGTGGGGTGCGGGGTAGACAATGGCCACAAATCAGGGGAGCAGGAGGGAGGAAGCGTGGCATGTCCAGGGGCCAGGAGTTGCTCCCCAACCACTGTTTCTGCTGGGATTGGTAGGTTCTGGGTCTGATGGCCCAGAAAGCACAGTGATAGAAGGACCGGGGACCACAAAGGCAGAAAGCCCCAGAGGGAGGCCCAGGATTGATGGCAGGAATTGGTGGTTTGACCTCTCCATGCTCCATCTCTGCTGTTGTTTGGGCCGCGAGGGAGTGGGCTCACCTGGATTGGGGCTTGGTTGCTGCCCTGACATCGGCCAGTAACTCTGGGACACTTCATGGGCCTCCGGGCACTGTATGCTGGCATCTCACAGCTCTGTGCTAAGGCTACGGATAGACAGCAGGTGACTGCAGTCCCTGCTTGTGCTTTGGGAGAGAGAGAAGCCAAACTTTGAGATGCAATTGTCCTATCTAGAAGATGCGATGAAGGCTTCCCGGTGTAGCCTCTTGGAGCTATGTGTTGTTTACATGGACGAATGGAAGGTCTGTTCCATCCAGGGCGAGGCGTGAGGTCTCACTTCCTCTGCATGGGGTGGGCAGGGACACAAGGGCCGATGCTAATGTCTACCTGTGTTTGTGTGACTGCAGCTAGAGGGCAGCTCAAAGGACAGCAGGGGTCCATCTAGGAGTCCTCAGCCTCCTACCAGCCCTGTACCGTCAGAGACTTCCCAGAGAGCCAAGAGCCCTGCACCCACACTCGCCATGAATGGCCTGGGGGCTGCCTCAGCAGAAGGCCCAAGTGAGGAGGCCCAGGGCCTGTCCCGGAAGAGAGTGGCAAACGCAGTTAGGAAGGTGGTGAGCAAGGTGCTGCCTGGTGAGGAGCCTGGGAGTGCCAAGGAGCCTTCAAGCAGAGGGGTCAGGTCCCCTGAGCACCCAGCTCGAGGCAAGAGGGGAGAAAAGGCCCCTGGTCCCAAGCCACCACCTCCTCCACCTCCCCCTCCTCCACCTAAGCCTGAAGCAAAGAAGGAGGCAGCCAAGGATGAGCTCTCTGTGGGTCTACGGAGCCTGATGTCTCGGGGCAGGGCCAAGGACCACAAGCCCCGCGGCAGGCAGTCTCCTGGGAAGGGGGAGAAGCCCTCCAGCCAGGAGCCAGGCTCCTCAGGGAAACCAGGCTCCCCGGCCAAGCCTGGAATCCCGGAGAAGCAGTGCTCCCCTGCCCCACCGGAAGAGCTGGCGGACCCGGGCTCCGCTGGCCCGAAGTCGAACCTGACTGGATTGCCGCAGTCCAAGTCACCAGCCCCTGACGTGCAGCAGGAGGTACCCGAGTGTATCACTAACCTCCCACGCCCTCACCACCCTCGTTGGAAGGCCAGTCACCCTCGCAGCCAGCTTCCCCGGGCCTCCTCAACCCGCCCGCATGACTGAGAAGCTGGGCCTGGCCCTTGTGCCCGTGGTGGGGCTGCATGGCTTTTCCTTCACTGAACACCAGAGTCCGTGGCGGCCCCTGCTCTGGGATGGGCCCTGCTAACCAGCATGCTGCTGTTCCTTCACATTCCTGTGTGGGATTGGGGCCTGGTCCCAGGCTGCGTGGTGTTGGCCGAAGCCTCCAGATTCCCAAGCAAGGGTCGGAGTCTTAGCAGATCAGTGCTAGGGGAGAAGGAGACTTTCTGAAGTCAGGTGACCCGTGTTCACATCCCCGGCTACTCACCCTCTGTGGGATCTCAGCATGGTCCCATCGCTGACCCTTCTTCATCTGCCACGTGGGGATGGGACAGGTCTGATTCCCCCTCTGAAGCCCTTGGGGCCAGAAGTATTTTGCAAGTTCATAATTTCTGTATTTTAGAATGTCATACATAGCGAGCAGCAACCTCTAACCAAAGGTAAATATTTTCGTAGCAAAATCTATGTTCACACTGCAGGGGGATAGAATACAAAGAGTTTTGGCGATCAAAATAGTTAAGTAAGAAATCGTTTGGGGCAGGGGGGGGTGGAGGGGGCTTTTGGATTTTGGAGTTGCAAGCAAGGGATAATCCCAGCTTTGAAGGGTCCTGTGAAGATTAGGAATGGTACAGTGCTCCCCCGAGCCTAGTCCCTGGCGTGGCGGGTGCTTCATAAATGACAGCATGGATAGCGATGCTGGTAACAGGAGTTTTAATGCCATCATTGCCATCACTTCCTTCTTCAGGCCTGGCCAGCAGTCCTCTCTGACAGCAGGATTCCTGAGGGAGCCCTAGGCCTGGGTGGCAAAGGGGAACCAGAGGCCCCCTTTGGACCTGCGGACCCGCCTGTCCCCAGAGTACCCTCTGAGTGGGATAGGAAGCTGAGAGGCAGAGGGGAGGACCTTGGAAGGTGATGCCTACATGATTGGTCCTCTGGCCAGGGACAGTTCCCTTCAAACTTCCCCATTTTGTGGACCCTTCTGAGGCCTCATGAGGTGTAGGAGGGAGGAGTCAAGTTTCACCACTGCTTCTCCCACCTGTTGCAAGCTCTTCTGGCTAGAAAGGGGGGGGCGGGGGGAGGGGGAAATGGGAGTAGAGCAGCCTAGAGGCCCTCTCTGCCGATGACCTCCTGGGACTCCCAAGGTCCCAGAACCTGCCAGGTTCCCCGGTCCACTCCTCCTGGGTTTGGCAGAACTTCGAGAACAGGAGGCTGCAGCTGTCCCAGCCCTGCCGGCCTGCTCTTCATGAAGCAGGGAAATCAGTCCTGGCACACGGGAGTTGGCAGGGGTGTTTGAGCCTCCCGGGAAGGCTGTGAGGTGTACTGTCAGCCCCTGAGTAGAACCTATAAGTAGCCAGAGAGAGTCATGTGCCTGTTCCCTGGCTTGGCTGCCTTCCCTCCGGCTCCCCGTCGCTCTCACTAGGGTGGAGTTGAGGGGCTGAGATGTGCCCTGAGCTGAAGTTCAGCCACCTGTCACCTGGGCCTGGGGCAGGGGCCAGAGGGTGTGTGGGAGAACAGGGTCATCCTAGTGCTGAAGTAGTTAGGACTGTGAGAAGAAATAACCCCAGAATTTCCTCCCCCCTCCCCATAGGATAATTTAAAAACTCAAGTTGGGGGCTGCCTGGGTGGCTCAATCAATTAAGCGTCCGATTCTTGATTTCAGCTCAGGTCATGATCTCCAGTTCGTGAGTGTGAGCCCCACGTTGGGCTCCAAGCTGAGATTACTGAACCTGCTTGGGGTCCTGTCTCCCTCTCTCTCTGCCCCTACCCCGCTTGCGTGCTTTCTCTTTCTCTCTCTCTCTCTCTCTCTCTCTCTCTCTCTCTCTCCCACCCTCCCTCTCTCTTCCTCTCTCAAAATAAATAAACTTAAAAAAAAAAAAAAAAAGACAGCTCAAGTTGGTGCCTGGCTTGCCTCCCTGACCCTACTCCACCTCCCCACTGGGTCCCAGTGGCTTCCTAGGCTAGAAGCTTGGCATGCCGTGCCCCCCACTCCTCCCCAGGCCAGGACTAACAGTGGTTTAACCTCTAGGCAGGAGCTGCCGCTGAGGTCCAGCTGACCCCCGCAGAGGAGGCCCACCAGCGCCTTGAGAGGATCTTCACAACTCCTGTAATGCCACCTCACGTGTATGGTTCCCAGGCCAGGGGGGACGGGGGGAGCACCTGAATATGGAAGGATGGCTCCATGGCAGTCTGGGGGCCCTCACGTGGGCTTCTCACCTGAAGAAATGAGAGAAGGGCTCTGCAGAGGGTCTGAGCACAGTGAGGCCTGTTCCTCTAGGGGACCCAAGGCCCTGTGCCGGTGGGAGGGGGCCCTTCGTGGCTGTGGATCCAGCCCCCATCTCTGGCCCCATTCTCTTGTCCTGGAGAACATGTCTTGGCACCAGGGCCTGGTGGACGGTGAGGCAGAGAGCTGACTCTCCCCATTTTTGATGCATTGGCTTTTCAGATGCAGGTGGGGCCGGTTAACTCCTTGTTTATTCCTTATAGGCAAGGTCCAAGGTCTTGCTGGGTCCCCTTCCTCTTCAGAAAGGTCTTTAAGTAACTAGACAGAGGGGCACCTGGGTGGCTCAGTTGGTTAAGCATCTGACTTCAGCTCGGGTCATGATCTCACGGTTCATGAGTTCAGGCCCCATGTCGGGCTCTGGACTGACAGCTCAGAGCCTGGAGCCTGCTTCGGATTCTGTGTCTCCCTCTCTCTGCCCCTCCCCCGCTCAACTCCATCTCTCTCTCTCTCAAAAATAAATAAATACAAATTTTTAAAAAAGTAATCAGACAGAAAAAGAGAGGCAAAGTCTGGCCAAAGGGTCTACCGACAGTCCCTTGGTTCTTGGGCAGGTTGCAGATGGAGTGCTGCCTCTGCTTGTAGTGTGCCCTTCTAGGAGTGGTGCAGGGGTGCAGTGGGGGGTTGAGGAAAGGGTCCCAGACTTGGGGCTGATAGTGGTCTTGTTCCATGAGATTTGCCCTATGGTCTTGTTCTGTGCAGGAGTGACAGCTCTGATGTGTTTGGAGGCCAGATAGAGGGGAGCTAGGCTGGCCAGGGCCCTGGAGAAAAGGCCAGAGCCACCCAAGGGGCCCGGGCCCTGGGTGTGGTGAGGTGGCCTGGCAAGCACACGGAAGAGGAGCCTAATTCAGAATGCACTGGATGTCCCACCCGGGACAGACTATGGCCGGAGGCAGAGTGGCATATTCATGCCCAGGCCACAGTGAATGACTTAACAGAGCAGCTACTCAGAAGTCTGTTGATAGCAAGTGTCTCTTCACCATGCCGGGCCCCGCATTCCTGGTCTGGCTTCTCCTTGACTGGACACAGTTGACCTGCCCAGGCCAGCTTCCCATCCTGGCGCTAAGTTCCTCCAGCCTCCACCCTGCACCTTGGGCAGCTGGAAAGTGCCCGCCCGCTTGGCCCAGAGTGCTTGCTGAAGGGTTCATGCCAGTGGTCTACTCATCTTCACCCCTCTTTTTCTTTCTCTCTTCTTTGCTTGCTGCTGGCAGCTGGACCCTGAGGCCGCCTCTCCTGCCCACAGCCAGGTAGGGTGCTCCTGCCCCCTTCAGGAGCCCTCCGCTTCCTCCAGTGACCGCCTTCCACCCCTGGCCTGTACCTGGGCTGGCGTCTGTGCTCGGGCCTCATGCTGGAGTGTAAGGCCTCTTTTCCCTTCCGGCTCCCACCCTGTATCTGGGGGGATCCTTGGGGGAGGCGGTGCCAGAAGTTTGAAATGGGGCTGTTCTGTGTCAGGCCCTTGGGAGGTGTCTAGTCTGAGTGCCACCACTTGAGTTTGGACTTTGGCACCTGGGTTTTAACCACTGGAACCCAAGGGCCTGGCAAGAGTTTTGGTTTCTAGGTGTTTTAATTCCTCTTACTCTGGGTAGAGAAAGCTGAAAGGCTGAGCCCCTCCCACCTCCCACCCTCCTTCCCAAGCCAGAAGATGTGGCATTCTTTGGCTCCACCTGCTGGCCAATTTGGGAACCTACCTTTGAATTAGCTCTAAAGGATTCGTTCTAGGCCAGGACCCTGTGATGTCCCCTTCTTCATCAGGTTCCAAGCATCTGACCCGTAGAATGTGTCCAGTCGAGATGAACGTTTAACCTATATCATGTGATTTGGAAAGAAAGAAAACATTGATTTTTTTTTATAAACTTACATTTCTTCAAATATAAAAAACTAGCCTTTTTTTTTTTTCATGTCTTCATTTAACAATTTAAAATGTTGCCAGCCCCATAGTGGGTCTCCTGTTTGAAGGGTGATTTCCCTGGTCATGATTCCCAGAGCCTGGGGGCCACGCGTAGCCTTCTCTCTCCAACGGGGAAGGGCAGTCAGCGAGGAAGAGGAAGTTATCTGAACCCAGAATCCAACCTGGGAGTAGAACCCAGATCTCTTTTTCGTTCAGCTCCAAGAAATGTGACAAAGAAAATATTTACTATGTTTTCTTATCCTTTCCAATCCCTCACACAGGGGGTCAGTATCAGAGCAGCGTCTGTACCTCGGCCTCAAGTCTTGTGAGGGTGGGGGACTCTCAGAGACTGATGGTGGCTCACAGCTGTTCCAGTGCCCAGCCATGTGGCATACAAGTCTTTTGCTGTGTTTGGCAAAACACTGCTGCACTTCTGTGCCCCCCTCATATGTCTGGCCATGCTATTTTATGGCCTTGGCCTTCTGAGGAGGCATGGAGGAGGAGTGGAAAGGCTGGCGTGTACATCTGGGCACTGCTTCTTGCCCAGCAGGGCATCCTCTGGAGGGAAGACCAGGCCGAGACTAGGATTTAGGACCCATATATCACTTTGCAGTAAAAAGTCCACAGTAGACACTTCTCGGGTCTTGAGGAAGTGCCCTTTCCCACCTCGAGACAGAGGCTGGGCATGAGAGGTCACAGTAGCAGTGGGCGTTGGCTCAGGGAGAGGGGTGTGGGCTCAGCACACCAACCCTACAGGGGAGGTGGGGAAGAGGGTGGCTGAAGGCAGAACCTGTTGGTTTGCTTTCCTACAGTCTACTCTCCTCAGGGCTCGGGTTCTGAGTGTCCCCGTCCTTCCAGACCCTCAAGGCTGGCATGGTTCCTAACTCTGTGTCCTTGTCCTCGGGGCTCCTCAGACCCATCCCCATCCCCTGGCTTCCCCACCTTCTTCTTCTGACACTTCCAATGTCCCCTGTTCTGTGTCTGCCACCCAACTGTCCCCCTTACCAGGTGGCTCATCTGGAAGCACTTCCCCTCACGTGTCTCTTCTCTTCTGTCCCGACTGTTTTCCAGAGCAAGGTCTAACTATTTATTACCCCCCCTTCCTCTGATAGGTGAAGACAGAAGAGCAGATTGCAGCTGAGGAGGCCTGGTATGAGACAGAGAAGGTGTGGCTGGTCCATAAGGATGGCTTCTCTCTGGGTGAGTCTGGGGAGGCCCAGGGTGCAGATGCCTGGGCCTCTCAGGTTTCCGGGCTGGGTGTGCCTTCTGGGTCTGGTGAGGCCTGGGTGGTGAGTGAGGAGAGGCTAGTGATAAAGTAGGGAAGAGACAGGACCACAAAGGACCTGAAGAGGGTGGCAGAGGCTTCCCGGGCCTGTGTCTGACTGTCTGTCCCCGCTCTGTAGGCAGTCAGCTCAAATCTGAGGAGCTCAGCTTGCCAGAAGGCAAGGTGCGTGTGAAGCTAGACCATGATGGCGCCATCTTGGATGTGGACGAGGATGACGTGGAGAAGGTTTGCAGGTGGAGGGCACAGGAAGTGGGCTGGGCAGGGCAGGCCTGTCCACTGGCAGTGCCGACAGATTCTGCTTCTTCAGTGCCTGCCTGCCTGTCCTATCACACAGGCTAATGCTCCCTCCTGCGACCGTCTAGAAGATTTGGCCTCGCTGGTGTACCTCAATGAGTCCAGCGTCCTCCACACACTGCGCCAGCGCTATGGTGCTAGCCTGCTGCATACATACGCTGGCCCCAGCCTGCTCGTCCTCAGCCCCCGTGGGGCCCCTGCCGTGTACTCTGAGAAGGTGCGGCACCCACCAGGCGACCATGCTGCCCCATGGACCCACCCACACACTACCTACCCTACCTTCCCTGGCTTTGCTCCTTCCCTTTGGCATCCCACTGGGCTCTTGTCCACTCTCACAGTTGAACTTGGAGCCGTTTCAAGGGGTGGGGACATGAAGCCCTCCCCGTAACCTCTAACAGAGGCCGGGACTGTGCTAGTATCTGCATTTCTATGCAAGGCCTTAGCCTGGGAATCCCTCGACAACCCTTGCCCCGACAGTGAAAGGCCCAGAAAGATGTGGACCTTGGGGGTGAGGACTGTCCAAGTGTGACCAGCTAAGAGCCTGCCCCTTCCCGCCCTCCCCCTCCCACCCAAGGTGATGCACATGTTCAAGGGGTGTCGGCGGGAGGACATGGCACCCCACATCTATGCCGTGGCCCAGACCGCATACAGGGCAATGCTGATGAGCCGCCAGGACCAGTCTATCATCCTCCTGGGCAGCAGCGGCAGTGGCAAGACCACCAGCTGCCAGCATCTGGTGCAGTACCTGGCCACCATCGCAGGCACCAGTGGGAACAAGGTGTTTTCTGGTGAGACAGGCCACCTGGAAAAACCGAGAGGGGCTGGGGATGGAAGCGCCTCGTAGGCGTCAGCTTTGTTCTCCCTGGCTTCTCTGTGCCCTCAGGCCCCCTCTGTCCCTGGGCAGTCTGGCCTGAGTGACTCTGAGCCTTTGTGCGCTGGGGGAATAGGCCCTGGGCAGGAGGCTTTCCTGATGGCCCCTGGGCCTCTGGAGGCTTTCCTGATGGCTCCTGGGCCTCTGGAGGCTTTCCTGATGGCCCCTGGGCCTCTGGAGGCTTTCCTGATGGCTCCTGGGCCTCTGTTCTACAGCAGAGAAGTGGCAGGCTCTGTACAGCCTCTTGGAAGCCTTTGGGAACAGCCCCACCATCATGAACGGCAATGCCACTCGCTTCTCCCAGATCCTCTCCCTGGACTTTGACCAAGCTGGCCAGGTGGCCTCAGCCTCCATCCAGGTGAGAGGACACTCAGGGTAGTTAAGAGACTGGCTGCCTGGTTTCAGGCTCCCTCCTGTGCCTTATTTTCCCGGGATTCTACCCAGGATCCCCTCCAGCAGGGATGGTGTGCTCCACCCCGAGCTGTCACCATTCTGCCCCCGCCGTATCTTCTGCCCCCCCCCCCCCATGCTTCTTGCCCCAGGTGGCTCCTGGCTCAGCTTCCTGCCCAACCCTGGGGTTGGCTGTACCCTACTTCTGGGGCCCTGGCCCTGTGTTCAGGGGTTTCTCTCAGGCTAATTTCACCCAAGTAAGACTTGCTTGTCAATAAAGTAAGTTCCAGCCAAAGCTGGTCCCCTTCCATGCTAAATGAAATATTTTTCCACAAAGTGCCCAGCTCCCTGAGAAGACTGTGCCTGGGGGCTGGGCAAGGCACCAAGGCCCCTCTGTGAGCTGGGCCTATCTCCTCCCCCCTGGCTTTGGTTTGTGCCCCAGGGTTGACCCTGTGGTGATCTGGCCTCTGGTTGAGAGTAAGCTGTACCTGCTTGCTCCCATGGGCCTTGTTCTTTCCGGTGTGGGGTGGAGAAGCTTGACCCGGCACCACCCTCCTTGCCCATACCCTCTATGCTGTGCCATAGACAATGCTACTGGAGAAGCTGCGTGTGGCCCGACGCCCAGCCGGTGAGGCCACCTTCAACGTCTTCTACTACCTGCTGGCCTGTGGGGATGGCACCCTCAGGTGAGATGGGACAAAGGAAATCGGGGAGGGTGCTCTGGGTTCTAGCTCACTGATGGCTCCTGGACCTTGTCACTTGACTGCATCCCATACCGTTTGTTTATCGTACGCTTGCTACATGTTAGGCTCTGAGGTAACTGGGGGTGGTGAGATGAATGAGCCATGGGCTGAACCCCACAGGAACTCCTGGGTCCCGGGCACAGAGTCCTGGCTATGTGTGAGGGGCACAATTGATGCTCCCGTGTTCCCAGGGTCGAGCTATGACCTCTGCTACACCAGGTCTGCAGAGGAAAGCACCTCAAGATGCAGGTGGTCAGGGACTTGCCTATAAGTCACACAGCTAATGTGGGGCTGAGCTGTTGAGTTCATACTGGAGCCGAAAGCCCGGGCCTTTTTCTGTGCCCTCCAAGCTGGGCCTCCTGCCCCCCATGTTGGCTCATCTACCAGGCTTTTCCCTTTAGACCTTCAGACTTGCTGTCTTTGTTCTTTGAAAAAAAGGATTAATGATAAGGCTGAGCAAGCAACCCCAGGACATTATCCTCCTTAACTCTTCTTGTAGCTGAGAGCCTGGTCTCTGTCCTGGCTGGACTCGCGCTTCAGGCAGATTCCTGGCTCTCTTTCAGGGGTCTGTCTGGACACTCTCCCCAGAGCATCTCTGACGACCTGTCCTAGGGAGGTTGGTGCTCTGACCAGGCCTTCAGGCCAATTAGGGAAGGCGGCAGCAGCTGGCCTGACAGTAGGGCGTGACGGGCAGACAGGACTGAGAGTCTGGAAGCTGAATCTGTCTCCACCCTGGTAGGGAGATGGCCTTGGCATGGGGACCAAGCACTGTGCTGATGCCTCATTTGTACCCCTAGGACAGAGCTCCACTTGAACCACTTGGCAGAGAACAATGTGTTCGGGATTGTGCCACTGGCCAAGGTGAGGGGCCTGTGGGGACTAGGTTGGCAGTCCTGGGCCTTGGGAGCAGGGGAGTAGGGGAAGTGACCTGGAGAACCCCACGGGAATAGCAGGAGCCCAGCCCCAGCTGGGCAGCTCTCACCAGCCCTGCCCTCCCCGAGGGTCCAGAAGCATGGGGGTATGCCGGGAGGGACAGCGCCCCCCCCCCCCCCCCCGAGGTGCAGTGCCAGCGTCCCCTCCTGTCCCTGCAGCCTGAGGAGAAGCAGAAGGCGGCTCAGCAGTTCAGTAAGCTACAGACCGCCATGAAGGTGCTGGGCATCTCCCCAGATGAACAGAAAGCCTGCTGGCTCATCCTGGCTGCCATCTACCACCTGGGGGCTGCAGGCGCCACCAAAGGTAACCCGCAACGGGTCCCAACAGCCTGGCTTGTTGCCCGGGAGAGCTTGTGGAGGCCCTGCCACTCGCGGTTTGTCCTCACCCAGCACAGATGTGTCTGTTATCACCCTCTGTTGCGTGTGCCTCTTCCCAGTCTCCCACGTCAGAACAGGAGGCTCTGATGCCCAGAGAAGGATCTCTGCCCCTGGACTTGGATGGCAGTAATGCGGAGCACTGTGAAGAGTTGGGGGGGGAGGGGCAGGATTCGGAAGCTGAGGGGAAAGAGAAGGGCCCTAAGTCCGAGCAGTCCCCTTGGAATAACTCTGCTTCTTGTTCCCTTCCTGACAGAGGCCCCCGAGGAGCAAGCCGGTAACTGACCTTGGCCCCTCCCTGGGGTGTAGGGGCCACCTTGTCCCATCTTGGTGCTTGCCCTGGGCTCTGTCTGGGGGCTGGGCTTGTTCTGTCACAATGGAGGGGACTGGCCTGGGAGAAGCCCCAGGTTGAGGGGGGAGAAGGTGCCTGCCGGCTGTGAGGTTTCTTGGAGTCCCAGGCATAGCTGCTTCTACTTGTGTTGCCTCCAGATCCTGGGGCCTCTCAGGATGCCCTCCTCGGGGCTTGGATGGGGTAGGGTGGGCCTGCTTCTTGGGGCTTTCCCAGGCCAGTTTTCTCTGAGTCTTCCCTTTTCTTCACTGGTTTGGTAGAAGGCATCGCTTCCTCTTGCATATCCAGGTGGGGGCCACTAGGGGGCGGCAGGCACCGTGGTAACGAATGGGCTGTTGCTTCCGCACTTGAACTTGGGGCTTGTGAATGGCTAGAGCTTGGTCTGGCTTGGAAGAACTCTGCTGCCTTCTGAGATTACCTTGACGGCTGGGCACTCTGAGCACCTCTTTGCCCCTTTCTCCCCTTTCTCCGAGGGATGCTGCCTCTGAACAGCCTCTCGGGCTTTGGCTTCGTGTTCCTCTGGGATGTGAAGAGCCCCAGGCTGCTCAGCAGGAGCGAGAAAGCACTGGTGGGCGGGTGGGTGCATGGAGGAACAGGCGTTCAGGTGTTAGGTTCCTTATGATCCCAGCAGGTGGCATCCCTGCCAAAGAGGAAGCAGGCTCTGAGTTAAAGAAGTTGTCTCCAGACTGCGTAGGTGGGCAGGCGGGTAGGCGTGTGGCTGTGTCTTGAGGAAGTTCTTTTGCTCTGAGGCGGTGACAAGCCCAGGTTTCCTATAACCCTGTACTGCACGCGGAGAGCTCCGGGTGTGTGTCAGCAGGGTCTGTTACCTCCTCAGAGCTTCCGGTATTTCCCAGAGGGTGTGTGTATGTGTGTGTGTGTGTGTGTGTGTGTGTGTGTGTGTGGTGTCTTTGTAGGTCTCTATGTGACAGCGTGATTGCATCCATGAACACACTCCCTTGAGATGGTGTGTGTGCACATGTGTGTATTTTTGTGTCTCGGAGTCTGAATGTGGTTATGTTCTCTTGCCTGCTCATCCTCACAACCCCCCACCCCCCATGGTCCCTTCCCGTGGGCCTGGCGGGCTCAGCTGATGACTGTTTGCTAACACGCTGTTTTTCTTTGCATGCTGCATGCTGGTCCTTTGCCTTACAGAAGCTGCTGAAGGTAAAACCTTGTTTCTTGTTAGCTTTCCCTAATTGCTGTGATTAGACACATGTTGGCTGAGGCGCGACTGTCTGCGTGGGCTGTTCCCTTTCCCTGGCAGCTCTTTCCACTTCCCCACTGGTGGGCCATGGGTGGGTGTTTGTGGTCTCCCCCAGCAGACGCCTGGAAGTAAGGGAGAGGGTATTCTTGGAAGGGGGAGGCACTGGTACTCCCCCGTGATGTGTCCCCCACAGGCACAGGTGGTTGTGGTGCTCATTAGAGATGGGCTGGCTCCTCCTCGGACCGCCCCACCCCAAGTTGGTACCCCTGAGGCCAAGTCTTCTAAAAGCGATGGTCAAAGCTGCCTGGGCGCCCTCTGGCGGCGGCAGCCTGGAGTTACCTCCTCTTTTAGGACCTGCTCATTCTCACTAGGGCAGGGGACCCAGGAAGTGCTTGCGGGCAGCTGCTGGCCGTCCCTGTTTTGCCTAAAGCCCTTCTGGTGTCATCAGGGCTGGTGTTTCCTCCAGAAGATGTTCACTCCCCAGTTGTTGGCCATGGGAGCCAAAGGGCCCCATGGTCATCAAGTGGACTAAGGAGAAAGACCCAAGATGCCAGATCCTTTTTTCTACCCCATAGCTGGGCGCAAGCAGTTTGCCCGCCACGAGTGGGCCCAGAAGGCCGCATACCTGTTGGGCTGCAGCTTGGAGGAGCTCTCCTCAGCCATCTTCAAGCACCAGCACAAGGGTGGAACCCTACAGCGTTCCACCTCCTTCCGCCAGGGCCCTGAGGAGAGCAGCCTGGGAGATAGCACAGGTACCATGGGACCCTTGGCTGGTAGATGTGATTGGGAGGCCTCATCCGGGGCTCGTTGCAGTCTTCTCTGGCGTGGGGAGACTGCTGGGGTGAATAGGTGCTTCCATCAGAGGAAGAGGCCCAGCCCCAGGGCCCCATGCTGACTTGACCCGGGGTGGGTAGAGAGCATACCCCGTGGGGATTCCCAGGGGGCAGGAGGTAGAGATGATGCTCTTGCCCCACAGGCCCCAAACTGAGTGCACTGGAGTGCTTAGAGGGCATGGCGTCTGGCCTCTACAGTGAGCTCTTCACCCTTCTCGTTTCCCTGGTGAACAGGTGAGTGCCAGGCAGGGCCCAGGAGCTGACCAGCTTCCTGCCGTGACAAAGGTGGGAGTTGACTGATACCTCTGTGCTGGTGTGATTGCTGAGGTGGAGCCATTCTACGCCAGCAGAGGGCTCATTGTCCTCGCGGGCGACAAAAGGCACATCCTCCCCACCAGGGTCGTGGGCACCTGGGCAGGGTGGAGATCTGGCTTGGGGCAGAACATGGCTGCCTGGGCGCCATAGGCAGACCAGTGGAGCGTGTTCAGTGGTACTGCCCTGGCCAGCTCTGACCCAGGCTCTCCCTGTGAAGGGCTCTCAAGTCCAGCCAGCACTCACTCTGCTCCATGATGATTGTGGACACTCCGGGCTTCCAGAACCCTGAGCAGGGTGGGTCGGCCCGTGGAGCCTCCTTTGAGGAGCTATGCCACAACTACGCCCAGGACCGGCTGCAGAGACTCTTCCACGAGCGCACCTTTGTGCAGGAGTTAGAAAGATACAAGGAGGTAGCACTTGACCTTGCCTCTGCCTGCCCCCGCCCCACCCCCACCCCGGCCCCCAACTTCACTTCCCTGGCGCCCGCAGGGAGGGCATCTGTGGAGAGAGAAGGCACCACCTTCCCCACCGGTGTCTCCCTTCCTCGCTTTCGCTCTGTCATTTCTGTCTCTCTGTGTTCTCTGGAGTGGTAGTCTTGTCCTGCCCCAGACTGCATTCTTACCCTGTGGAGAGTTTGCTCTCCAAGAAGCTGCGCCTGCATTCGGGGTCCCTGAGAGCCCCTCTGTGCCCACCCTCAAGGCACCCACCTAGGCCCCGTGAATTCCTGCCTCCACGTGTGTCAGGCCTGGCCTTCCCTGTCTGTCTCCTGATCTGTTAAGATGGTGATTAGCTAGGGCCCCTTCACGAAAGGGTGTCCCTCATGGAACAAGATCTAGAAATCCCACCTCATGTGGAGGTGAGATGAATGAACTGGGGAGCGTATTTACCTTGGATGAGAGAAGATATACGAGGCAAATGACAGCTGTCTTCAAGTGTTTCGAGGGTGATGGTGTGAAATCGAGAGTAGGGGTATTCTGCATAGTCTAATCAACTGGTGCGAATAACAGGAATATGCGACTTTACCTCAGTATTGAAGAAGGTTAAAAGAATTTTAGCTGTCCCAATCCCAGCGCCCCCGCCTGGCCATCACCCAGGGCTGCACCCCTCAAAGGGCCTGTGCTCACGACCTCTCTCCCTTTCTTCCTAGGAGAATATTGAGCTGGCATTTGACGACTTGGAGCCAGCCACGGATGATTCTGTGGCAGCTGTGGACCAAGCCTCCCATCAGTCCCTGGTAGGAACTCCAGCAAGGGCCTGGGCTGGCCTTTTCTCCCCTTGTCTGTTCCTCAACCTCAGTCAGGCCCTTGCTGTTGTAACCTGCTGCTCGGCTGGTCTGGTCAGGAAGTGGCACTTCCTTCTGCCCTAGTGCAGTGACAGCCTTAGCCCCAGGTGTCTGAGCCACAAGGGAAGATGTGACCTCCTCCCTTACCACCTCGGGCTCAGGCCCTGTCCTGTGACTGGCTGAGCCAGGAACTCTGGTGTCTCCTCCTCGATGGTGAGGGTTTGACTGGACCCAGAGGACATAGTCATCCCTCCCACTGTCCCCAAGAGACTGGTGCAGGCAAGAAGAACGGGCGAGGAGCCTGTGCAAGCAAGGAATCTGTGCCTGGCTATATATGTGAGCCCTCACCCCTCAACCTTAGGGGCAGGCTTTGTCACACTTTGGACTAGTATCTTGGGTACTTTACTGCCTGGGAGACCGGCCGGCCTGATGAACACTTGGCATTTGCTGATTGTCTTCAGTTAGGGACGTTTCATAGGAACTTTTCTCGAGAATTGGCATTTTTTGCTAGGCTCCCCTCCTCTGCTTTGAGCCCTGCCTCCCTCTCCCTCTTCCTTGTGGGAAGGCCCTGCCATGCTACAAGGACGTGGGGCCCCAGGGAGATTAAGCATCCCCCGGGACAAGTCCTTAAAGTGCCCAAGTTCCGTGTCTCCCCAGGGAAGCTGGCTTTGCTTTTTCTGGCACCTGGGTTCTTGTGCCGGCCTCCGTGAGAGCCTTTGCCATTCCCAGGAGATATGCGGAAGTCAGTCCGTGTGGCTTAGCAGTGGCAGTGGCTCAGACAGCGTGTTCCCTTCTTTGCTGTCCCTATCTGATGGGCCTTAGCATCTCTGGAACAGGGACCCCTCGGTGCTGAGCCTGCTGCACACTGTCCTTCATTGCCCAGTCCTGCCATGCAGCTCCAGCCAGTCTGGGACCTTAGCTGCCCTTCAGTGCTTGGCCACATTCTGCTTCCTCCTGAGAATCACACAGGCTCCCTTGGGCAGCCATGGGGTGGGGGTGGGGAGGAGATGCAGGCAGCTGGGTTCAAAGAAAGGGAAAATGGCACTTTTCTTACTTCTCTTGTCCCCCAGTCCCTAAAGGCCAGGCAAGCATGGGGGTGTGGGGGCGGTTCTGTCTTCTTGCTCAAGGAAGACTTGGAAATGCTGTAGAAAAGACACCGTCAGACCAGGTTTGTGTGGCCTGCGTAGGGTGTTAGAAACCAGAATTCAGTATTTCCACCTTCTCTTGAAAAGCTGGAAGGTTTATCTGCACTAGGCCAGTGTTCCTCCAGGACAGAAGTTGGCTACAGCTGATTGGGAAATAGCCATTTCCCTCAGATGGGGACACCTGCTAGGCAGTCACCCAGCTCCTCCCATTTTGGCTGTTATATCTGTTAAGTCGCCTGTCTTACAATTTGGACGCTCAAGTTTATGACCCTGCAGGAATCCCCCCTGCAGTGCTCTGAGCCCTCTCCGCGTCCCCCCCCCACCCCCCACCCCCCACCCCCCCGCTGCCAGGGCACCCAGGGTTAACCCCAGCCATCACTGATTGACTGCTTCCTTCGGGCCATGCCCTCTGCCCAGGGACCTTCCAGACTTCATCTCGTTTAGTCTGCCTGGGAGGTGATGCCCAGGGAGTGAGGGCCACACAGCCTCACTTCCAGGAGGGTGAGGATGGTTAACAAGAAGCCTTCAGCCTTTGGTGACTTCGGACACGACTCCTAGGAACTGTGTGTTGCTGTGGGCTTCTCTCTCTAGTCTCTCTCAGGCTCCCTCTTTCTCCTTGCTGCGCAGCTGCTCCACAAGGTGTCAGCCGTGAGTGGCAGCAGCTGCAATGCATGTGCGTATGGGTGGCGTGTCGATGGTGTGTGGTCGGGCCAGGGGCTCTGTGTGACACGGGGGCATTGCTTCACTTCTCCGTAGGTCCGCTCACTGGCACGCACCGACGAGGCAAGGGGCCTGCTATGGCTATTGGAAGAGGAGGTGCTGGTGCCAGGGGCCACTGAGGATGCCCTCCTGGAGCGCCTTTTCTCCTACTATGGCCCCCAGGAGGGTGACAAGAAAGGTAGGTGGTACCCCTGGAGGGCTCTTCTGCTACCCCTCGGAAGGACCCACTATTATACGGGTCTAGATGGTACTGTCTGGAAGGGCTCACCGGGTCCCTGGGCTTTTTTGGGGCCTGTGCCCTGATGATCTGAACCTTACTTCTCCCACCCTCAGGCCAGAGCCCCCTCCTGCGCAGCAGCAAACCCCACCATTTTCTCCTGGGCCACAGTCATGGCACCAACTGGGTCGAGTATAATGTAGCTGGCTGGCTGAGCTACACGAAACAGAACCCGGCCACCCAGAACGCCCCCCGGCTCCTGCAGGACTCCCAGAAGTAAGGACACCACTCGCTCTGCCACGTCTCGTCCCCAGGGCTGGTTTTGGCCTCCCTGGTGTAAGAGGCCCCCTCACCAGCAGGGTTGATTGCCTCTACTTCCTGAGAGGTGACAGCCAAGGTCAATTGGTCTTGAGGGCCTGGGAGTGGCCTCCTGGATAGAGGTGGGATGGACATGGTTGGAGGGACCTATAGTTTGAAATCTGAATAGCACCTCCACGTTCTTCATAGAAGGCAGGAGTAGTAAACACACACACACACACACACACACACACACACACACACACAAAACAAACAAACAAAAACTTTAAAATGGAGTGCCTGGCTCGGTCACAAAAGCATGTAACTCTTGATCTCAGGGTTGTGACTTCAAGCCCCACACTAGCTGTAGAGATTACTTAAAATACCCTAAAAATTAAAAATTTTAAAAGAAGGCAGAAATAGCCTTAGAAACCCCTCAGTCATACAAGGCCTGTCATTCATTTGTGTATTTAGCAGATAACTACTGAGCACCTGCTCCTTGACTGAGACTCTTCCGGGTGCCTGGCAGATAGCAATGAAAAAAACAAAACTCCCTGCCCAGTTGGGGGGTGGGGGGGGGGACGGGGGGGAGAGCTCAGATAACAACCAGTAAATGTCATATGCAGATTCTATGGCGTGGCAGAGGATGCTGGGCTCTAATCTCTCCTGCCACACTGGACCTCTGCCCTCCCGGGTGATGGACAAGAACAGATCACTCCACTGTGTTCAATGCCTGCCTACCCCTAGGCTTCTGTCCCCCTCCACCCAGTGGTTTTCTCTTCTTCCTGTTCAAAGATTTGTCTACAGTTTCTCTCTAGGGTGCGGGACATGCAGCCTCAGGCCAGATAACCCAGGCCACTGGCCACGATGATATGGGGCTTTTGGGGATGTCCTAGGAACTGGGAGAAGGAACGGCCTCCACTACGCTCTCAGTGAGACTTCTTTCCCTCCTTCGCCCTTCCACCTCCGGCAGGAAAATCATCAGCAACCTGTTTCTGGGCCGGGCGGGCAGCGCCACGGTGCTGTCGGGCTCCATCGCAGGCTTAGAGGGCGGCTCGCAGCTGGCGCTCCGCCGGGCCACCAGCATGCGGAAGACCTTCACCACGGGCATGGCGGCTGTCAAGAAGAAGTCTCTGTGCATCCAGATTAAGCTGCAGGTGGTGAGTGTGCCTGCCCAGGCTCCGGGGCCCTCTCGGGGCTTCTCTGGCCATTCTAGGCACACTCAACTTACCTGGTGCCCACTCAGTGTCCCACTCTGACTTGACTGCGCTCTTTTTTAGTCCTCTTTTCCGTACGGCTGCCTGAGTGGCCACGCAGGCCGAGTGAGGGCATGGCTTGGCCATTGGTGGGACACCTGCCATCCTGTGGGGAGCGGAGATGCTGATGCCAGTCCCAGCTCTCCTGACCCCCGGCCGGGCCATCAGAATCCACTGAGGCCTGCCTCTTTCCCTTTGGCAGGACGCCCTCATAGACACCATCAAGAAATCAAAGCTGCATTTCGTGCACTGCTTCCTGCCTGTAGCAGAGGGCTGGGCTGGGGAGCCCCGTTCTGCGTCTTCCCGCCGGGTCAGCAGCAGCAGCGAGCTGGACCTGCCCTCGGGGGACCACTGCGAGGCTGGGCTCCTGCAGCTGGACGTGCCCCTGCTCCGTGCCCAGCTCCGCGGCTCCCGCCTGCTTGACGCCATGCGCATGTACCGCCAAGGTGGGCCTCCCTCCCTCTCAGCTACTGCTTCTCTTTTCTAGAACTGGCTCCTGCCCCTCCCCACCTCCCAGATGGGGCCCATGGGGCTAGAGGGGTGCTGCTTCCCCCTCTGGGCCCTAGATCTCTTTCCTCCTCTGGTGCCTGCTCAGTGGGGGTCTCTCCAGCCCAGTCTGTTCCTTTCTCTTTTTCCTTCCACCTGGCTGACCCCCTTCTTCCTCCTCTCCCTTCTCTATTCCAATCCTCCTCACCACCACCCCCCTCTGTTCCCCACGTGCCCTATTTACACAGCTCCTTCTTTCCCCCTTCCCTGCTCTGCCCACAGCAACAGACCCACTCAAGCTGTCTGCTCAGTGGTGCTAACTATCTCCTAGAGCAGGCCGGTGGCTGGGCTGCACCCCCGATGAGAAATGAGGTGCTAAATTTTTCTGAAGTACGTAAAATTCCCAAGAAAGGTCAGACAGACCCTTTTTATGGACCCATCTGGAGGAGGTGATGGAAAGGGTGAAAGTAATTAGCACAGTTGACCCTTGACTAACTGGTTTTGAACAGTGCAGGTCACTTATATGCGGACTTTTTGTAGTATGGTACTATGCCTGTCTTTTTGCTCCCTTGTGACTTCCTTAACGACATTTGCTGTCTTCTAGCTTACTTTATTGTAAGAATACGGTATATACTACACATAACACATGACAATGTGTTAATCGACTGTTTCTGTTATTGGTAGGGCTTCCAGTCAACAGTAGATTATTAGTAGCTAAGTTCTGGGGTGGTGGTGGTTGGGGGGGGGGGCGGAGAGTTAAAAGTCATACTTGGATTTTTGACTGCACAGGGGGTCAGCACCCTTAACTCTCATGTTGTTCGAGGATCACCTCTAGTTCACATCTTTAGAGTATTTACGGTACACCAGGCACTATGCTGAACTCGTCATAGACATTAACTCACTAATTTTCCCAACAATCTCATAAGCCATAGGTGCTATTACCATCACCAGATGAGGAGACTGAGGCTTAGAGATGTTAAGTAGCTTGCCTGGGGTCACACAGCTCTTGAGTGGTACAGCGAGATTTGATCCAGGTGGACCAGCTTCCAAGCCCATGCCTCTTGAGTAGGGCTTCGTTAGCCTGAGAAGTTAAGGGTTGCCAGATTTCTGCCCTTTTCCCTTTTGATAGAAGAACTGGCAGGGTCCCACCGCCCATAGCCAGGTCCCCTTGAGGCATCCCCATGGACTCCATCACTTTTCCTTAGCAGCCAAAGCCAAAACACGGGCTCCCTGCCCTGCTCTAAATAAATCATTGATCTGTCCCCACGTCTTGATATGGAGTTGGTGTTTATTATTTCAAAACCAGATTGTTACCGCTCTGAACCAAAATCAATGTGCTTTACTCAAACAAGCAGATCGATGAGGCCAGCAGCGGCAGGCCCCCCTCCCCTCGCCCAGTCCCCAGCCACCATCGATAGCGCTGATGATTAATTAAGATGCCAGGCGTCCGGACCTGCTATCCTGGCCCATCAATTTAATTGCAATTCAGATACAATCAATAGCTCACTTTGTCTTGGCCCCTCAGCGGCCCCCGCCTCCTGTTTCAATTATCGGGCACACGCATCAGCCTCATCTCCCAGTTGGAGGGTTTCCCAGAGCTGGCTAGGCCGGTGGAGTGGAGCGAGCCCCCGACTAGCTGTCAAGAGCCCGGCTTTGGAGTCCAGTTCTGCCTCTAGCCGCAGCCTCTGTGACCTTGAGCAAGCCGTTCGGTCCACCTCCTCGGCCTCAGCTTCCATGCCTGGAAGATGAGTTGTATCTGCTCTAAGACCCCTTTTCAGTTTAAATTCTGTGAATCTGTAAGAGTGGCTCTCGTGGTCCTCTGCCACGGGCTCTGGTTCCCTCAAGTGGCTCGGGGTAACTTCCTCCTGGCCACCATCCCGACCTTGCTCCAGGCTAGAAGCCATCTGACCCTTGCCCTCACCTCAAGCCTTAGGGAGGTCTCTGCTAGAGGCAACACTCTTCAGGGAAAGAGAATCTATAAGTCTTGGTCACTCGGCCTAGGGCTCAAGGTCAGGATAGGAGCACTAAGGGTGCCCTTTCTGTGTCCTGCTTCAGTGGACTGAGGAAAGGAAGGTAGCATTTTATTGAACACCCATTATGTGAGCCACACTGTGCTTTCTACATATTTTGTCATTCAAGCCCCATGACTACCATGCAAGATAAGTGGTAGGTCCACCATTTAAAGATCAGGAGACCGAGAGTCAGAAATGTTGAGCTGGGAATGCAAGCTGGTGCAGCCACTCTGCAAAACAGTATGGAGGTGCCTCAAAAAACTAAAAATAGTTTTTACGACCCAGCAATTGCACTACTAGGCATTTATCCAAGGGATACAGGTGTGCTGTTTCGAAGGGACACATGCCCCCCCCATGTTTATAGCAGCACTATCAACAATAGCTAAAGTATGGAAAGAGCCCAAATGTCCATCAGTGGATGAATGGATAAAGATGTGGTATATATATATATACAATGGAGTATTACTCAGCAATCAAAAAGAATGAAATCTTGCCATTTGCAACTACGTGGATGGAACTGGAGGGCATTATGCTAAGTGAAATTAATCAGAGAAAGACAAAAATCATATGAGGACTTTAAGAGACAAAACAGATGAACAGAAGGGAAGGGAAACAAAAATAATATAAAAACAGGGAGGAGGACAAAACATAAGAGACTCATAAATATGGAGAACAAACAGAGGGTTACTGGAGGGGTTGTGGGAGGGGGGATGGGCTAAATGGGTCAGGGGCACTAAGGAATCTACTCCTGAAATCATTGTTGCACTATATGCTAACTAATTTGGGTGTAAATTTAAAAAAATAAAATAAAATAAAATAAATGCTATTTACAAGTATCCTCTAATCGGTGAATGGATAAAGAAGATGTAGTATATATATATACAATGGAATATTATTCAGCCATAAAAAGAATGAAATCTTGCCATTTGCAATGACATGGATGAAACTAGAGAGTATAACGCTAAGCAAAATAAGTCTGTGAGAAAAAGACAAATACCATAAGTTTTCACTCATGTGGCATTTAAGAAACAAAACAAATAAGCAACGGGGAAAGAGAGAGAGAGAGAAATCAAGAAACAGACTCTTAACTAGAGAGAACAAACTGATAATTGACCAGAGGAGAGAGGGCTAGGGAGGGTGGATGAAACAGGTGATGAGCACTGGGTGATGTATGGAATTGTTGAATCACTATATTGTATACCTGAAACTAATATAATACTAGATGCTAGCTAACTAGAATGAAAATAAAAACCTAAAATGGAAAAAAGTACACCAGTCTAAAATTAAAATTTTGTTTTTCTCTCTGTTAAAAAGAAGACTTTCTTAGATTATTGATCTGCTCTTGATAAGAAATCACAACATTTTTTTTTCTTTATCTGCCCAGAAAAACAAGGTTTCTATATTTGTTTTTATCAGATCTCTAATTACCTAAGAAAACTAAAACTTATCGATATTAAAGGAGCTGAGTTTTGCTAAAAATTATATAACCTTTTATAGAATCTCTTAGTGCCATTGTGGTTAAAACTTAAGTTGTATAATGATCCGTAATCCTATTTAGTCATGTGCTTTCAAACTTTTTGATATTTTTAACAAACTTCCCAAAACTTTACATTCTAAATAAAGTTTTTTGTGACTAAAAAAAAAAAAAAGAAAGAAATGTTGAGTGGGTCACCCAAGGTCACATGATGCTAAGAGCCAGGGTCAGGATTCCAACCCCAAGCCTGTGCACTTTTCCTCTCAGCTACTCTCTGTTGCCCTATTTTCTGTTTCCTTATTAAGCCCTGAAGACATTGTTCTCTCTGGGTTCGAACAGAGTCATAGACTCGGAGCCTAGAAAGCATCTTAGAGGTCATCTCGGCTTTCTTCTCCAGGTGGTCCGCCATCCTCCGTTTGCACACCTCACTGACAAGGAGCTTGCTTCCTTCTAAGGGAAACTGTTCCCTTTGTAACCTTGAAATCCCGCTGGAGGGTAGCCTCCTGTCCCTTGCACCTGCCTCTTCCCTCTCCACCCCTCTTTCCTGGGCCTGCCTCAGCCACGGCCTCTCCTCCCCCTTGAGTTTCTTCCCCTTCCAGTGACGTCCCTGCCTGCTACCTGGGTGCCGGTGGCCATCGGGCGTGCCGGGAGCAGACGGGGTGCTGAAGGACCGACTCTGGACCGCCCTCTCTTTAGGTTACCCTGACCACATGGTATTTTCCGAGTTCCGCCGCCGCTTTGACGTCCTGGCACCACACCTGACCAAGAAACATGGGCGCAACTACATCGTGGTGGATGAAAGGCGGGTAGGTCTGGACCCCAGATTCCTCTTCAGACCCCACTCCAAGCGGCTACCTTTCCTCCCCTAGAGAGAGCCAGGCTGGCCCTTGCTCAGGCTCCTGGTTTTGGCCGACCGGGGCCGGGACAGGGGCACATGGCAGCCAAGCTGTGGCGGTGGGGAGAGGGCAGCCTGGGGAGTCAGAGAAGAGCACCCCCTCTGGAGGCCAGCGCTCTGGCCGTCTAAGAGCCTCCCAGGTGGCAGATTGGAACTAATGTTTTGGGTGTACCATTGGTAGCACCTGGGCCCTTCAGCCTCAATTCCCACATCACAGACTGGTTCCCACAGCGAGAAGCTGTCCAGAGATGAGGCAAGCATCCCTCTTAAGGGGAAGATGGGTGTGGTAAGGCCTCCCAGGCCAGGGTAAGCCGGAGGCTCCTGGGCTGCTTGTCAGCACAGGGTGGTGAACTCATGGCTGCAGAAAGGGAGGCCTCCCTGCCATTCTGGGCTATCACGCAGGCTATCACTCCCCAGAGGAGCCCTGCAGACAGCCAGAGGGCTCCTCGAGCAGAGGACCCCTCTTTCACTGTGCTCTGGCCTCAGGCTCCCAGCCTGACTCTGAAGGCATCTCAGACCTTACCTTGGCTTCCCTAAGAGGGAGAATGGGGCCAAATGGGGCAGAAAGCCCCCGTCCCCTTGCCCCCTGAGTCACAGACCCATGTTCACGGAGGCCTCTAAAACTTCTTTCCATCCAGGACTTGCCAGTGTCCTGGGCAAGCTTGCTGTGGATGTAGATGACCCAGCCCCCTTCTGTCTGACCCCTGACCTTTATTCCAGCCTCCCACTCCTGGCTACACCCAGCACCTTGTCATCCCTGGAAACACTTCACTTCAGAAATCTTAAATTCTAACGTGGCCTTCTCTGACCACAGCCCTCTACCTGTGCACCTCACTTCTCTCCTCCTCTCAGGACACTTGCTCTTTGACCCTGTTGAGACCTCTCGCTTCTGGACCCCACTCCATTCCCTTCTAACTTTCCTTCCTTTTCCACTCCGCCTCAATGCCATGGTCCAGCCCTCCCATCACTTGGCCTTCGTCACCCTCAGCCCTCCTGAGCCTCCCATGGCACCCGCCCCCCGCCCACGCCCCCCCCCCCCAACAACACACACACACACACACACACACTAGGGCCAGCCTCCAGGCATCTGTGCTCCTCCATTTGGGACTCCCAAGAGCTGTGGGAGAAAATTATACAATTGGGTAGACTTGAAGTCCTACAGGTTCCTGGCCTCCAGCCTCAACGGGGCCCTTGACATGGCCCAGCAAGTTTTTCATATGCCCCATCGTTCCCTGGCCCCTATTCTAAGCTCCTTCCCTGCTGTTCCATTCTCCATCTTTCTCCTCAAATCTCCCCCTACCACACCTTCCCACATCATCCGCCCAGCAACTGACCTTGCCTCTAAATGCTAATAAAATTGAGGTTCCAACTTCCTCCTCTGCCTTCTGTACACTCCTCTTCAGGTGCTTGCTTCCTCAGCCCTCCTGTCCGGGTGGGAGAGGTAGCCCCCCCCTCATCCAGTCCCTTCCTTCTGTGCTTTGGAATCCATTCCTGGTGGCTCCCTGGAGGCCTGCTCCCTCAGTGGTAATTGTTCTCTCTCTCTCCTCTTCCTTCAGCCTCTCCTTTTTCTGTCCACAGAGAAACATGCTGCAGACACTGTGCTCAGAAAGGAGGCTTCCGTCAACCCTCTCTCACCCCAGACTGTTGTCTGTCACTGACCTGCCCCCGTCCCACCGCCATCCATCCCTCCACCCTCAGCTGCCTAGATCCTGGCCCTGACACCCCGGGACTGGTCTCCAGTTGCCCCATGGCCTCCATGTTGCCAGCGCTAATGGGCACTTTTCTGTGCTTCTTGGCCCATGTGACTCTCTTGACAACTCTGTTCTTTTGGAAACATTCTCTGCTCTGTTTCTTTGCTGCCACTCCTGGCTTTGCTCTGGTCTCTCTATTCTTTCTTTCTTTGTCCCTCTGAGCTTCCTTTCTTCTACCTCCCCCTTCCTTTAAGACGCTCTCCCTGGACGTCCATGTTTTCTATTCTACAGCCTCTTCCTGGGCAACCTCATTCACACCCATCACTTCAACTACTGTCTACGTATTGACGACTCTCAAATCAATACCTGTAGCCCAGACCTCTCTCCTGAACTTCAGACATGCATTTCTATCTAGCCGTTTTTTGGACTTCTCTACCTGACCTTATAACACCTCAAACTCAGAGCGTTCAGACCAAACTGATTCGATTCCATCGCCCCCCAAACCTACTCTTGCTGTTCCATTTCCTACCTTGGAGAATGGCACCATTAACTGTTTAGCTACAGAAGTCAGAAACCTCAGTCGTCTACCCTGCCCTCTCACATGTGGCAAGGCTCTGCCTCCTTGACATCATCTGCATTTCCGCCTCTTTCTCTTCCCTGTGGGTCAGGCTCTAGCCTCCTCTCCTATGAATTACTACAGTAACTGCCTAAGGGATCTCCATCCATTCTCCCACCGTGCGCCAGCAGGATCACTGAAAAATGCAAATCTGATCATGCCCCTCCTTGAGAGAGCCCTCCATGGGTTCTCAAAGCACACAGGCGGCTCACCCTTTGGCTACTGCCCCCCTGTCTAGTTGCACCTTAGCTGCCCTATCCCCTTCACTCCTGATGTACTCAACTGTCTGGTTTCCTTGGTGCATTCTTGTAGTCTCCAGGCCTTTGCTCATGCCCGTCCCTCTGCCCGAAATGCCCCATCTCCTACTTTGGCTAATTCTTACTTGTAGCTAAAGACTCAACACAAGCAACACCTCCTCCAGGATGCCTTCCATGGTTCCCTTGTCTGACCTAGTGCCTCTCCTCAGTGTACTTCACTAATTCACTTGTTTCACCCCCAACAAGACAACTTGTTCCTCTCGTAGTCATCTTTACGTCCCCAGAATCTAACACAGTGCCTGACACTGCAGATGCCCACTGAGGGTGCTTGTTGAATAAGTAACAGACTGTCTCAGTGGAGGATGGGAAAGGCTCGTGACTGGGCAGAGTCCTGCGTGGAGACGGGGGTGGTCCCTGGCCTCCTTGACAGGGGCATGTCTCTGCAGGCAGTGGAGGAGCTGCTGGAGTCCCTCGACCTGGAGAAGAGCAGCTGCTGCATGGGCCTGAGCCGGGTGAGTTGTCCCTACAGGAAGGCAGCTGGGCCGTCCCTCTCCGGTCACCCTTGTCCAGACAGCTGGCCCTTCCCTTCTGCCGCAAACTTGACTTTCCCTCCCTCTGAATAACTGGCTTGTTCAGTGCCGTGAACACCCCTGTGATGTCAGGAGGGAGTGGGTTGGAAGGTGGCCCTGAACTTGGCCTGAGTCCTGGTGTGGGGAGTGGGGGAGACAGAAGCGAGGAAAGCCGGACAAAGCGGGAGGGCAGGAGTTGTCCAGGGGACCCTTTGGTGAGTCATCCAGGGCCGCCAGGGTCCCAGAAGAGCAAGCAGGACACAGTGAGGCTGGGCCGGCACCACCTGCCCACAAGCCCGATTCCTCATCTGAATGGAACGTGGCATATAAAAGGCAGGCACGCCCGGTCTGGGTGCCGGTCTGCCGAACTGCTGTCAGGCGAGCGTCCCTCCCGCAGGCAGGAGCCCTGCGCGCCCCTCTGTCCTGAGACTTGACAGGTGGCATCCACGTATGTGCCCCGAGGGCTGTGGTGGGAGGGAGAGCATTTGGGAGCCACGAAGAGGGTTCTGAACCTGTCCACCTGTCAGCAGGGAGGGAGGGAACTCTGGGTCCCAGGGCTTCGTGGGGAGCGTGAAGTGGAAGGAGATGCTCGCAAAAAAAGGCTCGGTGTTGCTTGTCCGCTCTGTTTTCTCTGTTCTGTATTCTGAGTCACAGTCTCACCCTTCCCTTCCCCGTCCCCTGGCTGTATCTGTGTCTCTGCTGGTTTTCCCTTTTCCTTGGGGCCCTGGCAGTTCCTGCTGGTCTCTTCCTTGGCTTCTGGCTCATCATTTTGTTTCTTTCTTTGTTCTCTGGGTCTTCTGTGGTCCCACTCTTTCTGTGTCATTTTTCTGGTTTAGGTCTCACTGTGTCTGACTCGACCTCTCCCATCCCCAACCATCTGTGAGCCCAGGGGCTGCCAGCTGAGTTTCCTCCCTGGGAAGCCTACAGTCCAAGGTTTCACTTCAGCCTCTTGGTCTCTTGGGCAGGCTCCTACCCCTCTGGCAGGCAGGACTGCTGCTGGCTGGCATTGGGGTGGCACTTCCTCCAAGGCACATCTCGGGCAAGAGTGGGCCTGTACAGGCTGGTCCTCTTCCCGGCTGCCATCTCAGACCCTCTGCTGCGTCCCAGGCGCCTGGCCGAGACGGGCCAGCCCCAGGGCACACGCGTGCTCAGAGAGGAATTAGGGGCAAAGCTGGATGTTTGCTCACATCTGATTTGGGGGAGAAATTTCAGGGCTTCTAGGCTGTGGTTGGGCTGGCTGGTGAGCAAAGATTCCATGTGTTTGTCGCATTGCAGCTGAGGAGGCGGTCTCAGTCTGAGCCCACAGGACCCTGAGGGTTCAGGCAGGGTGTTTGGGGACCTGAGAGTCTCTTGAAATTTGCAAAATTTGTGTGGATGGGTATGTGGGGGAGGAGAGGGCCCCGAGCTTTCACCTAATACTCAACAGGACTCTTAACCCCACTAACGTACAGCTGCTCGGCAGAGATCTAAGGTTCCCTGCCCCAGTGCCTAGACCACCCTTTCTCTTCTCATTGTGAGACACTGAGAATGGGGGCCGCTCTCCATCCCGTAACCCGCCACCTCCCTTCTTCAGCCCTAGTCGGACACCCACATGCGCTGGCCACCTCTGGGGGGGCTTGGATATTCCCCACCCCCTGGTGGAGTCTCAGGCTCACACATTGTGGGAGATGAAGGCTCAGGTAGGGCTTGAGGCCCGTAGGAGATCCCAGGCACTCAGCCCCAGCGTGGGATCTGGGGAAACGTTGCAGAGGACCAAGCTGGCTTTCTCCTAGGCCAGCCCCAGGGGACTAAGTTTCTGTGGAGTCGCCAGAGGCAAAGCTTTCTCAGCAGAAAGTGTAGGCCCTCTCCCCACTTCTTCCCTGAAGGAGGGGTCTGGGGGTATTGGTTCTGAGTGTTTCCTGTGGAGTTCGCATCTTCTCTTGGCCCCCAGAAAGGGAATTTTCTGTGTTCTGGGCAAGGTGGAGGTGGGCATATTCCCGGATGTCCGTTTGCCCTCTGTGAGGATCCTAGAGTCTTTTTTCACCTATATATTTCCCCCTCTTCTTCTCTTAGCAGGGGAAATTTTACCCAGCCCCAGCTCAGAGCACCAAAGAGTGAGAGGAAATGCTGGATGTGGGGGCGCCCAGCTGGTTCCTCTCACGTCTGCTCTCCAGCCCCCAAACCTGTACAACAGGTCCCTTGATGGGGCCAACCCCCGCCCACCCCACTGGCTTCTTCATGAGATGAAACCTGGGTGTGTGTGTGTGGGGGGGTGTGTATGTGTGTGTGTGTGTGTGTGTGTGTGTGGAGGTGGGATGTTGGCACATGAAAGAGGAGACTGTCTAAAATGAAACTGAGCGGGGAGGGTGCAGGGAGGGTACCCCCTGCCCCTTGCCCCACCCTTTCTCTGCCCACAGCTGCTGGACCTTTCTCTTCTCACACACATTCCCCACCATCCACTTCACCTGATCCGAGGTGGCTGGAGCCTGCGGTGGGCTGTGGGCCCAGGGGGCAAGGACGGTGTTGCTGGCAGTCCTGGGGGAAGAAGCCACCGTAGATGTTGCTGAGGGGTGTCCTGTCCCCATTTGACAGTGGCCGCTTCATTTCCTTCTTGTCCCAGATTCCTTCCCTTTGACTTCGCTCTCCTTTTATCTCTCTTTGAAGTTAGATTTCCCACCCTACTCCTCTCCTTCCGAAACACGCCCCAGCCCCCAGCCTGGGCCTCCTCCCTCAGCCATCCTGGGGCCTCTCCTTGCTCCTTCCCTCCTCTCTTGTTCCCTTGGATTTTCAGGTTCTTCCCAGGCCAAGGGCCCCCTCCCAGGCCTGCCCGTCTCCTGTGCCAGCTGCCCGTTCCCCTGCTGGGCTGCCCGGAGCCCATCACCCGCCTTCATCCGGCCTGCTTCTCCACAGGTGTTCTTCAGGGCTGGCACGTTGGCTCGGCTGGAGGAGCAGCGGGACGAGCAGACCAGCAGGAACCTAACCCTGTTCCAGGCGGCCTGCAGGGGCTACCTGGCCCGCCAGCACTTCAAGAAGAAAAAGGTCCCACTCCCCGGCCTAGGTGGCAGAGCTGAGTACCTGGGGTGGGGGCGGGGGTTCAAGGGGACATGCTGGGGCAGGAGGCTGGTCTTGGGGCCATGAGTTATTGTTAGCTGGGGGAGAAGAGGCACGGGCCTCCCAGGGCCAGCATGCCCTGGGCCGGGGCGGGGAATGGGCAGCTCCTGGGTGCCAGAGAGTGTGCTGGTATGCCCAGCTCTGGGGCCGTGTGGCCTGGTCCTAGGGCAGGGGTGGGGGGCAGGGCTTAGGGGAAGGTGGGCTCTGGATCATAGGCTGCTCCATGAAGATTAAGGAGCTGTGTCAGCGACTCCTTTTCTTATTAGCAAGTCCATAAAACAGCCAGCACCGCCGCCTCTTGTGTTTCAGCAAGATTAGGTTTTATAGCACATCTAGGCCAGGGTGCTGGAAATAATCAGGCAGCAAATAAAGCAGATGAAATTATTCCTAATGACGGCAGAGCGGTTAGTGCCCAGTGCGGTGCTCCCAGCACCGGGCTCCCTGCCGCCCACTCTCTGAGGGATGGGGAGAGGCTGAGAGCCAGGGGTGGTGGAGGGAGTGTGTGAACGGGGCGGGGGCGAGGGCGGGGGCGGGGGGGGGGGGTTCAACCTGGCCGTTGTGCTGCCGGTGGTGGTGGGGATCCTTGTTGCGCTTGGGACTGAGGTCCCTGTTGTGCACCACCCCCGCCCCAACTCAGATCCAGGACCTGGCCATCCGCTGTGTGCAGAAGAACATCAAGAAGAACAAAGGGGTGAAGGACTGGCCCTGGTGGAAACTCTTTACCACCGTGCGGCCCCTCATCGAGGTGCAGCTGTCCGAGGAGCAGATCCGGAACAAAGACGTACGTAACAGCCCGGGAAGGGCCAAGCCAACGGGAGAGGACAGGTTCATCCGTGTGGGCAAAAGCCTTGCCGGCTTGTCTTGGGCTCCCAAGTGCTCTTTATTTAGTCCAGAGAGCTGGTGTCCTTGAACTATGCCCACCAAACGGAAGGCGTCCCTCTGGGGTGCTGGCTAAGCCGCTGGGTAGCCTCTCGGCATAAAATCGCAGGCATCCTTAGCATCTGGGGAAGGGTCCAGGGATAGGAGCCCCTGGGAGGCAGTGGCTTCCTATTCCCCGTGTCCTGGCCCGAGCTTCACCAGCTCCCTTCACCCCAGGGGTGCTGATTCCAGGCCCCAGCCTCCTGCAGTGCCTCTGGCTCACTTTGCCCTCCTTGCTGCACCCTAGGAGGAGATCCAGCAACTGCGGAACAAGCTTGAGAAGGTGGAGAAGGAGCGGAACGAGCTTCGGCTCAACAGCGACCGGCTGGAAACCCGGGTGAGTGACTCCCAACACCAGGCCGACTGGCCACCTGTGCGGGGTGCCAGGCCTAGGAAGCGCCCCCCCCTCCTCCCCCGCCCCGCCCAGGGGTTCCAGCTGAGTGAGGCAGGCATTTCAACTGGTGGCCACTCCCTCCCCCCAACCCCAGATCTCAGAGCTGACATCGGAGCTGACTGATGAACGCAACACGGGAGAGTCCGCCTCCCAGCTGCTGGATGCAGAGGCCGCCGAGCGGCTCCGAGCCGAGAAGGAGATGAAGGAGCTACAGGTGAGGGCAGGGCCAGGGTGAAGACAGTCGTGCCAGTGACTACCACGCCCTGGTATCCATCTGCTCCCCCCACTGGGGACAGGTGGCCCGGCAACCCTGTCCACCCTGGGTGAGCACGTGACCGTGGTCTGCGTGGCTCAGGGCCCTGGCTGGTACCGAGTGAGGGAGTGGGACGGCAGCCTCATACGCCTCCCCTCTACAGACCCAGTATGATGCACTGAAGAAGAAAATGGAAGTGATGGAAATGGAGGTGATGGAGGCCCGTCTCATCCGGGCAGCTGAGATCAACGGGGAGGTGGACGATGATGACGCAGGTGGGTGTGAGGCCAGAGGAGCTCGGCAGTGGCCTGAGTGGCAAGCTTGATACCCACCCCTGGGCAGCCGTGCCCCTGGCCTGGGCCCATCCCCCATCCGTAGAGCTGGTGCAAGGCTCCAGTGAAAGAAATAGACGAGAAGGTAGAGGTGCCGGTGAATGTAGGGGATCATCATGGAGGGTTATGCAACCGTGATCATGACAGTGTCTGAGGGCCATGGTCTGAGGGTCCCCGGGGAGAGGACAGCACACATAGCCACACACCCTCTCTAGTCTTTTCCTGGCTTGTGAGGAAGCTGTCACTCCAGAGACCTTTCTGAGTCCCTCTGGCCGATTCCACCTGCTTCGTGCCCTCTGCCCCTTCTCAGGGACTCTCAGCAGCTTGGTCCTCCCTTGTCTGCCCCCGACCCTGCAGGTGGTGAGTGGCGCCTGAAGTACGAGCGAGCCATGCGGGAGGTGGACTTCACCAAGAAGCGGCTCCAGCAGGAGTTTGAGGACAAGCTGGAGGTGGAGCAGCAGAACAAGAGACAGCTGGAGAGGCGGGTGAGGCTGGCGGAAGGAGGGCGGCCTGTGCCTGGGAGGGCCACGCGGAGCTGGCGAGCCCCCAGGATCCACCTGTTAGCCTCTCGGTGCTGGGGACACCCAAGGGCAAACAATTGTTAGAGAGTGTCTTCCGTTCCCTGGATGTCCCAGACTTCAACCCACATCCCTGGGCCCCTCCCTCCCTCCCTCCCCCACCTCCTCCTCCTCCTCTTCTCCGCCCATACTTCCGGGCCCCTCGCTGGCTGCTGACCCTGTGCCCCACCTTGGCCCTAGCTCGGAGACCTGCAGGCCGACAGTGACGAGAGCCAGCGGGCTCTGCAGCAGCTCAAGAAGAAGTGCCAGCGGCTAACAGCTGAGCTGCAGGACACCAAGCTGCACCTGGAGGGCCAGCAGGTCCGCAACCACGAGCTGGAGAAGAAGCAGAGGAGGTGGGTGGGTCCCCCGCCCTGGGCACAGAAGACTTCCTAGAGCAACCCCAACAGGGCTCCCTGCCTTCCCCTCCCAGGAGGAGACAAGGAACGAGGGCCTGAATTGGGTCAGGGACCATGCCTGCATGGTCCCTTGTCCTGGAATGTGTCTCACCCCTGACCTCTGAGGAGCACTCAGGCTGCATCCCCACTGGAGGCCCGCTCAGGCCTTCACTCTTGGATGTGCTCCCCGCAGTGTGTGCCCATCACCCTGCCTGGACCCAGTAGGATGAGCTCACCCAGGACCCGTGCAGAACGCACCCGCGGCCCTGCCCCTTGCCCCCACCCCGCTCCCCATCTCCCGCTTGCCTGAGCCACACAGACACCCTCTCCTGGCTAATGTTGTTAAACCACCGTGCTACTTCCATCTCATTATGGTAATGACACAGAGGAGGGGGGCAGCCCTCACAGGATAAAATCCAATCTAAATTAATTTCCCTGGCTGGGGATGGGAATGGGACGCCTTTATTAGCAACACCGGGGAAGCCACACACCCTGGGAGCAGCAGGGTGCCCCAGGGAGCAGGAACAGCGCCTAGTTCCCCTCTGCAGGGGAGGGCCTCTCAGCAGAGGCCCCGGGTGCCTTGGTGAAGGAACAGCATCACACCCACGACCCTGGGGGTGAGCAGGCAGAGGCGAGTCCTTCCAGTGACCCCGGGGTTACCCTCGGCCTCCTGGGCGTTCTGCTGTCCTCCCAGCTGGGCGCTGCTTGCAGAGAGTGAGGAGAGACAGATCTTACTCCTCCCTCCCAGCACCGTGCCTCTCCGCTTCCCTAGTTCTCTTCTGTACCCCACCCTCCCTTTCCCATAGAGGCGGGCACCCTTAGCGGGACGCGTCTCCCGAGCACCCCGATGGCAGTGCCAGCCCGGCCTAGTTACCATCTCCTGCTGCACTCCCTGCTGGGCAACTTATTAGGTTTCATTTCAGCTGCCCAGAGTTTCCTTACCTTTTTTTTTTTTTTAATGTGGGGTTGGGTTGGGGGGAGCCATTCAGTTTTCAACAGGAACCTCATTAGCTATTCAGGGAAGGTATCAAGAGGAATTTCAGCAATTTGCTCCTTATTTAGAGTCACTGGGCGGGAAAAAGGAGGCCAGGAGGTAGAGGAGCAAGGAAAGAGGACTCGACCCTGGCCTGTGTGCCCATCGAAGCGCACTGCCAGCTGGGCACAGTGGGACTGCTGGCTTCCAGCCCGGCGTGGGCTGTCCTGGTGGTGACACGAGTTCTGCTGGGCCTGGCCAGAGGCTGGCACCCAGGGGTGGGGGCCAGAGCCAGCTGCTCATCTAGAGTGGCCAAGATGAACTGTGGAAAGTGAGTGAGATGAGGCAGGACGTCCATTTCTACCTATTTCAGTGCCTACCCGGCCCCTCGTTCTTGGATCTGTTGAAATGGAAAAGGTCAAGACAGCGACTAGGCAGAGTCTATCCACCTCTTCCCTGGAAGCTGTCTGTGGGTCCCTCCTAGGCCCCCCTGGTACAGGGGCTCCTTAGACCGGCACAATGAAACGCCCCCATCCCAGACCAGGCTGCTCAGCAGGGCGAGGTGGCCTGACCTGTATCCTGGATGTTGCCTCACCCCTGCCCTATCCCCCTGCTTTCGGGCCGTGCGAGGCCGCCTCCGCTTGCATCCTGTCCTATGGTGGCCCTGATTCCTGGCGGCTTCTGGGGGCCGGAGATCCGGACTCTTCCCTGCGCTGGGGGAGCCACCTTGGCCATGCATGTTCCCTCACAGGTTTGACAGCGAGCTGTCGCAGGCGCACGAGGAGGCCCAGCGGGAGAAGCTGCAGCGGGAGAAGCTGCAGCGAGAGAAGGATGCGCTCCTCGCCGAAGCTTTCAGCCTGAAGCAGCAACTGGAGGTGCGTGGGCCACCCGCATCCGTGCCCCATCCCCATCACAGACGCGGGCTGGGCCCCGGCCGGCCTCATCTTCTCTTTTGCTCCAGGAAAAAGACATGGACATTGCGGGGTTCACCCAGAAGGTCGTCTCACTGGAGGCTGAGCTCCAGGACATTTCTTCCCAAGAGTCTAAGGATGAGGCCTCTCTGGCCAAAGTCAAGAAACAGCTCCGGGACCTGGAGGCCAAGGTCAAGGATCAGGAAGAGGAGCTGGATGAGCAGGCGGGGACCATCCAGATGTTGGAGCAGGTGCTACAGGGTTTGGCCGAGGGAGGCACCAACACCCCCCACCCCGCCGCCCCGCCACTAACCCAAGGAATAGCCGGAGGAGGACAAGTTCCCATGTGCAGTCATTCATTCGTTCCCTTACTCACAAAATGTGGGGTAAGCACCTGATCGGTGCCAGCCACAGTGTGAAAGTAATTAAGCTTTCACGTAGCTCTCCGCAAGAACAAATCTTGATTGAGCTCTAGCAGTCAGGGGTTCAGGATGCACAGCAGCCAGGAGGCCCTGAGCCCACCCAGCCCGCCCCCCCAGCCACCGTGTCAGTCCAGGGAGCTAGAGCCTGGAGGCCAAATGGAAGACCTACAGAATTGTCCCCACCTCTGGCAGCCTCCCCTGGGCCTGGGACAAACATCTAGTGAGGGAGTTCGGCTTCTCTGGAGAAGCTGGCTGCCACAGGAGCAAGGCAGGAGCACAGGGGTATTTCTGGCAGAGACCATCCTCACTCCTGAGCCCAGGGAGCACTGCCTGCCAGGGTGTAGCACTGGGGTCAGGAACCTGGTCCCTATTCCCAACCACCTCTAGGCCAAGCTACGTCTAGAGATGGAAATGGAGCGAATGAGACAGACCCATTCCAAGGAGGTGGAAAGTCGGGATGAGGAGGTGGAGGAGGCCCGGCAGTCATGTCAGAAGAAGGTAAGGTAATGGGCACCTACCCTGTCCCATACAAACCCTGGTTCCCCCATCACTGCTTTAAAGGAAGGGGTTTAAAGTCAGTTGAGCATCTAATTCTTGATTTTGGCTCAGGTCATGATCTCACAGTTCATGGGATCGAGCCCCAAATTGGGCTTTCCACTGACAGTGCAGAGGCTGCTTGGGATTCTCTCTCTCTCTCTCTCTCTCTCTCTCTCTGCTCCTCCCCCACTCACTTGCACCTTTGCGCTCTCTCTCTCTCTCTCTCGCTCTCTCTCTCTCAGTAAATAAATAAACATTAAAAAAAATAAAGTAAGGGGTTTTCTGTTTCCCTACCTTAGCCACACTATCATCCATTGCCATTCTGGACCCGGAACCTCTGCTGGAGACCCTGGCATTGGCTGGGATGTGTGCTCTCGGGGTCGATAGAGAAGCTCAGTCCTTTGAGGCATGAATGCTCCCTGCTTTCCGTGCCAAGCGACAGCTCACTCTGTACCCCTCTGCAGTCAGCTAGCCTGACCCAGCAGGGCCTGCCCACTCCAGAACGAAGCCTCCCACTCAGAACGAAGTCCCTCCTCTCCCTCCCAGGCTGCTTTGAAACCCTAGGAACTTTGAACTTGGGGTCTGACCCCTTGGGGTCCTCCATGCTCAGCCCGCCCCACAGTTTTCCCAGGGTAGGGGGATCCAGAAGGGAAGGGGACTGGCTGGAAGCAGACGCTGAAGGGACCGGTGGGCCTCTGTCCCCGGGCCCTGCAGTTGAAGCAAATGGAAGTGCAGCTTGAGGAGGAGTATGAGGACAAGCAGAAGGTGCTTCGAGAGAAGCGGGAACTGGAGAGCAAGCTCGCCACGCTCAGCGACCAGGTAAGCATGGCCTGCTGGCGGGGCCCGGCCAACAGCCTGTACCGTCCAGCCTTAGGGAGGCCATCTCGGGGATACAGAGCTGGGAATGGGGAGGGGGACTGGGCTCCGTAAAGCCCACCGTCATCGCGTGTATAACTGGGGTCATTACCACACACAGCGCCCCCAGGCTTTTCTCACTGGCTGGCACGACCCTGGCACTTCCTCTGTTGTTACTTGTTAAGGGGACTCTCAGAATGAGGGCAAGAGTGAACCAGGGGCTTAGGGAAGTTAGGAGGAGGCTCTGTGGTGGAACCCAGAGCCCCAGCTTCTGGTGTCCACCCAGGTGAACCAGCGGGACTTGGAGTCAGAGAAGCGGCTCCGGAAAGACTTGAAGCGCACCAAGGCCCTGCTGGCAGATGCCCAGATCATGCTGGACCACCTGAAGAACAACGCACCCAGCAAGAGGGAGATCGCCCAGCTGAAGAACCAGGTATCTTTACAGAGAGGTAGTCGGCAGCTCCAGGGGGCTGGTTCTTTCTCCTGCTCCTGCCCCTCTCAGGGATTCTTGAGTCCTTGAGAAGGAAGGTAACAGGGAAGGGGGAGAAGCCACTCGTAGCAGCCAGACTCCTAGGATCTGTGCCTGCCATACAGCGTGACCGCCAAGCCCCAGGATGGCATGGATGGGTCCCCGTACCCACCCTCCCTGCCACAGCAGATGCCTGTGCGTGCACCCCAACACGCCACAGCCCCGGGGTCAAGCGAACAGAGCGCCTGGGCTCCTTCTCCCCTGTGAGCACCCTGTACAGCCCCCCTGCTCCCAGGGAATGGCTGACGTGTCTCCCTGGGGCGGGGGTGGCTCTGTGTCCAGCTGGAGGAGTCAGAGTTCACCTGTGCAGCGGCCGTGAAAGCGCGGAAAGCAATGGAGGTGGAGATCGAAGACCTGCACCTGCAGATTGATGACATCGCCAAAGCCAAGACCGCGGTGAGGGACTGGGGTGTGCGGGCCAGGCTCGGGGGGCGGCTGAAGCAAAATAGAGCTGTAACTGTGGCTCCCTTCCCCCCCAGACGGGGGCCCTGCCCCAGCCCACTCCCTTCACTCCAGGACTTCCTGCAGGGAGAGGGAGCCTCCCCTCCTTCGCCCCTCCCCACTCAGAGCAGAGGCTGGGAGGGGGGCAAGGTGGAAGAGGGAGCCAGCAAGGGCCCATCTCCCTGTTTAACCACCTGCCTGTGGGAGCTTGGCCGCAGGCCCCGACACCATAAATAAAGGCAGCTAATGTGGCTGAGGGATGTAAACAGGTGCCTAGAGATTAGCGGAAGCACCGATAAGAGGATGGGATGGCTCCGTTTCCCTCCTCTTCCCCTGGCCAGCCCACTGACAAGCCCAAGCGGCAGCTAATTAGAGCTTTTATTTAATGCTTCCCTTTTAATTCCCTACCTCTCCCACGGCCCATCCATCGGCCGGGAATTCATTACGGGGATGCGGCCACCAGTACCTCCTTGGGCGGGGAAGGAGGCAGCGGGGAGGCTAGGCTGGGGGCTCTGGGCTCCGCGGCCCCCCAGCTGGTCACCCATCTGCTGAGAGATGCCAATCTCTCGGGCTTGATTTATCCCCGTGACATTTGTGCTCCTCAGCAGTTTTCAGGTGAGTAATTCAAATTCTTTAATTGTGTTAAAAAAGGCTGTTATAAAATTACCATTTTATTTAAATCCGAGTTAATAAATTTCTTGGCGGAGGCTTCCCCAGCTCCCCACAGCCCGGTAACAAGACGGATGGGGCAGAGAAGGAGCCAACGCAGTCATTTTGGTTTGGAATTACAGGCTAATAGATTCATTCATTTCCTGAAGCTGCTGTTGGCCGTCTCCTCCCCTCCCCCCAGGAGTGGACCGGCTGTGGGGGCTGGATGGCCTGGTAGCAGGCCATGGGGGGCGGGGGGTGGTGGGGGAGAATGAGAATCCGAGCTAGCAGAGCTTCCCAGAGTCCAGGGGTCCTTGCCTGAGGCCTGAAGGGGGCAGAGTACCTTCAGGTTAGGGCCTAGATTGCTGGTGCCAGGATGATGGGTCATTTGTTCTGGGCAGACCTTTTCTGCCTTCTCATTAGCCTTCAAAGAGCTGCCAGAAAGCAGCTGTCATTTAGCCCAGGGTCTGCCCACGCTGCGAAGACAGCCTTTGTCTCAGCTGCCCGAGCGCCACGGGTCTGGACTGGTGCGTGGACCCGGCCCCGACATCACCCCCTTCCCTTTGGAGGTGGCATGGGGAAGTTCGGATTTGCCACCTGGTGCCATCGGGCACTCGAGGCCCCATGCCCTCTGATCGGTCTTGCCTCCGTCCAGCTGGAGGAGCAGCTGAGCCGCCTTCAGCGTGAGAAGAATGAGATCCAGAGCCGGCTGGAAGAGGACCAGGAGGACATGAATGAGCTGATGAAGAAGCACAAGGCAGCCGTGGCTCAGGTGCCCCACCACACCCCACGCCACAGACGCTGGCCCTCTGGTCCTCTTCCTAAGCCCCCCCCCCCCCCCACGCCACTTCTCTTGGGAGTCACGGGCCTGCACTCTGTGTGCGGTGTGGTGGGCTGGGGTTTGTGTTCATGGGGGATCCTGCTTCAGCACTCACTCCTTTCCCAGGCCTCGCGGGACTTGGCACAGATGAATGACCTCCAGGCTCAGCTAGAAGAAGCCAATAAGGAGAAGCAGGAGCTGCAGGAGAAGGTGGAGACTTTCTCCCTTGGTAGAAAGAGGGTGTGGGGTCCCTGTATGTAGGGGCGGACCCCCAAGCCCGTTGGAAAGCAAGCGCTCCTCTCAGTTATTAGTAATCCACGCCGCCGCACCAATGCATGCGAAGGGCTAGGCTTGGAGCCATATCACCACAGTAGACATTTTGGCTTCAGCTGCCTCATTTCACATTTCTATTCCCTCTCTGGTCCTCGGCTTTCTCCTTTCCCTCCAAAGGGCAAAATCTGTGCCAGCATCGGGCCAGGTGGGGAATGCCTCTGGCTCGGGGCCCCTTCCTCCCACCTCCCCAGTGCATCCCTCCCTCCCTCCGCCCTCTGGTCACCATGGTGATCTTGCCCAGGCTCTGCCCCTCCCTTCTGGGCTCAGCTCTTCTCTTCCTGCCCCCACCCCCAGCTACAAGCCCTCCAGAGCCAAGTGGAGTTCCTGGAGCAGTCCATGGTGGACAAGTCCCTGGTGAGCAGGCAGGAAGCTAAGATCCGGGAGCTGGAGACCCGCCTGGAGTTCGAAAGGACCCAAGTGAAGCGTCTGGAGGTGGGTGCACACTTGTCCTGGTCCGTAGCCAGAGCAGGGCAGAGCTGCCCCGGCAGCTGGAGCCACGCATGCTCAGCTGCGCCGGGCAGGCCACGGACGCTCCTCAGAGGCCCCTGCCAAGCTGCCAGGCCAGCTGACGGGGCGGGTGCCTTCCCCCCGCCCGCCCCGCCTGCTCTCTGGGCACCGTGGAGCCAGCCTGCTTTACATTCTGTTTCCGTGCTTGCTTTCTGCCAAGGGACCAGAGCAGCTTAGCTTTTTGTCTTCATATTTTCCTCCACCATGAGCTCCCCCCGCCGGTCCCCTCACTCGCTCTCGCTCTGCTCTCCGGCAGGGTCATAAATATGCAGCGGATGGCGCCACTTCTGTGAGGGCTGAAGTCTGTTCTCTCATCTCACCGCGCTCGCTCTCTCTCTCTCCCTTCCCTTTTTTATTGCCTTTTTTCCTCACTTCTTCCCACCCTTCTTGTCTCCGCTTTTTCTCCTCTTTCTTTGCTTCTCTCCACGTCTGCCCCCTTCTTTTGCGTTTCTCCTCCCCACCCTCTCCCCACTTCTTCCTCTCTCCCCATCCCATGCCTCCTCTCCCTCTGCTCTTCATCCTTTCCTTCAACCCTCCTCCTGTTCCTGTTCACCCCTCTCCTGCTCTGTCTTGTTATGCCTTCCACCCGTGGCCTCCATACTCCACATACAGTCCTCTCTGCTCCAGGCTCCGGAAGCCGGCGCGCCCAGCCCCACCCTCCCCGGTAGAGCAGGTGGGAAGAGAGAGGCAGGCAGAATTGTCTCTGGGTGAACACTCCCCTCGCCCTATTTTTAAGTTCTCCTCCTCCCGCTCGAGCTTGTAGACTTGTGGAAGCACCTCCAGTTCTCCATGAGAACTGTGTTCATGGGCGTGCGTGCCAAGGAGCGTCCCTGCCACCTCCCCGGCAGCCCCTCAGCCCGTGAAGCAGGCACCAGGGAAGGGATGGAAACAGGTGACTCTGGAGCTGGCAGTGGGCATTGAGAGGGCGTTAGTACCCTTGACCCGGGAAGGGAGTATGGCCGAAGCTCCCAAGATGAGGTCACAGTCCTCGGGAGAGCTAGGGAGAGTTAGGGGAGACCCAGTGATGTTCCTCGGCTACACACCACAGCCTCAGCACAGCTGGTAATATCTTGACCCCCATCTTGCATACAGGAAGGGTTAAATAGGTTGCCTAAGGTCACAAAGTTATCAAGGGGCAGGAGAAGCCATTGATCCGGTGGCTCTGGGGCAGATCTGTATACTTGTCTCCTTTTCTTGTCGACCTCAGTCCCTTTCCTCGGCTCTCTCTGTTTCCCTTCTGCTCAGAAGAGCAGTCTCTTAGTTTAGACGCACAGAATGTTAAACACAAAGGGCCCTTAGAAATCATATAGTCTAGGGGCGCCTGGGTGGCTCAGTCAGTTAAGCGTCCAGCTTCGGCTCAGGTCATGATCTCATAGTTCTTGGGTTCGAGCCCCGCGTCGGGCTCTGTGCTGACAGCTCAGAGCCTGGAGCCTGCTTCGGATTCTGTGTCTCCCTCTCTTCTGCCCCTCCCCCACTCATGCTTGCCCGTGCTCTCTCTCTCTCTCAAAAACAAATAAAAATTAGAAATCATATAGTCCAGTGCTGTTATTTTAGAGACACAGAGGCTGGGGGGCCTGGGGTGGAGACCCCATGGCCAGTCAGCAGTAGAACCAGAAGCAGGTCCTTCCCTCATGCTCTGCCGCAACCTCCAGGTCATTTGTCCTATGGCCCCGGGAGGGAACAGTGTATTCAGTTTCTGGAGGAAGAGAGATTCATCAGGCTTAGAGGGATGGCTTTGTGCTTAGAATCTGATGACTGTTTAGTCTCCTAATCCAGGAACTCTCATAAACCATTCATCTCCAAGCACAGGATCTAGCTTTTGGAGCTGCTGGGTTCAGAGTCCCTGAGGGAAGTCCTGCTGACTGTGGAGGCCCCACACATGGTATCAATGTGGACAGACCCAGGCTGTAGCCAGAGGGTTCCTCTGACCTTGGTGGTGAAGATGATGATGATGATGATGATGATGATGTTGATGATGGTGGTGATGACAGCACCTTTCATCATCCCAAGTGCCTTCACATACTTTACCTTATTTAATCTTTAAAAGACCCTGGGGGTGGGGAGGGGCATGACTTGATGGCTCAGTCAGTTAAGCAGCTGACTTTGGCTCAGGTCATGATCTTGCGGTTCGTGAGTTCGAGTCCCGCATCGGGCTCTGTGCTGACAATTCAGAGCCTAGAGCTGTTTCGGATTCTGTGTCTCTCTCTCTCTCTGCCCCTCCCTCGCTCACGCTCTGTCTCTCTCTTTCTGTCTCTCTCTCTCTCTCTCTCAAAAATAAACAAACATCAAAAAAAAAATTTTTTTTTTTAAAAAGACACCAGAGGACTGTGGTAGGTGTTATTCTCCCATATTACAGAAGACAAAGGAAGGGGCACCTGGGTGGCTCAGTCTGTTAAGCATCTGACTCTCAGCTCAGGTCATGATCTCACAATTCATGGGTTTCAGCTCCGTCTTGGGCTGAGCTGACAGTCTGGAGCCTGCTTGGGATTCTGTCTCTCCTTCTCTCTGCCCCTTTCCTGCTTATTCTGTCTCTTTCTCTCTCTCTCTCTCGCTCTCGCTCTCTCTCTCAAATCAATTAATTAATTAATTTATTTATTTATTTATTTATTTATTTTAAAAAAGATAAGGGAAGGCTCTTCAGAGAGCTTTAATTCTTGCCCACCTAGCGGACCTAGCAGCGAGTGGTGGTGCCAGAGCTGGACCCCAGGCCTCCTGACTCTGGAGTCTCGTCAGAGCCACACTCTCGTCTCTGACTAGCTGGTGGGCTTCTCTTCCCTACCTCCCCCTCCAGAGCCTGGCCAGCCGGCTCAAGGAGAACATGGAGAAGCTGACTGAGGAGCGGGATCAGCGCACAGCAGCTGAGAACCGGGAGAAGGAGCAGAACAAGAGGCTACAGCGGCAGCTCCGCGACACCAAGGAGGAGATGGGCGAGCTCGCCAGGAAGGAGGCCGAGGCGAGCCGCAAGAAGCATGAACTGGTAACGTGCCGAAACCCGCAGGGCCCCGAGCAGGCAGCTGTCTGGGTGCACGCCTCCCCTGGGCTGGGGTGGGGGGTGGGCCACAAAGAAACCAGAGTTTAGATCTCTGGAAGGAAGAGGAACATGTCCCGAAGCCAGGCCAGAGGGCCGGGGGCAGTGCCCGAGTCTCCATCTGGAGCTCCATGACGCCTCCATGGCGCTCCTTCCCGGCCTGGAGAGACTTGCAGCGGGCTTTCTATAGAGCAGCCAGATAGAGACTGGCCCTCCGGTGAACTCGACTGCCCCCTCTCCCTCCTAGGAGATGGATCTGGAGAGCCTGGAGGCCGCTAACCAGAGCCTGCAAGCCGATCTCAAGCTGGCATTCAAGCGCATTGGGGACCTGCAGGCCGCCATCGAGGACGAGATGGAGAGCGATGGGAATGAGGACCTCATCACCAGGTGAGGGGGCCTCTGTGGCAGCGGCGGCCGCACCAAGGCCCTCTGACCCCCTGTGGAGCAGGCCACGAGGTAGAACAGCTGCAGTCTCTGTCTCCCTGCCACTGAGCCACCAGCCCACCTTTCCCTCATCGCCAGACCCCAGCATGGACCCTGTCCTGTAATGACCGAGGGCAGGGCCGGTGCTGCCCGGGTGAGATGCCCTCCCTCCCCCTCCCTGTCCTCCCTCCTCAGGCCTCCCGGGAACCTGGCTCTCCAGCTCTGCCTGTTCACAATGAGTTATTCCCCCGTTTAGCTGCATTTCCGATGGCGCCTGCCCTACTCTGGGGAAAGCAGAGATTTAAGGCCCATGGTACCTTGTTACCATGCCAGAGATTTTCTCTCATAAAACCCACCCAGGGAATGGTTTCAGAGAGAGAGATTTATAGTCCTAGGCTCAGGAAGAAGTCACAAGGCAGGTAGACCAGCAGTTCTGGAGGGTGAGGGTCAGGCCCTGGAGAAACTCCGAAGGCTGCCTTGGGCGGACCCCCACCCCCAGACCTGCCCCCTTCCCGCTTGAGCGCTGATGCCCCATCCTGCAAGTGGGTCCTGGCCCACATAAGAAGCCTGCTCCTTGGGGGCAGAGAAAAAGTGCCCCGGGGCGGCCCCGACCTCCCTCTGAGGATACACTGTCACTCACCCCACCCCACCCCCAGCTGGTCTCAGCCAGCCAGAGCCATGTCTTGCTCAGGATGTCCACCTTGGCTGAGAGGTCCACCCTTGCTTTGCCCACTGGTTTTTCAATCTTCTTCTGTCCCCCTAGCCCACCATTTTCTTTCTGTTTCCAGTTTGCAGGACATGGTGACAAAGTATCAGAAAAGAAAGAATAAACCGTGAGGACTGGGGCGCAGGCGCTCTCTGCCTCTCCTTCTGTGGTGTCTAACTGCCCCTAACACTGGCTTTCACCCAGGGTCCCCACTGCATGCCGCACGTGGACACGGCCTCTTGCACACTCTCCAAGCTGGTCTCACGCTAACACCACTGACTCTGCCCTGAGGGGAGGCAAGGCCAGGGCAGTGAGGCGCTACCCCAGGAAGGTGCAGGCTGGCGCTCATGCCCTTGGTGTGCAGGACGGGGGCTGCATCAGAAAAGAGAGCTCAGCCTCATTCGGTGGTACCCACAATCTGCCTTCCTGAGCTCCAGCCCTCTCCTTCCTCAGAAACCAAGCCTCCCAGCCTATTTCTCTGGGGAAAAGTCTGTTCGGGCTGGATTTTTCCATATCCTGGGGCTCCTTTGGAGCCCAAGCTACCCAAAAGAAGCGGGTATGTTTCATTTTGAAAGGTCCACCACCTTCTTGTGGCAGACAAAGGTACAAGGTGAGGAGCATCTAACAGTTACTTGTTTGGGGAAGGCATCCAGGCAGCTAATCACAGCCCGGGAGCAGTGGCAGGGGGGAGGGAACTGGCAAGGGAAGGGAATGCAGCCAGATGTGTTTACTTTACTCCCTGCGGGCGCCTTGGGCACAGGGAGGCCCCAGGCATTTGCGCTGGTGCCTGTCTGTCAGGTGGCAGGGAGCCCAGCATATCCGCCCTCTCTCGATTCTTTCTTTCTGGGTGGGAGCTGGACGGCGGGTGTGAGATGTGCAGGCCTTCAGGCGGATCGGAGTGATCCTCCGTCAAGTTCGTCAGGGCTGTTTGTTTGGAGGTTGTTTTTTTAGCGTGGCATTGGATTTCCTCCCCCTACTCCCTCTGGCTTGGCAGGCCTCCTCCCCTGGCCAGGATGGGCTGGCGGCCGCGCAAAGGACTCCGTGAGAGCTAATGATAAATGTAATAGTGTGTAACAGTGATAGAGGGCCGCTGGAGCCCGGTTGTCACACACAATTAATATCCCTCGCCATTCTGTCTCCGTTTGTTTGTTCCCCCGCGATTCGGCTCCCAGTTAACTAATAGCACATGAGCCTGGACATAAATTGTATTTGACTCGAGGTTTAATTCCGACCATTTAAAATTTCAACTGCCCCCTGAGCCTGCCTGCCCCTGGAGTTTGTTTACGGGCCTGATTATTTAAGAAAAAGAACCTAAACATCATCTATGTGCTCGAAACTAAAGGGAAGGTGAGGGCAGCCAGGCCAGCTTCTCAACCCGTTTGCTGCTCTGAATGTAAGGAGGGAAATTCGTATTCTGGGTCCACGACTATCTGTCCCCTGTGTGTTCTAGCCCTGCCATCCTTGGACCGTAGGAGCTTCGAGGGCTGATAAAATGCGCATTTAAGATCATATTCTAAACCATTTCCAGGCATGGGCACGTGCGTGCATGCATGAGTACACACACACACACACACACACACACACACACGCACACCCCAGTGTGCACTCACGCAGGCGCACTCGGGTGGGCAGTCCTAGCCACAATCCTGCTGATGGCAGAGGTGGTGTGGCTGCGTCCTCAGCAGCTCTGGGCCCCAGCTCCAAGTTATCGAGCAAGCCAGTGAGTGAGTGTGCTAAGGCGGGCAGAAAAATAATGTTTCGATTTACTTAGAGATACAGTTGTTATTGCCATAACCTTAATGAAAGCAGTAAACAGTGCAGTATTAAGGGAGATTTATACAGAAACACTTTTAACATGTAGACATAGATTTTGCGATGCATACAGCACCTCCTTTCTAAAGGCAATCAATATAGTTATGAACGGTGGTGATAAATTACAGGCTCTGAAGCTAGAGAAGGAGGTTTTTTGCACGGGTGTATAAATCAGGTGGTATTGGCGTTCCATGGGGCCCATGCACCATAGTAAATCTGCCAGGCTCGGACAGGCACAGGGCTTGCATTAGTGGTTTCGGGGCTGTCTGCTAAACTCCTGTTTACCCAGGGCATCAACCAGCCTCGTCTTCGTTATAATTCTGTATTTGATGGAAGCCCATAAAATATGCCTCTTTGTTCCCCTCCCAACGGGTCATGCTCTCTCACAGTCCCCAGAACAGAGTCTGGTGGTTTCTGGTTTCTGGCGTGCGTGTGTGTGTGCGTGTGTGTGTGCGTGTGTGTGTGTGTGTGTGTGTGTGTACGCCCACACACACACGCGCGCACACACACACGCCTGTGTGGCTATTTATTCAAGAACATAATTCAGGAATGGGCCTGCTCCTGTTGACACAGATGAATGGAAATTTATATCGAGGAGAAATCCCAGCATATCCATAGCAGGGGAATGTGGTGAGCAGACATTTTGCAGAATTCTAGAAGCATTCTCACTCAGAAGCTGTCTCTAAGCCCCCACTGCTTTGTGAAGGAGTCACCATGACTCCAGCCTCAGACTCTGACTCCTTTGGGCTTTTCTGCAAGTAGAGAGGGCTCAGGCCAGCTTGGCCAGAAAGCAGAACTGGGGAGCAAGAACTGGGGAGGAGGGGGAGAGGAGACTCAGAGAGACAGAGCCAATGTCTGGGACTCTCTGGGCTCAAGTGGATCTCCAGGGTGCAGTTTGAATCCCGAAACTGTGCTAGCACCTCAGGAAATGCCGACGCCCCCTCCTCATTTTTCTTTGTTTCTTAAGGGCCGGGGAAGTCACAGGGCCGGTCTGGGATCTGGCCTGTGGTGCTCGGTTAGCTTAGCGCTGCCATCAGCTGAGGGGCCTCCCGTTCAAGCTAACCTGAAGCCAGAAAGCTGCCCTGGTCTTTTCTGACCCACGGCCAGCGGTCAGGCTCTCACAGTGAAGCCATGGAAAATGGCAGTAGCCACGGCCCCGTTTCTGGGAGTGTGCACACAAGAAACAGAATAGGCTTCCGGGAGTGGCCGTAGAGCCTACGGATCCTCTCTTTTTAACCAAGAGCCATTTAGCTGTAACTGATACATGGATGGTTTCCCCGTCATCCCCGTTGGACTTATTTGGCTGAACAGCGGGCTGTCACAGAAAGTAGAATGGGAGGTGCCTCCGTGCCCCTCAGGGTCTTCCTGGTGGCTGTCCTACAGTGTGGCCTGCTGAGTGGGGCCGGGTCCTTGTGAATGGTATGCCCCATCTGACCTCTCTTGTTCCCCTCCTGACTCACCGATGTGCATGTCACCCGCATCCCACCCCTGCCCGAGAAAAACCTGCCGCCCCGTCAGTGCTCCCTCCTGGGCAGCGGGTGATCACTCCCTCCCCGGCCTTGCCTACCTTTCTGCTCCTCATCCCACAGCGAGGGGGACTCAGATGTGGACTCTGAGCTGGAGGACCGGGTCGACGGGGTCAAGTCATGGTTGTCGAAAAACAAGGGGCCTTCCAAGGCAGCGTCCGACGATGGCAGCTTGAAGAGTTCCAGGTGAGCGTGCGGCCTTGAGCTGGGAGGAAAGGCCACCTCCTGGCCGGGGGATAGCTGAGCAGTGCCTGGATCCCAAAGAGGCCGGGTCTCATGCCACCGGCGTCTCTTGCCTCGCGTGCCTCAGAGGGGCCCAGGCATGCCCCCAGCGTGTGCGATGCGCCAGGAGGCTCAGTGTCAGGTCAGGGTTGGTGGCACCTTTGTTTTTCCCAAGCGATGTTTTCCTACCGGACTCGGGGCTTCGGTCTGCCATGGGTTTAACTTCATCCCCACTTACTCATTTGACAAATGTCGGTTGAACTACCCAAATGTTTGGGCCCTGGAATCAAGACTGGAAGGTGGCATAAGGAGACTCCGGATCCCACAACCCCGGACAGGGCTGGCTGGGTCCCTGAAGCCGGCAGAAAAAGACACTGGCTCCCCTGACTCCCCTGTCACAGCTCCATTTCTGTCTTTTTCTGCCCATTCTCTCCTTCTTCTGATCTTTTCACCATTTCCCCTCGCCACCACCCCCATGCTTCCTGCTCACACCCATCCACTGGGAGAACTCATTCCCTATTGTCCAGCCAAGTCACAGGCTTCTGATCACACAGACAGCTACCCCTGGAATCCGGGGCTCCACGTTCCTCGTCCCTCACTTCCCAGCCAGCATGGCAGCAGGGAGGGAGATCCTCTGTCCTCTGCTCCAAGGCCTCCTCAAGCTGTTTCCCTGCTGGCTCCCCCGCCTCCCACTTTCTCCCCAACTCTGAACCATCCTGATCCCCACCAGGGCACACCCTTCTCCACCCCCTCCCAGAGTAGCGGGCAGGCTGCTTTGTAAAGTAATCCCTCGCCTTCTCCAACTCCCCTGAGGCCCCTTCCCAAGTCCAGCCCCTCACCACAAGCACCCAGCGGCCCCCTCTAATTGGTTTAATTTATTCAGCCAAACAACATTTTGTTATTGCAGATAATGCCGCCTTCCCCGCCCCACTGCCGTTCACCACGGTGTGGCACAAGGCTCCAGGTAGTTGACAATGAAATAAATTGAACTAAACGTTTTAGAGGGGGAAAAGTGATGAAATAGAACAATGGTCTAATTTACATGACATTCTCCATGAAGCTATTTTCACTGACGCAAATTATTTTGCTTCATTTCCTCCGATGCTCTCGCTGCCACTTTGCCAGGGTGCTGCCGCTCCCTCCTTTTGCCTCCTGTCTCCTCCCTCCCTCTGTATCTTTATTCTCTGGGTTTAATGCCGGCTCCTCTCTTTCTCTCTCTCTCTCTCTCTCTCTCTCTCTCTCTCTCTCTCTCTCTCCTTGCCTCCCTCTTCCCTCCCTTCCCCTCCCCTCCATTCTCTCTGGGCTGCCTCTAATCCACTACTGGTTCTCTCTTCCTGACCTCATCTCCCTCCCCTAGAACGGCCCTCAACACCTCTGGGAAGGAGGGCAAGGGGGTGGAGGAGAGGCCAGCCTCCATGCTGAGCTCTCTGAGCTACCGGAAACGGCTCACCCTGAAGGACTCCATCGGGGGCACTGGGGACGAGGACTCGCTCTTCACCACCCTGAGCGAGCGGGCAGCCTCCCCAGAGAGGCCCCCCCGGAAGACCCGCACAGGCCCCAGGGAAGAGCAAGATGAATGCGGCTCCACCTTCTCCGAGGCCCGGAGTCGTGTCGGCCGGGGGCTGGAGAAGCGGTGGGGCTCAGACTTCGACCGGGCCTCGACCGTCTCTGCCCCCACCAGCCGGGCCTCCTCAGCCACACGGCGCGGCTCCGGTGAGGACGGGGCCCGCTCCTCCATGAGCTTCTCGCTCTCAGGCTCCCCCAGCTCCCGGCGCAGCACCTCCCGGCTCGATACCCTGTCCAGGACCCTCAGTCCTTCCTTGAGCCGGGCCTCGGGCCTGGGCCGGGACAGCCCTGATTCCCGCCTGTCCTTGGGCCAGAGCTGCCTGGATGCGTGGGATGACGGAGCCAGTGTGGCCCTGAGCGAGGCCCACTCCCAGTACAGCCACCCGTCACTGGCCCGCAGCCTGTCGGTGCCACCGCGGCCACACGCCTCGCCCTCTGCCACGGATGAGCCTCTCGGCTCCAGCATCCGCCCCGTCAGCCGTCACTCCTACCTGGACCCAGACCTGGAGGCCGCCATCAACGAGGTCTTGAGCTACAAACCTGTCCCGTTCCAGAGGAGCAGCCTGGAGCCCGACTCCGAGGAGGACGACCGGAAGAGCATCCAAAGTGCCCGCAGTGCCCAACTGGACCTCCCAGCGCGGGCCACCAGCATCCGCCGCTCGGCCTCTGCCGCTGACGTCTCCCGCTCCCGCAGCGGCCGCAAGAGCCAGAGCAGGAGAAGGAGCAGCTCCAGCTCTAGCTCCAGCTCCAGCTCCGAGGACTCCTCGGAGCACACGCGGCGGAAGAAGGGGCGCTCTCGGAAGAGCAAGAAGAAGTCCAAATCGAGAAGAAAGAGAGCGGAGACAGAGTCGGAGTCCTCATCGACATCCAGTGGCTCTACTGTGTCAGGCCACAGCCGCTCGAGCGTGAAGAAGGGCCCGGCTGCAGAAGGTGAGGAGGCCAGGCAGGCGCACCGGCCGTCTCGGAAGGAGGAGAAGAAACGCAAGAAGGAGGTGGACAGCCTGATGATGCGGTACCTGTACCGGCCCGAGAGCGACTAGTGCAGTAGGTGGCGCCCGGCGTGGGGTGCAGCATGGAGTGTGCCGCTCGGTGTGAACTAACGTGCCCGACCCCATCCGCCACCACCCAGGCCTCTCCTGCGTGCCTCTGCGGCGGGCCTGGCCTCAGAGAGCTTTCTGGCTGCCTTGGAGAGTGGGGCCAGTGAGCTGGTTAGTCCTTCTCTGCCCCGAGCCCAGTCAGCTGACCTTGCTGAGGATGATCCGGCACAGCTCCCACTTACTAAGTCCTCACCGTGGGTGCCGGGGGACCTCCTAGACATTTGCCACATTTTGTTCACTTCATCCTCACACTAACTCCATAACAAAGGCTTGACTAGCCCCATTCTATAGAAGAGGAAGCTGAGGCTCAGGGAAGTTAAGTCACTGGCCAGGGTCACACAGTTGGGAAGTGATGTGCTGGGTTCTGAATGGAGTCTATTAGGCTTGCTCTCCACCACTCCTCCCCTGTAGGGCCCAAGGCAGAGCCCACAGGTGAAATGTTTACTGTGTGTGTCTTGGGCTTTTGTCTATGCCCCGAATGGGCTGGGCTTGGGAAAGGGCTCTAGCCAACCCCTGAGGGCGAGCTGGTGTGTCAGTGGCCTCTGTCTCTTACGGGACCTTTGGCTCAGCTCTCCGCTCTCAATACTGCCCTGCAACGCCACCTTCTTCCCTGCTAAGCATGTCAAGCCTCAGACAGCAAGGCTCACGGGGCTGCACCACACCCTCCCTCAAACCCACAGTTCCCTGACTCCCTCCCCAGCCCTCCCACCTGAAGCCCACACATGGGCGTCGCCTCAGCTCAGCTCATCTTAAAAAGTTATAATGAATAGAAATTAGCAGCTGCTGAGTGACAGCCCCCTCCTGGCTCTCCTGCCTCCCCCAGCCTTCTCTCTGTGGGAAGGGAGATCCAGCAGTTAGGCCCTTTATGCCCACACCCCCACCTCAGAAGAAGGCAGAAACTGACTCACTGGAATCCCATTGTTCCCGGTTTCCCTGGTGGGTGGTGACATTTGGATCACCCTGGTTATGTGAAGCTGTTTTCGGCCTGGCACCCTCCCAGGGCAAGCTTGCTGCTTCCCAGGAGGTGTGACCCCAGAGCGCAGCCCCCTGGGGCAGGGGCCTTGCTTCCCCGATGCATGAACTAACACACACCTGTCGCATGTTTGTGGGCCTCTTGTGCCGTGGGGTGGCTGAGCACGTACGTTGACTTGGCCGGGTTATACCCAAAGGGACCAGTTATGTTTTAAGGAAAGGAGCAAGTAGAAGTGAAAGTTACCTGCAGCTATTTGGAGATGGGTGATGGGATGGAATTAGGGGGATGGTGGAGGAGGGTGGAATTTAAGCCCAGCCCAGGCTCATGGACAGACATCTTGGATTCCTCTGGCCCCGAGCTGCTCTGAAACCAAGCCCTTGGGCTCAGCACTGCTCGGTGGCTTCCCCCCTGTGGCAGTGGTTGTGGGATGCTCTGGGAGGAGCAGAAAGCATCTCTGTTGCACGAGGGAGCTGTTGTCAGCTCCACAGTGAGCAAAGGCTGGAGTCGCAATATTGTATCTACCAGCTCAGCCTTCCCCTCCGCAGCCCTGCTGAGTGCCCTGCTCCCCTAATGCAGGAAGTCAGTTGATGGGCCATCAGGTGGTTCGGAAAAGAGAGAAGGCCAGACCCGTCTGAGCACTGCACCCCTGCTTGAAGAGGGAGACGTGGGCCTCACCAGGCCCCTCCACACTGCCCGGCAACTGGTGTATTTCGGACCCGATGCCCTCAGCCCATCATCACCCTTGACCCCAGGACCAGCAAGAACAAAACCACATAAAGCCTGTTTCTTCCCCCAGCCACCAGCACAGTTCCTCTTGTCTGCCAGCAAGACAGGAGTGATCCTGAAACCCTATACAACACCACCGGGGAGGATTGGATTCACTGCGGGGAGAGTGGGCGCCGAGCCAAAAGCTTGCCAGTCAATACAGAGCTGGCAGGAGAAAGGCCAGGGAAGGGAGGACCTAGTCAGACTCAGCATGAACCGACTTTGGGTAGAATGGGTGCAGGGGCAGAGTGATGGCTTAGCTTCCCATCTGGTGATGGGGACCGGTGAGAATTCAGAACACGAACGCATCCATAGCAGAGGCAAGGGGAGGGGCCTGCCACCCTGGGCTCACCCAGCAGGAATTAGTTTATACACCAAATTGTTTGTGACAGCGCGGCGCAGGAGACACTGGCTTGTGGGGAGGAAAGCTTTTGGAACAATTTGGTTAAAATGTTCAAATTGCCAGCCCAGACTCTTGCCCTTGGGAGGGGGCTAGCCGCCTGCTGTTGGCTCTACAGCTGTGCCGATAGAAGCCACAAAGGAGACTGGCTGAAGAACACCCAGCCAGGGGCAAGGGTATCTTATGGCTCCGTGGAACTGACCCCCGCTACCTGTGCCACTTACCCAGCACCTGGATGGAGCAGTGTTGGAACCTGGCGGGCACAAGGACATAGGGATGGGGGACGCGGCCCTACTCTAAGGAGAGGCGTGGGGGGAATCGAAAGGAATTCGGGCCGGCCCCTACCCGACAGCGCCCCACTGGCATCTGGGTCCCAGTCCTGGCATCTGCCTTGCCCCCCAGCTGCCCCCAAAATAACCACACTGCCTTTTCACAAAATCAGTCCTTCCCGTGCCCAAGAGCAGACCTTAGCACTGGGTGCCCAGAAATTCTATCTCAAACATGAAAATAAAACCAGGCTCCCACTAATTTAGAATTCAAACAACCCAAAAGCTAAAATAACCCCAATTTTTTCTATGGTGCACAGTCATCATTGAGCTTTATGATTTCGTCCCTGAGACACCCTAGAGTCCTTAAGTGCCTTTGGCCCATCAAAGTAAGACTCATTTATGTTCAGTCTAGTTTGTATTAAATGTGTTTTGTGCTATTCTGATTCCTTTAAAAATGGTAATTCATTCATGAGAAATATGATAACTATTAACCAGACTGCCCCATTCCTGAACCATTTTGCATAATTGAACATGTAGTCTATCAGGCTCTTCCTTCTCCCCAGGGGGGGGTGGGGGGAGAGAGAGAGAGAGAGAGAGAGAGAGAGAGAGAGAGAGAGAGAGAAACCTATCTTTACACACCCCCTGGGCTTTCACCATGGGTCTATGGGGAGCATTCAGGTTTGGTCTTGTTTCCTCTTCGGGTCACCCAATCCAGTGGCCGGGTGGAGTCAGCAAAAGCTTTGAGGTCTAAGAGTCCAAGTTCAAATGTACATACTGGCTATATGACCTTGAGCAAGATGCTTCTTTGAACCAGCTTCCTGGTGACCTTTCATAGGGCTCTTGTGAAGAATAAGACGCATATCCAGACTGCCTAGGACGATGTCTCACACGCTGGAAGTACTCAATAGCCAAACCCTTTCTTCACAACACAGATAGAAAAGTGAAGGATTTGATTCTTTCTCTCAGAAGCCTGCTTCTTCCTCTTCGGGTTTAGGGTAGAACTTCAAAGGGGCTATAAACAAGGTTCCCCGCCTCAGATTCTTAAAGCAGAATTGTGGGCAGAGGGGTCACCGAATTCCTGTCTATGCCAGTGGAAGCTCTCTAGGATCCGGAAGCAGAGCTGTGTCCCTGGGAGCACTGGACGGGGACTCTCTGAGTGCTGGACACTGGTAGGGGTGGAGCTTCTCTGTGCTGCATTTTGTTCAAGAGTGTTGAAATTACGGTGCACTTGAACCGGCAGAGGCAGCAGCGGTGGGAGGGGCAGGGGAAGGTGGCTCTCAGGCTTTGGGAAAGAAAGAAAAAAAAAGATGACTGGAGCAGAAGGTTCCATCCTTGCTGAATGCCATGAGCCTGCTCCATCCAGGGGATGATGTTTCTTCACATCCTGGTGGGAGGAAGCTGGAGGTTCCCAGTGGCCTGATGAAAACTCTAGAGGGCTGGGTTATGATACCAAGAAAGGGATAACTATGCCATCCTGAAATGGACGTCTTGCCAGTCCCTACATCCTGAGTCTCCTATCCTTGTGGTGAATAGATGATGCCACGGTCAAGGGCAGAAATTCTCACAGGCCTTAGGAAAGCCTAAGGAGAAAGTGTTAAGGTCTGGTAGTATTCCGTGGGGAAGACTCCTCCTTCTTAGAAGGAATCGTGTTAGGAATGAGGTTCCCTTAGGTTGTAGCCATATAATCACCAGACTGCCATTCTCCAAGTCAGCCTGGTCCATGGACCACCTCCATCCGAATCTTCTGGGGAGGAGTTGAAAATGGGGAATTCCTCAGTTCCACCCAAAAGCTAGCAAATCAGAATTTCTCCAGGGAAGGATGCAGGAGTCCTTATAACACACTCGGGTTTGAGACCCACTGCTCTACAGTGTTGCTTTCCTGGGAATTTCAAAAGGTTTCAGAATCAAAACAATGTGCTCCTTTCTCTTACTACTCTGAGTGTCTTCTGGGGAAGACGGGATTGCTTCTCAAGCAAGATAGGATTGAATTTACTTCTCAATTTGTGGCTTTTAGGGACTGCTATGACAGGGCTTTGGGAGCCTCCCAGACCCAAAGGCTTTGGTGCCGCGAGTTAAGAGCATTGTTCGTCTGTGACCTTGTTCCTCTCTCCCTGCAGCCCCACCAGTTACTGGAAGTCCCTTGCCCCTGACCGGTCAGATGATGAACACGACCCTCTGGACAGCACCTCCAGGCCAAGATATTCCCATAACTATCTGAGTGACAGCGACACAGAGGCCAAGCCGACAGAGACCAACGCATAGCCCAGGGGAGTGGTCTGAACCTCTGGCACCCAAAGGCTACTGCCACAGCGCCTCTCCCAGGAAATGATGGGGCACAGGTCTCCCCCACCTGACTGCTGATCTGCATGGGAAACACCCGACCCAAGGGGGTTGGGGGGCTTTCCAAATTGTGGGTGTCTGACATCTCCACATGGAAGAGGTGGGGGGAAGAGGAGTTTCTGAAAAGAGAACTTAATGCTCCTTCTGCCTCCAAAATGCCACACTTTTGGTTTCGACCTTGGGCCGCACTGTGGGCAGTGGCAGGTGGCTTGGCACTGCATGGAGCCAGCAAGCTGACCTCCATCTCAGCCCCCTGCTCAGGGACGGTGGACAGATTGCCTGCTGGGACACTCTAGGTTGCTGGGTCCATGGGGAGGAATTGGGGGCAGGAACAGCAATTCCTTCCCCGCCCCCAGGCTTGGGGTGAGGGCTTTCTCTTCTCAGTGCCTGCTGTCTTTTTACTTTTAATTTAAATACCCACCCTCTCCATCACAGCTGCATCCCTGAGAGTGGGAGGGGGCTGTGGTGGCAGCTGGGGTTTCCAGGAATGACTGACTAGGGGAATCTCATCTCCCGCTTCGCTCCTCAGAGAGCAGTCCTTTCTCTGTGCAGCTGGAGAGACCGGTGAGCGGAGCTGGGTCCAGATTCTTGTCAGCATGGGGAGCGGCTCTCAGGTGCTTCTGGGTTTGGGTTGAGCAAGCCTACACAGACAGGGGTGCATATGTACCATCTGGCACTTTCAGCCCCCACCCCCTTCGTCTCATCAGTGTGTTAAGTGCAATGACCTATTTAAGACTAAACCCATTCCACCTATGCCGATAAGTTCGGGGCTTATCCAAGCACTGCCTCCTTGACCCTCTGTCCAAGTTGCCTGGACCGTGGGCCCAACTTGAGAGGGAAGGCCTTGGGTTGGGAGCTTGTGATCAGAAAAACTCAAGATGGGGGTTTGGGTCAGTACTGATGTGCATTAGACACGAGTCCTCACCCTGTGTCCTGAGCCTGAGTCATTTTTCTTCTTCCAATTGCCCTGCCCCCACACACTTCCCCCGAGACAAGACAACACGTGGCCGGACAGTCCCAGCCCCACCCTAAAGGTCATCCCACCAATAATACCAGACTTGGGGACCCAAGGGCAGTGCCTGGTGCAGCTCCCATCTGCTGTCCCCCTCACCTTCTCTCCCGCAATTGGTTTGTACTCACTGGGCTGTGCTCTCTCTTCCCTGTTTACCTGATGTATGGAAATAAACGTCCTTCTCCTCCTGGCTCTGCCTGTTACTTCAGGCTCAGGTGAAGTCCGAGATGGTCTCTGGGGAACAGAGGCAGGGTTCTGGTAAGGACCTGGGGAAGCGGCCGGGTCTCTGGCCTACTCCCACGCCAGATCAGTGCCACAAAGAAAGTTCTGGCAGGTCACCTGGGGGCAGGCAAAGGTAGAATGAGAAGATTGGTCAAGGGAGACAAACCCCACCTTTTATTTTAAGAGCTTGTGGATTGCAATCAGGCAGAGCCATTCATGCCTCATCCTACACTGGCCTCCACTCAGAAACGTTGAGGTCCTCTGATTACTAAATCTCACCAATTACAGGGATCCTAGCTTCTCTCTCTCTCTCTTTTTTTTCAAGTCCTTCTAGAAAAAAAGTTTAAGTTTAATTTTAGTCGTTCCAAATATGACTTTTTGATCAAAACTTGCCAGAACTCTCTCTGGCCCCCAACCCCATTGGCCACAGGCCAACTTGAGTAGGCTGGGAGTTCTGGCTTCTCTGCCCTGCCCAGTCTCTGCCTTCATGCCTCAGTCCACACTTGGTCTGCTCACTGACAGCTACGAGGCAGCTCTTACAGAAGGGTAAAAAACAAACGACGACTCCTCCTCCACCTTCTGTAATGTGACCAGTTATAATCCTGGCACACATAAAGTTTCTTTTACAGCTGGTCAGTCGGGCTCCCCTGATTTGTACAGGTAGGCAGGAAAGGGTATCAGACAGCCCTGAAGCCAAGGCTCTGGCGATGTCAGCCTCCCAGACAGGGTCAAGAAAGGGAAGGAGGGAGGAAAGTCCCCCAGAACAAGTGGGAGAGAAGTATAATATGGACCCATCTTGAATGAAAAAGACTACCCCTCTCCACTGCCCCTGCAAGGTCGAATAGAAAAGGTAATAAAAGTAAAGTTACTTTTTATTTTATTTTTTATTTTATTTTATTTTACATTCATTTATTTTTGATAGAGACAGAACACAAGTGGGGAAGGGGCAGAGAGAGAGAGGGAGATGCAGAATCAGAAACAGGCTCCAGGCTCCGAGCTGTCAGCACAGAGCCCGACGCGGGGCTCGAACTCACGGAGTGTAAGATCATGACCTGAGCTGAAGTCAGACGCCCAACCGACTGAGCCACCCAGGCGCCCCTACTTTTTTTTTTTTTTAACTGCTGGCTCCTCATGTTCATCTTTTACTCATGCTCTCAAATAGATGGGTGCATTTTCTATTTCTCCCAGGAACCGGTGACAGAGTCCCTCCCATCTGCAGACAAGACCCCAACTCTGTTGACCTGCGCTGACTCAGGCCTCAGGTTAACTGAAAAGTCCAACATCATTGTCGAATTGTCTGACCTGGGGCTTCAATTCAGAAAGCTTGTATTATTAATTATTCATTCACTCAACATTCAGATATTTCATAACTGCCTGCCATGGCCTAGGCACTGTTCTAAGTGCTGGGGACAGATGAGTTTTCTTCCTTCATAAGGCAGATATTCTAGTGGAGGAGTTAGACATACAATATAGGTACTGCATCTACTAATATCTGCAAGCTTTGGGTGAGTAGAGAGGAGTAAATTATAGTGTTTGTCATCTAGGGGCTCATTGATTGGGACAGACCCATGTGGAAATAATTACATGAGACATAAGAAAAGGACAAATAGGTTGCTTTGGGAATATGATGGCGGAGGGGGTTGGAGAAGGATGGGAAGGCTTCTAAAAGGAGCTGGTATTTTGATCTGGGGTTTGAAGAAAGGCTTCTACAGGTGTACCAGAAAAAAAAGAGCTTAAGCAAAGGCCCTGAGGCAGGGAAAGATAGGTGGTGGTAGGGATCTCCACAGGCCAAGGAAGAAGCAGGAAATCGCCTCACATGACCAACACTTCAAGTTGCAGCAAAGCCCCTTGGCCAGGGTGCTGGGCTCCAAGAAGGAAAGGAGCGATTCCCTCAGCACCATCTCCCCGGGGGAGTCCAAGAGATTGTAGGGCCATCAAAGGCCAATCATTTTGGGTGTGCCTTCAGAGCTCCATAAGTTCCGCCCTCACCTGTACACTCAGGGCACCTCTGGTCCCTAAGATGTAAATGATTCTAGAAAAAAAGGCTGCAAATCTGTCCCTGTGCCAGGCTCAAAGCTGCCTCCATAGAATCTCCTGTCTAACGAGAGGCATGGGTGGGGCCCAAAGCCTTGTGAGGCTCCCCAAGGTGCCCAGTCAATGCCCAGAGACAACAGGGGCCCACAGTGACTCCTGAACTACTTCCTTTTGTCCTGTGTCCTCTTGGCAGATTACCCCAGTTGTCCCCCCACCATGCCCCACCCCCATGCCTGGTGGCACAGACACTTAGCGATTTGCTCCTTAATTGTCCCCAGCTAGGCTGCGCAGATGCCGCTCTTTAATCTCTCCTGATAAATGAATCGCGCCGCTCCTTTAATCATATGTTCATATCCAAGCCAATTTGAATCAATTTGGCAGTGAGCGTGTTGCAAGAGATGCCATGACTGCTGCTTTCCCCTCAGGGCCCCCGAGCCAGCGCGTCTGCTGTCCTCATCCTCAGCAAAGAGCCCAGGGGGCCCATCCCAGGAAAGGATCTCCTACCTGAATAGTGAGGACTTTTCAAAGTCAATCATTCATTCCTGTCCTCCATGCTGGGCCCTTCGGGACTAGAGGGAGTTGGGTTCCAAAGCCCTCAGAAGCGAGGGAGGGGGGTGGGTCCATAGCCTTCCTGGGTCACTGAATAAGGGGCCCCATTATCATCCCTGGGAGAAAGCACTGCCTTAAATCTAACCATAATCCTTCTGCTCCCCTTTCATTTCCTCTGAGCTAGTTCTCAGAGAAGCTGGAACACTTCCTCACCTTTCACGCAGCAACACATTCCAGACCGGCCTATGGTAATTTGTCCTTGCCTGCTGCTGCTGCTACTGGCTGCCACCCCAATTCCTTTCATCTTTCCCCAGGAAGTATTCTATTCTAAATCCTCCAGCCTGGTGGGCAGTCCGGGACATGCTTGGTAATGCACCAAGTTCTGCTGCATTTAGGGCTGCTGCTTTTTCACCTACAGAGTGGTGTCCACGTGCCGGAGTGAAAACAAAACAAAAGGAGACAAGAACCTACTCCACGGAGAGCTTCTGCCGCTAGCGCTGAGACCCTGGAGAAGGGGCAGTAATCTCTCGGACTCAGTTTTCCCATCTGTAAAACAAGGTGGTACCGCTGACAACCTTTTGGCTTCTCAATTCGGAGGGAGCCCCTCACTGCTGCCCACAGAACCTCCCACCCCCACCCCTTCATCACCCTCGGTAAGGATCCGGAGGGCCCGGCTGGCGGCGCGAGTCGGGCAGCGCGATGCCGGTGCCGGGGGAGGGACGTCTTCTCCCAGCGCCAGTCGGTCTGGGGCCGGTTGCGTCCAGCAGCCCGGGTGCGCCTCCGCTTCCTCTCTGCATTTCTTCTCCCGTTTCCCCGCGGGCTCTGCCGGTCCCGGCAGACGCCCTCCCAATCGTGGGGAGCCCGCCTGTATTAGCATATTCATATCTCATTTGCATGACCCGGGCCTCCGGAGCGCCTCGCCTCCGACTCCGCCCCCGCCCGAAGGGTCTTCCCGCACCTCCGGAAGCCACTACGCTCAAAAGGTTCTCAAGCAGTGGACTGGGCGGAGCCCGTGGGCCTTGCCCTTCAAGGATTCCCTGGGCGCGAGCCCTGGCCTCGGAGCTCAGCAGACCGACAATACTGTTTCCCGCCTTTTCAGGGCTCTTGGAAGTCCCTGGCAGAAGCTGGGAACGAGGCTGCCCTTCCCGGCCTGTCAGGAGTGACCCGTGGGATGAGGAGGATGATAAAATTAACAATAGTTCCCATTTGCTGAGCACCTACTTACTATGTTCCCATTTGCTGAGCATTTCTAATCCTCTCCCCTTCATCACAACCCGGAAGTGTCCTCTCTGTGAGGCTCAAAGAGGTGATATGTGTCCTAGCAGGGTCCTCAGCTTGGTTCCAGCAACTGCCCTGGAGCCTCCGGGCTGTTCTGGCCTTGTCAGAGGGTAAAGGGACATGTGAGAGTGCCAGGAAGCATTGTCCAGAACCTCATCTCTAAATCGCTGTGTGCCTGGTATTCACCAAGGCCTGGCCTAAGTAAGGAAACGCTTCTTGGCATTTTGGGGGGAAATGTCAACCTTACATTTATGTTGCTCCTTAAAATTTTCAGAGCATCCTCCATACATTATCACATTTCTGCTTCATGCATATACTGTGCCAACAATATGAGTAACAGTTCCACATGGCCCGGAATGCATATATTAAGCTATATTCACCTCAGTCTAATTTCATTACAGCACGATGGAAAAATCCAGACCATTCTCTGGGATTTGATCTGGGAGGAGCGGGGGCGCCTGGGTGGCGCAGTCGGTTAAGCGTCTGACCTCAGCCAGGTCACGATCTCGCGGTCCGTGAGTTCGAGCCCCGCGTCGGGCTCTGGGCTGATGGCTCAGAGCCTGGAGCCTGTTTCCGATTCTGTGTCTCCCTCTCTCTCTGCCCCTCCCCCATTCATGCTCTGTCTCTCTCTGTCCCCCCAAAAAATAAATAAACGTTGATCTGGGAGGAGCGATTTCCAGAGCAATAGCCATTTTGGAGTTAACAAGGATGCTAGATTTGTTTAGACGGAATTTCACAGAGAAATTGAGTCTTTTGTAGTGTAAACCCCAGTGATGGGTCATATACATGAGGGAGATTCCAAAAAGGATGTGTGCTTTGCGATTGAAGTCAGTGACATAAATCTCCCAGTGGAATACTTAAATGTGCAGATAGAATTTGCTTTAGATATCAAAAGTCAGCTATGACAGTTTTACCAAAAAGAGAGAGAGAGAGAAAACCTCAAAAAGGATATTAAGGTTCACACCATCTAGGCAAATTATATTTGAGGTGGCTTAAGAGTCAAAGAGTTTCCACATTTTAATAAATTTTTATATGTTTTGTGCCACATCTATGATCTGACTAGATTAGAGAAAGAAGCAAACGGATTTGAGGAAAAGAGGGCGCTAGGGAATTTGAAAGCACAGAATCAGAAAAGAAGGAGTTTAAAACACACACACACACACACACACACACACACATTCTGGAACAACTAGAGGCAGCCAATAGCCTTAGAAACATTATGTCTTTGAAAGATAGGTCAATGACTGGTAAATAGGCAAAATACAAAATCGTGTGTGGTACAATAGGCCTCGTGGCTCATATTTAGTTCTGGGGACTGGCAAGTTGCAGTTGGAGGTTGGAACCCTTGCCTGAAGCCTGCTTCTGGCCCCCACAGGAATACTATCCTCTGGAGAGGAGGGAAGAGTGACCCTAGTGAGTGGCACTGCCCTGGAAGTTGCTTCACGAGAAGCACAGAACTCACAGCCTGCCTTGGAGGGTCCTAGAGCTCATCTGTGGAGGCTGTCTTTCCAGTGGGCCACATACTGAGCCAACTGGGCAAGATTTAACAGCAGAGAAGGAGCGTCTGTTCCCAGGAACCGGCAAAATAACCCTAGAGAACCAACTAGAAAGTGAGGCGGTCTTACAGCTCTATGAATGGGTTCTTAAGGGAACACGTGACAAAAGGGAACGCGTGACAAAAGTACACGCGAAAGCACAGATGTTAGATAAACATTAGAAGGGACCTCGGGGCGCCTGGATGGCTCAGTCGGTTAAGCATCCGACTCAGGTCACGATCTCACAGGTCGTGAGTTCCAGCCCCTTGTCAGGCTCTGCGCTGACAGCAGCGAGCCCAAAGCGGGACTGAACTCATGAACCACCACTCATGACCTGAGCTGAAGTTGAGCGCTTAACCAAATGAGCCACCCAGTCTCCCCTCGGTTTTTTTTCTTTTTTAAGTCAGTACAGATATATATCTGTGCCAAACACCAAAGAAAGCCCCAAATTGTCATATTAGTGTGATTTTAAGAGTAGCTTCTTTCCTGGCATTTCATAGATAGAAATAGTAGCCAAAGGGGGGGTGGGGGGTGGGGGGACCATGTGGCAAAGCTGCTTAGAAACTGCTTAGATCCCTTGCTCCGGGAAAGCCGTTTTTAAAGCAGCAGGCATCTCTTGGCACGGCTGAGCGTAGAAGCTGGAAAAGGAGCAGATTGGAGGGTGGAACTTGAACAGGGTATTTAGGGGAGAGGAAGTCAGGGGAGCATCTAGACCTGCCCTCCCGTGTAGCTGGGAGCCCTTCAGGAGACAGGTTGAGGCGAGGAGCCTCTTGTACTCCTGTTGGTGAAGGGGGACTGGTGTGGCAGAATGGGTAAGGAGAAGCCAAGAGTCAAAAGGTCATTTAGGATATGCGTGTCACAGTTGTATACGTTTTTTTTTTTGTTCGTTTTTTTTTTTTTAAGATCTCTGTGGGTCGACATGGCTCCACGGCCAGACTTTGTGCCTGGCTGATCGATTTGTGCTTCTCATACCTGACCATCTAAGAAGGTTTAGCCCCTTAAGGAAAAAGTATCTTTGCTGCTTCAGAGCATCAAGTGACCAGTGAGTTCTCTGAGAAAATGAGAAGGTATAGGTGTCAGAAGGGGATGTCTGAGGGTTCAGGCTTTGCAGAAGGTCCAGGAGGAGTAAGTCCCCTGGGGCGTCAGGGTGAGTTTCATCTCCCTCCCCACCCCCACTCCTTGCTCCCCAGTAGAAATCAGCTACAAATCTCAGCTTGTTGGGAACAGATGGCCTTGGCTGACGAATAAGCCACCGCAGGCTGCTCCACCTGTTCTCGGGCTGGAATAATCAGCTCGAGACAAACATCGGCGCTGAAATAACTCATGGCAGCGGGTGATGCGCAGGCACAGATTCCAAAAATCTCTTAAATAGACCCCCTCCAAGTCTCTCCCCTCCCCAGCCCCTAGAGGCCATCAGGGGAAGGTAATGGAGCGGAGAAGACAGATCGAGAGCCCCAAACTGAGCCTGATGCCGTGCTGGTGGTGCCTGCAGGGGTGGGGGGAGGGACTGGGGGGGGCGGGCTAAGTTCAGTATGGGAGGGGCGCGGAGTGGGGTGGGGGCATCGTACCCCTCCGCTGGCCGGGAAGTTATTTCACAAGAGCACGTGGAGAACGTGGGAATGGTTGCTCTGTGTCAGGGACAAATGTGAGGAGATCCCACCAGTGGATAGCAGAAAACTGAAAATTTGGGATTCATTTGAATTGTTTATTAAAGGAGTGATATGCAAATGAAACCAAGCTTCTGCGAATCTCTCAGCAGCTCAGGACAGCTCTGCCGCTGGGGGTGGGTGCCTGGGTGCCCATACTTTTGTGGATTTGTGTTGCCTTCCCTCACCTCCTTGATGAAGTCAGCTGGGCTAATGTTCCCTGGCACGGGCAGATGAGCCCGTCAGGGGAGTGACAGCGCAGGGAAGCAGTGGTGATGGCAGTTAAGAAAGGCGGGTGCCTGGGGAAGAGGGGTGCCTGCTGAGATGGGGTCCAGCTCCTGTGGAATTAGGAGAGGTGGGGATTGAGAAAGAGGAGCGAAGCTGGCTTCTTGCTCTGGGTGCCTCAGGCACCCAGTGACCCTCTGTCCAGTGACCACTCCCAACGCCCTACACTTTGGTGCACAGGGCATGGGGACTGAGTCCCCAGAGACTGTGCTGGCTGGGGAAGAAGGCTTGGACGCCTCCCATCCCCAACTGCATCACTAACTGTTATGTATCATCCCCCCCCCCCGCCAAGTGGTTTCTGCAGCTCTGCCTGCGGTCAGGACCCTCACCTATCATTTAGGGTCCCACAAACCTGCTCTGCTTGAAGCCAATTGTGTCCACAGAGGTGCCATGGTGACCCCTTTTCTGCTGAGTGCCTGGCTCTGTGGTTCTCACCCTGCCTTATATTAGAAACACTCAAGGAACTCCGTTTATTGTTTTGTATACAAAAAGTGAAAAGAATAATGCAACGAACTTCTCTATCAAGCAGCTTCAGCAGTTATCAACACTGGGGGCGCCTGAGTGGCCCAATCGGTTAAGGGACCAGCTCTTGATTTCTGCTGAGGTCATGGGATTTGTGGGTTCCAGCCCCACATCAGGCTCTGAGCTGGCAGTGCTGAGCCTGCTTGAGATTCTCTCTCTCCCTCTCTCTGCCCCTCCCCCACTCATGCTTTTCTCTCTCTCTCTCTCTCTCTCTCTCTCTCTCTCCCCCTCGGAAAATAAACTTAAAACAAATTAAAAACAAAACAGTTATCAACACTGAGCAAATCTTGCGTCATCTACACCCCCACCCACTTTCCCATGCCCTCTACTGGATTATTTTGAAGTAGACCCCAGACATATCACTTTCTCAAGAAACACCTTAGTGTATATCCCTCAAAGAAAAGACAAAGATACTTTAAAAATGTAATCACAATACTCATATCACACCTAAATACATTATCAATAAGTCCTTAATACCAAATATCCAATGTTTAGATTTCTCTGATTTTCTTTTATATATTAATAATTTAATAAACTGTCTATATATAAAATTTAAAAATGTGTTCCAATCAGGATCGAAACAACACTGAGGAGCCTTTGAAAAAATACTGTGCTTAAGGGCTTTCTCATTCAGGGATTCCAATTTAATTGGTCTTGGGTGGATCCCAAGCATCATATTTTTTAAAGCTCCCTGGGTAGTTTTAATGTGCAGCCAGGGTTGAGAAATGCTTTACCTTTCCCCCTACCAGTTTCCTGCCAACTCCTCCTTGTCTAGGCTTTTAATACCTCTCCCTGCCTCCAGCCGGTAGACCCGGCAGGTCCCAGAGCACTTGGCACTAACATGCCCTCCCGGGACACACTGAAGGCCGTGCGTCTTCTCCAGCCTTCTCCTCCAGGTGGGCTCGAACTCTGTGGGCGGGAGGCTTCCTTGTCCCTACAAACCCACATACCATGTGTGTCTGTGTCTGTCTCGTTCTCCCCTAATAATGCCTGATGCCTGTTCTCACCTTGCAAGTGTAGCAGATTGTGTGTGTGTGTGTGTGTGCGTGTGTGTGTGTGTGTGTGTGTGTGTGTATGTGTGTGAAAATATCAAAATTCCTGCCTCAGGAAAAAGTGAGAACTTCCCTGGGGGCTGTACTCATCATTTGGCTGCTCAAGTGGCTCAACATTGCAATGGAGCTGAGCGAGGGGCCTGCGGGGGGCTTGGCAGCAGGTGCGAGGGAAACCGGGGATTGAATGGGACTTGAACCCAGCACCTTTTGGGGAATCTTAAGAAACTTCTCGTCCCTGAAGATGTTGGCCCCAGGAGCCATTTAGAGAATTATGCCCAGGTCCCTAGCTCCCAGCCGTCTGCCTGCCTTCCCGTGGCTGCTGCTTCTGTCCCCTTCCCCTCAACTCCACCTGCCTTTTGGCCACGTTTCTCCCTCCTGCGTCCCCCACTCCATGCCTCACTGAATGTTGGTGAAACAAATCTAGTCTAAAATAATGAGCAATCAGCTACCCTGATGCTTGGGGCAGGCTGGGCAGGGGCTGGGGGGGAAGGGGTAGGGAGCTGAATCATTTATAAAGCTTAATAAAGATGCAGATGAGCATGCTGACTAGGAGCCCCAGAGCTGGGCTCATTCATTATTCAAAGTTATGTAAATGCCACTGGGCCCTGCCCGTTAGAAGCCCGCCCCTTGTCTCTGCTGCTTCTCCCTGCCCTACAGACTCAGCCCACCTTGTGCCTCCCCTTGCTGGCCCAGGTGCTTACATTTGCCCTGCCATCGGCCCGGATCCAGAAACCCATTTTAGACCCTACCTCAAGGGTAATAAAAACCTTAGATCTCCTCTCTAGCCGGAAGTCTCCCAGAGGTTTCTGGGGAGGCCCTAGCCTTCAGGAAAACCTATACAGGCCCAGATAGATGGGCCTCTCATTGTTAAAGATGTCCAAGGAAAGGATACCACAAGAGTGTTTCTGTACATGTTTTAATGTCTCACAAATCTGCTTAGCGGGATGGATTTCCTGAGGTCTAACCTAAATCCCTCCTGCTGTACTGGAAGCCCGCCGTCGAAGTAAAATATCCATGCCTGTCCAGGTGGCTCAGTTGGTTAAGAGTCCAACTCTTGATTTTGGCTCAGGTCACGATCTCACGGGCCGTGCGTTCGAGCCCCGCATCGGGCCCTGCGCTGACCGTGTGTGGAGCCTGCTGGGAATTCTCTCTCACCCTCTCTGTCTCTGCCCTTCCCCTGCTCGTGCTCTCTCTCTTTCTCTCTCTCTCAAAATAAATAAACTTCAAAAATTAAAGAAATAAAATATCCAGTAGCCAAATTCTCTTTAATCACGTTTCTGAGAAGTAAAACTCAAGCTGTCAAGTGACTCCTGCTTACTGTCTCCAGACTAACTCATCCTCATCGCCTCCTTTCACCTTTGTAGACAGCTGAACCTCCTCCTTCCGAGTTACACTCACACTCCTTAAGGTCTTAAGCCTGTCCTGGGGCACCAAACTCTGGGAAGGGTTTAACTAGCACTACGTACACTTTACCCCCTCTTTTCCACGTCACGATTACTGACTTGTGCTCCACAGCTGCCCAGGTCTTAGGACTCACATGACTTTCTGACTCTCCTCTCTCTGGGCCAGACCTTTCCCTCTTCCCCGGTCACCCCCGAGTTTTTCAGTTTGGTGAGGCTGAGAGAGGAAGAATTGGGTCAGAGTCACAATGGCATCGATTGCCTCCGCTTTCCCTTCTTTTCTGGACTGGCTTTCCTCCCTCCCCACCCCCAACCTATTTTTAGCCTGCCTCTGTTTTCCTTCGTCTGGTTGGCAACCATGCTGGCCTCTTTCTCTCCGCTGCCCTTATCTCTCCCCTGCAGCCTGTGCAGACCCTAGCGGCCTTTCCAGAGGTCTCTTATTGCCTGCCCGATTTATTGCGATTTCCTTCCATCTTGAAGAAACGTAGGGTCTGCCTGAAGGGGCATGCCTGGCCACGCTCAGGCCGGAGGGAAGCAGGGAGATAATGTAGGTGGGTCGGTTTTGGTAAATCCTTCCATGTTTCTAAAAACCTCAAGGTGTCCATCCCCACCCCCACCTTCAACAATGGTGTTTCCTCTCCTCTGTGCCCACGGACTCTTCATTGCCTACATCCCCTCCAGGACCCCATCCGAGCCCCAATACGAAGTGCTCGGATCCTCCCTCTTGGGCATTCTGGACCAGCTTCCTTTGGCTTTGGGGGTGGGCAGCACCCCTGGAGGTCCCTGCCTGCCTTCTTGGTCTGCACATGACCAGTCTCTTCTTCTGCGGCTCCTTTTTCTCTCCACTCCTTCCTGACCTCATCCCTCCCACACACACCCCTTCCTACCCCCACACGCCCCCGCCCCTCCTCACACTCCGTTTTTAGGACACACCAGCTCAGGCAGGGCTTGTCAGCATCCCCCACTTGTCCTTTCTCAGCCTCTTCTAGACATTGGTCCCCTCCTTTACTGTCACCAGCAAGCTGAATAAGACTGGATATTTTGGAAGGGGATCTGCAGCTGGCTGGGGGAGGAGGGCGGCACTGAGCGAAGCAGAGGCAGAGGGAGCTGCGGGCAGCCATTGAATGAGAGGGAGAGGTTCCCAACACCCTTTCTCCCCAACTTTGCCAGCTCGGGAGACAGCAGGATCTTACACGGATCTCTCTGTGTACCCCGTTTCTCTCTCTCTCTCTCAGCAACAACACGATACCTCGCTTTACAGTTTACTGCATTCTCTTCTACATATCCCACTATGTGCATGGTGCCCTCCCCCCTCTTCCTGGGCTGCTCAAATGCCTCTCCTCACTGAGTCCCAGGTTGACTGCCATCGTCACCATCACCATCATCGCAAAGGGCAGCGTCCCCCAACCCGCCTCCGCCAGAGTTCTCTATCTTCCCCTTCCTGCTCCGTCTTTTTCCCAACGCACCTGTCACCTTCTAAATTACGATAAAATTTACTCATGCGTACTGTTTATAGGTCTTCACATTGGACTGGGTGAACGCCACAAGAGCAGAGATTTCATGTTTTCTTCACAGATACATCCAGGATGCCTAGCACAGTCCCCGGCACATAGCAGAATTTCAATAAACGTGTATTGGGGCGCCCGGGTGGCTCAGTCGCCAAGCATCTGGCTTGGGCTCAAGTCATGATCTCATGGTGCGTGAGTTCGAGTCCCACGTGGGGTGAGCTCAACCCCCACTTCCGGTGAGCTCCACTTGTCTCTCCCTCTTTATTTCTCTCTCCCTCTGCCCCTCCTGGGATTCTCTCTGTCTCTCTCTCTCTGCCCCTTGCTCACGTGTGCCCTCTCTCTCTCTTTCTCAAAAAAAAAAAAAAATTGTATATTGAACGAGTGATCTCTTCGATCCTCACACACCCTTGTAAAGTTGGTCAGTGTTATTATTCCCATTTTTTTATTGTGATAAAATATACGTGACACAAAATGCACCTTTGTCATCATTTTTTAACGTTTATTTACTGGGATGCCTGGGTGGCTCAGTCGCGTAAGGTCCAACTTCGGCTCGGGTCATGATCTCACAGTTTGTGAGTTTGAGCCCCGTATCAGGCTCTCTGCTGTCAGTGCAGAGCCTGCTTTGGATCCTCTGCCTCTCTCTCTCTGCCCCCCCCTGCTCACTCTCTCTCTCTCTCTCTCTCTCGAAAATAAGAAAATAAATATTGTAAAAATGGAAATCTTTATAAAAATAAATAAATAACAGAATACTTATACTTAATACTCAATAGAATAAGTATCCTGTTATTCTATTTTTGAGAGGGAGAGAGGGTGTGCCTGCGAGTGCTCAAGCAGGGGAGGGGCAGAGAGAGAGAGGGAGAGAGAATCCCAAGCCAGCTCCCAGCTGGCAGCACGAGCCCAACTCGGCACTCGGTCTCACAAACCTGAGAGATCATGACCTGAGCCGAAATCAAGAGTCGGTCGCTCGGGTGCCTGGGTGGTGCAGTCGGTTAAGCGTCCGACTTCAGCCGGGTCACGATCTCGCGGTCCGTGAGTTCGAGCCTCGCGTCGGGCTCTGGGCTGATGCTCAGAGCCTGGAGTCTGCTTCCGATTCTGTGTCTCCCTCTCTCTCTGTCCCTCCCCCGTTCATGCTCTGTCTCTCTATCCCAAAAATAAATAAATGTTGAAGAGTCGGTCGCTCAACCGACTGAGCCACCCAGGCGCTGCCCATTTTAATCATCTTTTTTTTTTTTTCAACGTTTATTTATTTTTGGGACAGAGAGAGACAGAGCATGAACGGGGGAGGGGCAGAGAGAGAGGGAGACACAGAATCGGAAACAGGCTCCAGGCTCAGAGCCATCAGCCCAGAGCCCGACGCGGGGCTCGAACTCGCGGACCGCGAGATCGTGACCCGGCTGAAGTCGGCCGCTTAACCGACTGCGCCACCCAGGCGCCCCTAATCATCTTTAAGTGTCACCGTTCCGTGGCATTGAGTACACTCTCTTAAACCACGTTTGCGTTTGTAATGTGTTAAACCACGGTGTTGTGAAGCCGTCACCACCATCTGCGCAACTTTGTTACCTTCCCGAACCGAAACCCTGCTCCCTTACACACTAACTCCCCATTCCCCCGTCTCCTCAGCTCCCCGGAAGCGGCCATCCACTTCCCGTCCCTGTGAATCTGACTGCCGTAAGCGTCACCTGTGGGTGGAATCCTCCAGTGTTTGTCCTTTTGCGTCTGTCTGGCTCCTGGCGCCTGGCATCACCTTAGCGTTATTCCTACTCTGCAGACGTGATTATTCCCACTTTATGGGAGCTGAGGTGCAGGGGAGCCTCGGAGAGCACCTAAGAAGCAGACCTGGCTGGGGCGCGGGAGACTGGCTGGCTTTTACAACTCCCCGGAGAAGTCAGCGCCGATCCGCGTGCCTAGGCCTACGAGGCAATTTCCTCTGTGTTGTCTTTCCTTTGGGGATATTTTTACTCCTATTCCCATTTCCCTCTCTTCCCACTCACTGCCTCCTCCTGACATTTCCACCCCAGCTGGTCCCAGTTTTTCTCTCCCCAGAGCAGGCCTTTTCTCAAGTCACACTGGCCCGGTCTGGAGCTGCTCCTGCTGGGGTTTCGACTGAGCTCGATGGGCCCCGCTCGAGTCCCTGTTACCCCCCTCCCCCCTCCACCCACCCTGGGGTAGTTATGAGCCTGTTCCCTTCCAAAGCAATTAGTGCGAGGAGGCCAGCCGACTCGGTGCTAATGCCGTTTCATTAAGTGGGAGCAATCCTAATGATAATAAAATGGCACATTTAACATTCAAACATTGAACAGGGTTTCTAAGCGAGTGTGCCTCTCTCTTCCTTTCTGGTATAACAACTCCATCTTCATAAGGACCTGACAATACACCCTAATGAGAGACTGGGGAGCTAAGCGTCTTCGCAGAACCAGAGAGAGGACGAGAACCAGACAAAGAATCCAGGGAGAGAGGGCGCGGCGCCCTGAGAGGATAAAGACCCCAAGGATTCCTGGGATAATGGACTCTGGGGTGCTGAGTTAGACAATTAAAGTCTCTGAGAAATAAGGTCGCATGGAAAATACAGCCCACCGCAGACTTTAGTGCAATGCAGCTTTTTATTTATTTGTTTGCTCAACACGTTTTTTCCAACAAACACATATTGTGCACCCAAGGTGAGCCAGATTTTATGGGAGTTGGTGATGGAGGGTGGCTCCAGCTTTCGGAAAAGGAACTCCAAGGGCAGCAGCGGTCTACACGTCGTTCTGTTTGCCCTCCCCTGGGCAGCGTTAGTCACATCCACCCCCAGGTTTACCAAATGCCTCAGCGAAGAGAATGTCAACTGCTTTGGTCCCGTGAGCCACTCCTTACGCGTCCTCCTTATTGAGACAGCCATCTCAAAGGTCCTTGCTACTCTGTGATTGTGGAATATCTGGTTGACCTTCCGGAAGCAAAAAAGTAGTGAGGACTGGAGAGCTGGCCAGGGAGAGAAGGTCGACTCAATCAAGCGGCGTTGACAGGGGACTCAAGAGAGGCGGGAGAACACGAGGGCATGTTACAGCCAGAGGGCTTTATTCCCGGCTCCAGTGTACAAAAAGGAAGCGCTGGCCAGGGGTCAGAGGTGGGCTTTGCCCAGGCCGGGGAAGCGGCTCATTCTAAAAGGTGTCAAGTCATACGATGGCGTTAATTTCATGCTTAATTCATACAGGATCTTCCCCACAACAGGGGAGAGCTTGAATCCATGTCCTGGGGAAAGGAGAGCAGGTTGTCAAGCCTCCTCAGAGACAGCGGCTGGGGTCCCTGCATGTCCGCTACCCTGTCCCCAAATAAGGCCACCTCTCTTCTTGGTCCGCATCCCAAAACTGGAAGCTGCCTCCCACCAGAGCTATCGAAACTTTCTTCTCTGATTGCACCACCCAGCACCTTTTTACAGTCGAGTCTAGACTTTGGCCGGCCAAGAGCGCAGAAAACACCATTTTCCCTGCCCCTGCCCCGCTTGAGCTCTCTCTCTCTCTCTCTCAAAATAAATAAATAAACATTAAAAAAAAAAAAAGAAAGAAAGAAAAAGAAAACAACATTCTGCCTGGTACGGAGATAGGTCAGCTTTAAGGCACGTCTTCCCCTGCTCAGGCTCACCAGAGAATCCAGCACCGATGACAACGTTGTCATACTTTGGGTGTCGATCAAGAATGAAGTGCCCATCAGGGGTGTTCTAGAAAGAAACGATCACACCTGTGTCCTCTGAGGATAGAAAGAAGAGGAAGAGCCGCAGGCAAGGGAGGGAGGGGACCGGGCTGGGTTGCTTTCCAGAAAAAATGGGAACGGGGCACAAGGATGCATTCTGCATGCCAGTGCCCCCTCCGGGTGCGACAGCCTTTCTCATTTGTCCATCTGCCTCTCTTCTCAGACAGAGCTATGAACACAGTAGGTGCTCAGTTAATGCGTGTAAACTAACTTTAGCCAAGACGCCTCAGGCCCTGGTGACATCTGTCTCTTCTCTTCGTCCCTAAGGCCTGTTCAACTAGAACATCTTGCCAAAAAATCTTTTAGAGCTCTTCTGGGAAACATAGCGAGGGGCAGCCAGGCATCAGCCTCGTGTGCTAATGAAAAGGAATATGAATAACCTCTAGCGGGGCCTCTCCGGTAGAGGTGAACCGACCCACGGAAATAAGCTCATTTGTTTCAAGTCACATATCATGTCAGGGGTCAATCAGATGTGAGCCTGAGCAGTGCTGAGTTCTGTCTCCTTCCCCTGTTCTCCGGGGCTGTGAGAGGGGCCTGCCCCGCCGCCCACACCCTTACCGCGTACAAGCAGGGCTCCAAAAGGGCAGGCTTGGGCTCTAGGTCAGGTAAGTGATCTCTGACAAAGCGGCCCAGGATCTGGACGTCTTGGATGTCTGAGAATGCTTCCGGGCAGTCCCGCTCCTCAGGATCTACATTGTTGCCGTGGTGATAGCAGACCTAGCTCCCAATCAGAGCGGTGTGAGCTGCGAGGGCCGGCCTTCCTGCACACCCCCCCAGCCCAGGGGGCAGGCTCTCACAGAGGGCCCCCATCCATCATCCCAGCCTTCCCCAGTCCTGACCGATGCTGTGTGTGTTGCCACTCGAGGTTGCCTTAGCTGTTCCTTCCCCCTCCAACCCTGTGTTTGCAAAGGAAGGGCTCCCTTTGCCGCCTCAGGACAGCTGGGGGTCTTGTGCTGCAAATAGGGAATGGTGAAGTATTCTTCTCCTGCTCCTTCTGCTCCCCGAAAGGGAGGGGGGTTCTGAGGGATCTGTTGAAAAGGACCTTAGAGGGGTGCCTGGATGGTGCAGTCGGTTAAGCGTCCGACTTCAGCCAGGTCACGATCTCGCGGTCCGGGAGTTCGAGCCCCGCGTCGGGCTCTGGGCTGACGGCTCAGAGCCTGGAGCCTGTTTCCGATTCTGTGTCTCCCTCTCTCTCTGCCCCTCCCCCGTTCATGCTCTGTCTCTCTCTGTCCCAAAAATAAATAAACGTTGAAACAAAAAAAATTAAAAAAAAAAAAAAAAGAAAAGGACCTTAGAGCAGCTGGCCCAAATCTGCATGGGCCCCTGCCAGCCTTCTCTGGGCCTTTCCACTCACCTTCATCAGCCCTGGGTATTCTCCGGAGGGCAGCCCGTAGATGTGGTGGGGAGCCGGGCTGAGGCCCAGGCCTAGGAAGCAAGGAAAGGCCTGGGACACACCGTAGCTTCCGGGAACCTTCTCTCGCCAATAACACACATTGATTCGCAGGGTCTTGAAGCAGAGAGAGGAAGTGGGAGATAAAGGGGGAAAGCCATGGGGGGCGCCTGGATGGCTCAGTCGGTTAAGGTCTGACTTTCACCTCGGGTCATGATCTCACGATTCATGGGTTCGAGCCCCGCCTCGGGCTTTTGCTGACAGCTTGGCGCCTGCTTCGAATTCAGTGTCTCCTGATTTCTCTGCCCCTCCCCCATGCAAGCTCTCTTTGTCTCTCAAAAATAAATACGCATTAAAAAAAGGGGGGGGGGAGTCCTGAAACTCTATAAAAGAACAGTTTCTTGTGGGGTCCTGTAGCTCTTGAATACAAGCTGGGTGCCCCCTCTTAACTCGTCCATCGTCGTTTCACCCAATTCTCACGTCATTGACATGTTCCATTTTTTTTTTTTAAGTTTATTTATTGATTTTGAAAGAGAGAGAGAGAGAGAGAGAGAGAACCAGTGGGGATGGGGCAGAGAGAGAGAGAGGGGGACGGAGATTTGAAGCAGGATCTGTGCTGACAGCAGAGAGCCCGATATGGGGCTCAAAGTCACGAACCGTGAGATCACAACCTGAGTCAAAGTCGGAGGCTCAACCAACTGAGCCACTCAGGCTCCCGACATGTTACATTTTGATATGAGGTACAAAGATCTCTGCATCTGTCTCCTCTTCCAGTCTTGTTTTTTTAATATTTATTTACACCCAGCCATACTTCTCTCTCTCTCTCTCTCTCTCTCTCTCTCTCTCTCCCTCTCTCTCTCCCGGAGTTAATAACACCTCAGATTTATTGAACGCTTACTACAGGTCAAGCCATTTCCTAAGGGCTTCATATTTATTACATAATTTAATTCTCCAACAGTCATATCCCCATTTGACAGGTTATAAAACTGAGGCTCATGAGGTATCCTAATTTGCCCAAGGTCATCTGGTAGCAAGTGGCGGATCCAGGACTCAGACCTGAGTCCGTCTGACTCCAAGGTTTCTTCTCTTAAGCACCAACGCTCAGGCTTCCAGCTCCCCTTACCTGCAGAGGCAGCTCTATTCCCAGGGGACGGAGGAGCTGGTTGGTCCAAGGGCCCGCTGTGATGACCAAGCTCTTGGCTTGGTAGCTCCTGGCCGTACTTTTCACCGTGACTGGGAACCCCGGTTTTATCTCCATCACCTTCTCTCCATCACACACTAGGCCTCCCAGATGTCGAATTGCATCCTAAAAAGGGCGGCAGCGGGGAAGAGCAAGGTAGTTACATAGTTACGTGGTTCACCCTGGTGAACAAAGTCCTTCAGGGGCGCCTGGGTGGCGCAGTCGGTTAAGCGGCCGACTTCAGCCAGGTCACGATCTCGCGGTCCGTGAGTTCGAGCCCCGAGTCAGGCTCTGGGCTGATGGCTCGGAGCCTGGAGCCAGTTTCCGATTCTGTGTCTCCCTCTCTCTCTGCCCCTCCCCCGTTCATGCTCTGTCTCTCTCTGTCCCAAAAATAAATAAACGTTGAAAAAAAAAATTTTTTTTAAAAAGTCCTTCACTTAGGGCGGAAGAGAGGGCTCCGACTCCAGACCCCCTGTCCCATAAAGACCGGGCCTAGCAGGGCATATAAGACCGCCCTGCCCAAAAGGTCGAGAATGAAGCCAGCAGGGCAAAAGCCCTCATCCGGCCAAGGTGATTGGGAGACGGCAGATTGGAACCACCGCAGGGGCTGTGTTGCCCCAAAAGCCGCACACACTACCTGCAAGGCTCTGAGGGCCTTGTCTGCATAGAGAACTCCTCCGGACTTGTCCAAGACCCCCACTTCTCCCCTAGCCAACAGAACATTGGGGAAACGTTGTTTCAGCTCCTCAGCTGAAAGGCACTGGTGCTCCACGCCCCGTCTAGACAAAGTAGCCTGGATCGTTTTTAATTCTGAATTCTCCTTCATTCCCAGCAGCAGTAGCCCCGTCTGCCTGTAAAAAAAAAGAAAGAAAGAAAGAAAGAAAGAGAGAGAGAGAGAGAGAGAGAAAGAATATGACGTATTGTCCCCTGCTGTGCTGGCCTGTGCTTGGTTCCTCCTTGGGGGCTGCCTGTCTTGTGGAAAGGATCCTAAATCGGGACACCTGGCTCTGGGTCCCGTCCTGGGACATCCCCGGGACCTTGCTCTTGTTGCACACTCTTCCAGGCCCCACGTTCCCCTGGAACACGTGCCTGTTGGACCATCGGTGGTGCCACCCCACGGTGGTACCGCCCGACCCTAGGGCATGTGAATGGCGTGGGCCATTTATTTAGTCATCACAGTGCCTAGGCGTTGCCACTCACATTTAGTGGGCAGGGGCCGGGGACGCTAAACCTGCAATGCTCAGGAAGATCCTACCCCAGTGCCAATAGCACCCTCCTGCAGAAACACCAGTAGATGGTCTCTTAGGGTTCCAGCAATTAATTCAGTGACTTTATGGTTTTGTCTCTCCCTATACGTCCTTTTATGCTTCTTACTCTCTGGGTGAGTGAAATCTGTTTCTCCTGAATACTTTCCTGTCTCTCTGTCACAAGAGACCAGAGCTCCCTTTTGGTGGAAACTGATCTAAACCACAGAAGGGTCACTTTGGACCTCGGGACTGTTGCTGTAGTCCCTTCTCGCTTTCAGCAGCCGCAGTGACCAGCATCAGCCTGGTACATCCCCCAGGTACTGTGTATAAAGCTCGTAATAGCCTATAATGGAGTCTCATGGATATTACATGCTTCCAAATCCCACATTATCTGGTTGGGGGGATTAAAGAGAAGATTGGGAGGGGGTAGGGACACAGCAGGCCCCAGGGCCGGTGTCAGTACACAGAGCCGCGCAGCGTGGCCAATCCATTGGCCACGGCCCCCGCCTACCCGGCATCCACCACTGGTGAGAAAGCAGTGAGAGCCTCTGCCTCTTCAAAGCTTAGCAGAGGAAAGATGCTGTCGAATCCCCACTCGTCAGCCGGGTCCTTTCCCCGTGGCCCCCCAAAAGGACTTCAGATGGGTTCTCAGGGAATGAAAACTTGCCTGGTAGACTTCTCAGTGGAGAGGATAATTCAGAAGTCATGCAAGGATAGGTTCTTGAGCCCTTTCTACCCTCTGGGGCTGTGGCTGGGGAGAATTCTGGGAAAGACCTGGCTGAACCCTCACCTCCGCGGTTACAATGTCAGATCCCTGGCTCAGAAATTTCAGAGCAACGTATTCCAACCCCTGCCTGCAACAGAGCAACCTCCGTCTCTCGGTCTCTCCCCCGTAGACTCGGAGACTCAGTCACTTTCTTTCCTCCCTTCCTCTCTCCCACCCTCCCTCCCTTTCTTCCCTCTTTCTTCCCTTGAAGAACCCCTCTTACAGGAATGTACTGTATGGGGAAAACAAACTCATGCCAAGACAGCGGGCAAATCAGTCGAATTATGAAACGCTGAGTGATGTTCTAATTCCCAAGCCATCCTGCGGTGGATGAAGCGGGCGCTCCCGTCCCTAGGAGTAATCAGTGAGCTGATTCCGCCGGTGAGTGTAATTGTGCCAATTGTAATCATTTTGCTCCAGCTCTCTGCCCCTGTGGCATTTATTTCTTAGCCCAGATATTGATCTAACAGTGGGAAATTTTCCATCTGAATTTGTGATGCTGGACCCTCCCCTGGTCCGAAGATGCGTTTGGGAAATTCTCATTTTCCGTGGATCACAGCTGAGCTATTTGGCCTGAGGGAAACCGCGCACGGCTGGAGAAATGCCTCCGATTGGAGAGAGATTTTTGACCATTATGAGCAAATCGGAAATAAATGTAAAACACTGCCTGGAAATGCAAAGGCCTGTCATTATGGGAGATAGGTGAGAGGCTCCTGTGGGAAATGCTTAGAGAATTGGAAATCAGTCAGTCAAAACCGGGATCAGAGAATGGGCCTTTTCCCCCCAGTATGAAGATAGATGACTTCCATGGGCGGATTGAAAATCATTTAAATGCTTATTTTCTTAATGGCTTTTCCTAGATCCCAATAAACAGACCGGCTAGTTCTGCATCAATTTCTCACCCCTGTGCTCTGGGTCTCCCTGTGCTCTCTTTCTGCTCAGACCTAGGCTACAAAGTTAGGGGAGGGGAGGCATGAGAGGAGACAAGGCCGTCGCAAGGAAAAAAAAAAAAAAAAATTGTCCAGGAAATGCCTGGTCAGGGCTGGCCTAGAAAGAGAGCACCTTGAAGCGAGGCTGGGTTGTCAGGGAACCCTGGAAGGACTGCAGCTCCCAGCTCCCAGTACGCGGTCAGCTGAGCGCAGAGCGTGTGGTGTGAACGGGCGTCTTCCTCCAACCCCAGCCGGATCCAGCACTAGGAAGAGGTAATCGAAGAATCCTCCCAAGGGCCTTGTTGACACCTCTGGCCGACTAAAGCCTCGGACACGATGTAAGGAGCTGGTGATAGGGGATTTCCATCCATTCCTATAGGAGGCCAGGGCGCCGGATGGAGCCAGCAGGAATCGGGAGGGGCAGGCAGCTCACCCCGCGTCAGCCACCTCCCATCCCAGGCTCCCGTTTTCTCCTCTGGGGGGGGGGGGGGGGGGTTTAAAGTGCACGGCAAGCCAGCTCCCAGAGTCACCTTGGGGAGGGGACTCGGTAATGGCTGCTGTCTTTGTTGGTTTTGGAGGAGCTCTTGGCGTTTCATCTTCCGCTCAGTGGGCCGAGGTGGAATTGGTTAACAAAGACTCTGCTCCAGGGAGGGGATGTGGCTGACAAGCCAGGCACTTCACAGACACAGGAAGCAGCAGCTGCGGAGGGGGCCACCAGGTTCTGCCAGCAGCTGTACTGCCTACGGCTGTGATCTTGTCTGATATTGTCAGCTAAGCAGGGGCAGCCTGGGTCAGGAGCTAGATATTAGGACTCAAAGGGAGAAGGCGGGGCAAGCAAGAGCTGGGCCCCAGAGCTGGGATTTGCTGGTGGTATCAGCGTCCTGGCTGTACCCGTCACAAAAGACTCGGACCTTGTGATCCGGCACCTGTGTCATTGTCTGTACCCAGAATATATGCAAATATCCTGAGCCCACCCATGTTTAGTATGCCACTGTCACAGGAAGAGGCAGAACAGAATGAAAAGAATCGGACAACCACCTTCACCGGCAACTCCTGAAGATGTTTGGTGGTTTGTTTGTTTGCTTTTTTAATCATTGTGCGGTGGCCTTAAGTAAATACATCTGTATCTGTCGGTTAGATCATGATGTTGTGCTGGTTCTCCGGGAAGAACCTCGGAGAATAAGAACCCCAGAGATGATGCGTCATTGCAGAAAACCAGAATTAAGAATAAAAGCGAAAAGAATTGGAACGGGAAGTATCTGTGCTGTGTTCCTAAAGAAAAGAACCAAAGAAATTAGCCTGCCCGAGTCAATCAGATTAGCCACAAGAAAGGACGTGATAATGATTCAAATAATAATAGCAACACACCTAGCACTCTGTAGAACTCGGAAGGTTTTCCAAAGCACATTCATTGTACTCTTTCTTTTTCATAACTGGGGATTCTAGGCATCCGAGTGGTCTTTTAAGAGGGGCTATCATACGTCCCTGTCTTTTTTTTTTTTAACGTTTTTATTTATTTTTGAGAGAGAGCGCGTGCACACGCACATGCGTGCAAGTGGGGGAGGGGCAGACAGCAAGGGAGATAGAGGATCTGAAGCAGGCTCTGCCCTGACAGCAGTGAGCCCGATGTGGGGCTCGAACTCGTGAACCATGAGATCATGACCTGAGCCGAAGTCGGAAGCTCAACCAACTGAGCCACCCAGGTGCCCCAAAAGGTACCTGTCTTTAATTTTTTTAATGTTTATTTATTTTTGAGAGAGAGAGAAAAAGGGGGCGGGTAGGGACAGAGAGAGAGGGAGACACAGAATCCAAAGTAGGCTCCAGGTACTGAGCTGTCAGCACAGAGCCCAACGCGGGGCTCGAACTCACGGACGGCGAGATCGTGACCTGAGCCGAAGTGGGACACTCAACCGACTGAGCTGCCCAGGCGCCCCTGTCCCTATCTTTAAATAAACATTAGTAGTCTTTCCACCCGGGATGATTTAGACATGAATTTATTGGGACAGAGGGGATGGACAAAGTAACCAGTCTGTGGTATCTGCTAAGCCAGGGGCCAGCAGACCATGACCCGGGAACCAGATCAGGTCTACCACCTGTTTTTGTTTGTCACACAAGCCAAGATGATTTTTGTGGTTGGTTTTTTTTTTTTTTTTTTTTTTTTTTTTGGTGGTTGATTAAAAAAAAAAAAAAAAAGAACATTTCATGACATGAGAAGAATATGAAATGTCAGCGTCCGTGAATAAAGTTTTATTGGCACCCAGCCACACTCAGTTATTTACATATCATCTGTGGCTGCTTTCACACTACAATGGCAGGAGTTGGGTAATTGGCAGAGCTGAATAGTTACAACAGAGACCATATGGTCTGCAGAGCCTAAAATACTATGTGGCCATTTCCGGGAAAAGTTCGCCAAGCCCTATTCTAGACTAACTAGGAGTATAGTAATCCTGCGATTTGCACTAATAGGACCCTGACTACTCAGTAACAAATCTCTCAAAGGGCTGCGGGGAGAAACAAATGAGTTAACCCGTGTTGAGTCCTTTTAAAACAGCCTTAGTTTCTTATCACAAGCATTAAATAGGTGATGATGGTGTCAGTGATGACGAGGGACTTGTCAGGTACTACTCTAAGCCCTTCACGTACGTATCCTCACAGCAGCCCCATGAAATAGATACCCCTACTTTACAGATGAGAAAACTGAGTCTCGTAGAGTTAAACGGCTTGCTGCAAACCATATAGCTAAATGTGTCGGAGCTGACGCGTAGAGCAGGTCGGCCTGGTCCCAAAGCCCTTCCAGCTTCCTGCCAAGGAAAGGATTGTGAGATTTTGAGACTCTCCTACCCAGCGGTTCCTTTCCCTCTCTCCAGCAGCGGTTTGTCCGTGGTTGCCACGCCCCACGTGTCTCCTCCTGCCCTTCTTCCTGCCTTGTGCAATGCAGATAGGATACCGCTGACCCGGAAGAGGTCGTAGGAGCTGCCACTTCTCAGAAGGTGCTAGGCGCTATGCCAAGTACTTCCTAAGAGTCTCGTTTCATCCCCACGAAGCCCTGGGAGGAAAAAATGAGGCACAGAGAGGTATAGGAATTTTTCCAATGTCACGCAGTCCGTAAGAGGTAGAGCACAAAGTCAAGTCCAAGCCTATCTCCCGAACCATGTTCCCTCTGAAAGGTTCCAGACACTCTCGTAACATCACTCTCCCAACATCTTAGTTGCCTCCGTGTCTACTGGCAAGAAGTGATCCCTCCACGGCCTTGGCACTTCTTTTACTACCAGACATTCAGCAGTATTCACAGATGGCTGACAGAGAGGGGTCCCTTTGCCAGGCCACCCCTCAGCAAGACATGCTCCTTTATTTGGGTGCTGGGTGCATTAGCTGCCTCTGGAATAAATCTGTAATTAGCTGTCCTAGCCGTATTTGCATAATGGATTTCACTTTGTTCTTAAGTTAATGGTGTTTTTGCAACAGAACAGTAACCTCTTGGTTCCTGGCCATTAAAATAACTGCCACCCTGTAGGATAGAGCCGTGATTTTGTAGAAAGTTCAGTTAAGAGCCACAGAGAAGGTGGGAGGGGACGTGGGGTGGGTGGTTCAAGTTCTCTGCGCATGACGGGTTGTCTGCCTTCCTCCCCGTGGGTGTTTGAAAGGTCAGTGGAGGTTGGGTGGGGGGGGCAACAGTGTCTTAAGGGTTAGAGAGCCACGGGAACAATCGAGATCTCCAGCAAGCAACGGGGCCTGAAGAGGAGGCCTATAGGAAGAGGCATTCAGAGAGAATGCATGGATTACAGGGGTCACTCTGGGGATGAGGACCCAGCATGAAGGGCTATGATATTAGCAGGAATATAAAGAATCCAGACAGGGGTCCCTGGGTGGTTCAGTCGGTTGAGCATTCAACTTCGGTTCAGGTCATGATCTCGCAGTTCACGGTTCGTGAGTTCCAGCCCCACGTAGGGCTCGCTGCTGTTAGCACTGAGCCCGCTTCAGATCCTCTGTTCCCCCTTTTTTTGCCCTTCCCCCACTAGTGCTTTCTCTCTCTCTCTCTCTCTCTCAGAAAAAAATAAACATTAAAAAAAAAAAAAAATCAAGACAGCAGCCTCCTCCTTGATTTCAATCTCTGCCCTAAAAGAGTCTCAGATGGCTCCATGGAGCCAGCTCTGGAGATCTGCTCCCAGTGCCTTTTCAGCAGTCTTCCCAGTACAACCTCTGCCAGCCTCGAACACGTGTCTGACCCCAGTCCTGGAGCTCAGAGTGAGGCAGGAGCCAGCTGGCCCTGTGGGGCAATCGTCATGACAGTGGGCACAATACTTCCACGTGTCTGGCACTCCCCTGGGCCCTGTGTCCCTGCACCACATTTCAAGTGTTGGTGGCGGTGCCGCCTCACAGACTCCAAGCACCCCCAGGCACTGGGCCCCACAATTCAAGGAGTTCCCCCACCCACACCCAAACCTGTGTAATTGGGTCCCAGCCTCATGCTCCAGCTGAGCCCATATCTGGTAGCACTCATCCATCATCTGGGTGTAGAAGTCTTCAGGATATGCCCTTCTGATTATCCGGCTCTGCCCATGGGAGCTTCCTCGGGAGTGCGGTAGAAAGAACTGGAGACGGAAAACAAGAGAGACAGCCGAAGCTGTTACCCCTTACGCTGCCCGCCCCTCATCCCCACCCCCTGGAGCCAGCTCGTCACGTTCAGATCTTTCCATTCAGTCTCCCTTCACGACCAAGTTACTGATTTAGCCATCGGCACAGAAGTTTTCAGTAGCACCAACTCAGCTTCCCTTTTGCTAACATTATTCACATCCCAAAGTCCCTTCGTTAGTTAGCCTTTGGTCATCTTGCTGCAACCCCATCCCACCTAGTCTCCTAGAGAAACAGAATCACAAAGAACCTTTGAGATCATTCCAGTCTAGCCCCCTTCGTCTTATGGACAAGGAGGCAGATGCTATTTCTCTGTGGCTTCAGATCACTCGGGACAAGGGAGCCACCTTGGGATTTAGCAGAGGATGGAGAGTTTCCTGCAAGGTTAAACCAGGAATCCCTCAGGCTTTGAGAAAACTGATAGAGAAGCTGAAAAAGGTTTCTAACCAATCTAGCTCATTTACCAAGAAGGGTAAATCAAAACTCATCTGGATAGCTGTAGAGAGGATGGGAGGATAGAGGACTCTGGAAGGTGGGCTGGGTGGACCTGCCCGGGGAAGGACCCTGGAGACTCACAGGGCCCACCCACATGTGCCGTGGTCAGGGTACATTGCCCCGCGTGGGGTCACCTTTTCCACAGGGAAAAATAAGACCTAAGTCGTCCTGCCTGTGTATCAAACAATAAGGCTGCCATCAACCAGAGGTGACAGAAAGCAACAGAAGCTTCTGCTGGGTTCCAGCGTGAGAGGCCAGGAATACCCAGGGAAGAATCCTACCTCTTAGGCTGACAAATCAGCTTTTGCCTCTGGGCAAAATTATTTTTACTTAAGGTTACCCAAAGCAGAACTGATTATTTTTCCGGGCCGGATCAACCATTTTAAAAGGCACAGAAGAAACTGACTGGCAAGAAGGAAGAGAACAGGGCCTCGGACACTTCTCCGTCAAGGGCAGGAACCGGGAGGCAGTAAGAGAGGCAATGAGCCTGGAAGCCCAGTGTGGGTCTTAGGGACGGTGGAAGTTTCTTTGCGTTGTCACGAAATACACTAGGCAGCAAAGCCGCAAACTGCACAGAATTTGACAATCAGACCTCACTCCAAAGTCTGCTGGCTCTGGAAACTTCTCTCTAGGGGAGGAGAGAGAGACCGTCCCTAAGGTCAGGAGTGCAGGGGGAACATAGTACCTGCTCCAGCAGGATGACCCTCTTCCTGTGTTTGGCCAGATGGTATGCCGTGAAGCAGCCCTGGATGCCTGCCCCGATCACAATGGCATCACAGAGATCTTTCTGAGCAGCCATAATGCCCACTTAGTCCTACAGCCACAAAGCCCGCACACAAAGAAGCCTCTGGGCTGAAGGAGGAGGAGTAGGGCAAAGTCCAGCCTGGCCAGCATTCCCACAATCCCCTGGGCTGCATCCTTCTCCCCACCCCTCCCTCCCCGCAAAACCTGGCATAGGGCTCAGTCCCCACCTCTCCTGCAGAGTGGAGCTGGGTAGTCTGATCTGAGGTTTAGCCCAGCTCAGCTGCCAGCCTCACCCTTGTATCCCTCTAGCTTTCTATTCTTGGCTCAATTATTGTCATGCAAATGGCTCCTTCCCATGCCACCTTCCTGTCTCATTATGATCTTTGTCTCGGGACTTCGGCCCTGGAATTTCAATGCCTCCTAGACCGAGCTGGGCACCAGGAATGCTGCCTCCCCCTGCTGGCTTCCCTCCCTCCCGCCTGATTTCCTTTGGAGATTCTAGAGGGCCAAGCTAAGAACTTGGCACTCTGCCCAGGGTAAGACCCACCTCCCCGGTGGGGTGCAAGGTCGGGGGTAGACGCAGGAAACAAAACGGGAGGGCAGTTTTGTGATTATGAAATTATTCTCAGCATGTCTTACTTTCACTTTTTACAAAGGAGAAGAAATTATCCGGAACAAATGGAAAGGACAGAGAGGTGGAGCTTTGTCCTGAGGCACAGAGAGGGGACCAGGCGCCAGCCCGGGGCATGGAGGGGCCCTGTAGGGAACGCGCCCTCTGTGCCAGGCAGTGTGCTAAGTAAGTACTTTTACGTGTATTCAGGACAGAGCTAGGATTTGTAGGGCCTGGTTCTTATACAATTTGGGGGTCTTCTTTAAGAAAAAGAAAAGAGGGGCGCCTGGGTGGCTCAGTTGATTAAGTGTCTGACTTTGACTCAGGTCATGATCTCGAAGTCTGTGAGTTCCGTCCCCGCATCAGGCTCTCTGCTGTCAGCACAGAGCCCACTTCTGACCCTCTGTCCCCCTCTCTTTCTGCCCCTCCCCTGCTCTATCTCTCTGTCTCTCTGTCTCTCTCTCAAAAATAATAGAAGGAAGGAAGGCAAGGGAAGGGAGGAAGAAAGAAGAGGAAGAGAAAGGAAAAATCATGAATACAAAATTAGATGCCAGGACTAGGAAGAGACCATCCAGTTAAGGAGCCCCGTGGTTGAAGGGTCATTAGCTTCACAGTAAATCGGCCTCTGCACGCGTCTCCTTGTTTAACCCTTGCAGCCTTAGGAGGACACGTGGACACGTGTTTATCCCCACTTTGGGCACATTAAAGACGGTCCCAAATTCATGGTCACTCCTCCCATCAGAGGCTCTGTGACTGTGTGACCAATAGAGTAAGGCAGAAATGACACCGGGACACTTTCTAGCCCGGGCCTTAATAAGACACCGAGCGCTTCTGCTTCTTGTCCTGGAGACTCCCTCTTGGAGCTCTGAGCCACCATGTTAGAGGTCCAACCGCCCTGTGGGAAAGACCTTGGGGGAAGGCCCTGAGACTGCAGGGGAGCCAGACATAAGAGTGAAGCCATCTTGGGGCACCTGGGTGGCTCAGCCGGTTAAGCGTCCGACTTCAGCTCAGGATCTCACAGTTCGTGGGTTTGAGCCCCGCATCAGGCTGTGTGCTGACAGCTTAGAGCCTGGAGCCTGCTTCAGATTCTGTGTCTCCCTCCCTCTCTGCCCCCACCCCCGACTCACGCTCTCTCTCTCAAAAATAAATAAATGTTAAGAAAAAAAAAAAAAAAAGAGCGAAGCCATCTTGAATGTCCCCCTCCCCCAGCCCAGCCCAGCCGCCAGCTCAATACCGCTGAGTGACCCAACTAATGACACATGAAAGAGAATCACCCGGCCAAGCCCCATCTGAATTCCTGACCTACAAAATCGTGAGATAGAATAAAACAGTTGTTGTTTTAGCCACTAAGTTTTGGGGTAGCTTTTTATGCAGCCATGATTGAAACACCCCTTTTACGGCCAAAGACATTACGGCTTATGGAGGTTACGACTCACCCGAAGCCACACGCCTGGTAAACATAAGCACCGAGATGTGAACCTAGGGTCATCTGCTCCGGATCCTGTTCCTTTAACCACTGTGCTGTACTGGGGATTGGTCAGAACTCATAATGATGATTCTGATTTAAATAGTTTGCTGTTTCAGCGCACCTGGGAGGCTCAGTCGGTTAAGTGTCAGACTCTGGATTTTAGCTCAGGTCGTGGTCTCACGGTTCCTGAAACGGAGCCCCGCATTGAGCTCCATGCTGGCAGCACAGAGCCTGCTTGGGATTCTCTCTCTCCCTCTCCCTCTGCCCCTCCCCTGTGCACAAGAGCTCTCTCTCTCTCTCTCTCTCTCTCTCTCAAAATAAATAAACATACATACATACATAAATAACAGTTTGCTGTTTCTTTCACGTCCGTACTGTGAGTGGGAAAAAACACTGGACCAGGAGATCATGTGATCCCAGGTTGCTCCCGCCCCCAGCAAAGGATGCCCCAGAGTGGCCTTGGCAACCGGCTGTCCTCTCAGCCCAGCCCCTCCTTTACTAGGAAAATGGGGGTCCGGAAGAGGGGTACCATATGACTGGCTCTTTTTTTTCTTCTGGAAAAAAAAAAAACCACTCTAGAATCCAAAAGTCATCTCAATTCCACCCTCACCCCCAACCCCAACCCTCCTCACAGTTGGACGGCTCCCTTAAAGAATGGTAGACACAACGGGAAAAAGTGTACTATTTAAGTATGAAAAGACTTGATACAAATATATAAGGTCAGTCCCCAGATTTCTCTTGATAAGGTGTCGGAGGAGATGAACCGTCTACACACAAGGAGAAGCAGACAATAAATCCTCCCGTGGAAGTGTGCCCAGCCTCACTAGCAACGAAAGAGATAGGAATTTATTAACTTCAAGGTACGATTATGTGCCTATTAAATGAGCAACAATAAGTAACAATGACAAAATCTGATGTTGTCGGTGCCGTGGGGAAGGGGAGAGAATAGGGTGGCGACTCGGATTGTCTGGGGCTTCGGGAGAGTGCGGGGCAGCGTGCAGGGACAGTAGAATGGTTCAAACCCTCCGACCTAGAAATCTGACTTGGGGAACTATACCCCAAGGAAATATCCAAAGGAAGAAAAAGACATCTGTATGAAGACATTCATAGCCATGCTCTTACAATATAGAAAACTGGAGACAACCCAGCCACAGGGAATATCCGAGCAAATCTGGCGGGTTGACACAACGGAATACTATGGAGCGATTCAAAATGACAAGCTGAGGACTGTGGGCTACATCGAAACGTGCGTATGTATGAAATCATCCTAAGGAAAAGAACAGAGCACAAACACACACACTCGGATCGCAACCAGGAGTTATGTGTGTGCGTGTTATCAAAGATCTAAAGAGAATTCGGCACAGTAATTGAGATTAATGCTCATCAGTTTCCGCGTCCCATCAGAATTGAGCTTCCATTCACAATTTGTAAAAGGAGAGGGAGGAATCCCCTGGGGAAGCAGATTCCTCAGATCTCCTCGGTCACTGGTTCCAGGGCTGGGGGAAGTTCTTTCTTTGTTCGAATCTCATCTCGGTTCTTCCTGCTGCCCACCCCCTCCCCCCTTCCCCAACTGTCTCTTATTGTTCGTTCTCCAGGGAAGCTACAAAGCGGCTCTGTGTCCCACCTCTCCTTTGTTTAACGTACTATCCCTTCAGAAATAAAATGACAATTCCATTCCCCCACCGTCACTTCACAAGGCTGCCCTGGATTCCTGGACGCAAGCATCCGCTTCTTGTTAAGAATTTCAAACAGCTCCTCCGAAAGCAGACACTGGCCGTGGCCCAACCTTGAAATGAAAAGGAAATCGGCTTCTGAAGTCTTCCCCTTCTCTCTCAGGGTTGCCCCGTCCTTGCGGCTGTCCTGACAGGGGCAGGCGGAGAGAAGAGATCCCCTCAAATTCCATTTTAACACCCATTTTGGATCGGAAGACTATTAAAGAAAGAGCCGGCAGCCCTACCCCACGCCCGGCTGTGTGTCAGCAATTGCGGCTCGTGTCCTGGGGCAGAGCCACCGAGGATGTGAGGCTGAACTGCTCATCTGATGGCTTGATTGACACTTCGCAGATGGGGGAGGGAGAGCCCAGCCAGGGAAGCAGCAGGCTGCACAGCTCAAAATAATGAGAGGACCCGAATCGGGAGAGAGCGTGGAATAAATAAGAGAGACCTAGGAGTTGGATGGCGAGGGAGAATCTTCTGTTCTCTTTCCTCTGCCCCTCTTTGCCAAGGAGCCGGAGCCTGGGGCAAGGAGGCAGGCAGGCAGACTGGGAAGTGGCCCCTCCAGACCCATCCTGCCAGCTGCCAGGGGTGTCCGGGGCCCTGAATGTGCAGAAGATGCCAGAGTGAGAAAACCAGGAACCGCAGAACTGGATCTGTACGTGGTCTCCATACACACTGTGGCCCCGTTGCATGTCTCCGGTTTGACTCCCCATCGCTACCCCCCTTCCCCGCTCGCTCCCTTTGCCCCAGGTCAACCATCTGCCTTCACTCACCTAGATTCTTGCATTAACCTCATCCCCAGGCTCCTGGCACCCCACCTTGCCCCTCTTAATCTAGCCCTCCACGCGCCCGCCAGAGTCCTCTCTCTAAACAGCAAGTTGAACAGGCCAGTCCCCTACTGAAAATTCTGTAACAGCCACCCATTTCCTATTACGATAAAATCTCTTGGCACACAAGGCACTTTGCGTTCTGGCCTCTGCTGGCTCCCGCAGCTCTAGCACGGGTCCCTTCTCACTGTGCTCTTCGGGGCCTGGCAAGGCTGAGCTGACAGAGCTTCCAGCATTCGCCGTGATCGTTCCAAATTCTCCGACACCCCCAAGCCAACTTGGACGTCCTCTCTCCTATATTCCCTTCTCTGTCTAGTCTCCGTGATAACAATGAGCCAAGTATGTTGTAATTGTTTGCGTGTCTGCCTTTCCCCCCGAAGCTCCCGAAGGGGAAGGGGTCTGCTTTTAATTGTCATTTTCGACAGGTAATACACACATACGGAGCAACGGTTACATTGTTCAGCAGAGAACACTGCGCAGAGGGCGTCTCCTCACCACCCTACCCTCAGCCACTCTGTTCTCCTCATCCCATGCAGTACTGAGACGTTCGATGGGTGTGCAAACACATTTAAACTGCACGTTCTTGGGGCGCCTGGGTGGCTTGGTCAGTTAAGCGTCCCACTTCGGCTCAGGTCATGATCTCGCGGTCCGTGAGTTCGAGCCCTGCGTCGGGCTCTGTGCTGACAGCTCAGAGCCTGGAGCCTGTTTCAGATTCTGTGTCTCCCTCTCTCTCTGCCCCTCCCCTGTTCATGCTCTGTCTCTCTCTGTCTCAAAAATAAATAAACGTTAAAAAAAAATTAAAAAAAAAAGAAACTGCATGTTCTTTTTTTTTTTTTTTTTAACTTCAGAAGTAGCACACTACACAGCACCTTGCTGTTTCCATTTCCTGTATCGTGGCTCCCACATGAGTCAGATGGAGCCGGAACATTCTTCCTGATGGCCGCAGAGTATTCCGTGCACGGAGAAAGCATTTAGGACAGAGAAGACACCCATACATATTTTTTTTAATGTTTATTTTTGAGAGAGAGAGAGAGAGAGCATGAGCAAGTGGGGGAGGGACAGAGAGAGACGGAGACAGAATCTGAAGCGGGCTCCAGGCTCCGAGCTGTCAGCACAGAGCCCGACGCGGGGCTCGAATTCATGAACCACAAGATCATGACCTGAGCCGAAGTCGGAGGCTTAACCGACTGAGCCACCCCGGCGCCCCGGCGCCCATACACGTTTGCTGAAAGTATGGTAGGTTTTTCTGGCTGCCATAGGCACCCGGACTTGCGCGGCTCTCCAGCCATCTGGTATTGGGTGTTCGGGGTGGGGAGGTCTCATCAAGGCTGGCCTGGAGAGGTTTATCAAAGGCTGACAGAGCCCATCTTCAGGCCTGTAGGTAGAGGGGATACAACACCAGAGACCCTGGCTTCTCCTTCCTGCCATCCTTTTGTGTTTGCGTTTGTCAAGTGGCAGATATTACAGTCAACTCTGCATCCCCAAGATACAAGCATCCCATTGCTACACAGTCTCCGGGTAAGGAGGAAAGTCCTGTGAGTAAAAAACGAAATCACTACTTAGCTTGGGAAGGAAGCATCCACCTCGGACCCCACTAGGACAAAGGGAAATGCAGTAAAAATGAGGGGAAAGAGGGGCGCCTGGGTGGCTCGGTCGGTTGGGCGTCCGACTTCGGCTCAGGTCATGATCTCACGGTCCGTGAGTTCGAGCCCCGCGTTGGGCTCTGCGCTGACCGCTCAGAGCCTGGAGCCTGTTTCAGATTCTGTGTCTCCCTCTCTCTCTGCCCCTCCCCTGTTCATGCTCTGTCTCAAAAATAAATAAACGTTAAAAAAAATTTTTTTTTTTTAAATGAGGGGAAAGAAGCATTGTCATTGTCCTAAGGGAAAACTTCTCTGAAGATGAACACTGCAATCTTCTTTTTTCTTTTACTTAATAAAGTTTTATTTTCCAAAGTGGACAGTTGGCAGGATCTGTTCATGAATCTTCACCAGCAGCTGGCACATCTCCACCCTTGCTGTTTCTGGTGTAAGTGACTTGAGCTCTGGGCTTTGAAACCAGGGACGCCTGGGTGGCTCAGTCGGTTAAGCATCCAACTTCCGCTCAGGTCATGATCTTATGGTTCGTGAACTCGAGCCCCGTGTTGGGTTCTGTGCTGACAGCTCAGAGCCTGCTTCGGATCCTCTGTCTCCCTCTCTCTCTGCCCCTCACCCCACTCTTGCACATACATGCACACTCTCTCTCTCAAAAATAAACCTTAATAAAAAAACGAGTCCAGGGGCGCCTGGGTGGCGCAGTCGGTTAAGCGTCCGACTTCAGCCAGGTCACGATCTCGCGGTCCGGGAGTTCGAGCCCCGCGTCAGGCTCTGGGCTGATGGCTCAGAGCCTGGAGCCTGTTTCCGATTCTGTGTCTCCCTCTCTCTCTGCCCCTCCCCCGTTCATGCTCTGTCTCTCTCTGTCCCCAAAATAAATAAACGTTGAAAAAAAAAATTAAACAAAAAAAAACGAGTCCTTTACCAAGGAGCTCCTGAAGGGCAACCCTGGCCAGGGACCAGCACCCCCGCCCCCCTGAGTCTTCAGTCTCTCAGAGACAACAGCTGGAGCTACAAGCTTATAGGTGGGAACTTCCTTAGAGTTTGTATATGTCATTTGTCAATTGAGATCAGGTTATTGAGCTTGTCCTGAACTATGCCTTTGGACCTGCTGCTTCTCCTTTCTGGCCTTGCCCCCAGATTCGCTCACTGGGTCTTTGTCTTTTTTGGACAACTTTCCAGCATCTTTTTCTTGTCGTCCTTGGGCAGCACTGAGAAGCTTAGAGAGTACCCGTCACCCCTGCAGCCTCGCTAAGATGTCAGACAAAAAGCAAATCCTCGGATCTTCTCTCTTTTTTTTTTTTTTAATTTTATGTATTTTGAGAGGGAGAGAGCTGGGGAGGGGCAGAGAGACAGGGAAGGAGAGAGGAAATCCCAAGCAAGCTCTGCACCCTCAGTGCAGAGCCCGATGTGGGGCTCAGACTCACGAACTGTGAGATCCTGACCTGAGCCGAGATGAAGAGTGGGACGCTTAGCCAACTGAGCCACCCAGGCGCCCCAAATACTGGAATCTTCTCAATCTTGTTTCGAAGTCTTGCTATCCCAGCTATACACAAATATGTGTGCACATCTGCACACCCATCTGACGCTGGTGCTCTGAGACATACCGAGGTGCTCCTTAAGGAGGCATCTTGATACCTGTGCATGTCTGCGTGGGTGTACATCCACCACTGTGCTTTTGGAGAGCTCCCACTAAAACTTAGTAGACGTTAGGGGACAATAGCAAATCAAAGAGTGCTGAGAATTGGCGACCCCGTTCTGCCCCTTGGTGGTGAGGGTGTGTTTAGCACGGAAACAACACGTGAGACATCTGTCAGGAGCCTCTCCTCCCTTTTCTGGAGGGACTCTTCCATGGCTTTACCATGCTTCATAGCCTGGCTCTCGGGACACCCTGGGATTGGAATTTGCAGTGAGAAATGGGGGCAGGAAGAGTCAGGTGGCCTTCACAGGGATTGGGCTGGTTTAACGTGACAAATAGCAACCCAAATTCACTAGCACGCAGAAGGACCAGCTCCAGGGATTCAGTGCTCTAATATTCCCCCGTTTTCAAGGAGCTACGGTCTTTCCCTCTCCTACCTGGGCAGCCTGATGTTGCTGTGCATTAGGGAATGTGGAGCTCGGGTCCCCCCAACACTATCCTGCCAAACGTAAGGTCAATGGAGGCAGAGAATCAGAGGGAAGCCTGAGGGAAAGGAGGAAAGGGAAGGGGAGGGAAATTCTAGATAGCAACTCCTATATCATCTTCGCTCCCCATCTCCCACTAGTTGCCTCCAGGCTGGCCTCCAAAGCCAGTCTGGCCCAAATCCTGAGTCTTCATGTCTGTAAGACTCATCTCCCTTTCTCGGCTTTTCTCTCGGGTTCTTATTCTACTCTTTTTTTCTGTTTCTGCCTTGGGCCTCCTTCCTGTCCTTGAAATCAAGACAGAGGGGTATGAGGGAGGGCCTTTGCAGAGAAATAGTAGGCTGCCAGGACCTGGCTGGGGGAGAGGCCTCGAGGCAGTAGAAGGGGGAGGGGAGCCTAAGGGAGCAGGGAATCTCAGGCACCAAAGCCACAAAGCTCTGCCTCTTAGTGGGACCCTTAGTCCTCTTTTTCCTAATCGAGTATTTTATGGAACGTGTAAGCCCACTGGGGCCGGAAAGACGTCACAGAGCTGTATACCTCCCTCCTCTCTCCTATGGCTGCTGATTTAGACAGGCTATTCATGCTTGGGATTCACTGGCCTCTTGAATCTGTGGACAAGTGGCTTCCATCAGTTCTGGAAAGCACTCAGCCATTATCTCTTAAATATTTGCCTCTCCCCTATTTGTTCTTTTCTGTTCTTCTGGGATGCTAATTAAACATATACTAGGCCTCTGGCCACTGTATCTACTGTCTTCTCCATCCCACTCCCCTTTTTGTCTCTCCACACTGCATGCTGGGTAACTCCTCACTATTATCCTCTACTTTGCTAATTCTCTGTTCTACTGCATCGTGGCCGCTTTTAAATTAATGCGTTGGATTTTAACTGCAGTTACTATTTTTTTTCATTTTCGCTTAGAATTGATATTTGGGGTTTTTAAAGTCTATTTTGTTCCCTTGTGTAATTTTTTATTCCATGTAAATATTTTCAAGCTTGTGCTTTATTTCTCTGACCACAATAAGCATGGTTGTTCTATAGTCCATGTCCGATCGGTCTAACGTGTGAAGTCTTCTCAGGTATTTTTCATTTATCTCTTGTCTCTACGAGAAACATGAAACCTTATTTTCTTCTAAGCTTGTCTATCTTTAACCATGTTCTGGTAACTGCATTTGAACAAATTATTGCTTATTATACATTAATTTATTACATGTTCTTCCAAATAGATAGGAATACTCAGAATACAAAGGGGCTTTCCTCTGGAGAAGATTGTGCTTACTTCCATCAGATACAAGGGGCACCACCAGTCCCAAGCTATCTAAATGGAGTGCCTGGTCTGAGGTCCTCTGGATCATGCAGGAGTCCTTTGGGGTCTCAGTGGATTGAGGGGAAGATGCTCTATGAGATTCCCCACCACGTGGAGACACTGAGCATGGGTTTCTAACCCACTCACTCTCCCAGGTGATCAAAATGAAAGTTCAGATTTACTAGGATTGACAGATGCTCTTTCAGGGGAAAGTGCTTTGGTTTTCGCTTCCATGTTGGCCTCTTAATTCCTTGGTATTTTATCAACCCATTGGAGCTTTTAAGATATTTTTGATATCTTATCTAGCCCTTTTAGTTGATTTCACTGGGATAGTCGGTCCAAATAATTCAGCCTCACATTACCAGGTTTCCAACCTCAGTTGTAATCAGATTACTGGTACCCAACATATATCGGCTCTCCAGTTCCTCCTCCGTTTACACTCCCCTGTTCCCTCCTCCTCGGATACAAAGAGTGACTACCTCCCCCAGAGGGCAGCAAGAGTGAGAATTTCATAACAGCTACCAGAGAACCAGATTTAGGGGTGAACCAGCCAGACTTTGGCTGAAGGGCCGGTATACATGTGACCCTAAAGCATCATCACGAATCGGAATAAGATAGAATTTGGGGGCCCAGGTGGCTTCAAGGGAATCCCCATACTTGTTTGAAAGGAGGACTATTTTCATAAGATACAGGTGTAGGCTATGACCTCCAAAGTTAAAGGCCTTCAGCTGAAAGTGGGTCCTGCTTAGGAACAAGCTTTTGTTTTAAAGAATGAAGCATGCAATTGCCTATCAGGGCTGCATTGCTCAGAACAATAGAGAAACGTGGTCCTCTGTTGTTCATCCTTCTTCTTTGTAGTACCTAACCTCTTTAAATCAAATGTTGAACAAATATTTAAAGAAAATCAGTTTCTCTCTCTAAGTACAGCGAGAAACTGGCAACACGAGTTGCCTCTGGGGAGTGAAGCTGGGTGGAATCTTGTTACAGAAAAAGGCTTAGAAGAAAATGCTGTACAGGTAATTGCTGTCCTGAGGGGGCTCAGGGCATTGTCAGCATCCTGCTTGCATCGAAGCTCCCAACCGCAATCAGCGTTTGGCCGGGGTAGGATCAAAATCCGCAGAAAGGCCAGGGAACAGGTGAAAGGTGGTAGGCAGCATCTGGAATTTAGGGAGCATAAAAGGGGTGAAGTTGTAGAGCCCACGCTGGGTCCCATCTCTGAGCAGGGTTCTCATACAGAACTTTGGAAGGATCCATGCCGAGCTCACAGTAGCTTGGCATCAGCCAACTGTTCCTTCTTCCTGCCTCGTCCTTGGCAGCCCTCTCTCTGTCTCTCTCTCCCTCTCTCCGTGTCTCTCCAACCCCCACCCCTCTCTCCCTCTCTCTGCCTTTCTCCCTCTCTCTCTACCGCTCTCATACTTGTCCACCTTTATTTTCTTAGTACTTAGAGGAGCAGAAGAAAGAAGGCTTAGAAAACATTTTGGGAGGAGTCCAGCTGTGTTTGGAACAGACTATCAGAGCTCCTTGCCCAGAATTCTGGAACGAAAGGAAAAAGCCAAGGTTTGTGGAATGGGCTGGGGAAGGTCTGCCTGGAACCCATCCAAAAGGCTTCCTGGACAACCCTGGTCCTTGTCATTGCCCCTCAATAATAACCCCTCGCCACATTGCATAAGCTTATCAAAAGTTTCATGGCGCCCACTTTATAGATATTCCACCTTCACAACAGCCCCGCGAGGTAGGCAGGGAAGGCATTTTTACTCCCATTTTGCAGACAAGGAAACTGGTAGCTAGTAGGTGACAGAGGCAGCATCCCACCCCCCACCCAGGACTTCAGGCCCCAAGCCTTTCTCCCCATCCAGAGACAGGTCCAATGCTCTCATCCCAGAGCATCCTGCGTCCCGGGCTCAGTGCTTCTCTGAACAAGGGCAAGGAGGTGGTTCATTCCATGCTGCAAATCACAGCATTCCCTACCCCTCCCCTGCAAAGAAAGAGAAGGAACATGACCCCCAATGGGAAGAAATTCTAAAGCAGCCCCTAGGGACCTCTGGAGAAGCTGTTTGATTTATTTCGGTCCCTACTGGTATTCTGTGCCACATTTATAAACGTCAGCGCCGGAAATGAAGTTCCCACTGCCCTGGCAGCTGCTGGTTGCTGCTGTTGCTCACTAAGGGTTCAGATAAAGTGTTCCCCCCTCCCCTTGATTGATAGAGAGCTGAGAATAAAAGAAAAATAAAAGCCCCCTGGAGCATTGATGGAAGGGAGGGGGCAGCTTCTCAGGAAGAGAAAGGGAAGTGATCTAGAAAAGGCTGATATTAGTGGAACAGAGAGGGTGTGTGCACGTGTGTGTGTGCGTGTGTGTATGAGGAAGGGAGAGAGAGAGAATAAGGAAAAGATCCAGTTTTTAAGGCCACGTGGAAAATAAATACTTTCTGCTCGTGTAGACAGAGGAAAAGTAGTGAAATCGTAGTTTGTTTCAGGGGCTCTGACACAAGATGGAAGAAAGGTGGTCTTTGTAACCTCTGGGTTTCTACTCTTCCCTGAGCAGAATTTGCTATCTTCTAGGGTCTGGGCCAGGGAAAGAGAGTGGCAGAGACTGCGAGAAGAGAGTGGGAACAAAATAAAAGGTACAAGATTCCCAAAGGACCACAGAGATCCAAGGCTTTGTTGTTATTAACCGAACCAGTGGCTGAGATTGAAGCATCCCTGCTGGGAGCGGGCTGTGGTTCCGTAGATACTGGTGTGCACATTTTTGCAATAACGCCTTCTCTTGCGGGTCTCCTAAATCCGTGATGCTTTCTGGTCTCTGAGAAATGCTGGTCGGGACCAATTCCACCAGTCCTGGCAGAGCATCTAAGGGACTCAGCAGTTAACCAAGGGATGGCCTCAGTGATCCCCAAAGCAGCAAGACCTTTAAAAGTCACTTTTAATCAGATTGTTTTGTATCTTCATGTTAACACATACTAAGTCAAATCTTCCCAAATGACTATCATTCTCTTCAAAGTCACCCACTTGAGAGGCCTTGTAGTTAACCCACTGACACTCGCTATGTGGCGTAAATCATCCTGGAGGGCAATTTGATAAATACTTCATGGCCAGTTTATAACCCAGGCAATAAAATGTCATATTGCTTGATAGAGATTCCTTCCTCTGCCTTAATGTGTTTATCACACCTGTTTCCTGGTAACGTTTGGCTCCTTCCAAGCACTATATCCTCCATCATGCTGCTAGCTCAGAGCGGTGTGAACCCACCCTTGGAGGACACGACAATTCACTGAGGGGGTGGAGATATGACCGTTAGCTAAGAGAGAAACACACAAGAGGGAGAATAGTGACATTAATGTGATGGGTATCTGGGTGGGGTTTTGTTTCTTCTCAGTTTCCTTATACGGATAGAAATGTTTCTGTGTTTTAAAAAGCGTGACGTACGGGGCGCCTGGGTGGCGCAGTCGGTTAAGCGTCCGACTTCAGCCAGGTCACGATCTCGCGGTCCGTGAGTTCGAGCCCCGCGTCGGGCTCTGGGCTGATGGCTCAGAGCCTGGAGCCTGTTTCCGATTCTGTGTCTCCCTCTCTCTCTGCCCCTCGCCCGTTCATGCTCTGTCTCTCTCTGTCCCAAAAATAAATAAACGTTGAAAAAAATAAATAAATAAAATAAAAAGCGTGACGTAAACAAAATGGGATATATTTATACAATGGAATATCATTCAGCCTTAAAAAAGAAGGAAATTCTGGCACATGCTATAACACGGGTGAACCTCGAAAACATTGTGCTGGGTGAAATAAGCCAGTCGCTCGGGGCGCCTGAGTGGTTCGGTTGGTTGAACGACCAATTTTGGCTCAGGTCATGATCTCGAAGCTCAGGAGTTTGAGCCCCACATCAGGCTCTCTGCTGTCAGTGTGGAGCCCACTTCGGATCCTCTGTCCCCCTCTCCCTCTGCTCCTACCCTGCTCACTCTCTCTGTCACTCTCAAAATAAATACACTTAGGGGCGCCTGGGTGGCTCAGTCGGTTGAGCATCAAACTTCAGCTCAGGTCATGATCTCACAGCTCATGGGTTCGAGCCCCGCGTCGGGTTCTGCGCTGACAGCTCGGAGCCTGGAGCCTGCTTCGATTCTGTGTCTCCCTCTCTCTCTGCCCCTCCTCTGCTTGTGCTCTGTCTCTCAAAAATAAATAAACATTTTTAAAAATACACTTAAAAAAAAGCGCCAGTCACAAAAAGGATAAATACTATATGATTCCACTTATACAAGGTACCTAGAGTAGTCAAGTTCATAGAGACAGAAAATAGGTTGACAGTTGCCAGGGGCTAAGAGAACGGAGAGTGGGAATCAGTGCTTAATGGGTACAGAATTTCAGTTTGGAAATGAAAAAGTTGTGGAGACGGCCAGTTCTGATGGTTACACACCAATATGAACGCGCTTAATGCCACTGAACTGTACCCTTAAAAAGTGGTTAAAATGGGGGGCACCTGGGTGGCTCAGTCGGTTAAGCATCTGACTCTAGATTTCAGCTCGGATCATGATCTCACGGTTCGTGGGTTTGAGCCCCACACCGGGCTGTGCACTGACAGTGCAGAGCCTGCTTGGGATTCTCACTCTCCCTCTCTCTCTGTTCCTCCCCTGCTTGTGCTCTCTCTCTCTCAAAATAAAGAAGTTTTTTAAAATCTTTTTAATGTTTATTTATTATTGAGAGACAGAGCGCGAACAGGGGTGGGGCAGAGAGAGAGGCAGACACAGAATCGGAAGCAGGCTCCAGGCTCCCAGCTGTCAGCACAGAGCCCGACGCGGGGCTCGAACTCACAAACCGTGAGATCATGACCTGAGCCAAAGTCGGATGCTTAACCGACGGAGCCACCCAGGCGCCCCAAAATAAATAAGTTTTTAAAAAGTGGTTAAAATGGTAAATTTTAGGTTATGTGAATTTTACCACCAAAAAAAAAGCATGGATAACAAAATCAAATCTAGTCTCAAAAGGTGAGGATTTGCCATCACTGATGCTATTCAAAAGAATGTGCTGGGCCAGGGGCGCCTGGGTGGCGCAGTCGGTTAAGCGTCCGACTTCAGCCAGGTCACGATCTCGCGGTCCGTGAGTTCGAGTCCCGCGTCGGGCTCTGGGCTGATGGCTCGGAGCCTGGAGCCTGTTTCCGATTCTGTGTCTCCCTCTCTCTCTGCCCCTCCCCTGTTCATGCTCTGTCTCTCTCTGTCCCAAAAATAAATAAACGTTGGAAAAAAAAATTAAAAAAAAAAAAAAGAATGTGCTGGGCCAACGACCAGAGAGAAAGGCCCAAAATATTCTTTTCTCTGGATCAAAACAGCACTGGGGGTCAGGCAGGTAGCTGTCACTCCTGCTGTGAACCGGTTCCAGGGAGGAACCACACTTCCTCCAGGGCTTCTGTCCTCACACCTCCTATACAGTTGTGAACCTGCCGGGGCAGAACCATTCTCCCAGCCCTGGAATGTTCCACAGCACAACCTGGGTCTCCCTGACCCAGCCTGCGGGGCCTGGCCGGATCCCCTGGCAGCACAAACAAGTCATGGTTCTGCTGGCCAGGCGGCTGCTGAGGTGGCTTTTTAATCCCCCAGCCGTGCCTTCCTAGTGATTGCTTTTATTAGGAAATGTAATGAAAAAGACTATATGAAGCCCCTGCCAGAAAAAAAAAAAAAAAAAAAAAAAAAAAAGCTAATAAGATTTTGCACCAAGTGTGGCGAGAAAAGAAAGGGGGGAAAAAGCACATTAGGAGTCAGATAATGAGATAAATGAAAGACCGCAGGGAAGATCATTTTTGCAGACTTGCCGGATGGTTGTAAAAATTTTAATTTGCTGAATTCTCTTTTTTCGTCGTCTCTGACTCTCCCCATCTCTCTCACTGGCTTTCCGACGCCCCGAATCTTGTCCCTGTCTTTCTCTCTTCGCGTCTCCCTCTCTTCTGTGGTTGCTCCCCCTCCGCTTCAGCTCTTGCTTTGTGGGTGCGCGTGCATGTGCGTGTGCGTGGGTTTCCTTTCACCTCTCAGGACTTGGGCAGGAGGCTGGCACCTTGGGCGGCGAGTCAGAAGGAGCGAGAGGACAAAGAAGGACTGCAGCTCCCCACCCCCCTTCTGGGAGCTGCTGTGATTCGGCTGAAGGGAGAGAAAGAGGGAGAGATCAAGGGAAGAAGGAGGAGAAAAACGGGACTGCGGAGGAAGGACAGGAGATCAAAGAGCAGAGAAGTAAGGAGGAAGAGAAAGCCCCCGCTGCTCCCGCAAATCGATTCTCTGCAATGCCCGCCTTCCCGTCTGTGCTCCGAGCCGCTGAGCAGAATGCCACCACCGTGGGATGCCAGGCCTGAACAGAAGGGCTCTGGGGCACGGGGCAGGCGCAAGGGCCAGGCTGCTAGGGACCACTGGGCCTGCCTTGCCCTTGGGGAGAGGTCTCGCTTCCCCAGGACGCCCCCTCTCACACATCGAGGCTTTGAGGAGGTCCTCTCCAAAATCGGGCTCTGGTCCTTGCTTTGGCCGACTCCTTCCCCCTGTCCCACACTCGGGAATTCTCCTGCGTTTCTTTGCTCCTCTGCAGAAATCCCAGTCCCCGCTGCAGTTGGAGGGCTGGAGAGTGGACACGATGAATAGCTTCCCCAGGGGGAGGAGGAGCCTGAGAAAGTACGGGAATGAATGGCTCAGGGTGGAGACACATTGTCAGTTATTAGGAAAATCTCTCTCGCTCTTCCATCCCTTGTTCCTTCCCCAGTGGGGACGATGCGCTCTGCTTCCTCCCAGGGAAGACTTCTCTCTCTGTGCTCTGCCTCCAGCAAAAGTGTGCTGTCGGCTACCTAGGGGATGGGCGTTTCCTCCAGCGGCCACTGCAGAAAAGAGCCGTGAAAATCGGCAAGTCGCAAGTCCTGGGAAGGAGAGGACCTCTCAGAAGGGGGTGTGGGGACTCTGGCAGTGGGGCCCCAAGCTGGCGGGACAGAGTAGTGATAGGCAGTCCCAAGAGGGAGGATGGAATTGGCTCAAGGTCAGTGGAGGGGCGGCGGCGGGGCGGGGGGTGGGGGGGGGAACGGATTGCAACTTGACTGTGGAGTGAAATAAGCTGGGAATAAAAGCAAATGCACATGGCATTTCCTACGCTCCTCACCACAGTCCTGTGAAGTGGGTACTATTGTTAACATCTCCATTTTATACATGGGGAAACTGAGGCATGGTGCGAGGTTAACCACTTCTTTCTACTTCCCCTCCAGAACAGGAGACAAGTTTGGCAAAGTATCGGAGACTACGCAAGAGGGAGAAGAGCACTGTGGTTGAGAACGTGAACTTTTGGGCCAGACAGCCCCAAACGGACTAGCAGTGGGACCTTGGATGAGATCCTTAGAACTTAAGGTCACCCCTCAGAGCAACGTGAAGAAAACTGAAAGCATGTCAGTTACACATGGACACAGTGCCTGGCCTCTGAGCTCAGTCAGTGTCAGTGCTTAATGTCGTTACTCCCTACTACCCAGTGCTTGGCAGCTGGCAAGCCTCAGCTTTCCCTCTCTGGTCTCCCACTGGAGGGGGAAACGCTGGAGATGGGTCCTCCCCCGGATCAACTTCTTAGGGGCGCGCAGTCCTGCAGACAGGCCTCAAAGAGCTTCAGCACCCACAGCACAGCCCCTCACCCCAGAGCCTCCCTCCCCTGCTCTGATCCCCTGATCCCAGGGGTTCCCAGGCCTCGGGAGCACCCCCCAGTACTGTGACTCAGTGAATTGTTCAGGGAATGTGTCGCCCTCCTTCCCTGCCTCCTTCCCTCCCATGGCCCCTGCTTTTCTCTTGATGGAGAAGGCACAAATTAGGCAGAAAGAAAAATGTTGACAGTTCCCAGCCTCCCTTGCTGGGGATAAAGAGAAATACGTTAACCGTTGAAGCTTTAGGCGGATCAAACACAGTTTGTGAGTTGCTTCAAATGTATTATTCATCTCACCAATGAGATGCAGTCTTGGGCTTTCTCTTGTCGCCCCAACAAGAGGAAACCTCGGCCACTGGGGAGATGCTGGGCTCCAGAGAGGAGGGGGCACCTTCAAAATGCCATCTTTTCAGCATTAAATCAGTCAGTGGGTCTCCAGTCCGTCTTGTTCCTCTCGAAGCTTTCCGAATGGTATGGGTCAACTTAACCAGAGTCTAAGGATGCAAAATCTGCAGGTAAGACCCACAGAATTGGGCACAACAAACACGTGGAATCAAAGAGTAACTGTGACACTCAGAGGCAGGAGCTGGAGATGTGTGACCCTGGAAGGTCCTCCATGTGCCACTTGAACTTGAGGGATGTAACTGTCATGGGCTGGAAGAGCTCTAAGAGAAGGCATCGCAGTCATGTCATGAGCTCTAAGACACACTGCACTCCCCCTATAGTTGGATGCCTGGGGGAAGGATCTGGATTCAGACACATCTCTTAGGCTTGTGATTTGAACAGGTGGACGCCCCTGAGGGTTCTACCTTCTTTCCTTGCCCCTCCTCCTTTCCCCTTTGGCCACTGAGGTCCCCTGCGGGCTCCTGGCCACCTCCCACGGTTCTGAGGCACCAGGGCAAGCTTCGCAAATCACACACTGCCCCTTCCTAAGCCTCACCCAGAGAAGAAACCACCCCGGCGTCCCATGATCTTGCCCCACTATCTCACAAGCCTTTCATTTGTGCTGTGCTGAGCATATCAGTGGGAAGTGGGGATAGAGAGTGGGCACTGCTGGTGGAATGGGATGTTAGAACAATCCAGAAGGAAGAGATTTTGACATGATGTATCAAAAAGCCTTAGAGTGTACATTCTCTTCGACCCAGCAATTCCATCTCTTAGAAAATGCTCCAAGGAGGGGCACCTGTGTGGCTCAGTCAGTTAAGCCTCCAACTTCAGCTCAGGTCATGATCTCACTGTTCCAGCCCCGCACTGGGCTCCATGCTGACAACTCAGAGCCTGGAGCCTGCTTCAGATTCTGTGTCTCCCTCTCCATCTGTCCGTAGCCCACTTGTGCTCTCTCTCTCTCTCCCTCTCTCAAAAATAAACATTGAAAAAAAGTTTATAAAAAAAGTTAAAAAAAAAAAAAAAGATGGGGCGCCTGGGTGGCTCAGTCGGTTAAGCGTCCAACTTCAGCTCAGGTCACGATCTCACCGTTTGTGAGTTCGAGCCCCACGTAGGGCTCTGTGCTGACAGCTCAGAGCCTGGACCCTGCTTTGGATTCTGTGTCTCCCCCTCTCTCTGCTCCTTCCCCACTCACTCTCTGTCTCTCTCTCTCTCTCTCAAAAATAAATATTTTAAAAAATTAAAAAAAAAAAAGACACTGCTCCAAGGAAACACTGGACAAGTGTGTAAAACTGTATAAAAATGGGGCACCTGTGTGGCTCAGTTGGTTAAGCGTCCGACTTCGGCTCAAGTCACCATCTCACAGTTCGTGGGTTCGAGCCCTGCGCTGACCTCTATGCTGCCGGCTCAGAGCCTGGAGCCTGCTTTGGATTCTGTGTCTCCCTCTCTCTCTGCCCCTCCCCTGCTCGTTCTCATCTCTGTCCCTCAAAAATAAACGTTAAAAAAAATGTTTTTAAATAAAAATTAAAAAACTACAAAAATGTCCATCCCAGCTTTGTTGATAATGGCAAACCCATCCTAAAACCACAGTCATAAAGGATTGGTCACATAGTAGCCTTCTGATGCAGTCATTGAAAATCAGATTCTGCAATATGGGGTGGGCGGAGTCATATGCAAATATATTTTCATTCCAAAACAATTTTCAGATAATAGAGGTAGAGCACCCGCCCCCCACCGAATCCTAACCCAATCCCATTCCTCTCCTCAAAGTACTCATTATTAGCAGTTTAGCATGTATCCTCCCTCTCAGGCTGTTATTTTGAAGAATTGTATTTAATGTAAACAAATAAATAACTCAGGTTATGCAAATTTGTAACTAGAGATGTGTGTATGCAAAGAGAAAAGTCTTGCTGATTATACATCAAAATGTCAACAGTATTCAACCCGAAACAGTGGGACTCTATGTGATTTTTACTTCCTTCTGCAGGAGTTAGGGTATTTTCTACATGAACAGAAAAGAAACAATGCTATTTTAACGTTTATTTATTTTTGAGACAGAGAGAGACAGAGCATGAACGGGGGAGGGTCAGAGAGAGGGAGACACAGAATCCGAAACAGGCTTCAGGCTCTGAGCTCTCAGCACAGAGCCCGGCTCACGGACCGCGAGATCGTGACCTGAGCCGAAGTCGGATGCTTAACCCCCTGAGCCACCCAGGCGCCCCAAGACAATGCTATTTTAAAATGCAGTAAGGGGACCCTGGGTGGCTCAGTTGGTTGTGTGTCTGACTCCTGATTTCGGCTCAGGTCATGATCTCACAGTTGTGAGATTGAGCCTCATGCCAGGCTCTGTGCAGACAGCATAGAGCCTGCTTGGGATTCTCTCTCTCCCTCTGCTCCCCCTCAAAAAATCTGCTCAAAAAATATATATGTAGTAAAACACAAGGAATTGAAAACATTGGCCGCCTCTGAGGAGTGAAAGAGACTATTCATCAGGCACTCTTTTACGTCTTTTGAATTTTGCACCTTGGGCACGGATTACCCGTTCAAAATGCGGATACAATTTTTAAAAATTTAATACGGCAATAAAATAAAATGAGGGGGCTGGCGGAGAAGACCTCCAAAGGGCAGCATGCCCTGATATTCTGGGAATCCGTAAAATCCTTCAAGCTGTCGTTATAGCTTCTGAATCTGCTCAGGATTCACTCCAATAGGTGCTCGTCTCTTTCTGTCTCACCAGGCAAGGAATTAGGGCCTATAACCTGGAAGAAATGAGGTAGGGTCTAAAATAAACCAGGCTGCCAGCCAGAAATAACTTTGTAATAATTTACAGCATAGCAACAGTAATGGCTCGGTTGAGCCCGTTCTCATACTTTTTCAAAGTATTTTTCATCTCCCTTTAGTTCTCCAAATTTTTCTTGAGGCTACCCGCTGCCATCAGGTTCCTGGGCAGGAAAAGAGGGGGCTGAAGACCTAACGGGCCATTGTTTGAAGTCAGCCCGGAAGATCCATATTTGCCAGGACTGGATGTTGGGTCTCAGACGAGAGTCCCCTCTCCCTCCTTCCCTGGGCCCATCAGCTCCATCTGCCCCCAGCTCCTGTCTCCTATCTCCTGCCTCAGGCTCCTAATTTATAAAAGGAGGGTAATCAGCCTTGCCCCAGAGACTGGCAATGGGACGTGGGTGATGGTTGATGGACTGTAGGCAAGTGACCGGGTCCCCAAAGCTGGAGCAGCTTCCAGACAGCCACAGGGCGGGAGGATGTAGATGGCAGGATGGGGGCTCTCTGAGGCCCGGCATAACCACTGTTTATCGATGGATGACAGACATTTTTAATTGGCCATGTTATGAGAGGTACGGGAGATGATGAGTATCTGTGTATGAGGACACAGGCAGCCCGCCCAGCCTAGAACATGCTCCATGGGGTATTAATTCCCTCCCCTGGAAAGCCTCCTCCCCGGATCCCCTCCAGACCTACTGGTCCCCCTTCTTCCTCTGAGCTGCCCTATGCTTCTGACACTCATACATCTCCCAGTACTGTAATCTCAGGTGCCTGTTTCGCACACAATCTCACCAGACCGAATTCCTTGAGGGCAAGATTTGTATCCAAGTCATTTCCATATGTCACATAGTAGGTCCTCAGAAACTACTTCCTGAATAAACAAATCGATGCAATTTTTGGACCCATGATCCTTTCAAAGTCTCACCAGGCTGTCTCTCACTCCTGGCACAGAGGCTGCCCCAAGACCCGAGCTCCCTGCCCAAACTCACTCCAAACCTGACCCAGAGGAGGTAAGAGCAGAGAGATGTGGGGGGTGCATGGTGTGGTGAAGAGTGGGCTGGGCTGTGGTCCTGGCCATCAGAGCCTTAACCGCCCTGGACTCAGCTCCTTCATCTATACGTGATCACTAGATCAGATCAGGAGTGGGAAACTCAAATACCCGCCGAGAGGGAATCAAAGAGTGGAAGAGACCGTAGCTGGATAGCAGGCACGTTCCTTACCAGCTGGCCATTGTCAATTGATACAAGACTGTGGGTCAAGTGTGGCGAGATTTTATTTTTCAAGACAGCCAGAAATCAAGGGTTTTTTAAAAAATTTTTTTCATCTTTATTTATTTTTGAGAGAGAGACAGAGTGTGAGCAGGGGAGGAGCAGAGAGAGAGGGAGACACAGAATCCGAAGCAGGCTCCAGGCCCTGAGCTGTCAGCACAGGGCCCGTTGCAGGGCTGGAACCCAGGAACCGTGAGATGGTGACCTGAGCCGAAGTCAGACGCCCAACCGACTGAGCCACCCAGGGGCCCCCAGAAATCAAAATTTTTATATGAAGTCTCCTGAACTGGTCAACCACAAATCCATAGACCCTATTTGCAGCCTGGAGGCCACCAGTATGGGATCCAAATGCCCTCACCTCCTTTCCAACTTCCAGCTCTTAAATTCTCTGCATTTCAAGAAAGTGGCCTGAATACTTGTGTTTCTGGAGTAACCTTGAAGGGCAAGACCCAAAGTGCAGGCCTCATTCTGGCCACCAGGCCTCTGGCAACTGCCATCCTGACCCCCAAATTGCTACCTTATGCAAATGTGTCCCCTGTCGGCCACCAACTGCCCCCCCCCCCAATGCCCCACCGCCACCACAGCGGGCAGAGATAGGAGAGGAGGAGCCAATGGCCACTTGTCCTGGGGTGGGCCAGAGTCAGCCCCTCACTTCCTGACCTTCAAAGCGCCTCTTCTGGGCGCAGACCTAGGCCCGGCGGCGGGCTGGGGGGGGGGGGGGGGGGAAGGGGGGGGATGCGAACCTGCCACCTCACCTTGCCCCTCACGGGCGGGGCCCACCGGTGATACCGTCTCACCTAATAAATTCCTGTCAGAGAAGCTGTCAGGGCCTGGGAAATAAATAATGATATTTAACATTTTGTAATAACAACAATTAACCAGTAAATAATGTCCTTTAAACTGCAAACGCCGGAGTAAATTAATTCTTCTAATGAGCTGTCAGGCACGGAGGGAAAAAAAGTACCCGTCTCCTTTGGTGCCACGCGGCTGCCGTGTGAGCAGCGGGGGAAGCTCACCTCCGCCCCGGGAGCTCATTACCGGGAAGCACGCGGCGCGGGTTTCCCGGGGAATCGGCGGCCCCGCCCGCCCCCACGTGGCGCCGCGCCGCCGCCCGTCCTCTCCGCACCCCGCGCCCCGGGCCCGGCCGCTCCGCGCCGCGCACCGCCAGGTGCCTGCTGCGAACGAGCCCGCGCCGCGCGGCCAGCATTTCAATTAGAGCCGCCCGGCTCCCTCGCCTTCCCTCGCCTGGGCCCCTGGGCCGCGCTCAGCCTCGAGGTGGCTGGGGGCAGGAGCCGGGGACAGGGGAGGGGGAGAAGCCGGCGCGCGGCCCCAGTCCTTGCTGCGTGACCTTGGAGAGCTTCCCTGCCCTCTCTGGGCGGGGACGTCGTAAATGGAAATGTGAAGCTAATCAAACCAGATGTGATTACTTCTGAGCTCCCCAGAAGCCCGTGACCGTAAAAAGACACCTAAGAGTAAGGCAGCTCTTTATGTACTGATTCGGAGTAATCTCCAAGATATATTGTCAGGTGACAAAAGCAAGGCACAAAACAGTGAGCAGAGTGTGCTACATCTTGTGTATTAAAAATAGGACTAAAGAAAGAGAATATGGGTCCCTATTTGCTTGTATATGTCTAGACAGGAAACACATAATGTGTGCTTGCCTCCGGGGAGGGCAACTGGGAGACTGGGGGGTGGGGTGGGGTGGGGGGCGGGTTGGGGAGGGGCTTTTCGCTGACTAGGCTTCCGTCCCCTTATTTTCGGAACCATGTGCAGCTATTAGCTGTGCAAAAAAAAAAAAAAAAAGACAAAGCCACACACAGCAGAGGTCATCTTGTCTCTCAGCAGCTTTCAGGAAGTGGGAGCCACAGGGGGACGGCTGAACTGAGACCCTGCCTGAAGCCCCTCCGGAGAGGGGGCACTGCTAACCCAAGCTAATGAGTCAGGAAGTCCTTGCCAGTGTCTAATCCCCTTCTCTCCTGCTACAGTTTGAGTGCCTTTCCAGGTTCTGTATCTGGTGGGTGGAAGGGCTGATGGTTTTATGCAGGACAGGGGACAGGGGGTGCCGCTGTCCCGCAAAGAGAGACGGCAGGCAGGCGATCACTGCCCTCTGCAGCCACATAGGCCTGGATTTGAGTCTGCTTTTGTCACTTGCTAGCTGTGTGGTGTTGTGTGTCACCCTCCATTGCTAGGCTGAAGAATCCAGACGTCCCTGCCCGAGGACAGAAGGTGCTGAACCTGATGCGCAGGGAGCCAGGCCCCGGGCTTGATGGAACCACCTGGGACGGGGCGGGGTGGGGGGGGGGGGGGGGAAGGGCTGCTGCTGTGGGGCTGGGGGTGGGAGAAGGACGGAGACGGAGAGCTCCCAGGCCCCCTTCTCCGTCTGACCAGCTCCATTTTCATCTGCTGGTATCCTCGCCTTCCTCGTCAGGTGTCTCCCCACTAGAGAGGTTCTTAGCTAAAATATATTTGAAAAGCCCTGACCTCGGCCATTTAGAACACACTGCTGCCCGTCCCAGGCCCAGCTCCTCACCACCTAGATACATTAACAGGACTGAGGGAGGGAAGGGGAGAGGTGTGGTGTGGGAAGGTGGCCAGCTTGGCCTCCTGACCCTCCCGTCTCCTCAACAGCCTCAACTCAGGGACCTAGAACATCGGGGTGGAAGTTCAGGGAACGGTTGCTGATGGTGAGAATTCCTGAGACAGTCTCCCCTCCCCGGCAGCCTGGAGGAAGAGGCAATGGCTTCACTTCACCTGACAGGATCCAGGGAGGGGGAGAATGAGGGCATCTCTGGCGTCAGCTTTAAGACCGTGTTGTTGGTGACTAAGGCGTGAGGAAGGGAGTCTAACAGATCTGGGTTCAAATCTAGACTCCATCACTTATAAGCTGTGTGACTCCGGACAAGTTGCTTAACTCTCTGAGCTTTGGTTTCCTCTTCTACAAAATGTGGAGAATGGCTCCCCATCTCTTGGGGCCGTTGTGAGGGTTAAGATGGCGTGTAAAATACTTAGCATAGTGCCTGGACATAAAGTAAGCACCCGGTAAATGGCTGTATCTGTTCTGGGGAGCTTTTTTGCTGCGCTGCTAGAACAGATTCCATCTCCAGGATCAAGAAGGGCCGTTGTCCTGCTGCCTGAGGTAGGCAGACCACCTCTACAGCTCCCCGATTTGGGAGGCAGCCCAGAAAGGCCTCCAGGTTTGGTTTTTGCAGAGGGCAGCGGAAAAATCGGAGCTGAAGCCAGCAAAACAAGGATCCCAGCAGCGGGTCTGAGTCAGCTCCTCTTGGGTCTGGGGGTTCAAGAGCCTTCCTCAAGGTCACACGGCCGCCTAAGCGTCCTGTCCTCCCTGTGACTGCCTCCCTGGCCTGGGTCCTCTGAGGGCCCGCCCGGGCACCTGTGTACCTGGAACACCAGCTGGGAGGGTGGGGTGTTCCAGTGCGCAGAGGAAGCTGGGTCTCAGCCACACGGAAATTAAAACCAGCTTGCCCAGTGCTGAGTTACCATGTCGCCTGAAATCAGATTGATTTCTTGGGCTTGTTGTGACGGCAGTGTTACAATTGATTCGTCTGGATGGCAGGGAGTTTATCTATTTGGAGCTGTCTGTCATTGATCTGAATAAGCTTCTAAAATAGCCCAAATACCTGGTGAGGGCGAGGTCACCACCGAGCGCGGCTCAATATTAATTATAATAATGAACAGGCATGAGGAGGGTTGGTTCATTGCCTGCCCCGCAGGGCTGGCCTCTGTGAGGTTTGGTGTTTAATATTCATTCCTCCATGCAAAGAGCTAGTGGACAGTCCTAAACTGAGTCAAATCCGCATGGGAGGTGGGGCCGTTCTCTGCTTCCATGGGACCGAGAAGGAACTGGGGCTACTGAAACAAGACTTGAAACAAGTCAAGAAGGACTTCCCAATGGCTAAACGTGGGTGGAGAGAGCCTATCGTTCACTTATGAGCCAGGACAAGTTGTTTCTTTCTGCGTCTGTTTCCTCCATAAAATGGGGATTATAATATTTGCTTCTCAGAGCTTCTGTTCCCTCTGCCTCTGGCTGAAAAAATAAGACAAAACAAAACACCGGAAGCCTCTTCTGGTTCAGGGAGAAGCAGAAAGGTCCTACTTTAGGTAAAAAAAAAAAAAAACCACCTGCCTTGCTCAGCCTTGGCACGGAGTAAGCATTCAATCGATGGAGTTGCTATTATCATAATTATTGATTCAATGAATATTTATTGAGCGCCTGCTACCTGCTTGGCCTTGAGGAAAAACTAGTGCACAAGCCATTATCCCCTGCCTTTAAGGAGACGAAACCTGGGTTACTATGGGAATCAGGACGTCCCCCTTGCTATAGGCTCTCAGGAACAAGGGAGAGCCCTGTGTCTCGGAGACAGCTTAGAAGTTGCTCCCGGAGGCAGGTGGATGAACATGAAGGCCTCGTGGGGGTGGCGGCAGGTCCCAAGCAGTGTTACCCAGCAGAAGACAACTCTATTAAAGATCAGTCAACGAGAGCCCCTCCAGAAAAGCATTCTTCCAGAAACAAGAGGATCCTCCACTCTAAGGATCTAGAGGAAATGTGATCAGACTTGGGGTTCAGGTCTGCACGAAGCAAAGAATAACAAGCTGCCATTAGCTGACATGCAGCAAGGAGCATGGAGGTTTAATCAACATAAGGACTTCCTGGCGGAGGTTTGGAGAGCAGTGAAGGAGACCCAGGATGGAGAGACTTCCAGGCCCGTCTGGGAGCCTGGTCTGCTGTCTTCCCGGAGACATCCCTTGCTCTGTTCCTGCAAAGCTCTCCTCTCTCCTCTAGCTTGCGGCTGGCAGGGACCCCCATGGCCAGCCTTAAGAGAAACATCAGAAGAAAGTTAATAGCGAAGCGCTCTGGCGGATCTAATTGATTTTTTTTCCTATTGGTTCCCTAATATAGGCAACACTGTTTCTGCCGCTTTTCTGGGCTGGAGATTATGTCATAAATAAAGAGATTTGCTCCCTATTTCCATGTGCTTATCTTTAATAAGTTAAGAACTCAACAAGCTTTAGGAGGACTTGCAATGAGCAAGGGATCCGGTGGTGGCTTCGGCTGTGGCGGCGGCCGTGGCAGCCACAGCTTTATTTCAGTAGAGGGGGAGGCAGGTGGCTGAGGCTGGTGGGGGGAGAATTTGCATTCTCTGGGCTGCACTGGATCGAGGCTCAGCTGGGAGAAGACAGTGGGGGAGGAAATTCGTGGTGGCAGATGTGGCAAAATGGATGGACAGGACCCATGAAGCTTGGGTTACCATGGGAGTTAAGAGTCAGGTAGCCTGAGTTCAAATCCCAGTCCCATCATTGCTTACTAGCTGTGTGGGCTTGGGCTGTGTTACTTAGCCTCTCTGTCTCTCCTCATTTTTTTTAATGTTTATTTTTGAGGGGGACAGGAGGGGCAGAGAGAAAGGGAGAGAGAGAATCCCAAGCAGGCTCCATGCCGTCAGCACAGAGCTTGATGCGGGGCTCGAACTCACGCACTGTGAGATCATGACCTGGGCCAAAACCAAGAATCGGACGCTTAACCGACGGAGCCACCCAAGCACCCCTCTTTCCTCATTTTCTTTTCTTTTATTTTATTTTTAACATTTATTTATTTTTGAGACAGAGAGAGACAGAGCATGAACGGGGGAGGGGCAGAGAGAGAGGGAGACACAGAATCGGAAACAGGCTCCAGGCTCTGAGCCATCAGCCCAGAGCCCGACTCGGGGCTCGAACTCACGGACCGCGAGATCGTGACCTGAGCTGAAGTTGGACGCTTAACCGACTGAGCCACCTGGGCGCCCCTCCTCATTTTAAACAAATATGGATAATAACGCCTATCTGATAGGTTGCTGTGGGGCTCAACAACATGCAAAGAGCTTAGCACAGAGCCTGGAGTGGGGAGTACGTAGAACATGTTAGCCAGGATGTGGTTATTAAGACATCACCTAACTCCATTGACCTTAACTGCTGCTACCAGGACCTCTGCCATGTGCCAAGCCTTGGCCTGGGCTTCACAGATGAGTGAGACTCTGCCTGGCCCTGACTTCAAAGACCACCAGTCCAGCTGGGGCCCCAGCGCCTGTGGCTGGCATGAGCTGGGTATCCACATTGAAGGAATCCAGACAGTGGTGACCTCTCCCGGGGAGGCTGCCATCCTTCTGCCCCTATCTTAAGGCTCACCCACCCTCCAGTTCTGGACACGCCACGGATTAACTCTCACTTCCTTAAAGCTGACAGTGGACAGAAGCCGTGTGGCAGGTGCAGAAACAGCCCCACTCAAGACTGAGCCCCGTTGCCACCATCCATTGCACACTTAACATGTGCCAGGCTGTAAGGACCAGGATTTGAACCCAGGCCCACTGACTTCCCCCGCTCTAAGCACTGTCCTCTACTCTTCACTCTGTGCTTATAGTCCCAAGCATTAACGAAGCACATATAATGTGCAAAAACCCTAGGCTAAGGGGATAGAAAAATGAATAAAACAACCATTTATTGAGTGCCTGCTCTATGCCAAGACTTCCTACAGGATATCTTACGGAATAATTTTCCGAAAGGCAAGTGGCATGGTTTTCCTTTAATAAGTAAGGAAGCGGAGGCCCAGAGAGGCTCAGAAATTTGCCCAAGACAAGCGTAAGTCTGGGATCGCTTTGAACACGGACCTGACTTCCAAGCCTGAGCATTTACACCCCTCAGCCTCCTGATGAGCAGTGTCTCCCTTTCCAGTGGGTCTCGCTCTTGCGGACCACTAACATGGCTTCAGAGTAACCAGCAGCCATCCCAGCTTACCCCAAAACACCCGCATGTGCCTACCTCCACCCTTCCCCACTCACAGCAACATCCCCCCACTCGCTCACGGAAGACAGGCCCAATAGCGTTAAGCCAATCTGTTGCTTATCCTGTAAGTCAAGAAACAAGGCTCCTTAGTACCTCCGCTCCTTCCCTGATGGGGAAGCCAAGGCTCAAACACATGCCAGGTGTTGGTCAGACCCTCCGAACCAGTGGGGCTGAGACCAGAACCTCTCCTACCTGTACTTCCCAGCGATCCACAGAGCCAAGTCAGCGATCCCAAGACGCTCTTCAGCAACCCCATCAATCTCCGTAGCCCGTCTGAGTCAGACTATATGAAGTTCCCCTTCATGGGAAATTTTGGAGGGGTTCAGTGTCCGTGTAGGGACAAGACCAAGAAACTGTTTGTACCCCTCTCTGCAAAGGGGCTCAAAGAGGAATCCTCCTCCCTCCCATAGGTCTTGGGTGGCCCTTGCCCAGTAGGAGATGGGTTCCCTCTTGGACCCCCATTTTGTATTCACCCTCTCTCCTCCAGGCCATTGTCTGGCCCCACAGATTCTGTTGCTTTAAGGATTGGTGACCTCACAGTCAGTTGCCATAGAGACCATTGTGATGTCACAAGCAGAGGACAAGTAGTTCAAGGAGGAGTGGAGGGTAGAAATGCACAGCTAGAATTGAGGGACATTTGGGGTTTCTGTCCTATTTTCATGCCCAGAAAAAGAAGTGTCTGGAGGTAGATTCTGATATCTGGGGGAGACCTGACCACATTTCTCTGTGTTCTCCTGAGCCTAAGAGGCCTCTGTGAGACCCAAAAGAAGAGTCAATGAAAACAAACATCAGAAATACTCCCTACCTTGGGGTGGTAAGAAGTGGGCTACTTTTGTAGCAGAAAGGAATGAGATTAGATGTCAGGAGAAGCCATGTGGCTGCAAGATCCCCATGGAGGAGATGATGTTGCCTTGCCTTAGGAGGCTTGAACCATGGGAGACCGCCTCTAGGGCCTTTATTATCCTGATGAAGCACCTCATAGAGATAAACATGCCGCAGGACAGTGAGTTGAGACTCTATCTCCCCTCCCTGGTCTGGGAGCTCCTTGAGAGCTCTGCCTGTCCATATTCCCCTCAGGTCCTGGCACAAAAAATGTTCCCTCATTCAGTAAACAATGAGTGAGCAGGTGATGAACAAATTGGGTAGGTGGCTGGGTAGGATGAGAGAATGCACAGATGAATGGATGGACACACGGGCAGGTTGGGAGCCCTGAGCTTTGGAGCTTTGGAGCCCTACACCCGTGCCTGCTTCTCTAGCTGCATCCCACCACATACTTCTCTGTGATCCAGCCACAGTAATCATCTCTTAGTCCTGCCAACTCCAGGACTTTGCACATGCTGTTCCCTCTGCATGGAATGTACTTCCTTTGCCTCTTCAAGTAACACCCACTCATCCTGTGGCTTTCCACTCAATCACCACCTCCTCAAGGTGGTCTTCCCTGACCGGGTCAACCCCCAGTGTAGGCCTCCATAGCCCCGTGAACCTCCCCTGAGCACCTGATATGTCACAGTTTATATTTAGTCGGGTGGTTCTGTGTAAGGTCTCTCATTCTAGACTGTGAGCTCCGAGCCCGCAGGGCCAGTGACTGTTTTCACTCACCTTTGTGTCCCCAGCACTTAGGACAGTGGATACTTAATAAATATTTGTCTAATGAATAAGTTAATAAGTGACCAGCCCTGCCCTCGCCTATTCCAAGCAGCCTACTCTCTCCGGACTGCATCAGGGGAGAGAATCTAGGTACAGGCCCCCTGCAGGTGAACCCAGGACAGAGCCCACAGATTCAGGGAGCCTGAGGTCCCTCCCACACCTGCCCCTGCAAAGGCCCACCAGCACCTGTGCCTTTCTGCTCTGCCTTGTTAGTATATCTTGGTTTCACCATGAACTACCTGCAAATCACTCGGCCTCTTAGGGCCTCAGTGTCCTCATCTGTACAATGGGGACAATAACGTACCTACCTCATAGGACCTACCCCAACTCCATGCCCAGTGATAGTAAATAATAAATGGTGCTAGTATTCTTATTCTTAGAGGTCAGGAATAGCCCATCGGATTCAGGGGCCAACTGAGAATATACTAATGTTTTATGAATCTGCTTTAAATGCATGTGACAGTCCTTCTTTATTTATTTTTAAGATTTTATTTTTCAGTCATCTCTACACTCAACGTGGGGCTGGAGCTTATAACTCCAAGATCAAGAGTCACATGCCCTACCACCCGAGCCAGCCAGGTGCCCCTACGTGGGCAATCTAATTCCAAAGCTTCATGCCTGGGTTTGCTCAAAGGGGAAAACTCAATTATCATCTCACATTATTCAAAGCAACCCCCCAGTCTTGTCTCAGTCATGAAAAGGGTATGGAGTATTCTTTTGCCCCCAGCCATGGTTTGACCCAGAGTGAGTGCTGTTTGGGACAGGGGTGTGAGGTCAGTCTGGCTGGGATACTTGTTCATGTTTCCCCCACCTTCATCCTGCCCTAGTTCTCAGAAGTGGATGGAGTTGGCCAGGGTTCCGTAGGGGAGAGGGGCTCTCCCTGACAGAAGGAGGACCACCTTCTGGTCAGTGACACCTCCTCCTTGCTTGTCCTAGGCATAAATACTCTCACATCTACTGACCAAGGTTCCAGGGTAGACCACCCAGGCAAGAAGTCACTTGGGCATCCTAACTGGTTCCATAGAGGAAAGAACCAAGACCCCTTTGGGGACGCCTGGGAAGCTTTGCTCTTCCCACCCCCATCCTCCAGCTCACTGTAGCTTTCTGAGGCCCAGCTGCCAGGGGCAGCCTCGGGATACACAAAAGGCTTTCTCCCCCTTTCTCAGGGGCTCACCTTACTGGTGACCCACTCCCTCATCACATGGCCGTCATCCTGGTACCAGGCCCCCAGTCCCAGAGCCACACCACCATTAACCCAATGTCTCTGGACAGATGTATTTTATGTAAGTTCAAGCACTAGAAATATTGAGTTCAGGGAATTTTATTTCTAGAGCCCTCTATATTTCTCTGGGATTATCACCTGTCTTTGTTCCCTCCCTCTCCGAGTTATTATCTTTGGACCCTTTCCAAGCCAAACCATCTTGATTGCTCGGGGAGAAGACTGCCAGCACCCTCCCCTGGTAACTCTGGGTCTGGTGAGAGTGACCTCGAGGGACCCTTTCTTCTTCCTTCAGTATAACTCTGCAGGTGGCCACACTGCCCAGGCAGCCTTGGCCTTTGGGAGCTGGCTTCACCAAGGGACTCTCCAAAGTGCCAAGGAACGTTGCGGTGGGTGGTGCAAGTGGAGGCCTCATTCTCCCCAAGTTAGGGAGGGCTAGGCTCAGGGTGAGCCTCAGGGTACAGAGGGGAGGGAGAAGGCCAGATGTTCTCTTTTCTACACCGTGCCAACCTCGCCTGACACCAAATTAATAGCATTCAAATGAGATGCAAAACATTATGCAAATCTAGAGGAGAAGGCTGCTCTCACCGGGCCTTTGGGCTGTTGGAGGGCCAACACCTTGAGCCCTTTCCTGCAAGACCCCACGGGCTCCCTTCAACTTCAACCCTCATACGGTCAGCAGGAGCTGGTGTGGAGTTTCCAGTGAGACTTGAGTGACCCTCTCAAGGTCCTCTGATCCTTGTGCCTACCCTAGTCTCACCTCCCAAGCACTCCGGGCCTCTTCTGTTCTGAAATGGTGCAGAGGCAGCTCCGGAACTTGGCATAACCTCCCTCTGGATGCCAGGATTCTGGATCCCCACTCATTAGCAGTATATGCAAAATAGATGCAGGGGTTTTTTGCATCTATTTAATTGTCCATTAAAATGGCCCCACGCCCATCACCTCTGCACAGGCCCAGGCTTCCAAATTGCCAACCCCTGCTGCCTGCAAGCACCATGTGGTTCCTGCGCCTGGTAATTGCCGTGGTGTTTGTTGAGCTGTATTTGCATTTGATTGTCATTTAACTTTCCATCTTTCTCCTTCAATCAAACTCAGGATTGGGCTTTTGCAATTGATTATTCATTTTATTTTCAGCCCCTTGGTGGGTTTTCAAAGAGTTTCCTTTATTAGTGCCGCAAACTTGAACCTTGGGACTTCTCCTGTCACACAGAGGGGGAGGGCTTCCTCCCACCCATCGCAGGGCTCCTCCGTGAAAATAACCTAGCCAACATTGTGGATTTTAAGTCCTATTCCCAGTCTCTCTGTCCCAGCACCTGCCTCATTTCTGCCCAGCCAGTGGCATTAAACATTTATGGAGCTGTGGAGGATCAAAGGCCTTGGCTGGGGGTGGGCAGGCTGGAGGCCTTGGTTTAGAGATGGAAAGCAGCTCGCATCAAACCACTTTATGCTGCTGTCTCCATCCACCCTGGGCTCTTGCTACCAGCTGGTGTGGTCCTGCTCCTGGAGTGGGAGGAAATGCCCAGGAACCAGGACTCCCCATTTACCAGGGTAGGATTCTCCTTCTACCCCTAAATTCAAAGAATTGACTTTGGATACTCCTTGAAGCCTGGCCAGAGCATGGTATCCCACAATGTTCAAGATCCTGCCAGGTCTGGGAGCCCCCTCCGGGGAGTGGGTGGAGGCGAGCAGGCAGATCTGTGCCCCTGGGAATCTCTGCAGCCTCTTGCCCCTGTTTCTCTGAAGCCCCCAAGCCCCCTTGGCTCCACAGAAGACGTTCCTGTGCCTTGAAAGCTATCTTGGAGGAGACTAATTTTCTTCTCCTCTCACTCAGAAAGCAAGTGTCATCCATTTGAAGGGAGAGACTTCAGAATAAGTCACCAGTGTGCCTGTGATCCTGCAAATTGATGGGCTGTGTGGAAGTGGGGAAGGGAAGCTGGCTTCTCCGGGGATGTGGGCTGGATGTCTGGCACTGTCTGGGCAGAGGCTGCAAAGGTCCTCGGGATTAGAGAGCCCCTCTTCCCTCTCTCTGGTCCTCCGTCCTAACATAGCCATTGTAACTCAGACCCCACCCTCCAGGCTTCTGAATCAGCAGCGAGCCCCTCTCGGTTACTACCACTTGCTATAGTGTTCGAAAACCCACCTTAATAATTCTAGACTCCCTTGTTCGGGCGCAGATACCTTTGTGATGGGGTAAACCCTTCAGTATAGCCACCAAGGATGTCCTGCAGCTCAGGTGACCACAAAGCCTGGCCTCAGGCCTGCTCCCACCCTTCCTCTCACATCTCTGCAAGGATGCACTGCTCCCCCAGAACCAGTCTTCTCACTGACCCCAAACTATCTTGCATTTTCTACCACACTGCCTCTACCTAAGCCACTCCCTCAACTTTGGCTGTCCTCCCTCTTCCTCTCCACTGACTGAAACCTAAAACTTATTTAAGACTTGTTTTCACCATCAACCAATGAATGGATAAAGAAATTTGGTTTATATACACATTGGAATACTACGTGGCAATGAGAAAGAATGAAACATGGCCTTTTGTAGCAACGTGGATGGAACTGGAGAGTGTGATGCTAAGTGAAATAAGTCAGGCAGAGAAAGACAGATACCATACGTTTTCACTCTTATGTGGATCCTGAGCAGAAGACCATGGGAGAGGGGGAGGGGGGAAAAAAGAGAGGGAGGGAGGCAAACCATAAGAGACTCTTAAAAACTGAGAATAAACTGAGGGTTGATGGGGGGTGGGAGGGAGGGGAAAGTGGGTGATGGGCATTGAGGAGGGCACTTGGGATGAGTACTGGGTGTTGTATGAGAACCAATTCGAAATTTCATATTAAAAAATATGGGGCGCCTGGGTGGCGCAGTCGGTTAAGCGTCCGACTTCAGCCAGGTCACGATCTCGCGGTCCGTGAGTTCGAGCCCCGAGTCGGGCTCTGGGCTGATGGCTCAGAGCCTGGAGCCTGCTTCCGATTCTGTGTCTCCCTCTCTCTCTGCCCCTCGCCTGTTCATGTTCTGTCTCTGTCCCAAAAATTTAAAAAAAAAAAATTTAAAAAAAAAATAATAATAGTAAATAAACATTAAAAATTTTTTTAAAAAGACTTGTTTTCAGTCCACCTGCCCACTGCCTGAAGCTTGCCATGACCTCCCCTCCCCCAAAAGGAGCACTTGTCCCCTTCTTCACCATCTCACAGCTCATTTGGCACCAATGACCTGCCTTGGCCTTTAGACACTCCCCCCCCTCCCACCCCCACCCCTGCAGCATCATTTATTCACAAACATCGATTAAGCAACTACTGTGTTCTAGGAGCTGAGCTTGGTTGAGAATGGAGGAGACAGATATGTTCTGTGCCTTCAGAGAGCTGACAACTAATGGGGAAAACAGACAATTAAGCGATTACATAGACTAGGGTCATCTGAGTGCAAAGGGCCAGGTGGAGGGCACAGAGAGTGAGAGAAATGAGACAAGTGAAGGGAGCCCTGCAAGTCTCCAGGCTGCCACTTTCAAACGTGCGTATGACTTAAGTACACTATAAGCCTGCAGCACAGAGCTGCAGAATATCCCTTAGGGCATCTTATGGTCCTCAATTTGTGGGTGATGCTGAGCTCTGGGCAAAATGAGTCCCTTGGAGGGCATAGACAGGATGCTCGATAAAAACTCCACTGCTTCCCAGTCTGGCCCAGCCTCCACCTCAACCTAACTGGGAACCCATTGCACAGAGGTCACGTTGACCATCTTTAGGAGGGAGAGACAACCCTGGAGCATTATTCTTCTCATCATGCAGTACATACCCATCCTCTGAGCTCAGGGCAGAGTGCTGCATTCTGGGACTTGTAGTGTTCATTGGACCCCCTCCTGAATGCCTACCTTAGTTTAGGAAATAGGGAAGGAGACACAGCAAGTTCCTGCGTGGCTCCACTTACCCTCCTTCTTCTGAGTAGTGCCCAGCCCAGCTGCCAGGAGGTAAGCCTACCACCAGTTTCCAAAACCCCATGAATCATCTGTCATACAAGGTTCATCCCTGGGATTCACCCTCCTTTTCCCAAGCTGCTAAGTCCAGAGAGGCTCAGAAATCAAGGAGGAGGTCAGGCATGCCTTTAAAGAGAAAAGGAGGGCTCTCATCCCATTTGCCAGTATATCCCCAAACTTCCTGTGGCCACAGAACCTTCCACCTCCCTCCTCTGCTGACAACCCCTTTTCTCTCCCCTTTCCTGGCTTCCTCTACTTACCTCTGATCCTTTTGTCAACTCCTCCCTCCTGCCAATCTTCTGCTACTGCCCTCTTTTTTCTCAGCTTTTTGAAAGGACGATCCAGCAGTCCTCTCCCAGTGACTCCCTCAGATAATTCCACACACCGTCTGCCTGCTGCCTGGGATTCTTTACGATGGCTCAAGGCAACTCCCCGGAGCCCACAGGAAGAGGATCTGGAGAGAATCTGATGAGCTGAGCTGGAAGACTATGGAGGTAGTAAGGATCAAAAGACTCTCTGAGGAATGAGACTAACGGTAGAAGGCTTGCTGCCTGCTTCTAGGACAAAGTCAGGAAGGGCACTGGTGAAAGCTTTGGGGAAAATCCAAGTTCATGTGAAGAGAACTAATCCAAAAGCTCTCCTTCTCCCTGGGGGTCACAGGGAGTTCAGCCCCCCTCTTCCTCTACAAGGAATATCATCAGTCACTGGGTCATGTCCCATTGTGTCCATTGAGGCTCTTCAAGTGAAGCTATCCACGGAGCCAGAAACCCCTAGGCCTAAACATCAGTCTTAGGGATGACACAGCTATGACTGCCCTTTTTGCTGCCCTATGACTCATTGGAGCTCCTCAGCCCAAGCAGAGCCATGGAAGTTTATTTTTCCATGTCCTTGAATGGTGCAACCTCCCTGGCTACTCCCCTGAGCCTCCTTCAAGTCTCTATCTAAAATAGCCCTATGGAAACGCCCCGACCCCCTATGCCTGTCCTATTTTCTCCACCAGTTCCAGGAACCTGGGTGGGGACAGGCATGAAGGGTCTGCTCACTGGCCATCACTTTGATTTCTCCGGTCCTGTGGATGGTGGGGTAGGTGGGAAGTGGCCAAGGCAGGGTCCTGGAGACCCCGCGCTGCAAGGGGACCCAGGATACTACCTTCAGCTGCCCACAGGTTGGCCCAAGTTGCCTCCTGCCAAGTGAAAAATGTCTTCCCAGGACGCGACTACCACTGGCTTTTAACTATAATATGAGGATAATTAAGCTTTTCTGTGAGCACAGTTTGCTGCTGATGCAGCTGCCTGGAGCCCTGGCATTTATTGAGCGCAAAGTAATAATTTATTGTCCTTTGTACGCTCAAAAGCCATCTTCATTATCAGCCCAAGACGGAGCTGCTACAAGGGCACACGGGTCTCACCAGCTGCCTCACTCGAGGATGTCTCCCTAGGTCACCCTTGGCGCCCTCAGGTACCAGGATGGGGTGGAGTGAGGTGGAGAGGGGGTTGCTCTCTCACAGAGAATCAGGTGGGAACCCCACCTCCTTGGCAGGCTGCTAATAGGGGAGAGGGTGGCAGGCTTGTCTGGGCGTGGGCAGCGCGGAAGGGAGGGGGCCGTGTGCCCACATTAGCAGGGTAGTTCTTCCCCAGAGCTGGCGGCGGCGCGGGAGCCTGTGCTCCCGCCGCCGGGTCCTCTGCGCCTTTGCTTGAGACTTTACGGTAAACCGCTCCTCCCGCGCCCCCGCCCCCAGCCCCGCGCGGCGATCCCCGGCGCCGACGCCAGGCGCTGGCCGTGGTGCTGATTCTGTCAGGCGCTGGCGGCGGCGGCGGCGGCGGCCCCGCTCCTTCTACCCGGCAAGACCCCGCTCTGTCCCCCGCGCCTACGCCCCGCCGAGCCCCCAGCTTCCCCACCGTAGCTCCGACCCGGGGCGCGGCCGCAACCAGCACCATGCCCTCAGTAGCCCTGCTGCTCCTTCCCTCGCTGCTGGCGCTCCTGGCTCACGGTAAGGGACCCCGGCGTCCGGTGGCAGGACAGGGGCGGGGGCGGGTTCCCGAGGGTGGGAAGAGAGGACCGTACCGCCGCCCAGCTCCGCGCATCTGGCTGCCCAGCGCAAGCACCGCGCTCCGCCGGCTGCGCTGGCCCCCGCGCCGGCCGAGCCGGGCGGGGCACGGGCTCCACCGGCGGGAAGCTGCCGCGGCTCCCGCCATTCGCGCCCGGCCAAGACCTCGCCTTTAATCATCTCCCCGGATCTAATGGGATTTCTCTGCTGCAATTCATCACGCCACCCCCTCCCCGCACACACTCACGCGCTCACCCGCGCGCTACCTCGCCGCTCTCCAGGCGTCTAGCAGCGCCGGGGCGCGTGCAGGAAGGGGGAGAGGGCAAGGGGCGGTGAGTCCCGCTGGTCCTGCCGGCCGCCCGCGGTCCCGCCTTCCCTGCTGCCCGCCAAACTTCGCTCGACTTTGCTGCCCGTTCCGGGGCACCTTACGTCCTCACTGCGGAGGGACGGAGCCGGATGGCGGCCGGACCCCGGGTTGGGACGTCGTTCACCTCCCTCCACCTTGGCGCTGCCGCGCTGGAGTCGGAACCTAGAGTACAATTCCAGGGAGAAACTCGGGGGGCCCGGGGCCCCATATTCGGCTACTCGCTCTGACCTGGGCTGCAGCAGCTGAGGTCCCGGGCTAGAGACTCTGCCCTCCTCTAAGTCCTTTCTTGCACTCTCCCCCTTGCACACTCCCAGAGGTCTTCCTCCCAGGCCTGCGGTCCTGCTTAGCCCCTGCCCACCCCATGGCCGCAGACTCGTCGCGGGAGGACCGGCACCCCACCCTGCTGCCCCCGGTCCTCCTCCGCTCGCAGTCCGGTCCCCAACTTCATTGGTCCCGGGTGGGAAGGTTGGCCGTGGAGTGAGCAGCAAGGGAGTGTTGGGGAGAGGATGAGGGCTCTGTGCCTAGGGGAAGGAAGGTTTTCAAGTCCCGAGGAGACCTGCCACCGGCTTAAACAAACATTCATCAAAGCTACCGACGTCCAGGTCTTTCTTCCACTGCAGCCGGTTGGCTGGTGGGGTCGCCAGGACCTTGCTTGGAGTTGGGACCCACCGTCCCTCAAAGTATATGGTTCGTAGCCTCTGATATGGAGTGGGGAGAAGGTGGCAGGTTTTAACCTCGTTGCCTCTCTCCAGACCACGTCGGAGGTCAGGGCAGCCGAGCTGGGACCAGGCTGGGCCCCTGGATGCCAGTTCTCTGCTCTCTGCGTCCCCAGCGACGCGGAAGCTGCTCTCTGAGACTCTGGCTTGGGTCACACGGGGTCTGGCGTCCTTGCCCCGCCCCCTGGCTGCCCACGCCTGGCCCTCCCTTGGCGCCAGGAACTAAGAACCTAGTGTTCATGTTGGGGGGGGGGGGGGCGGGGGGAGGAGGAGGGAGTCCTGAAAACCCCACCCTGCCAGGGGCAGTGAGAGGAGGGGAGAAGCCTGCATCCTGGCCCTGCCATCCGAGGGTGTCCTGGGAGTTGGGAACCTGTCTTGGTTGGGGTCTGGACACATCTCGCTCTGGACATCTCCCCTGGGGCTTAGTGCCTTTGTCTGAAGCCTGGTGTGTGGGTGTGTGGGTCTGAGTGTGAACGTGTGAATCAGGGCCCGGGGTGTCTGGAATGGCGGGTCCATGAATGTCTGCACCTCAGGAGGTCTGGACGTTGGGTGAGGGTTCAGCAGTGAGTGGGTGTGAGGAGTGTGTGAGGCCGCTAGTGCGTGGTGCTGCCTCTGCCAGAGAGCTCCCTGCAGGGCTGGAGTGAGACTGCGGGTCTCCAGGAGGATGGCTGGTGTGGCTGAGAGTTGGGGGATCCCACTGAGGGTATGGGTGCAAGTGTTGGGAGGAATCTGTCCACTCTGTGGCCGCAAGTCTGTGTGCCCCTGGCCAGGGTCCCTTCCTGACCCACCTGGACCTCTCCAATGCCCGTGGGGCCATCTGCCCAAGGAGTATGTGGGGTAAGAGTCACCTGCTGGGGAAGACTTTATTTTCCCTCTCCCAGGAAGGAGGGGGAACAGCCCTGCAGGGCCAGGCCTGAGGAAAGAGGACCCGAAACAGGGCAAGCCCTGTCGTGTCCCTCCATCTCAATGGGGCTTCGAGGTTCTGGCTGTTGGGCACTGAGTTGTCTCATTGAGAAGCAGTGTATTTGGCCATCTCAGAGTTCCTGGGGGGATGGGGGGAGGCTCTAGCCATAAGAAGGCAGGCCTGGAGCAGTAAAGGCCTCGGGCTGTGAGACTTCGCAAGCCAGGTGGCAGCAGGTGGCGGCAGCACCAAACCTTGTGGCCTGGAGACTGACCCCCCAGGGCGTTGCTCACACATAGGTTGAGGGACACAGCTCTAGTCAGGCCCTGAGAGATGCAGCTGGGAACAGCCCAGGAGGAGCCAAAGGCCCTGGAGGTCAGAGGCTGAGGAAGTGGGGTGCAGGGAAGGGTGAGATCTTGATGGGCCTGGCTCAATCCCTATCCCCCCAACCCCCACAGCTGCGGGGTTGGGGGCAGGTACAGCGAGAGTGGCCTCTGGCTTGAGGGGCGCTGTGGGCCACTGTGATCTTCCTGACCAAAGGTGGGTGCCCCAGCGATCCCGATACTGTGGGGGAGGAAGGCAGTTCGGGAGGGATGGCTTGTGCCTGGGCCTGCTGTGTCAGTTTAATGATTTTTAATGAGCAATTACCTTTAGTCATTCTCCTAATTTCTGAATATCAATAAAGTTAATTAAACTCTGCGTGTGTGAATGTGGCCTGGGGAGATTGCAAAGGTGGAAATGGCACAGACTGGGGGTAGGGTTGGGTCTCCAGGGACAGAGGCTGCCTCCCTGGCTGTGTGACCTTGGACCCAATGCTTCCCGTCTCTAAACTCTGATGGAGTGTGTGGTAGGAAGAGGGAGGGAGGGGACCGATTCTCTCTCTGCCAAGAACTAGGGGATGGTGTCTGGGAGGCAAGGTTTGGAGGAGGAAGCAGGGAAGGAGGAGGGCTTGGCCTCCAGGAGCCCCAGTCCTGAAAGGGTTAACAAACAGGGCTGCCTTAACCTGAAATGGTCATTGCTGCTTCCTGCAGACTCTGTGGTAGGCGCAGGATTCTAACTGTACCTTCCAGAGTCTGGGGGCTGCAGCGTTGCCCAAGCCAGGCCCTGCTCCCTGCCCCCCAAGCCTGGCACTTCGGGGTCAGGAAGTGGCTGCTGGGGATAAGGCCCCATGGGAGGCAGTCTAGATTTCACTCAGAGCCCCAGAGGTGGAATGGTAGACAAGAGGCTCCCCTAGGCTTCCGAGGAGACTAGAGGACCCGGAGATTGCCATGGACTGGAGGGGAAGTCTGGGTTGGCTTCTTGCCCCTCATGGGTCTAAGCTCATCAGGCTTGGCAGGCTGGCGGCGGTCCCAGCCTCCTCAGCAGGGTGGCAGCTTAAAATGCCTTGGGGACAATAATGGGGAGTGAGGCGACACAGGGGCAGGGCTTAATTAGAAACTGGGCTTAATTAGAGCTTTTGCACCCCTCCCACCCTGGCTGCCTGAATGGTGGGAGGAATTCAGAAAGTCTGCTTCATTAGTCCCTCCCTCTACCCAGACACAGTGTCCAAGCCCTTCAGCCTGCCCCCACCCTCCTTGTCCCCATCCCTCCTAGCCCATTCTGGCCCCGTTTGCTGGCTAGTCTCAGCTCGGGGATGTTGCGCCCCCGCCTGGGCAGAAGTGTCAGAGCCGGGTACCCGCCGCCCCCCAAACAAGAAAGAAGATGTGAAAAAGGGCCTGTAGGTAGGGGTTACTTTAGTGAAGGAACCTCTCAGCCCCAATGGTTAAGAGCCCAGGCCCCCTGTGTGGCCTCAGGCATGCCTCTGAGTCTCCACTCTCTGGAGCATTCAATGCAAAGTTGCACCAAACTGATGGTTGCAAAGCCTGGGAGCATATCCGGGCCTCCAAGGGCTTGCCAAGTCATGGAGATTTCTGGGTCCCCAGCCTGCTCTCAGGGAGAAAGAGCCAAGATCTATAACTAAGAGCCTGGGGAGTAGGGAGAGACAATGCTGCTAGCCATGGTCGGCTCTCAGGGAGGTAGGGGAAAGGCGCTAGGAGGTCTTCAAGGCCCCTTCCAGACTCATTCCAGCAGGAAGCACCAGGTCCAGGAAGTCCACTCACCCAGCCAGACCAATCAGTTCCCCAAACTATCCATGTTCTCAACAGCTGCTGGGCTCTTCCCATTCCTTCTGCCTGAAATTCTTTTCTCCTCCTGGGCCACTCTGACTCACTCCATCTCATGCTTTGGGTCTTGCCTTAGTTAGCACTTCATACAATTCTTCGGGACTTAGTATTTACAGAGCATCTACGATGATATGGTTTCTCAGGGGAAGCCTCACCTCAACTCCAGCCTGGGCCTGGGGACTCTTTTGGCCTCCCACCATCCCCTGGCTTCCCTCACCAAGGTACCCATCTTGTTGGGTCACGAGTGCCTGGCTGCTTGATGTCTCTCTCCGGGAGCAAGACCGAACTCAGAAAGGAAGCAACCGAGTCTGTTTTGCTCAGCCCCACTATCTTGGGGCAATTCCAGAATTCCTATTTGGAAGAAACTTAGGGTCAGAAAGGAGAGGTGGGTGCTTGGCAGCTGAGACTGCTTTGCGTAGCAAGCACACTATTTTTACATAGATTGTATGTTAGGATTTTTTCCTTTTCCTAACAGTTGGCCAATTACCCCAACTGTAAATTATAGCCTTTACTGAGTTTTTTCCTTCCACAAATTATGCTGTCACGTCGTCAGCCTGAGGTGGCTTGGGGGTGGGATGCTGATGGCCATTCTGAGCGGGCTAAAGCCTCTCTCCAGCCACCCCTTCATGCCACCGCTGCTTGTGTCCCTGGTGGCACAGTGCCTAGCACATGACAGACATGAAATACATGTTGAATAAATTCATGAGAGTTGCACAGTAGACAGGGAGAGAGTGAAGCCCAGAGCCCAGTCTTCTTGACTCCCTCCCTCAGCACCTACCCACCTCCTCTGCCGGCTGACAGGGGTGCCCCGTATGAAATTAAGGACTGAAGTAAGGGAGGGGTCACCACATGTCATCTGGCTTCTCACCATAGCGTCTCAGCCATCTCAGCTTCAGACATCCTCACGAAGCTCAGAGGGGCCAACAGGAAACCTTGGGAGCAGCTCCGAGCCCAGCGTGTCCTTGAATGGAAAAGTGGGGGCCTTGGAGTCACCCAAGACCACAATAATTCACATCCACGAAGCTTTCACATCTCCTGAAAGAACGATCCCTGGAGTACGTCCACCCACAATTCATTCGTTCATTTCATAATTATGTATTGAGGTGGGAGGCCTGGCCCAGAACCTTCAGGCCCAGCCTTTCACATACTTTTTCTATTTAATACGAGAGACTAGTTATTCCCACTTTACAGATGGGAAAACTGAGTTTCAGAGAGGTTAAGTCAGTGACCCTGGACTTCACAGCCAAAAAATGGCAGGGCTACTCCAAAGTGCCTACCTATTTTGCAAAACCTGGATGTAGTCAGCGTTGTGTCCGCTCCCCCAGCCTGAGGCCAAGCTTTAGTACAGGCCCATGGGAACCAGGAGACTATCGCTGTCACCACCATCATCATGACAACAACAACAACAATAATAGCAACAACAATAACAGCAAACATTTCTTAGGCACATTTCTTAGTACAGGCCAGGCACTGCACTAAGTGCTTTATATACCTTAGCTCATTTAGTCCTCATACCATCTCTAGATAGAAGCTACTATCTGCATGTTATAGGCCAAGTTCAAGTCCATGTTGTCAGACCCACAAATGGCCCCTAACTTTCTCCTTGCACATTTCTGATAATGACGGTAGCTTATCTTCTTGATGTCTACCCTCAGTCCTTGCTGCTGTAGATTAGGGACGTTTTATCTTGCTCAGTTCTTAGTGGCAAGGAATAAAAGATTCTGACACTTGGGAGACCAGGATAGAGCCTGAGGCTGGGAGTCAAGTGAGTCTTGAAGTCTTGGCCCAGAGGTCAGTGACCTTGAGTGACTCATTCTTCCACCCTTTGGGGGCCTTCGTGGATGAGGAGACGTGTGGTTCCTGTCTTGGCCTCTGGGCTGCCCCTCCCTACCCCATCGGCCCCTGCCAAGGCCCAGCACAACCCCCTCCCAGGTCCAGCCCCCACCCACCTACCCCGGCCCCAGGACAGAAAAGCCCAAACTTGCTTGAAGCTCAGCTCCTAGACAGAGCTGGGTGCCAGCTTCCCTCCACCTGCCCACCTGCCACCCAGCTGCCAGCCCTGGGAGGGGAGATCGATGCTGCAGCCGCCAGCAGTGTTGTTGGCCATTGATTGTTGAGATTTCTCGGCGGGCTCTGGAGCAAACAAACCTGCCGCTTCTCCAACAACAATCCGGGTTTCCAGCTGCAGAGTCTGCAGCCTTGCTGGCAGGCAGACTGGCGGGAAGGGGAGGGGGTGGGAGGTCCTGGCTGAGCCCCGCAGGGACAAGGGACTCTGCCAGGAGATGAGAAGAAACTGAGTGGTCATGGGAAATGGAGCAATGGAGAGACTGGGTGAAAATGCTAGGTGATCCTAGACCCCGTGCGTAACTTGTTTGGGCCGACCTCTCCATTTTTGCTCAGACATTTTTCCATTCCCCGAATGCCATCCTGTGTCCCTCTGCTTGTTTCAGTTCTCCCACCCCCTCTTCTCCCGATCATCCAGCCCAGAGTGCTCTCTGTCCTCTAAACACGAAATACCTCCCATTAGGAACTTAGCTTGACATCCAGCCATCCACTCTCCATTCAACAACCCTCTCTTCAGCCCCTATCAGGTGCTTTGATAGGTAGGAACCCAGTTTGGAGGGGGAGTTGCCTTCTTAATAAGCCCAGCTATGGCTGTCTCCCCAGTTAGACCTGGACCGTCTGATTTTAATTAAATGAGATACAAATAAGATGCCAAGCAGCACCTATGTGATCCAACTACCTGCCTTTGAAAGCGCAGGAGATTCCTAGCCAGGGACTGCTCTGGGTCAGTTTCTCTTCTGAGACAAGAAGGTTTGCACCTTTTGGTCTTTGAGGGCCCAGTAAGCCTCTGGGACCCTTGGGCCAGGCCATCAGGGTGCTCTCCAGCACAACTCTTCCCATCTTTGCTGGGTCTGGGTGTCCTCTAGCCCCCAAGCATGGCAGCTGCAGGCAACAAGTCGTATATGTGCTGCAGAATGCAAGCGGTCGGTCTCTCCCCTCCCCCAGTGCATTCCCCGGGTCCCAGCCAGAATCCTGACACCCTGGCATCAACCTCAGCCTCTCCCTTGGTCCCCCACTCCTCCCCTCCCCACAGGCTCCTCTCTCCACCCTCAGGATCCTCCTTCCAGCTGGTCATTGGGCTGGAAGGACAGAACTGGAGAGCCCCTGTGAAAAGTGCCTGAACCACTGAGCACCCCCTCCACACAGATGCTCATTTGCATGCTGTTTTACACCACCACCCCCCTTTGCATGCTTGCTCCTTATTAAAGGCATAGAAGCAGACCCTGCCTCTCTCCACTCCTAGACCAGATCCCTCCACCCCAACCCCCATAGCTTCTCCCTCCTTCACTCCCAGCACAGCAGCTGAGCACCAGCTCCTTTGTCCCCCCAAACAGCCACCTGCTGAGCGTCTGGCCTGGGTCCCATCAGCCAGCAGGTGCCTAGGGAGTCCCAGAGCCTGGGAGGGGGGCTATCTGGCAGTGTGGAGAGCCAACTTTTGCCTGAGGGAGGAGGGGGCATCCCCTGAGGAAGAACACGATCAGAAGAGTGCTCGTCAGGGAGCCAGGACCCCCAGGATTTAAATCCAGTACTGGCTCTTGCTGGCTTGTACAAGCTGTGTCTCTTTCTTCTGCCTCAGTTTCCTCCGGGATTCATGGTGGCTGGCCCACCCCTCTCACTGAACAGCATCGAGATCAAAGGGAATCAGAGAGAGGGTGGTGATGGAAGAGACCAAAAGCCCCGCCTGAGTTAGGGGTGAGCTGGTGGTCCTTCCTCCAATAGCCAGAGGTGTCCAGCACCGGGAGGGGCTGATTTTCAGATTGTCGGTGGAGGAGCCCAGTGCTGGACTGTTGAGGCAGGGATGGGGAGCGAGCACCAGCTGGTGCTCCAGGCCTAACCGGGAAGGTGAGACCAGCAGGTGCAGAGGGATGAAGGTTGGAGTCAGGATGCTCCTAAGAGCCTCACCCTTGCTTGCTGCTCTGACGGACACTGCCTGAGACATCATTTACATCTAGCAAGGGGATGTGTTAGTGATTTGAAACATCTGGTCCAGCAGCTGGCAAGCCCCTTCCTGTCATGAGGCCCTAATTTCTGGCTAGTTAGAGGAAATGGGGGAAAGAGAGTCACCTTCTTTTGAGGACAGAAGAGCCTCTGGCATCTCCAGGCAAAGGGGTGAAGCAGGGACAAAACAAGGCTTTTTTGAGACAGGTCATTAGTGCATTTATTTATCCAGCCTCGCCTTGTCCCCCCTCCCTCATTTCCCATTCACTTCCTGCTAAAGCCCTAGCCCTGCCCTCTTGGGTCCAGCACCTCCATCCCAGCCCCCTCTTGGCCTGCCAGCCAGGCTAGGAAGAGGCCTGCTGCTCAGGGTGAGGGGGTGCTCCTAAGGCTCCAGCCACCTGGGTGGTGCCCTGAGTCTGGTCTCTGTTGCACCTGTATCCCTGATGCTGGCCACTGGCCCTTCCCTGGGCCTCAAGCAGATGAGACTAGAGGGGACTAGTTGAGGGGACCAGCCCTCTCAACTCAAAGCTTCCGTACACCCAACCTGGCAGGGTCCTCGGAGGTCAAAACAAGCTTGGGACAAGGGAGAAGCCTGAAGGGTTGGGGACTGCCAGCTGAGTCTATCTGGTATTTCTGAGGGTCTTGGGAAGAAAAAGCCCCAGATGTGCAGAAAGCCCTGCCTGTGTGCATCTCTACCTGGCTCGTCCATCTTTCCCTGGGTGTCTGAACGTCCCTGTGTATCTGTGCGTTTCTATCCCTGCATCCTGGGACTGTGGCCCTGGGTGTAGGCACAGCAGAGCCCAGCTGAGGCTCGTGTCTCCCCGTCCCTGCAGGCCCTGCCACTCCCTTCCTCCCCAGTCTTGGGCTCCACTGACCCCTCAAGGAGACTTGTAGCTGGAGCTGCTGCTGCTATTTTTAGCCGCTCTGCACCCCACCCCTCCCCCACTCAGATTTGCCGGGGAAGTGGGGAGGACAGGCGGAGCCTGGGGAACCCCACCGTCTGGAATGCTGGGTGGGCAAGGCCCTCTCCCGTCAGTCCTACGAGGCTGTGGAGGCGAGGGGTGCCTGGGCTGGTCCATAGGTGCAGGGCCCATGCCCTGGGGCATATTAGGCTCCATCCCGCTTGCCTGGGGCCTGGAGAAGGTCCCAGGCTGTCCTCTCCCCACCTCCTCCCCAAGTTCCTAAGAGCAGAGCCCAGGCCTCCAGTGACTCTTCCGCAAGCCGTTTGGAAGCAAGGCTAGCGCTCCTAGGTCTTCCCCACAGGAGCTGGAGAGTCAGAGAGGGGCTCAAAATGTCGGGAAGCTCAGCGTAAGGAGCACACTTGGGTGACGTGACCCCCCAGGTACCTCTGGCACCGCACTGGCACTTCCCAAAGATGTTTCAGGCCCCTGCTGCGTCTCAACTCTACCAAAGGCCACCAGAGCTCGTTGCCCTCCGGATTCTTGGGGCTCCCCACCACTGTCCCAGCTGCTCTGGAAACTAGCACCCGCTAGAAGGGGCTACCGTACAGCAGTCCGAAGGGCGTGAACTGGAGGACCAAGCAGGAAGGCACCCCTGGTTTCCTCAGAGTGGGCACCTGCCCTCTGGGCTCCGGATGCCCTTGCTTTCTGAGGCGCTTCGCGCCTATATCTGTCCTTCTGTCTGTCTCTTGAGCTTAGCAGGACAAGGGTAGCCCCCGGTGAACTTCCAGGGCCCAGCCAGACCACTTCCTGCAGCTGTCTGATCCTAGTTCAGGGATCTAGTTGGGGAAGGGACCTAGTTCCCATCCTAGATGGGAAGAATTAGTCAGACAGTATAGGTGAATAGGTCAGCAGAGCCTGGCACACCAGAGGCGCTCAAATATACCACTTCCCTCCCTGGGTACTTTTCTCACACCTCCACCCCCCAACCCCCACGTCCACATACGTGCATACTTTTTCATACTCACCCCCATGCACATACATACTTGGACACATGCACACACGCAGACGCAGCCTAGCCCTCCACGTGCTCAGCAAATACCAACCGACAGATGGAGGTGAGGAGACTGGGGTCCAGTGCCACACAGAAGGAAAGTGGTGAATGAAAAGAGCACAGTGCCCCCCCGCTGCCAGTCCCCCCGCCCCCACGTTTACCACTGTCCAAGAGGCTCCATCAACTCCTGAGCTTGGGCACCACCTATAAAGGCAGGGCTGTGCCTCTCCATCCGACCCACCCAAAGACTCAAAAAAGACAAGTTTGGGGCGCCTGGGTGGCTCGGTCGGTTAAGCGTCTGACTTCGGCTCAGGTCATGATCTCGCGGTCCGTGAGTTCGAGCCCCGCATCGGGCTCTGTGCTGACACCTCAGAGCCTGGAGCCCGTTTCAGATTCTGTGTCTCCCTCTCTCTCTGCCCCTCCCCCGTTCATGCTCTGTCTCTCTCTGTCTCAAAAATAAATAAACGTTAAAAAAATTTTTTTTCAAAACAGACAAGTTCAAGGTCACACAGCCCATCAGTGGAGAGCTACGTTAATGCTGGAGTCAGGGTTCTGACAAGGCCTCACCAGGCTCCTCTTAGCCTTCACAGCTAAGAACAGATACTTCTGTGACTTCCTGGGCACGGAGTGCCCAGAGCCCACATCAGCATTAAGGACCAGGGCAGCCCGGGGGTCTGGGTTCAGCGCCACGCCCCCCATCCTTAGCCAACTCTCCCAATCCATCTCCTCTCAGATGCAGCTGACAACAGCAGCCACAAGACAAAAGTCACAAGGTCAGGGAGGGAACTTTGACCGTGGTGCACAGAACAAGCCCCTTCATCTGACTTAAAGACCCAAGAACCTTAGGGCTACCGTGAAGTTAATTCAGCTCGGAGGCAGACAGACGCAGGCACTGGGAGCAACCTCAGTGGTGTTGGCTTTTAAACTTCAGGGTGGGGGCTGGAAGCGGGCCGCAGCCCAGAAATGCTGGTCTGAGACTCAGGAAGATACCTGCTCTGGGGCACTGGGAGGCTAGGACCCGGCCTTGCTTGGCTTCTAGCCTTGGAGGAACTGTCCATGGTCCGTGCTGGATGGGGCAGAGGATGGAGGGGATCGCTACTCCTTCCTAGATCAACTCCTGTTCCCCAACTTCACCACTGGGCTGGGCTAAGCTGGCCCTGGTACGGACTCCAGGGAGAATGTAGTTCCTGCCTTTACGGACTTCCTTGTCCCAGCTCACATTCCCAAGGTTTTTCTTTCAGAGAAATACACCCCTGCCGCTGACAAGGTGGCGACTGGAGCATTAGTGCTGGGGCAGGGCTGACCTGAGCACCCAGCTCAGGACTAAGTCCCTCTCCACGTCCTGGCCACACATTCCTTTGAGTTGGCATAATCGGGGTGGAGTATGGCAGATCGATTAGTTACCAGTCTGATGAGGGAGTTGATGCCAACGGGACCCCTGCTGCTCCTCCCACGCCTCCAGTCTGCCCCAGGGGTGGGAGTCAATTCTACTGCCCCTGTTCCAAGGCCACCCCCAGTTCCTGTGCCTCTTGCCCAGCCGCGGGAACTGTGGGCAGGCAGACCTCGGGCCCCCAGGTCCCCAGAACCAGCAGGCAGACAGGAGAAGGGAGTGCAGGGCTGCAGGGGAAGGTGGAGCACGCAGCAGGTGACGCTGTAGCAGAGGCCTCATTAATCACCTCTCCAGCCCCCAGCTCTGCAGTGGCGAGACCATATTAGATTTTAAATTGGAAAGCAGAGAACATGGCAGTTAGCCGGGAGCTCCCTCTACGCTGGGCCCCTGGTCACAGCCTCAAGGGAGGGAAAGTGCAGTAGGGAGAAGAGAAGAGAGCTGGCCCACCACAGTCCAAAGCCCTGTCCCCCTCCCTCCCACATACCCAGAGCCAGAGGGACTGTCCAGGTCACATGGCCCTGCAAAGGGCCAGGATAAAGTCCAAGAAGGGGCAGAGTGAAAAGGAGGGAGCATAGCAGCCACCTTGGGGAGAAGTACATCCCTTCTGGGAGTTAGTGCCTTTTGGGGCTTGAGGACTGTATGAAGCCAGGTTCCAGGGTGTGGCATCCGTGAGCTAGGACAAACGGTAATGACTTGTGGCCCGTGCATGTGTTTGGACCTGCATGCACACGTTCATGCATACCCACAGACCCACATGCTCATACAGGCACACACACATGCTCACAGGAAGCAGCAACTCAGTGTGGTAGAAATTTTGAGCCCAGGCTGTGGAACAGGCAGACCCAGTTCAAACCCCTTATTTGCCACTTCCTTCCTGTATGCACTAGGATGATTTACTTTGCCTCTCAGCCTCAGTTCCGCCATATGTAAAGTGGAAAATATTGATTCCAAGCACGAAAAGCTGCTTCTCTGGGTGGAAGGCAGCTCTCTAGGAGGTCCATGCCTGACCCAGTAACTATGGACGCCCTGCCATGGCTTCAAGCTGCCCTGGGGCTGCCCCAAGAGCCTTGAGGAGTGGCAGGCCAGGCTCTCTGCCCCCTGTGCTCCTGACTGAGCAGCGAGGTTGCTGGCAAGTCAACAAACACAGCAGGCATTGTCATGAGACATTCACACACCCTGATCCCATCCTGAGCCAAATCACGTGAGGCCAAGCATTCCTGGCTTTCTGCCACCCACAAAGTCCTCCTAAATTGGCTCTGCCTGAGCTCCCCAAATTGCTCATTGAACACCCACCACTCAGAACACCAGTTCTCAGCCAAGGTTGGGAAGCCAACATCATCAGTGGGTGGCACTCATCCTCCCTAAGGGGTAAGTGATGACAGGCCAATTCTCCTGAGCCTTTATGGAAAATCTAAAGAAGTTCCATGGCTTCTCTCCCTGCCCAACCCCAGACTCAAACAAGAGGAGCAGATACTGCCACGCATCTTAACTCTTCTGCAGGACCCCTGCTCCAGGCTCTTCCCTTCTGAAAGGCGGCAAATCCTGCAGGAGATAAGGTCAGGTATGAGCTACACTTTCCATCATGGTAGGACTAACCCCACATTGGCTATTTACATGTAAATTCGTTAACATGACATAAAATTTAAAATTCAGTTTCTCAGTCTCCTAAGCCACATGTCAAGTGCTCCATAGCCACATGTGGCTACCGGCTACCATACTGGACACACAGATGCAAAATGTTGCCCTCATCACAAAAAGATCTGTTAGATAACACTGTTCCAGGGCTGGACAACCACTGGGTTTGAATCCGTTACACTCAAATTAGTAATCTTGGGGGAACTGTGCTCCCTGGGTCCCAGTTTCTCCATCTATCAAATGGAATACTAAAAGTCCGTGTCTTATAGAGTGTTCGTGGGAATTGAAGGAGTTGATTCTGGTAAAGCACTTAGAATGGCGCCGGGCATGTGGCAAGTTCTCAGTCAACAGTAGCGTTTCCTATTTATATACGCAAAGTCTTTTTTAGCTCACTGGATCCTGGTAGGTGAGAGCTGGCAGGGCCCTCAGATACTTTTCCCATCTTGCTGGTGGGGAAATGGAGGCTTGTGTTCAAGAAGTGATTTGTGCAGGAGAACCCAGCCTGTCAGGGGCTGCACCAGGACCAGGTGGGCAGCCTCCTGGCTGTTGGCCATTACCTACCCCCACCCATGTTCTCTCCATCTGGCAAGAAGATCCCAACCCTGAGATGCCAAAGCCCAGGGTTGTCTACCACCCCAACCCAGGATGGAGGGAGACAAATTTGCCCCTGCTAGCTCAGGAAGTAGTGAACTCTGTCCCTGGAGGTATGCCCACAGACAGTAGACAGCCCCAGAAGTTTTGGAGAGTTTACTCTTTTATTTTTTTTAAGAGAGAGAGAAAGAGCAAGCAGGGGAGAGGGACAGAAGGAGGGGAAGAGAGAGAGAGGGATAGAGAGAGAGAGAATCCCAAGCAGGCCCCACGTTCAGCACAGAGCCCAACGCAGGGCTCAGTCCCATGACCATGAGATCATGACCTGAGCCGAAATCAAGAATCAGGCACTTAACCGACTGAGCCACCAGGCGACCCCGGAGAGTTTACTCTGCAGAGCAGTTGGGCAAGATGCTCTCCCAGCCCCAACATCCTGAGTACCAGCCCTATCCCCCGTTTCCTGTGTGACCTGGGAAAGCCCTCTGGACTCAGTTTCCTCCTGCAAAAATGAGGGAGGGATGAGATGTTCACCAAGGCTACATGGGCTCAGATTCTCAGATCCAGCGACTTCCTTGCCTGGAACCTGGCCAGGAGGAGGTGCTCCCATTCATATTTGTACTCCAGATTTTCCTGGACTGCCAGGGGTTGACCAAGAGAGGGCAGTAAGAAGGTGTGATGGGGGAAGGGGAGTCAGTAGCAGAGAAAAAGAGGAGATAGTCTGGGACTGGGGGACCCACTGGCCTGTGCCGGCAGACACTCTTTATCAATTGCCAGTTGGGGCTGTGCTGGGGAACTGCCAAGGGCTGGCTGCCCATCTTCTCCCTGTAGGACCCACCCCGGCCCGCCTCTGCCCTCCCCTGCCCACCCCTGCTGGACAAGGGCCAGGTGCTTTGGGGAGAAGGGAGGCTTCCAAGTGTGCAAACAGGCAGAGTCCTTGAGCCCACCCTGCACTGTGCCAAGCACCAGGGGTCAGCATTTGTGGGCAGAGATATGGGAAGAGAGATGCCTCGTGCTGGATTCTTGCCCACAGACACAAGTAGTACAGGGAGTGCCTGCAGGAGGTCAGAGGAGAGAACCATTGTCATCCACTGGGCCAGCAGAAATGGCTCCCCAGAAGAAGGATAGGAGCTGGGCCTAGTAGAACGGGGAGGGTTTGAAGAGACAAAGGCATAGTGAGCAAATGGGGCAGAACGGGGAAGGCACCTGTTCTGGCAGAGATGGTCCCTTTGAGTGTATTTCTGTGCCCACTTCAACCACTGCCCCTGCAGGACCGTTCCTTCCCCATACCCTGAGCTGCAGGGCTCCAGGAACGAGTGCCCTAGGACAGTGGGGCCAGGCTGCTGGGGAGATGGTCAAGGAGCCCCAGTTGCTTCAGCCAAGGGCCAAAGAAAACAGTGGACGGAGCTGAGCTATGGAGCTGTCCAGTTCTGGGTTCTAGTCCCAGGCTTGCCACTCATTAGCTGTGTGCCCTTGAACAAGTTACTCAACCATTCTGGACCTGGATGTCTTTCTCTCCGGGATAATGACCCAAACGTCCTTAGAGTCAGGGGAGGATGAGACCGACACATGAAGGTGCAGATTGCATAGTGGGCACACAGGGAGCACGGAGTAATAGCGTTACCTGCCCCAGCTGCCTGGCTCCAGACCACAGGAGACAGAATGTGTCCATTCAGGCTCTGCCGCATCTCCTGGGTGACCTTGGAGAAGGCACACCCTAGTTCTGGGCCTCAGTCTCCCCATTTGTCATATGGCGCTTATATTGCCTTTCCTGTTAATGTAAGTAGTCGAATAGCAGCAAACCTACCTCAGATGAGGGGATACTGTGCTGTAATTGCTACAGTAACACATGGAATCAGAAGCTCTAGAACTGGACCCCAGGCCTCAGGGGCCTCAGGGGCCAGCTAGACTCTAGCTGGGACCTCTCATTTCAGGGGGCAGGTCTGGGCTCAGTGGTCCTATCACTATGGAGACCAGGCTCTGGCTGGGGGGGCAGGGGGGGGAGGGCAGGCACTCTCACTCCCAGGACCCCTCTCCCCTCCCTTGGGCTCTGGGATAATGAGGGTCTACAGGGGCCAGGCCCTTACTAATCCCCTATTAAAACTTGAAAGGGGCCAGGGAACCTCCAGAATAAACTCATTAACTTTTATGGGATAATAAATGTATCCCATTAAATTCTCATTTTTATGCTGGGCCAGCTTAACCTCCAGAACCCAGAGGGGTGGGCTCCCTGCCCGCTGTATCCCCAGGCTCCCCCTATACCCACCTGCTGTCATGCTCCCCCCAACACCAGCTGAGAGCTGGTGCTACCACAACCTAGGGATCAAGGCTGACCTCATCTTAGAACTCTGGGTACCCCTCCCTGTGCTGGCCTTGGCCTTGTCCTTGGGAGGCCAGCAGCTGTGGCCCTGAGGGGGAATGCCTGGTACCTCTGCAGAAACTATCAGAGTGACGGGGGGCCCCTTCTGCCCTTGCAGAGGCTGAGGCGGGGCTGGCAGATGTGAGCATAGGCCTGTCTCTAGGTGGCCCTCACCAAACCCAGATGTCCCCACTCCACAGATGGAGAAACAGAGACCCTAATGGGCAGCCCCCTGCCCAGGTCGCACAGCTAGTGAGGCACAGATTTGGGACTGGAACCTGAGGTTTTCTGGCTGTCTCGTGCAGAAAGATTTACAGAAACACTAGCACCAAATAGGGCAGCCCAGCTGTCCCTGAGGCAGCATCTGAAGGCTGTTGCCCTGAGGAGCAGGTCCCCCAGGTGGGGCCACTGCATAATGACCCCAATCCTTCACCACTGCCTCCACACAGACCGATTCCAGCTCCACAGCCCTCCAGCACTGTGAACCCTTGGCAGCCTCCTGCACCTCTGTGAGCCTCAGTTTCCCCATCTATAAGACAGGGACAATAACACCTATCTAGTTGGATGCTATGAAGAAAAGTCTCCAGTCTTCATGGCTTCCCCCAGAGGCTAGACAACCCACCCCTCCTTCCAATCCAGGCCTGCGGGGGCGGGGGCAGCATTGAGCCCCAGGCTCTTCTCTGTAACCTCACCAAGCTGGGCCCCCGGGGAGGAGGGGGTAGGACCGGCGCCCTTTCCTAGGCTGCCCAGTCTGGGCCTCCAGCGGGGGTGGGAGGGAGGCCTCCATTCCCAAGAGGGACCACCGGGGGGGCTGCGCCGGCCGGGAGGCGGGAGCGGGAGAGAATCCACCGGGGAGGCATCCTGAATGGCTCATTAGTGCCGATGAAAGCCTTTTTTCATTTCGTCTAAATACTTTAAACAGGGCTCCCTCCGATGTCTATTTGCATAGCTTAAGAGCTAATGCGGGGGGAGGGCCCAGGCGACGGCGGGGCCACACCAGGGCGGGGGGGGGGGGCTGCCGGGAAGCTCCGGCCTCGTCTGCGCGGGGGAGGGGGGATGCGCGGAGGGGACGGGTCTTTCCCGGACCCAGCCCTCTTGGAAGAAGTGGCCCCCGGCCCTCCCTCCCTACTGGAGGAGAGGAGAGAGGAGCAGCCCCGGGAGGGCATCCCTGTGTCGGGGCAGCGGGGGGGGGGGGGGGGGGGGGGGGGGGGGGGCTCACAGGTGGGGATCATGGGGGACCTGTCCACCAACGACATGCAGGCCTAAAGGTAGCTGCCCTTTGCATGCTGGAATATCCTCATTTAACAGACGACGATGCTGACGTGCTCGGGGTCACACACACGGCCACACAACAGGGAACATGTTCCCTCAGAGAGGAGAGCCCATGTCCAGGGCCATCTCCTCCCCACCCCAGGCCTGCCTCAATGTTGCCCTGGCAGGAGTGGGTGGGGGCTGCCCAGCCTCTGGGGTGTGGCCTCTCCCTCAGTGCCTCCCTTGAGAAACTACACTTTAGAGCACCAAGTCTCATAAAACCCCTCCCAAGGGCCCGTTTTGCACCTGAGGACACAAAAACCCTGAGAGGCAACTTGCCTGGGCTCCTGGGAAGGGGGCCCACGTGGCAGAGCTGACCCTTGAACCCAGGTATGTGGGACTCTGGCCGCGCCCAGAGAAACCGTGTTATTGTTTCTGGTTTGGGCCCCAGATTCAGAGGTGCTTGGGGCACCGGGTGGGTGCTCCCTGAGTTCCAGGCAGAAGGCTTCCTGAGGGTCCAGACCAGGCTCAGGATGCCAGAAATTCTGGCCCTAACTACTTGCAAACTGCACCAGACCTTGGACAAGTCCATTATCTCTCCGAGCCTTAGTTTCCTCACCTGACTAGAGGCTTCTCCACTGGATAGCTCGGCTCTCCTGTGAGGCAGGCTAGTATCACGGGAAGACTAAGGCTTTGAAGCCAGATCAGCATAGTTTGATCCCAGCTCCACCACTGTGCCACTGGGCAGGTCCTCACCCCTCCCCTCTAGGCTTCAGCTTCTTTATAATTCCCCTCTCACGGAGCTGTAGTATCAATTAAATAATACAAGATCCGGGAACAGCCTGACTCAGTGACTGGAAGACAGTAGGCACCTGATGAGACTGAGCATCTGGGGTCCTGACACCCCCTTTCACCATCCCCTGCCTCACATTCTCTCCCTCTGTCAGTCTCTGCACCTTTGAACTCAGCCCAGGCAGAAAACCCCAGGAACCCGGTGGCAGGAAGGACAGGTCACAGGGCCTCGGGCTTCCATCAGAGTCAACCAGGATATCGGGAGATGCCCTCTCCCCAGAAATGGCTTGTCTCCCAGAAATGTTATCTTACCCTCTCTGACAGTGGGTAGCACCCTCCGGGACCAAGTGGCAGCTGATTACAGAATCAATTTGCTCGTTTGATATGCTATCTCGATCCCACTTAACCAAGTGCTCAGTCCCCCCAGATAACACAATCAGTGCAATCGACAGTGACGGGAGGTGCCCATTAGCTCCGCTCCATTGCCTGGTACCCACCTGGCAGCCAGCGGGAGGAGCTGGGCCCGCTATGGTCCCTTCCTGAGTTAGAGGATCTCCTTGTCCTCCCTCTCCCAGTCAAGAATCCCACAGGTACCTGCCCTGGGAGCCACGGGCCACATGTCTTATCGGGCAATCCCGGAAGGGGACACTGGTCTTCAGTCTACGTGATGAGAGAGGGTCCCGTTCCTTGTGCCATGTTAAGATCGGTCTCGGCTCACCTGGCAAAGACTGTGTGGCATCTGGGAGGTGGGCAAAGAGAGTAGCCCTGTCCTGGCATGTCACAAGCACTGCCTGGCCCCTCCGTTAGTGACTCAAATGAAAGACACAGGGCACTGGCCGACCATCTGCTCTGGGGGGTATGGGCCTGGCTGGGCATCAAGGTTGGGCATTGTGTCGTCAATGTCTGGCACGGAATGCCAAAGCACAGATGAGCTGCTTTAGTGGGCATCTCAGGAGATAAGGGTTGGTCCTGTTTTCTCAGGGTCTCGGGGCACCAAGGCCCAGAACCATGGAGAGCCCTCTGACCTGCCCCTACCTCTCCCACCCCGTCTCCTCCCTCCTCCCATTTGTCTGACACATCAGAGCTGCTATGGGCTCCTGAACAGAATGTAGGCCATCTGCCACTTCCTCACGCCTGCCAATCCGTGGGGTGGGTGTGAGCCTGTGGAATGACAACCCCACCATCAGACATTCAGAGGAACCAACCTTCTCCTCGCAAACTGTTAACTCGCTCTGGCTGTGTTTCCCGTCAAGTGCTCATGCAGCCATTTTGAGAGCTGTGAGAACCAGAATATCCTCCTGGCCTTCTCGGAACTGCAGAATTCTATATGAGCTGAATCTGGAGCCAGCATCCATTGACCTTTTCCTGGCAGTTAAGGATCTGGAGAGCTTAGTGGCCCACAAGCAGAATATGCATCATCTGTCCAGCTCTGTGGTTCAAAAAGTCAAAATAATCGATAGCAGAGCAACCTGTACCTCGAACCAGCGAGAACAAATGAGTTGCCTCTTCCGCAGCCTTTCGAATTGATTAGTAGTGGCTGCCTGGATAACTGTGTCGAGAAGGATTCTGAAGTCCCATGCGGCTCAGCAAGGAATACTCCAAACTGGCTAACAATGTCTGCCATGGATTGGGGCTAAGCATTCTATCCCTGCTTTAGACCCTGCCCTAGATAGTCCTGGCTAGTATCATAAGAAGATCACGGGAATTTAGAGACACATATCAAATGAGGAAAAGAAGTAGTATGATCTCACTTAATCCCCCAAGTAAACCCCATTTTACAGATGAGTAGACTAAGTTGCAGAGAGTTTAGGTTATTTGCCTGAGGGTCACAGCCTCAAAGCAGAATGGATTTGGGGTTTGAAGCCACATATGATTTATTCTAGCTCTTGGCTCTTCCTACTCTGTTCACATCACTGTTCTAAAAGGATCAAAAAAAAAAAAAAAGACGAAAGAAACGATTTTCTGAGAAGCGAGAGAAATAGGACCAAATGGGACCCTAACAAAGATGCTATGTACCCGGGAGGGAATCTAAAACAAAACCCCAAATATATGAAGCATTTCCTGAAACTAATGACTAGCAGCTTCACTGAGAACGGAAAATGAACTTGACAGCCCTATCATCTCAGGTGGAAAAGTCACTGTGGTAGGGGGATCGGACTCTTGCAAAGGGTTTTACCTCAGGTCTTCAACTGACTGGTGTGTGACCCGGAGCAAGCCACTTCCTTTCTTTTTTTGTTTTCTTTTTTAATGTGTATTATTTTTAAGACGCACACACACACACACACACACACACACACAGAATGAGCGGGAGGGGGCGGGCAGAGAGAGAGGGAGACACAGAATCCGAAGCAGGCTCCAGGCTCCGAGCTGTCAGCACGGAGCCCGACGCGGGGCTCGAACTCACGAACCGTGAGATCATGACCTGAGCCGAAGTCAGAGGCTCAACCCAGACGCCCCCACTTCCTTTCTTTGGCCTGTTTCCTCACCTACAAAACGAAGGCCCCAATTAGGAATGGCAAATATGTATTTGTCCTGTCGGTCTGAGTTATCAAGGCTGGTTGCCGGGCATCTTGTGTTGAGAAGGAGTCTGAGGCCGAATCTGAGAACGGCAGAAAATAGTGGACAGATAGAGTAACCGCGTCCACCTCTGGTGTCGGAGGGGAAACGAGGGGACATCACATATCTCAAGGCTGTCACGTGAGATATGTGATGTCCCCTCATTTCCAGCTCTCAAACTCTGTAGCTCCTGGTTCTGGACATTGAGCACACTCCCCAAGTCTCTCCGTCAACAGAGAGATGGATCTCCTGCTGTGTGGACTGGGGGTGACGCTGTTCACGGTGGGGCAGGGGGGCACCTCTGATGATTCGTTATTATTTCAGGACTCTCCTCAGAGGCCCCGACCACGGGGGAAGGGCAGGCCCCAGGCATCGAGGAGACGGATGGGGAACTGACAGTGGCCCCCACGCCTGAGCAGCCGGAACGAGGCGTCCACTTCGTCACAACAGCCCCTACCCTGAAACTGCTCAACCACCACCCGCTGCTCGAGGAATTCCTACAAGAAGGGCTAGAGGGGGGCGAGGCAGGGCTGAGGCCGGCGCTGCCCTTCCAGCCGGACCCACCTACACCATTCACCCCGAGTCCCCTTCCCCGCCTGGCCAACCAGGACAGCCGCCCTGTCTTCACCAGCCCCACTCCGGCCATGGCCGCGGCACCCACTCAGCCCCAGTCCAGAGAAAGACCCTGGAGCCTGGAGTCAGAGGCTCCTGTGCTTCGTATCACAGCTCCCTTGCCTCCAGTGCCCACCCCAGGCCCAGGGGAAAGGCCCAGTACTACACCCCCTAGCAGAGCATGGACTCCAACCCAGGAGGGTCCTGGAGACATGGGCAGGCCATGGGCTCCAGAGGTTGGGCCCCAGACCACGGGACTTGGGATGGAGGGAACTATCGCCACCTCTACAGCTTCAGGGGACGATGAGGAGACCACCGCCACCATCATCACCACCACCATCACCACCGTCCAGCCACCAGGTCAGCTGCTCGCTGGCTTGCAGATCTAGAAATGGGGATCGGGGAAATGCGGGGCCCCCGCGTTCCTCTGTCGCTGTCACTGTGCCACCCTGCCTTGCCCTTTGGCACCAAGGGCCAGCACGTAGGAGGCATGTGGATGGGAACCAGATAGACCTGGGTTCAAACCCTGATTGGAAGCGACTACAACAGACCCTAGGAATTTTGCTGAACCTCTCTGAGCCTTCTCTGTTAAATAGTGGTAAGAAGACAGACCTCAGTGAGCCTTTGTGAGAACTGAGCTAAGATTGCATATAGTAGGTGCTCAAGAAAAGGTGGTCCTTTCTTTCAACAGGGGAATAGACGTCCCAAGAGGCGGGCTTCACCCCCCCCCCCCCCACACACACACACACTGATCAGCCTTGGTTGAACCAACTTCACCAGAGCTGGGCTTAGCCTTTTGTTTCCTCCTGCCTCCCAGGCCCTTGTAGCTGGAATTTCTCAGGCCCAGAGGGCTCTTTGGACTCCCCCATGGCCCCCAGCTCACCTATTGATGTCGGCCTGGACTGTTTCTACTACATCTCCGTCTACCCTGGCTACGGCGTAGAAATCAAGGTAAGCAGCCTGGATCTGGCGGAGACAAATCTGGGGCTGGTGTATGATCTTTCCAGAAAGGTGCTGGCTATCGGGGGAGGTGGGGATGCTCAGGGGCATCAGTTGGAGGGGGGCCTAGAGCCAGGGCTGGACCCAAAACTTGGCCAGTTTCTGCCCTATGCACCAGGGACTAAAGAGCTACTGTGCCCAACTAGTAACGCCTTAGGTTGAAAGGGGCTGCAGGAGGGGCAGGCGAGCCCATGCTCTTCCCCAGGAGCTCAGGAGAGCTTGAGGAGGGGCTCTACCCTTGGAGGGGCAGGGGATTGGGTGAGTCTCTGAATTTATGTGACTGAGTAGCAAGAACTCAGGGCTGTGTGGTTGGGCTCGAAAGAGCCATGCAGCGTCAATGACTCACTTATTCACTCACTCATGCCTTCAGCAAATACTCCCTGAGCAGCTCCTCTGGCCAGGTCCTGTGCTGACTCCTGGGGTGCAGAGGTGAGGGAGACAGACGTGGTGCACCGTCAGCTGGTGGGCAAGTCAGACCCACAGTCCCAGCCTCCTGCCACCTGCCCTTTCTGGGCCATCTCATCCCTCCCTTGGATGAAGACTCTTTTAATCCTCAAACCTGAGCCCGGAGGTCCTCAAGGATATCCCACAGGCTCTTCCACCCCCATGCACCTCAAACCCAACTCTTCCCTTTTGCTCCCCCAAACCTGCATACCGCACCACTCCTGACCTTAGAGATGGACCCTAACCCATCAGAAACATGGAACAGGGCCACCACTGTGCAAGGTGGATGGCACCTGGAACTGCACGGTGAGGTCAGCCTGGCCCTTCTTTCTCCCTCGTCTCTGGGTCCTGTCTCCCCCTGTGCACATTCTATCATAACATTCCCCAAAACTCAGATCTGCCTGCTTCTCCCCTCCATCCCCACAACCACCACATGGTCCAGCCTCCATCATCCTTCCCCCAGATGATGCAGTGGCTGCCTCACTGGTCACCCCACTCATGATTGCCCCCACTGTCCTCCACCTCCACTGTAGTCATTTTTTTAATGTTTATTTATTTTGAGAGAGAGAGAGAGAGAGAGAGAGAGGGCACCTGTACATGCGTGGTGGGGGGAGGGGTTAAAGAGAGAGGGAGAGAGAGAATCCCAAACAGGCTCCATGCTGTCTGCACAGAGCCCGATGAGGGGCTTGATCTCACAGACCATGAGATCATGACCTGAGTTGAAAGCAAGTGTTGGACGCTTAACAAATTGAGCCACTTAGGCGCCCCTGTAGTCATCTTTATTTTATTTTATTATTTTATTTTGTTTTGTTTTATTTTATTTTATTTTATTTTATTTTATTTTATTTTATTTTAATTTTAGTAAGCTCTTATGCCCAATGTGGGGCTTGAACTCACAACCCTGAGATCAAGAGTCACATGCTTTTCCAGCTGAGCCAGCCAGCGCCCTCCACTGCAGTAGTGTTTCCCATATGAAATCAATCCTCCCCCACCACACCTCCCCAGGGGCCTCTGAATCATGGCCAGTCCCTCTGACCCATGTCTAGCCCCTTCCTCCCTCATTGTCCACTGCCCCTTTGCACTAAGCAACATGCAGCTAACCGGGTGGGCCAAGCCCGCTTTCCTCACAAGCCCCGACTGGATGTGCTCGTCCCTCTGCCCAGAAGAGTCATCCTACCGTCCCCTCCCAGGACTCACCCTTGGTGTCACTTTCTCTGTGAATTCTCTCCCAACGCCTTGTCCTGTGGGCCTGTTTATAGCTGGCCAGCTCCCCAGCTAGACCGTGAGGTCCTGGAGGGGTACCTTGGAGTATAGGGCCCGCCATGGGGTCTCCATGGACTGACTGACTGGACAGATGGATGGAGGAAGGAAGGAATGTGGTGACATTGGCCTGAGTCTGGAGACAGAATGGATGTGGAGAGAGGCATTCAGCCTAGCTGAGGGAACCAGGCAGGTGACTGAGGAGCACGGAGAAGGGGGCAGAGGAGTCCAGGAAATAGGGCGGTGCTGCTTGCTCCCAGCTCCTGGCCTGCTCCCCACACATCCCAAAGCCTCTGGATCTGGGCCGGCTACACCTGTCCTGGAGATGTCAGGTCCAGGTCTCCGAGCCAGGGCCGGAGTGGCAGGGGGAGGGGCCCCTCTCCCACCACTGGTGGGTCCCTCCCTTCCTTTCTGTAACCGTTTGCTCCTACTCTGCCAAGCCGTGTGCCCCTCGCTCTGGGCTGACTGGGAGGGTAATTAGGAGAAGCCACCACCACCCCCCTGAGCCATTAGCACTCAGTGCCGCTTAATTAAGGTAATTAATGTAAAATCATCACCTAATGAGAGGTGGCACCGGCTGTGGCTCACCGGGTGGAAGGCGCCAGCTGCAGGTGTGGGAAAGGGGATGGGAAGGGGCAGATGCCAGGCTGGGTGCCCTCCTGCAGGCCCGAGCTGGCTGCGCTTGCCCCCCGAGCCTACCGTCCCCACTGAAGCCCGCTGGGCCAGGCTAGGCCCAGTCCCGGTACTCTCCACAATGGAGCAAGACACCGGCTTTGCCTGCCCCCGGCCACGCCATGGCCCCGGGCACGAGCCCCACCCTAGATGCCCACCCCCCCCACCGCCGCCATATAAGCCCTGTGTCTGTTGTCTGGTGCCGCCACATTTTTTTTTTTTTTCATCAGAATGCAAAAGCTGTTACCAGGCAACCTTGAGATGAAGCCCTGCCACAGCCCTGGATCACTGTGTGGAAATGTGGCAGGCAGGTACTGGCTGCCTCACCACCTCTACCTCACCACCATGGGGCAGAGTCCTTGGGGACCCTGTAGGCCCCGGTGGTCTGACTTAGAGTCTGAGGCCACGGCAGGAAGGGCCAGGAAGGAAGGGGCAGAATCAGCCAGGGCTGAAGCGAGAGTTAAGGTCCGTCTCCTTCCAGGGCCAGTTCTGGCAACCTCTACCCCTGTCTGGGCCTCCTTGCCACACCACGCAGGTGGCTTTGGAACCTGAAGAATTACGGATACTGCAGACCAGTACCCGTGGAGAGTGGGAAACACTGAGGCTAGCAAGGACAGGGAATTGCCCAAGTCACTCAGTTAATCAGTAACTAATGTGGTTTGGCAAATGAATCCGTTCTCCAAATGTAAACTGAGCGATTACCGTGTGCCAGACCCTGTGCTGGTGTTAGACACAGTTCCTGGGGGAGACAGAAGTCCTAAACAGAATGCTCGGCGCCGTCGGGATGGAGTGGGAAGCGCAGGGGATTGTGGGAATTCCAGGATGGGGCACGCTTCACCGGCCTGGAGGGCCGGAGAAGGATTTCTGGAGGCAGTGAGACCTGCTCTGGGGCCTGACAGATGAGAGGTCAGCAGACAAGCCTGGGCTGAGAAGCAGCGGGTATGTCAGACTGGCCGTTTGAAGGTTGCCAGGCAGTTTGGGACAGGTGACTTTATTGCACAGGAACAGAAGGTGAGCTTAGGGGCTTCTGGGTTGCACTCCTGCCAGGCGCTAGGCCTGAAATCAGGGCTCTTCTGCCCAGGGCAGTAGGGGATGAAGTGGGTGAGGCAGCCGGAAGGCCTAGAGGGTGCCTGTGGCTCCTTGAGACTGGGGAAAGGCGTGTGGCTTCTCTCCATTGTGGGTAAGTCCCTGCCTGCCCCTCCATGAATTCACAGGGATGGCTCAGGGTAGGTGGAAGGGATGGAATCCAGGCAGGAGGGATGAGAGAAACCATGAGAGGAGAAGAGCATGTTAAGGACCCACAAGTCACATCCCTGACACCATGCTGAGCCCCTGCCATGTGACCACAACCCTGGCTAAAGTCCGGGGCCCCAGACAAGACCCTTTGCATGAGGAACAGCCTCGCGGGTTCCAGAATCCCTAACGCCCCAGCTCTTCATGTCTTGGACCACAGCCCCTCATCACCCTGCCTCCCTCCCTTCGGGGTGCTGCAGCTATTGGTGAGGCTGGACGTCTGAGCCGCCCACACGAAGGAGACAGGCCAGGCCCTCCGTAATCAGAGGAGGTTTTCCTGTGTCAGCTGGGGTCAGGCACTGGGCTAGGCTCTTTCTTGTGAGATCCAGAGAAGCCCCTTCAGGATGGCCCATGGGGGTCCCATCCCTTCTCCAGGCAGCCGGTCTCCCCCGAGGGCTCCAGGCCTTTCTGGGCCTGGCGTGTGCCTCTCATTGCACTTGGCATTCCAAGAGCCTTCCCACTGCCAGCCTCCATCTTGGCTTGGCTGTTCTCTGTACCATCTGGAGCCTGGGCACAGCTGCTCATAGTCCCTACCCTCGTGCCCCAGGTGGCTGCACTGGAACACAGCTCTCCCGTGCCAGGTCAGCTGCCAGTATGATAGCCGGAACTCTGGGACCAGGCCTGATGTGGACACCAGTAGGGTAGCCAGTCAACCTCCGGCCCAGGAGGTTTCTGGGCAACCTCCTCTTTTCTGGCTCCCGGAAGGCTAATCTGAGGGGGGTTTCAGGGGCATAGGCAGGTCTAGCCCCACGGATTTAGGCCATTCTCCCCATCCCCAAGGCAGACTCAAGCTCATAAGAGCTTGCGAACAGGCATCAGTTCCGACAAGAGCACAGAGGCTGTCATGAGGGACTGGGGCTCCAGTCCTGCCTCTGCAGCCCATCTCTTGGTACCTGGGCAGAGCCCCTGGCCTTTTCTGGACTGGTTTCCCTCTCTGTAAAAGGAGATGAACCAAATGATGCGGAAGGGCCCTCCCAGCCAGTCCCTCCGAGCACGTCTCCTTTTTTGGGTTCAGGAATTTCCCTCATAAGCCAGACTGGACAGTAGCCCCTCCAGCTCTTGACCCTGCTTCCTGCTTCCTCGCAGCTGTAGAACCTGAGCCAGAGAGAGGGTGGCTCCCAGGTCGAGTGCCTCCTAGGCAGAGCCTGGCAGACCTGAGGCTAAGGGTCTTTTGGTGACAGCTGTCACCATGGCAAGAGCCATGGTCTTACCAAGGTAGGGCCCAGATCTCCCCAGGAAAGGGGAAGAGGACTGCTAAGCTGTGCTTGTTCTGTGCTAAGCCCCTTAAGGTAGGATCTAACTTAATCCTTACAGCCCTATCAGGTTGGTACAGCCATCCCATTTCACACACGAAACTGGGCTTCAAAAAGGTCACGTGACCTGCCCAAGGCCCTTTCAAGTGGTTGGTGATGGAGCCAGGGTTTGATTCCAGGACTTAAGAGCACCTGTTCTTCCCCCGGCCCAGGCGATTGGGCAGGTGTGGTGAATCTAAAAAGGGAGTTCAGCTGGGGACTGTTGGTGGGGGGCTCTACCCAATCCCTTTTCTCAACTCAGCCCTGCCTGCTCCTGTAAGACACCCACCTCGAATTCCTCCAGTTTGGGAGCAGGGCCTGGGGCGCTGTGCATGAAGACAAAGCACTGGACCAGGAATCGGAGGTCCTGGCCTGGAGTCCTGGCTTTGCTTTGGATTTACTGGGTGACCCAAAGAGGAAGTCTCAACATCTCTGATTACAAGATTCCCTTATCTATAGAGTGGAGGTAAACGCAATCTGCTCTGCCTCCCTTGTTGAGATTTTGTGAGACCTGAGAGGATAATGGATGTGAAAAAGCTTTGAAAACGGTAAAGGGTCTCATGGGAAAAATTGTGATTATCATAATATTGTTTGGAGTGGAGAGGCACAGGGATGGGTGGAGCACGAGAGTGTGAGGGAGCACATGGGTGTAGGGGAGCACGTGGGTGTGGGGAGCACGAGGGTGTGGGGGGCACGTGGGTGTGGGGGGCACGTGGGCGTGGGGAGCACGTGGGTATGGGGGAGCACGTGGGTGTGAGGACACACGTGTGCCAGGCCAAGTGTTCGAGGAGGCTGTGTGCATCAACTTGGGTCTATGTCAGAGTATATGCATGGGTGTTGGTGACCGGGAGGGTTTAGTGGAGCAGGGCCTGTGGCCAACTTCTGGGGGCTGAGGGCTCAGGTGCCAGGGGTGGGGCTCACATGCCAGAGTCATCCTTGAGCTCACCTGCCTGTGCAGAGTTTACTTGGGGGATGGTGGCACCATCCCATCCATGAATCATACCATCAGGGCATGTTCTGGAGACCCGACTGGCGGCTTCCATGGGGACAGACAGGCCAGTCAAGGCTGATGGTCTGGGGTTGGTAGAGCACAACCTACATCCTCCCCACCTCCCATTCAGGAAAGAGTCAGCCTCCTCAAAGTGGCTATATTTCCTCCCTTGAACTGACCCCATGGTCTGCTGGAAGCTGGGCAGTGCTAGACAGGGTCCTGGGGGAACTGTCCTCGCCTCCCTCAGCTCTATTTTCCCCCTGCCTGGCCCCCAGCTCCCACTCTTGTCACCGGCTAGGGGTGTGGGAAGACAGCCCTTGTGAGCAGAGCTGACATTTCAATCTGTCTCCCAAGCTCTTCAGATGCCTGCAAATTGCATCAAGACTTCATCACCCTCCTTGTCCAACACTCAGCCCTGTCTGGCCCCTGTCAGGCCTGGCCTTCAAACAAGTGACAAATTACATTGCAGCCACTGCAGCAGGCCTGCAAGTGGGTGCTGGGAACCCAAGGGACCAGGGCTGCCCAGACAGCCTCTCGCGGAGAACAGGGTGCCTTCTGGATGTGAGCCCTGGGCAACCCAGGCCCACTCCCTTCTGTGATCTCATGGCAACCCTCACTGCCAAGCTGGGCTGAAAGCCAGGCTGGCTGGAGGGGGCTATGCCTTCTCTTGATCAGAGGGGACCAGAGCCCTCAGTTCCCAGTTTTCCCAGTTTTACCCCGGGCTTCGGGGGTGGGGCCGAAGGATGGCTATTGAGAACATAAATCTCAACATCTTGGAAAAAGCCAGATCTGGCCAACACCCACCCCACACTAAACCCGGTGGGCCTGGGGTCTGGGAATACAGATGTATGGACATCTGGATGTCTGGATGGCTTTCTGCAGGTAACACCGCCATGAGGTGGGGAGGGAAGGAATTGCCTTTGCCTCCAGCAAAGCAAGATTCTGCTACTTAACGCTTTTTGTGACCTTTTGCTGAGTTCCTTAGCCTCTCTGAGCCTATGTTTACTTACGGGGGATCTTACCACCTACCTTATGGAAGTGTGGTGAGAACGAAATCCTGTCTATAAACAGAACGAGGCTGGACACATTGTAGGTGCTCCATAAACGGTCATTGTTATTGTGGGGCTGCCTCCGCTGGTGGCAAAACAGCGGGGTCAGGAGCTGGAAGCTGTAGGTCAAGGGACGTTTACGGGAACTAGGAAAAAGGCTACGTCCTCCCTTCCTCCTCCCCCCAGGACCTCTCAGACCCACCTGCTCCACGCTCTCCCTGAGCCTGCAATCCCTCCGTTCCCCCCCTAGAGGATTCCTGCTGCATGCATTCAGTGCCACTTAAGTCAGAATTATATGCTGCCTGGCGTCTCTCGATAATTACAGATTCCACGTGTGTGAGTCTTGTTTGCCCAACTCTAGAATCACAGAATCTCCAAGTTTGAAGGGACCTCATCCAGCCTCTGCCTGCGGCAGCAATTCCCTGAGGAATGTCCCCGGCAGATGGTCAGGCAGCCTCCACCCGAACGTGCCCTGCAAGAGAGCGCCCCGCGGAGAGGCAACACTGCCGGCCCAGCACCCCGCCTTGAGCCTTCTTTTGGGCCCCAAAGACCCACTAGGTCTTTTCTCCCAGACAGAGGAGTCCCCGGGGCACATCTGTCCTCAGCACCCACAGTCTGAGGGGCCCAGAGCGTGACTGTCTCCTTGGATCCGGCTGGGCTTGGCATCCATCATCCTCCGTGCTTCTCAGCTCACAGGGATCTGGCGAGGAATGTACCTCCCCTTGTCCACACAGTCACTCTCTCCACACAGATTTATTGCAACTGGCCGTTGAAGAGGGCATTGTGACCCCGAACGCCACCCTGGGCTCTAATGGAGAGGTACAGAGAGGTGGGGAGGCCCTGAGGCAAAGGAACGGACTGGCCTGGATTGGGAGGCAGAGGGTGGTGGTCCCGAGATCCGAAAGAATGACCAGCTTCAGCGGGAGGGCAAGAAGAGAGGGCATTCCCTGCACAGGGTCCTGCGTATACAAATGTCCAGAGGGGAGGGGGGAGGTGTAGCCTCTGCTCGCAGTGCCGGTAAGCGAGGCTGGCAAAGCCACTGGGGCCAACTGTGAGCTGGGAAGTTTGGACCTTGTCCTCTGGGCAGTCTGAGGTCGCAAACAGGGTAGGAGAGAGACATAATCTGATCTGAGCCAGCCAGGACCCAGAGATGAGCTAGGGATGGGAGGGGGCAAGGCCATTCTCCAGGTGAGAAAAAATGTGCAGGAGGTGATCAGAGCTAAGGGATAAAGAGAAAGGGCCAACTGGGACATATGGGAAGGAACAGATCTCTGGGCTCCTTGTACCAGGCCACACTGCCACTTCCCCTCTGGGCAGTCTATGGCTGTCCAATCCTTGTTTGCCTGAATGAAGGCATGGAGCCCAGAAGGATGATCCAGCGATTTAGGGCCTGAGGATTGGGGTGGTGGCAGAGAGGCCTGGGACAGAGGGAAGACTGGAAAAAGAGGCCCAGAGGAGCACCTGGGTGACTCAGTCGGTTGGGCGTCCGACTCTCGACCTCGCAATTCGTGAGTTCGAGCCCCGCATCGGGCTCCACGGATAGCGCAGAGCCTGCTCGGGATCCTTTCTCTCCCCTCTCTCCGCCCCTCCCCGACCCCCTCTAACAAAATAAATAAACATTTTTTAAAAAGAGAGAGAGGCCCAGAGAAGAGACACTGATGGCCGAGAAGTGCAGGCGCACAGCGTAAGGCCTGGCTGCACAGGCCAAGTTGGGCAGGGCCCTGAGGGCCACGGCAAGGCATCAGGACTAGATAGTGGGGGGTTGGCGGGCTCCACGGAGCGCCACCAGAGGATTTCAGCAAGGAAGCGCTATGACGGGCCACAGGTTGGAGCTATTAGCTGGCTGCAGTTCAGAAAGTATTGATGCAGAGGGAGGAGTGGGTGAAGCCCTGCAGGCAGAGAGGCGGCCGCAGTGATCCCAGTGAGTAATAGCTGTGAGGAGCTGGGAAGTGGCAGGGGGATGAAGAGTAATAAGAAAATTGGGGTCCAACAGACAGGATTGAATGACTGATCGGAGGCAGAGTATAAGGGAGGAGGCCAGATGCCAGTTTCTAACTTGGGCATGCACATGGACGGTGAGGGAAGCTGCTGGCTGGGTGTGGGGTGGCTCAGTGTGGGGCAGGCTGGATATGGGGTCCAGCAGGGGGTGTCCAGGGGAAGCTGGGCACATGGATCTGATGCTTAAGACCTCACATGGCTGGCCGGGCCCTTGGACACCTATCTAGTTCAACATACCTACTCCACCCCACTTTACAGAAGAGAAAACTGAGCCCAGAGAAGTGAAGGGATAGGAAGCAGCAGGTGTCCTGGTGTCATTGAAAACCTTTGGAGATGGGGCGCCTGGGTGGCACAGTCTGTTAAGCTTCTGAGTCTTGATTTCGACTCAGGTCATGATCCCAGGATCGTGGGATGGAGCCCCGCATCAGGCTCTGCACTGAGCATGGAACTTGCTTGGGATTCTCTTTCTCTCTCTTTCTCTCTCTCTCTGCCCCTCTCCCCCACTCACACATGTTCTCTCTCTCTCAAATTAAAAAAAAGAAAAGAGGGGTGCCTGGGTGGCTCAGTCGGTTAAGCATCTGACTTTGGCTCAGGTCATGATCTCACGGTTTGTGAGTTCGAGCCCCGCGTCAGGCTCTGGGCTGATGGCTCAGAGCCTGGAGCCTGCTTCGGATTCTGTGTCTCCCTCTCTCTCTCTGCCCCTCCCCCACTCACACTCTGTCTCTCTCACACACAGATAAATAAACATTGAAAAAATTATAAAAAAAAAAAGGAAAGGAAAAGAAAAAGAAAATCTTTGGAGACAGAAAGGCAATGCTTACAAATTCCAGTTCTGCTAATAATATTTATGTGACCTTGGGATATGAACTTCAGATCCAGGCTCACGGGGTTACTGGGAAGTGAAATGAGCTTCTCCTGCACTCAAGAGCCTAGTTCAGGGCCTGAGGGCTCAAGTAGCCAAGTGGCCCTGAGGATTGGCCATGCCTGGGGCCTCTGGGAGCCTGTGGGCAGCAGGGCTCAGTCAGCAGGAAGAAGCCTGACTGCTCTGCTTTGCTGTGTCTATCCCACCACAGGTCCAGAACATCAGCCTCCGAGAGGGGGAGGTGGTGACTGTGGAGGGCCTGGGGGGGCCTGACCCGCTGCCTCTGGCCAACCAGTCTTTCTTGCTGAGGGGCCAGGTCATCCGTAGCCCCACCCACCAAGCAGCACTGAGGTTCCAGAGCCTCCCACCACCTGCTGGACCTGGCACCTTCCATTTCCACTACCAAGGTAGGCCTGGGCAGCGGAGGGAGGAACCAGCCCAGAGTGGGTGCCCTCCTCGGGATCTCTGGTGCTATTATGGTGTGTATAGGGGGTGGAGGGGAGACGGGGGACAGGCACAGATGCCCAGTGAAGCTCTGTACGACTAAAGGTGATTGTTTAGTTGTACAGAGACACATCAGACACCTCCAGAACCTTCCTTCCTCCACCTACTACCCTGTAAAGAACTGGTTGTGAAGGGGGCCCGACACAGAACCAGGAGGCCTCAGGGGTGCCCCTTGCCATCTATTCATTCATTCATTCGTTCATTCAGTAAACTTTTCCTAGGTATCTGCTCTTTGCCAGGCCTGTGCTGGACACTGACAATATCAAGATGAGCTCTCCAAGTCCTTGCCCTCAAGGAATTCAGAATCTCTAGGGGAGGCAGACCCTTAAACAAGCAGTAGCAATAAAAGCCATCTCCCCCAAATTCAAGGGGGCCAAGGTCAAAGGGGCTTGATAATGACCAACGGGAGGTCCTTTGCTACCAACCTGGCCTTCCTGAACTGCCTCATTCACCCTAGACCTGTCTCAGGCCCCAGTCAGCTCAGAACACCTCTGGAAATAAGGGAGTGGCAAGATATAACGGGAAAATCACAGACTCAGGAGATGGGAAGATCTGTGTCTAAATCTCCTTCCCATTGGTTGACCTTGGACAGGCCATTTGACCACTGTGACCTTCTTTTCCTCCGCTGTACAATGTGACCAATATACCTACTCCATAAAGTCATGACGAGGATTATACAAAAGGGTTCATGTGAAGTGCCTAGCACTTAGGATGTTCCATGAACTTAGTATGCTCCATGAAGGAACCGAAACAAGTATTAACGAGCTGGCAGGATGGGAAAGGGAGGAAAAGGGGCTTGCCTCTGCCCCTCTTCCATCAGCATCTCTCCTGGCCCCCTTTCCCCAGGCAAAGTCTTCTTGACCCCTTGTACTGCTGTAACAGGGTAACCGGTTCAGACTGGGAGTGCTAATGGGGAAATAATTGGTGTGAACAATTACGACATTGCCCTGCATTATCAATAGGGGCCCACTTCTGCAGCTCCGCAGGGTCCACAGCCCAGGGAGGAGGACAGGCGCTGGAGACACAGATGCTGGAACCACCTAAGAAGCACTTGCCCCTCTCTAGCCTCTCCACCCAAACTGGGAGAGCAGTCTGGTGTGGCAGCATGGAGCCTGGCGGTGGGCATGGGCTGCCCAGGGTCTTGGCAGAGGCAAGGGGCCAGCTGAGGCAAGGGCCAGCCTCCCTAATGGCTCATCAATCCTCCCTAGCAGTGGGCACAATTTCACCCCACGGTAACCTTCTCTCTTGCCGCAAATTCCTTCGCACAAAACCCTGGACCTTCTCTCTGTTGGGCCAGACAAAGGTGGCTGGAAGGCAGGGAGCTGGAGGCCTGGCAAGGGGTGCAGACCCCGAGGAGGGGCTAGGAAAGCTGGCCCAGCCCTGCCTCCTGCTCGGCTCCCAGAAGCCCTCCCTCCTCGGCCCAGTTTTTGTCAATGATCAGCTCTTTCCTTAATGAGTGTAATTCCCCTAATTATAGGCTGTAATTAGCCCTGATCCCAGAGATGGGAACAGGAGGAGCATGTGCTCACACGCGTGTCTCCCTGGGCTGGAGAAAGAGGGTGCCAGAAGAGGGGGCGAGGGGACTAGTACCCACATCACTGCCGGAGCTGTCCAAGATAATGTTGGAGATCACAAGCATGGGCCCCCACAAGGGCTTCATCTGCAGAATCCAAGTTCCACCTCCCCTCCCACAGCCTCAGGCAGGGTGAGGAAGCAGAGGGCCCTGCCAGGCATGCCCCTCCTCCCTCCTGAGCATTCCTGGCACCGGACTTGGCCCCAGAAACAGACGCCAGGGAGAAAATAGCTCAACAGATTGCAGTCATCCAGGCTCCCTGGGAACGGTAGTCATGGCAACAGGAGGAAGCTCCTCCCGGGAAGTGGCCTCTCTGGAGTCTGGGGGCTTCCTCATCTGCCCCCCGCCTCCTGCTCTCACCTCATCCCAGCCCAATTTCCTAATCTGTGAAATGGGGGACCTCCCTTCCCAGAGTTGTGATAGGAACTCCCAGGAAAGATTTAAGTCCATCTGACTCGTGGCCTAGACCTCCCTGGGTGTCACCCCTCTCTTCTGCGCTCTGGGTGGGGTGCCCCACCCTCTTTTCCCCATCCCTCCCCAGGTCTGTCCCCAGATCATTGTAAGCGGCCACCACGGTAACCAACCACCCAGGGCAGGCTTGTCTGTTGCTCACAGGTTTCTCTGACTCCTGAGCCCACGTTTCTACTTCACCTGGGGAAGCAGGTGGGAGAGGGGACATGGAAGGCTCTAGAGGGAGGAGCTTCACGTGCCCACCCTACCACTCACTGGCTGCATGATGAGGGCAAGTCCCTCAGTCTCTCTGAACCTTAGTGTTCCCTACCTGAAAATGAGTTACTAACCCATAGCTTGCCTTCCTGCCTCCCAAACGTGTTGTAGACATCAAGCAAGAAGAACATGAAGGCATTTTAGAAACTGGAAGGTGCCTGCAGATGTGAGGTGCTTGTATCAATCAAGATTATAAACAATGACAGCAGGCTGGTACATTTGGTGTTTGTTCTGTGCCCGGCATTGCACACAGGTCCTCTCAGTTAACCTCTCACGTTAACACTGGATGCAATACTCTAAATGGGTGGGTAAACAAGGAAACTGAGGCATGGAGAAGTTAGGCAGCTTGCCCAAGGTGACACAGCAAGTAGGGGAGCCTATATTCAAACCCAGGCAGTCTGACCCCAGAACCACCCCCTAAGTGCCGCCCTGTCCTGCCTTGCCAATCACAAGTCACCACTCGTTGGCCATGAGACATGGAAGAATGTGAATCATCCTCTCTCTTTTCACAAGCCCAGTAACTACAACCAGGAGAGGTGAAAATCCCAAAACTCATTTCTGGATTCTGTTCTGCCCAGAGGCAACCCCCCTTTTTCTATTCACACAAATCACACAGAGGCCAGCAGAGTTCCTGCCTCGACCTCTCTTCCCATCCACCTAGTGCCACCAGTAAGGGTGGGCCCCTCCACCCAAGATCCTCAGTCTAGACAATCCCCATCCCTCTCACGACCCCCAAGAGTTTTCAGACTCTGTAGCCCAAGGCTTCATTCAGCCTGTCTCCTTGACCCCTCTGGACTTCTTTCTCACCTCTCCGACCCAAGCGCTGACCTCCATTTTTAGCTATCACCCCAGCTTGGCTCCAGGTTAGGACTTGCCAGGTTGTTTTATAGGATTTGCTGCCACCGTCCGGTTACACTTGGTATGACAATTCCAAAAGTTCCCAAGTTTCCCAAGGCAACTTGTCCTTCCCCCAACTTCCAAGAAGGCGTTCCCTGCCTCCCCACCCTCGCCCCATCCTGTTTTTAAAAGAAGTCCACAGCCCTTGCCAATGAATACTGGAAAAGCTTTTTACTGTCTGACTTCAATCGTTCTGGCTGTAATTTCTATTCATCCCCTATAGGAAAAATAATATCAGTACATCAGGATAGACTTATTATTTCAAGTGCTTTCATATCTATAAGTCATTCAATAAACACTTCTTTTTTTAATTTTTTTAATGTTTATTTTTAAGAGAGAGAGAGAGACAGAGTGCTAGCAGGGGAGGGGCAGAGAGAGAGAGAGAGAGAGAGAGAAGCAGGCTCCAGGCTCCAAGTCAGTCAGCCCAGAGCCTGATGCAGGGCTCGAACTCACAAACTGTGAGATCACGACCTGAGCCAAAGTTGGACGCCCAACCGACTGAGCCACTCAGGCACCCCTTTCAATAACCGTTTCATAAAGAGGTGCTATCAGCTACATTCCAGGGATACCAAACGGAATAAAATACTATCCCCTTCATTCTCTTAATAACCCCATAGGTAGGCTGGCATTTTGAATCTCATTTAACAAATGAGGTGGGACACAGAAAGGCTAAATAATCTGCCAAAAGTGTCAGAAAGCTTGGACCAGAACCCAAGCCTTCTAACTTCCAGCTCTGTGCTTGTTCCGCTAACCAGCCTAGGCTGCTGGACATTTCACTGGCACCTTCTGGGGAGGGGATCAGAGTCTTTTCTGGAATTCCTGGTGCTTCCTCTGGCCCCAAGTGACGCCTCCAGGCAGGCTGTGGCAGGACCCTTTTGCCCTAGCTATGACTCAGCCCCACAACACACACACACACACACACACACACACACACACACAGTGTCACTCATTTTCTCTCTGCAGCCTATCTCCTGAACTGCCACTTTCCCCGGCGTCCTGCTTATGGAGCTGTGACTGTCACCAGCCTCCACCCGGGAGGCAGCGCCCGCTTCCGCTGTGCCACTGGCTACCAGCTGAAAGGTGCCAGAATCCTCACTTGTCTCAATGCCACCCAGCCCTTCTGGGATGCCCAAGAGCCTGTCTGCATTGGTAAGTGGCTCCAGGAGACCCGGTGCTCAACAGGGAAGTAAGTAGTGGGGGGGGGGGGGGCGGGGGCGCGGCGCATTGGAGATTATCCCTGCTCTCTGCTCCTGCCTGGAACCTTCATTTGGTCTCCATAAGAAAGCCAGACAATGGCCACACACCTCAGTAGCATTTATCCAACCACCCTCCTTGAGCACTTCTGACATAGAGGCACCACCAGTACAGAGCTAAATTAAACAGGTACCGTGCCCTCAAAGAGCCCACAATTCCAGGAAGTGGGAGAAGAAGGAAGCACATGGATCACCAATTTCCAGAGCAGGAAGTAAAAAGCACCAGTGAAGAACAGCAAACACACCGGGGCAGGGAGGAAGCAATCATTCCTAGTTGGGTATTTAGGAGGCTTCCTGGGGCGAGTGACATTGAAGGTTTAACACTTCAATGGAGGGAACAGTGCAGGCTTTGACAACAGAGGCAACGAGTTGAGGGAGTCTTTAGGGACTCAGAAAATAGCCAGGGAGGAGCTCAGAACTATTCCTCAGGAGAGCCAGCCAGATGGTGTCTGGAGGCCAGGAGGCCGGCCAGGCAAGAGGGTCTGAAATTAGTGACTTTGGTAATGGAGAGCAGGGAAGAGGTTCTAGAGACACAGATGAGGGAAGAGGGGCGAGCGGAAGGAGACTTTCGCCCAGGTTCCGGTCCTGGATGATCAGGAAGTCTGAGAGGTTGCTGTCATTGGAGAGGGGCTTGTTGGCAGAAGGAAGATGGAGTGTTCAGTCTGCAGTGTGAAAGTCAGCTTGGACGTCTTTTTTTCATTTTTTTTAAATTTATTTATTTTTGAGAAAGAGAGAGACAGAGCATGAGCGGGGGAGAGGGGCAGAGAGAGTGAGAGACAAGAATCCAAAGCAGGCTCCAGGCTCCGAGCTGTCAGCACAGAGTCACATATGGGGATCGAACTCACAAACCACGAGACCATGACCTGAGCCGAAGTCGGACGCTCGACCGACTGAGCCATCCAGATGCCCCTTTTCTTTTCTTTTCTCTTGTTCTTCTTGCTCTTTTTTTAATCGCTTGGGCTCTTGAGCCTTCTCTCATTTTATAAGCTCTTCCTGGGTGCTAGGCACAAGCAGAGGCGGATAAGCCAGATGTGGTCTCTGCCCTCAAGGAGCTCTCTGGCAAGTAGGAATTCTGGCACACAGCAGGTTCTGCGCACACAGGGCTGTGACGGGGTGAATTCAGGGCATGGGAAGGATCCAAGGGAGGGAGAGCTGCTCCAAAATGAGGAAGGAGGAAAAGAAAGCTTCCCAGGGAGAAAGCATGGAGGGACTACAAGAATGTGAGCCCAGGGAAGTGGGTTGGATTCTTGAGACAGCACATGCAAAGGTGTGGAGGCAGAAAGCAGCACGGTGGAGTGAGGAAGTGCTGAGGCGTGCCTAAAGAAGGGAATATATGGGATGGGGCTGAAGCTCAAGTTAAGAAAGGGCTGGGTTGGTAAAGGTTTGAATGCCACCTTGGGCTTGCATTACCTGGGGGTCACAGGGAGCCACAGACAAATTTAAGTGAAGGGTGAGGCATGATCAGATTTGCAGGGCAGTTCTGTTCTGAGACCAAACAGAAAGGTGGGTCTGCCCTCTCTGCAGAGAAGCAGAAAATCAACGCAGCCCTCTCTCCAGCTTTTTTTTTAAGGTTTTATTTATTTATTTTGAGAGAGAGAGAGAGAGAGAGAGAGAGAGGAGGGGAGGGGCAAAGAGAAAGGGGTGACAGAGAATCCCAAGCAGGCTCCGTGTGCCCGATGAGGGGCTCAAACCCACAAACTGGGAGATCATGACCAGAGCCAAAATCAAGCGCTGGTCGTTTAACCAGCTGAGCCACCCAGATGCCCCCCACCCCCCACCCCACCCAGGAGCTTTATTAAAAAAGATTGTGCTCTCTTGAACATCTGGAGACAAAGGCGCTGTGTCTTCGCCACGGCAGCCTGGTCTCTGAGAGCAGGCAGGGGCCAGAGCTGTGTGTCTAAGAGAGGAAAGTGCTGCCTGGAACCAGCCTCACTCCGCTTGCCTTTGAAACCCCTTCTCTGGCCCCACTCAACTGCCAGGAGCTCAGGGCCAAGTAACCCAGAAGTCCTCAGTGATGGGGCCGGGAGAGCTACTCGGCCTCCCCTTGGAAAGAGGACAGTCCCAGGCCAGAGGAGTCAGCCCAGGAACAACAGGGGTAGTGATGCTATTTCAGAAAGTATGTGAGGCCAGGTCCTGGCTAGCAATGTCTGCTGAGGGCACAAGATTAGGAGGCGGATTGCGTGTTCACTAGATGTCTGTCAGCCCAGATTCTAGTCCTGCCCTCTTTTTTATATTCATTCACTCATTTTATTCAACAAACACTGAATACCAACTCTGTGCCTGCCCTGAAAAAAGACGTGGCCCTTGCCCCAGGGGGTCCTAGTTAAGGGACATATCCAAACAATAACTGGAGCCCCGGGTAAGGCTCCAGTTAATAAAGTCTGCCTGGGGGGAGTTGGGGAAGGCCTCCCAGAGGCTTCAGCAGAGAGAGGAAGTGACTCACCCAGGACCCCTTGGCTAGGCCATGGCAGATCTACCACAGTCCAAGGGATTGCACATGAATCGTCCCAGAGGTGTGAAAGGTTAGGAGGAAAATGTCCCAGAGGTGTGAAAGGTTAGGAGGTAGGGAGTCCAGGCTGCCTGGGGCTGCAGGGTCACAGAGGCCAAGGACTGACCTTCAGGACCATGAAAGCAAATACCCCTGCTGCCCCATGCAGAGGACGCAAGAGCTGGGGTGGGCAGGCACGCTTGGCAGGCCATCCAGAATCCAGTGGGTCTAGGATCCGGGATCCAGCCCACAGCCCTGGCCGTGTCTCGCAGCTGCCTGCGGTGGAGTGACCCGCAACGCCACCACCGGCCGCATCGTCTCCCCGGGCTTCCCGGGCAACTACAGCAACAATCTCACCTGCCACTGGCTGCTTGAGGCTCCCGAAGGCCAGCGGCTGCACTTACACTTTGAGAAGGTTTCCCTGGCGGAGGATGACGACAGGTGAGGGGAGGTCCTGGCCCGGGTGTGGGACAGGAGTGCGCGGCCTGCTAATGCCCCGCTGGCAGGACGGGGACCCGAGCCTGGGCCACACCCCCACCCGGGACAACAGGACCAGCCGTGCAGCCGCTCCTCTCCTGGCCCAGGCTCATCATCCGCAATGGGGACAATGTGGAGGCCCCTCCAGTGTATGATTCCTATGAGGTGGAGTACCTGCCCATCGAAGGCCTGCTCAGCTCCGGCCGACACTTCTTCGTGGAGCTCAGTACTGACAGCAGCGGGGCAGCCGCAGGCATGGCCCTGCGCTATGAGGGTGAGCCTGCTGGGGCCTCGCAGGGGTGGAGGGCTTGAACCCAGGGCCTCTTCTCTCACACCCTCCCCCCACCACCTCCATTCCACCATCCCTCCTTCCAACTTAGCCCTTGCTCAGCTAGCACTTAGCCCCACCCCCCATCCCTCCCCTCCAGTTTGGGATTCCTACCCCATTTTTGTGGGAGACCCTTGCCTGGACCCGGGCCCTCCACAGTCCAAGAGAATGAATCCTCTCAAGTCTGAGGAGCAAAAAAGGCCCCAACCCTTAAAGACGGAAAACTAGAGACATTCTAGAACCACTCATGCATGCATGCCTTCATTAATTAATCCAAAAAAGAAACATTTATTGAGTGCCCTGTGTATATGAAGCACAAAACTAGGTGCTGGGAATGCAACGGCGATCAAGACGGCCTCCCGAACATGACAGGGTAGGGTGCTCTGGGCATCCCGCCCCTGCTGCAAGCCTAGGACACGCATTTGTGGTCAAGAACATAAAGGCCTTGGGGCGGGAGGCAGAAGAACATCTGCCCCATGTCTGCCCCGGTTGCGACTGAGCTGGGCTGGGCCTGGTTTGTAGCCTTCCAGCAGGGCCACTGCTATGAGCCCTTTGTCAAATACGGCAACTTCAGCAGCAGCGCCCCCTCCTACCCCGTGGGCACCACTGTGGAGTTCAGCTGTGACCCTGGCTACACCCTGGAGCAGGGCTCCATCATCATTGAGTGCATCGACCCCCACGACCCCCAGTGGAATGAGACAGAGCCAGCCTGCCGAGGTCAGTAGGTACCTGTGGATGGGTCTGCCGGGAAAAGGGAGCAGGGTGGGGACGGGAGAGCCAGCTGCAGCACCTGGGGTCATAGGGCCCCTGTGACATGTGTGATTCAAGCTTCCCCTCGAGGAGGAGGTGGGGGCTCCCAGCGGTAGGTATTCCCGCGGGCAGGAGGCAGCCCCAGGACATAGCGCTGGGAGTGGGAGGCGGGACACCGAGGGGACGCACCTCCGGGGCCTCCCCTGCCTTCCAGCTGTGTGCAGTGGGGAGATCACAGACTCAGCTGGTGTGGTGCTCTCCCCCAACTGGCCGGAGCCTTACAGCCGTGGGCAGGACTGCATTTGGGGCGTGCACGTGGAAGAGGACAAGCGCATCATGCTGGATGTCCGAGTGTGAGTGCTCACTGGGCTAGGCCAAGCCAGCTCCTAAGCCCTGGGGCCATTTCTTGCCCAGCCCAGCCCGGGGTCCCGGGCCCACCCTCCCTGACGGTCCTCCTCCACAGGCTGCGCATAGGCCCTGGTGACGTGCTTACCTTCTATGATGGGGACGACCTGACAGCCCGGGTCCTGGGCCAGTACTCAGGGCCCCGTGGCCACTTCAAGCTCTTTACCTCCATGGCCGACGTCACCATACAGTTCCAGTCAGACCCTGGGGCCTCGGTGCTGGGCTACCAGCAGGGCTTTGTCATCCACTTCTTTGGTGAGCTTGCCCCTGCCCTGCCCTGCTGCCTGGGGGAAGAGATCGTGGCAAGCCAGAGAGGCCAGTGCCATGAGCCTGAGAGCTCTTATCTGACAAGGGAAAGCTGGACACTTTCCCAGGTGTCACCTGAAGGGAGCCAGTCTTTTTCTCAGTCTTCCCCGAGGGCACAGTGAGAGGGGGCCTTCTGTTGCAGCAAGAGAGATTTGGGTAGGCAGCAGGAAGACCTTCATACCAAAAAAAGGAAACTGAGGAAAAGTGTTGGTTTCTGCCTTTCTGACAAGCTTTAACAGCAGTGACAATTCCCCACCCTACCCGGCCCCTCTCTCAGGACTGAGGAACTGGCAGATGTCCTTTAGAAAGCAGAGCCAAAGCCTGCCTACATGATAACCCAGGAACCGAAGAGACAGAATGATGTCAGGGGCAGGCAAGGAGGGGCCCCCGGGGCAGGAAGGAATGCATTGCTGAGGCTGCCCGGGGCCAGGCTAGGCCCAGGACAAACTGGCAGGCGCTGGAGTGGCCGCACGGTGAGGAAGGCGGGCACAGACAATTTAGTGCCCGCTAAGGGCCCGCACCTTGCTGCCCCTGTGCCCCCAGAGGTGCCCCGCAATGACACCTGTCCGGAGCTGCCTGAGATCCCCAATGGCTGGAAGAGCCCGTCTCAGCCTGAGCTGGTACACGGCACAGTGGTCACTTACCAGTGCTACCCCGGCTACCAGGTGGTAGGATCCAGTGTCCTCATGTGCCAGTGGGACCTAACCTGGAGCGAGGACCTGCCCTCCTGCCAGAGAGGTGAGTGCACCTGTTCCCTGCGTTCCCTTCCTCGATGGAAGCTACAAGCCCCTCTCCTCCATTCTGAACCAGACTTCGGCCGGTATCGGCTGGTACCCTTGAGCTTCCTCCGCCTCTCATAGCCTCGGTTTCCTCACCTGTGAAATGGGGGAATGAATACCTTTTCAAAGGGTTCTCCACCAAGTACTTCAAATATTTCCTTCCCGGGAGACTGCTAGTGTCTGTTGATTCTAGCGGATGGGAAGAGGAAAAATAAGGGATACACCAGCGAAATGGTAGGCACAGACGAACAGGCGGCGGGGCCACGGGTCACGAAGATACTGGCCGACCTGGAAGAAAGCCAGGGCGGGCCGGCTTTTGTGGAGTTCTACCTGGGCTGCTCTCCCCCACCACCCCCTACCCATAGTGACTTCTTGCCACGACCCCGGGGACGTGGAGCACAGCCGACGCCTCATATCTAGCCCCAAATTTCCCGTGGGGGCCACCGTGCAGTACATCTGCGACCAGGGCTTTGTGCTGACGGGTAGTGCCATCCTCACCTGCCACGACCGGCAAGCCAGCAGCCCCAAGTGGAGCGACCGGGCCCCTAAATGCCTCCGTAAGTGTCAAACAGGTAGGAGGGGAAGCCTCCGGTAGGAGATAAAAGAAGCCACCTCTGGAGGCCAGGGGCCTGGCATCCTCACTGGGCTCTGCCTGCTTTGCAGTGGAACAGCTCAAGCCATGCCATGGCCTCAGCGCCCCTGAGAACGGTGCCCACAGTCCTGAGAAGCGGCTACACCCAGCAGGGGCTACTGTCCACTTCTCTTGTGCCCCTGGCTACGTGCTGAAGGGTCAGGCCAGCATCAAGTGTGTGCCCGGGCATCCTTCACATTGGAGTGACCCTCCCCCCATCTGTAGCGCTGGTGAGTGTTCACAACTCCTGCCTGTTCCACAGGGCTGCTCTGGCAAAGATGCCAAATGCTGAGAACCAGAACTCCCCTGGCCCCACCCCCTTCACGTTACCCTTGGTCTCCCCAGCCTCTGCCAGATCCTTCTGACCTGGTGACACCAAGACAAATGCTGGGGTGGGCTCTCCTTGGACAAATCCTTCCCATGATCAGCCTCTTCCCTGCCTTAGTGGTTTGGCCCATTGGTCTCACCTCTGCCCTTGGCGCCCCCCTCTTGTTCCAGCCTCTCTGGATGGGTTCTACAGCGGCCGCAGCCTGGATGGTGAGCCCCCCGCTGAGGGCCTGGGAAATAGTCTCCCTGCCCTGGCTCTCCCAGCTCCCAGGCCATGGGTTGCCCAAGCAGGGAGGGAGGAGAAAGAGAGAGGTCTGGGACCAGCAGAGCAAAAGTTCTTTCCCTGCCCCTAGCTAGCTAGAGGGAGCTGGTGGCTGGATTCTCCTGGGCAGAGGTGAGGGCAGATATGGGCTCTGGGTGACAGGGACTTCTGCCCCAATCCCGACCTCTGTGTTTTCAGTTGCCAAGACACCTGCTGCCTCCGGCACCCTGGATGCCGCCCACATTGCAGCTGCCATCTTCTTGCCATTGGTGGTGATGGCGCTCTTGGTGGGAGGTGTGTACCTCTACTTCTCTAGGTGAGTCCGGTCTCCCTTCCTGCCCTACATACCTGACTAACTCCTGCCCAGCACTTCTGACTCACAGGATTTTCTGTCCCACAGGCTCCAGGGGAAAAGCCCCCTGCGGCTGCCCCAAACACGACCCCGCCCCTACGACCGCATTACTGTGGAGTCAGCATTTGACAATCCAACTTACGAAATTGGAGTAAGTCTCTATGCCATTCTTTGCACCCTATCCAGGACCTCATCTATGCTCCCTTGGGCAGGTACCCCTGAGGGTCCCTCCAAACCCTCTCACTCTTTCCCTTTTCCTGGGGAAGGTGGATTATGGGCTGGCAAACCTTATACAAGTTTCCAACTCCAAGCAGTCTCTTTACTTTGCAGGAGACGAAAGAATATGAAGTCTCCATCTAGTTGGGGCAGCCTGGAGGAGTCAGCTCAGCCCAGCATCACAGCCCAGCAGCAGAGTTTCCAGCCTCCTGCTGTCCCTACACCTCCTGTACATACCATCTGGGAAGAGACGCCACCAATCCCTCAAGAAGCTGTGCCCTTCCCCACCTGTAATGCCCTCCAGGGCCCATTTTCTTGGTACCACTGCCCACATAGGGCCCTTCCTTGGGTTCAAGTCAGGGGGCATCTGCCTCTGAGCAGAGCACAGCTGGAGCACATGCATCAGGAACCAGCATTCTCCTGACTCTCCTTCATGCCCTGGACCTCTAGCCTGGAATCCACAAGCCGAGGAAGAGCACCTCTCTCCAGGTGACCACCATCCAGCTCGGCATGTGGCACCTTGCAGCGGGGTTAACTTGATGGTGGTGGAAACTGCACCAGGATGCTCCTCACAGGGCCATCACTAGTGGCCAAAGCTGCTGTCAACAGTGACCTCTGGGTAGTCCTGGCATGCTGACATCAGCCCCTCGGGCGGGGAGGTCTCGAGTCCTTCTCTAAGGCCCCAGGAATGGACAGTTCTGCTTCCTGGAGGCAATAATTCTAAGGGATCCTAAGGGGCTTAGGGACCCTACCCGAAGCTCAGGTTGGGCTTCCCTAGGCACTCATGCTCCACACCAAAGCAGGCCACCCCACTGCTGCCCTGGCAGCCCTACACCCTGAGGAGAGGGAGATCTTCCCCTGATGTCAGTCTGGCTTTACAAACATCTTCTTTCCCACTAGTCCCTCCTCTAACCCCAGCCACTTGCCAGTCTCCCCTCCTGGCCACTGTGTTTTGGGATAAGGGGAGTGGGCAGGCATATTCTGGAGAGGAGCAGAGGTACAAGGGCCCAGGAGTTTGGCATGGAACATGGGGTCAGAGACCCAGGGAAAGACCCAGGAGTTGGCTACAGGCCACTTTGAACATGTAATGTATTATATGGGGTCTGGGCTCCAGAGAACAATCTTCTATTTCTGTTGTTTCCTTATTAAAATGGTGTTTTTTGGAAAAAAAAAAAAAAAGCAATGGCCAGGTAGATGGTACTTTCTTGGAGGGAAGGGAGTTGGGAAATAAATGAGATGTGGACATCAAGACCAGAAGGCATGCTGGACCCACCAACTGATCACTCCCAGATTTTATCAAACAAATTACATGCAGTACTCCAGGGGCTACTGTTCCAATAAAGTCAGTGCAACAGATGGCAGGTGAAATAAGAGGCCCCAGTAGGTGGCCCACAGGGGTTTGGAAGCCCAGGAATCCAACCGCTCATCTACTCCCAATGCTTCCTTTCTTCCTCTTTGCTAGGTCCAGAACTACAGTCTGGCATACTCCCAAGCTGCTCCTCAGTGCCACTGTATTGTTGGCAAGGCCCAGGAAGCCGGATGCCTCTCTCCTTCCCCTTCTTTCCCAACTAGCAATGTTTAGAAAATTGAAACCGGATTCAGAGACTGAACCCCTGAACATGAGCCCCCAGTCTGTCCTGGCCTCAGGGAACATCCAGACTATCAAGAGGAGGGGCAATGCAACTTAGGGTAGGGACTTGGCTCCTGTTTTAGCAAAAGCCCTATCCGTGGGCTCCAGAAAGAAGTTGGCTGGAGAGAATCTGCTTAAGTTTGCCATGTTTGGTCACTTGTAGCACCGGTACCCCTTCCCTATGGCTTCCCTATGGCTCCCAGCACCTCCTAAGATGAAAGTGTTAGTCCAGCCCTGGCTCCCAGCATGCATACCCACGCTTAGAGGTGTCCTCTGCATGGCTGCTCCCCAGAGTAAGAGAAAGAGGCAGGCAACAGAGTTATGGACACTTCAGAAGCCAGAAGACAAAATCCACGAAGGAAATAATGGCAGCAACCAGCACCTTCTACTTCCACAGTCTTCCAACAGAGAGGTCTTGATCACTTATGGCTGCCCACCTCCCAGCTCTACCACAGGCCTCCTCGAAGGCTGGAGAAACTCCAGCCGGTGTAGAGTGCAGTGCCTATATTAGCCACAAGAGGTCACTTCGGAAGACATCTGTATCCCACCTGCTTGCTAGCTCTCCTCAATTCCCCTGGAACAGCCAGGGCTGGAGCTCTCCAAGGTGGCACCAACTTCCAACCTCTGGGCTGACCTCACCCTCCAAGGTCTAAGAGGAAGGTGTGTAGAATGATTAGTTCCCCTGGCACTTGTCAACAGAGCCAAGTATTATTTTCCTCTCTAGCCCACCACCTGTTCCTGTTCTCCACTGCAAATGACGATGTTGATCAAAGCAAAGCCTTATTCATTTGCCATATGCCAATGGACTTCTCTGCCCCATAATGCCTTCAGGCTGACACAGCAGCACAGCTGGGTCCTGAGCAGTAAGAAGGAATCAGTGGAGAGGGCACATGTGGTTCCAACTTCTGAGGGCCTGTGACATGAAACAAAGCCCCAGCAGAGATGAAGTCTGGCCATTTTCATACATCTAGCTCAGCGCTATTCTCTCTGAAGTCCACCTCTCTGGGCCATAGCCACTAAGATTTCTTGTTTGCTGAGGCTGGGAGAGGGCAGAGAGTGGCCAGTCTACATGACATCTACACACACACACACACACACACACACACGAAAGATAAGGCCTATGACCTTATCATTCTTCCCAGGCACCAAAAGGATCATCAGAAAAGTCAGACAAACAGAACCCTAAGACCACACACAGACATCCCTACTATCTAACTCAGCCTCCTTAGTATCCCAAAAGAAGCAGCAGCAAGAACTCCATACAGACAATTAGCATGGTGTAGGGGAGAGTGTCCTGGCCTGAGAATCAAATCTGTTTCATTCATACATAAGTCTGCCATAAATTCACTATGCGAACTAGGAAAATCACTGCTCTTCTCTATGCATCTGGAAATGAGATTAACACAGATGGTCTTTAATCCCTTTCTAGTTTTATCCTTCTTCAAACGTTAAGTACCCCCCTTAATATCAGAGGTGAGCTGGACACAATCACCTGGCAACAATGCCAACTAAACGCCTAGTGGCAGGCACAGTGATGCCATTCCCTTCGCCACCTCTTCCCCTACTGTCAGGCAAGAGATAACTGGCCATCTCTGAAGACGACACCAATGGGAGGGAAAGGTGCCGTGGGGGGTGGGGAGGGAAGCCCAGAATTCGAGGTGAGGCCTTCAAACTACAAATCCCAATACACAACACTGCAGCTCTCAAAAGCATCCCCTCCCAGCAGGCAAATCACTCTTCCCGAGGCCATCCCACCATACAGTGCACAGCATGCACACAGAACTACGGCTCCCACAATCCACCAGATCCCTCGCGATTCTTGAGCCCAGGTTGCAATGCGCTCGCGTTCGCCCTTTGGCCCTCTTGCGCATTGCAAACTGGGAGTTGAAGTCTTCTATAGGCAGGTAGCTGGGCGTTGTCAGCGTTACTAACTCTTCGCTGTTGGCCTCCTCTGGAGTCGTTCCCAGGGACAGTGATCAAGAGAGGATAGTAACGAGCAGGCGGAACTCTCCATGGTGTCATCACTACGCAAGGCAGAGATTCTCAGGCTAAAATTTAGTGTCGGGAGCGAGAGGGAAGTGTGAACAGTAGCCATCCAACCCCACACCAAAAGAATAGTTTTCCGTCGCGGTGGCTTTTCTTTTCTCTTTACCAATATGGCGCCTAGTCCAGCCACACCTGACGCTGGGAACCAAACGATCCAGTACAATAACCCTAGGAGCACAGCTGTCACCGACAGCCTACCAGCTCCAGCCAACACCACACCTTACTCCTTCCTGTTCATGCCTGAGGACTCCAAGGACATGGTAGCCTATATCCCATTACCAAAATGGCGAAAGTAGAAGCATTCTTGTTAGGGCCTGCAGGTGACAATACGCTTGCGCGGAAGGCGGCTGTGTTGTGGGGAGGGAGGGGAGCATTCTCAACACGCCTGCGCAGGAACAGAGTATTCTTGGTTCTAGACACAAACACCAATGGATGAAGAGCCCCCATGTTCCTGCGGCTGCGCTGTGACCCTTAGAGGCTCTCCTAGGCGCCTGCGCGAGACCTCAGGTCCCGCCCTCCTCTTCTCAGTACGCTGGCGCAAGGCAGAAAGGCGGGGCTTCGGCGCTCCAGACGAATGCCAGCGCGGCTGCGCGCTGGGGGGTACCCCCTCACTGCGGCTGCGCGGGAGCCCGGCCGCCGGCTGTCACTGCGGTTGCGCGCGGCGAGCGGCGATCCCGGGGCGCCTGCGCGGGTGGCTTTGCGGGCGCTCGCGGTAAGTTTGCGCCAAGTGCGCGGCAGCCGGGACGCAGACGGCGGCGGCGGCGAGAGGCGGAGCCCGGGGACCACCCCCCATCACCCTCCCCGCAGTCACCTCACGTACCACAACCTCACCTAACCTCTCACCCCCCCTCCTATCCCCCCAACCCCGGGATGGCAGCGCCCGCCAGCCTTCCCGGCCGGACCAGCGGTCGCCAGCGCCGGCTTTAGCCTGTGGGACTAGGCCCCGCCGAGGCCTGACCCCCGGAGCCGGGACCCACCGTGCAGCCAGCCGCCGGGCCGGGGTTGAGGGGCCGCTCCCCCCTCACGGCCCGTGGGGAGGACGCTGCCGTCCCGGGGACTGGGGGCCGGGGGGTGGGGGGGAGCCAGGGCGAGGAAGTCGGGACCCGTGTTGGGAAAAAAGAAGGGGGGCCGGGGTCAGGAGCGCCCCCTCCCCCCGCTTCCCCCCTCCCCCCGGGGTTGGGGGGGCCGGAGCAGAGAGCGCCCAGCCCGGGAGGTGGATGAATGTGGGAGAAAATGGAGACCAAGACGATCGTGTACGACTTGGACACGTCGGGGGGGCTGATGGAGGTAAGAGTGGCCCTCCTCATCCCCTTCCCCCAGCGCCGGGAGGGAACCTCCGCCCTCCGCCCCACAAAGCCGGTCCTGAGCTCACAGCGCAAAAGGGCCGGGGGAGGGGGATTCTTCCTCACCCAGATTCTCCCTCCCTTCTTTGCAATTCGAGGGGCTGAGCTTAGCCTCCGAGGACGTTTGCAGCAGTTTCACCTACCCGCCGCCCTGGATTCGCTCTCCCGAGGCACCAACCCACTCCATGTCGTTGCACCGGCGGGCCTCCCCACCCCCTTCTTGTCGGCCCCTTTGTGCTTCCCCCAGCACGTCCGGGTACCGGGTTTCAGGCCTCTCCAGAGCCTGGCTTTGGAGTCCCCCACTGTCCATACAAGGAAGTGGCGAGAAGGGAACCGCGCACCCTCTCCCCATCCCCCTACCCTGATCCTCCCCATTTGGAAGAGGCTGTTCTCGTTGTGCTGCAGGAACGCTGTTAGGGTGGGCTCCCCCCGGTTCCGGGGGGCTGAGAGGTTCTGGGAGCAGCTTGGATGGGAGGAAGAAGGACAAAAGGGGGGAGAGGGGTGGGTGACGGAGAAGCCCTGCCGGGGGGGCGACGGACCGCCCGGGAGCTCCGAGTGTGCACACACGCCGTTTATGTGTGTGTGCAGCAAATCCAAGCTCTGCTGGCTCCCCCCAAGACGGACGAGGCAGAAAAGCGGAGTCGGAAGCCTGAAAAAGAGCCCCGGAGAAGCGGCAGGGCCACCAACCACGACAGCTGCGATAGCTGCAAAGAAGGTGGGGATCTCCTGTGCTGTGACCACTGCCCGGCCGCCTTCCACCTCCAGTGCTGGTAAGGTCTGGGGACCCCTTTAGAGCTCCTTCGCTGACCCTTCTCGGCACATTCCTTCACCCGGCCTACCCCTGGCTGCCGAAATAACGGGCGCTTGCAGCCGCTAGCTGACTTTCTGCAGCCGCTGGGGCGAGCGCCTCCCCGCCCCCAGGTGTCTGCTGGGATCTAGCCGTTTGGGGGGGGGGGGGGGGAGGAGGAGCAGCAGTGTGTCCGGACCCCGAGGTGGGGGTTGGGACGAGTGAGGAGAGCCCCATCTGGGATTGGAAGTCTCTGGGTAGCCGGGACAGAGCCGGCAGGGCACGGCCGGCGGTGGCGGGGGAGGAAGGGGAGGAGCTCCGGGCCCGGTGCCGCTCGCCTGCCCGCGCGCCCGCCGCCCTCGGGGTCCTGCCGGGCTGGGCTCTCCTGCGGGCGGGTGCATGGGGCCTTCGGCCGCCCGAGCTGGCCTGGTACGGACCCGGGGGGCCGGACGCCCGGGCGCTTGCGACTGTGGAAGAAATCATGGAGGGTGTCTCTCGAGTCCGCCTCTTCTCTGCTTCTCTGTTTACAATATGGCGACCTGCCTTTAAATTATATTTTTATTCTCAGCGCCATTTTGGCTGCATATATGATTTGCAAACGTCTCCCGGGGAACGGTGGGGGTAGAGGCTCGGGGTCCTTTCTGCAGAAGCTCCTCGGGGGCCAGGGCTAGGATCTCGCCGCTTTGGTCCCCTTTCTCTGGCTCCGCTTGCCCCCTGTTGCCTCTCGGAGCTGCCTCCCTCTTTCCCTCCCCGCGCTGCCGCCTCTTAGGAAATCGGGCCGGGTTAGACAATTAAAATTGCCCTTGGGCGCCGATTTCACTTCGCTCCGGATCGGCGAGCCCTTCGCGGCAAAATTCTTTGCTGCTGGGGCAGGATTGTGTGCGGTTGGCTCCGCGAGGGCATTTTTAAGGAGCAGAGAGCTGGAAAGCTGAGCGCTTCCCCCCGCCCCCGCCCCCCCTTACTGAACGCGAGAGGAGGGGAGAGACCGGAGAGAGAGGGAGGGACCTGGGTTGATCGCCCGCTGCGTGATCCTCCTCAGCAGCTCAGCCCAGAACAATCCGGCCAGGAAGAGTTTAAACTCCAGTTTCTGCCTGGAGAAATCATCTCTGTCCTCCACGAAAATCCTCCATCAGCGCAGGGAACCCAGATTGCGTCGTGTTCTGATGTGTGTTGTTCTGTCGTTCAGCAACAGTTGAGTGAAACAGGCGTTTGTGAGAGAGCGGGAAAGAGAGGGGCTTCTGTTTGTCCCCCCCCCCCCCGTTTTTGATATTGCCTTTTTTTAGTCCTCTGGGAAAAAAAAGAGGTTTTCCTTCTGTTCTCTACAGTGTTCCATTCACATTCTCTCTCTCTGTGGAGTAGTGCTTACTGTATATTTGTACTAATTGCAGGTTTTGGAACACTTACGAGACAGATGACTGATACCGGGCAAATTAAGTCTGTGGTCAGAAGTTATGTAGGAAGCTCCCATTACCATTCCCAAGATGCTTTTGCCCAGGAGGGCACCCCATCTTCGCTTGTAATGTTGCAGGGACAGAAATGGTTATCCTGGAGGAAGCTTTGTTGCTGGCTTTAAATTTTTTATTATGTAGTGACTAATACCAGCAGGAAGGGTCTGTGGTTTTTAGCCTTTGCTTCCTGTAAGGTGTGATCTACCTGGAGAAAATCTCTCTGGTCAAGTTTCCTGTGCTGGTCTTGAGCAAGGAAGAGATTTGTACCTGGATGTGTTATGTTGTTTATCAGTTTTTTCCTGTTGCTTGTGTTTTTTATTGTGCTTGTTTGATACATATACCCAGACTGAATTGTAGGCTTCTTGATTTAAAATGTGGGTTAATGTTTTACCTCTAGGAGGAAGCTATTGTTAACCAAGAATGATGACTCCTGTATTGAGTGAGAATTTTGTAAGCTCATTATCTTTTTTTTTATGTTTATTTATTTTTGAGAGAGAGAGAGAAAACACGTGAGTGGGGGAGGGGCAGAGAGCGGCGGGGGGGGGGGGGGGGGGGGGCGCGCACACAGAATCCCAAGCAGGCTTCAGGCTGAGCTGTCAGCACTGAGCTGAGGGATGCGGGGCTTGAACTCACCAACCACAAGATCATGACCTGACCTGAGCGGAAATCCGATGCTTAACCGACTGAGCCACCCAGGTGCCCCTATAAACTCATTATCTTTAGTCTCATTTGTTTAGACCATTTGTTTAGTAAGCTGAGATTGTTTATTAGAAACTTTAGGTATGGAAAAACTGTTTTGCCTGACTTTCGGCTTTGAAACTCTAAAACCCAACCTGGATCTTCTAATTAGAGGAGTGTAAGTCTTGTCAAGTTGTAACAATTAACAGTTTCTACTTCAGCTAGGAGAGAAGGAGGTACTTTTAGCTGTTGGTGAGACTCGGGTTTGCCCAGGCTGCATTTCATTGAATACTTTTCTTTTTTTCTTTTACTTTTTTTTTTTTTTTTTAAGGCCCATGAATGGGAGCTGGTAATCAGAGATTCGAGAACCCTAGTAAATGAGGCAGGGTTTGTTTCACATTTCCAGTTCTCTCTTTGAAGATGCCAGTACTGAATGTACCATTGACTTATCTGAGTTATTATATAAATTACAAAACATTCTAGATACTGGTACAAACGAAGGAAGCTTTCTTTTAGGTGAGGCTTATCCCACTTTCCTGCCTTCTATTCCACTCTTTCCAGCACAAGTGAAGTACTTCGTTAACCATCTCCACCAGAGTTTAGGTCAAGCAGTTGACAGTCTCAGAAATTTTGATTCCTGAGTGTGCTGGCTTTAATTCATGCCATTACTGCTTACTTGTGCCATATGGGAGTGCAGTTAGGTATGGCTATATTTTCTCTTGCTTCCCTTTTTAACTTGCTAAGACTGGATTACAGTTGACCCTTGAACAATGCTGGGGTAGTTTAGGGGCACCGACTTGCAAGCATTAAAAAATCTGCATAACTTTTGACTCCTCAAAAACTTAACTACAATAGCCTACTCTTAACCAGAAGCCTTACCAGTAACACAATTAACACCTGTTTTGCATGTTACGTGTATTGTACACTGTATCCTCGTAGTAAGGTAAACTGTAGAAAAGAAAATGCTATTAAAATCATAAACAAGAGAAGATACAGTGCTGTACTATAAAAAATCTGCATGAGGCGCCTGGGTGGCCAGTTGGTTAAACATCCGACCTTAGCACAGGTCTTGATCCTGTGGTTCATGAATTCGAGCCCTGCATTGGGCTCTGCACTGACTTTGCAGAACATGCCTGGGATTCTGTCTCTCTGCCTTGTCCCACTCTCTCAGTCTCTCAAAAAAAAAACAAAAAAAAAAAATCCACATACAAGTGGACCTGCAGTTCAAACCCTTGTTTTCCAAGGGTCAGCTGTACTTAGATAAGCATCGTAATGTTAATTTTCTTAATATTCACAATGTACAAGAGTGAAGGTGGAGGTTTTACAAATCCTGTAGATCCTAATTTCAGTGCTGCTGTGGGTCTTCATTCAAAGCTGTCTGAGACAAGTTCTTTTTTCAGTCTAGTGTCCCTTGCCAGCTTGCCTCAGTGAAGGAGATCTAGTAAAATGTTCCAGAAGTGATTCTAGGCAAACTTTACCTCCTGGGCGTAGTGACATAGCCATAACCACAGGGGATTTTTCTAAGATAAACTGCTGGAGGAAATGACTGGTCAGATAAACTGTTTTAATTGTCTTTTCTTTTCTCAGGGGCCAGTGCTTTGTATGAGGAACAGTTCTCTCTTCCCAATTAGACTGGAAGCCCTATAGCTGGGTTTTCTGTAATGATCCCCTGGGTTGGGGAATGAATTGCTCTGTGCTCAGCCCCATGACCTCTCTAAAGAATTAAACTCGAGGAGGTGATTTTTTGTTTTTGTTTAAGTGATAGTGTAATCATTTTATCTAAGTTGAACTGGTTTATCAGTTATTCAGAGTGGTAGTAGGGGTTACTAAACCTGCCCCAGGAGAACTGGAAAGAGATACGGGGTTTTTTTGTAAGTGTTTTCTGGTGAACCTGACCTCTCTATCATAATCGTCATGGCATTCATTGGACTTTCGGAAAATACTGGTCTCCATGGATTGGTCCCTAAAAACTGGTTTACAAAAATTACGATAACTTGTGGAGCTCTAGTTGCCACTGGCCCATCTTTATGTTTGAAATGGATTGGATTGTTCTCACTGATAAAGTGAATAAATACCTTAGGTCTTCGGTAATGAGGCTGCCTGGAAACTGGATGTTTTCCTCTGATTGCTTTCTCATGGCATTTTGCTCTAGACGACCGAGGGACCAAAACGGTCTGATTGAGAAGTGCATCTACCTCAGCAGACCTCAGCATGGTTGCTTCCCGTCAGACAGATTTCTGTAGCATTTGCCTCCGCATGTTATATTTGGAATTGTTGGCCGGCTTTCCTCTCTTTGGTGTTGGCAGCAAGATCCAAAATGAGGTTTTCGAAGAATGAGAGTAAAAAGGTCTCTGTGCACAGGCAAAACTAAGCTCAGCTTGGAGTTTTGCATATTTAATTTTCAGTGAGTCATAACAAGAAAGGTTTCACACATAGAGTAGAAAACTGCCTTGCAGAAAATCTTTGCCGTTTGAGCATTTAAGAAGGTGATTTTTCTGATTTGTTGTGTTTGGCTCCTCATGAGAATAGTATTAGTCTACTGATGAATTAAAGTACATTCTTTTTTTTTTTTTTTTAATTTTTTTTTTTTAACGTTTATTTATTTTTGAGACAGAGACAGAGCATGAACGGGGGAGGGTCAGAAAGTGAGGGAGACGCAGAATCCGAAACAGGCTCCAGGCTCTGAGCGGGTCAGCACAGAGCCCGACGCGGGGCTCGAACTGATGGACCACGAGATCATGACCTGAGCCGAAGTCGGCCACCCAACCGACTGAGCCACCCAGGCACCCCTAAAATACATTCATTTTAATATTACCTTATGAATCTGTTGTTTCTGACATTTTAAGTGCTTAGAAGCTTAGCACTAAAGACCTGGAGGTGACAGCATCTGGCCTTCCTCCCGTCACCCTGCCCCCTCAATAGTAAAATGATTCAACGATAAACAAACCTGATTTGGTTTTATGTGTATTTTACTTATTTTTACATTTGCTGCATTGCATTGGAATCTGGGTGTGTAGTATTGTTTTTAAATGTTCCACTCAAACAGGGAGGGTCTGATAACATTCAATTTTAGCTCAATTTCACATGCATGCTTTGTAAACTTAATGTGGGGCTAAGGGGCTAATTCTTGTGATAGGAGTGCTTTGGTTCATAGATAAGAGGATGATCACTGTTTAATAATAATAATAGTAATAATATTTCGAATGAGTCTGTTTACTCACAAAATGTTGGTGATCTAGATGGCTGTGGTTAAGACAGGAAGTGTCAGAGGGCACCTGAGTGGCTCATTTGGTTGAGGGTCAGACTCTTGGTTTCAGCTCAGGTCCTGATCTCATGTGGTTAGTGAGTTCGATCCCCACATCGGCTGGCTCTGGGCTGTCAGTGCGGAGCCTACTTGGGATTTTCTCTCTCTGCCCCCTACTTGTGCGCATGCACGCTCTAAATAAATAAACAAACAAACAAACTTTAAAAAAAATGAAGTATCAAATTTTTTAAAGTGAAGGAGGAGGTAATGCTCTTCAAAGGTAACAGTGTTTGTGTAACCTAAGGCAAGTAGTTAGTGGTCCTACTGTGAGAAATTTTTCATTTTGGGCCTATCCCCAAATTGATTACCATACTTAATGGAAAGGTAGGATGCAGTTGTAATCTCATCAATTTCCTGCTGCTCCTTAAGGCTCTCAAAGTACTTTACAGATGGGCTCCACTAACTAAACTTTGTAAATGACTAGTGTATTTTTTTGTGTGTAAGTATATAAAAGACATGTTTAGGTACTGTCTTCTTTTACATCTGGAGATGGGATTCATGTTGGTCTGTTTCAATTTCTTAAGTATATCTCCAAGATAATTTTTTAAAAGCCAAATCATAAAATGAGACAAATAAATTATCTAATTTGAACTGAAAAAGGATCCAAATAGTCACGACTGTGTGTCAGATGAAACACTGGTTTTTATTGAGCTCTCAGTGACAAGACCAGTGATACTCAAAAGGGCTCAGTGAGATTTCAAGGTTCACGCTTGTAGGATTTATCAGTACTTCATCCCTTTTCATGGCTGAATACTAGTCTGTTTATGGATATACCACACTTTTGTTTATTCGTTTATCAGTTAATAGACATTTGGGTTTTTTCTCCTTTTGGCTATTGGGAATAATGATGCTGTAAACTTTTGTGTGCACATTTTGTGTGGACATCTGTTTTCATTTCTCTTGGTTGTGTACCCAGGAGTGGAATTGCTGGGTCAGAGGGTAACTCATGTTTAACCTTTGAAGAACTGCTAGACTGGTTTCCAAAGTGGCTACACCATTTTGCATTCTTACCAGTATAGGAAGCTTCCAATTTCTCCACATCCTTTCTAATACTTGTTATTATCTTCTTGATAAAAACCTGTCCAGGGGCGCCTGGGTGGCGCAGTCGGTTAAGCGTCCGACTTCAGCCAGGTCACGATCTTGCGGTCTGTGAGTTCGAGCCCCGCGTCGGGCTCTGGGCTGATGGCTCAGAGCCTGGAACCTGCTTCCGATTCTGTGTCTCCCTCTCTCTCTGCCCCTCCCCCGTTCATGCTTTGTCTCTCTCTGTCCCAAAAAATAAATAAATGTTGAAAAAAAAAATTTTTTTTTAATTAAAAAAAAAAAACAAAACCTGTCCTGTGAGTGGGAGTGCTGTTTTTTGTTTTGTTTTGTTTTAACTTTTTTAACGTGTATTTATTCTCGAGAGACAGAGATAGTGTGAGTGGGGGAGGGTCAGAAAGAGAGGGAGACACAGAATCTAAAGCAGGCTCCAGACTCTGAGCTATTAGCACAGAGCCTGACGTGGGGCTCAAACTCACAAACTGTGAGATCATGACCTGAGCTGAAGTTGGATGCTTAACTGACGAGCCACGCAGATGCCCCTTGATTTGCATTTCCCTAATGGCCAATGATACCAAACATCTTTTCATGTGTTGATTATCCATTTGTATATTTTTTTGGAGAAATGTCCATTTTGATCCTTTGTCCAATTTTAATTGGGTTACTTGGGTTTTTTTTTACTATTACTACTAGGTTGTAAGAGTTCTTTGTATATTCTAGATGCCAAGTTCCTTGTCAGATACATGATTTGTAAGTATTGTCTCCCATTCTGTGGGTTGTCTTCTCACTCGCCCATTTTATTTTTCTAATTTTTGAGTCTTATGTAGAAGAAAGGTAGTTGATTTAAGCGTACTTTAATGGCTGTGCTTTTATTATCAATGTAATGACAGTGAGTAAAAGGTTTCTTCTGTGAACTCCAGTCAGGATGGTGCATCTCAGTGGAGAGAACCTTATCTGCCACCTGCCTTAAGGCACCACTAGTCACAATATAAAATTTCTGTGTATAGAAATCCCTCGTACTTGGAGATTTCTAGTTTAAGGAGGACAATTTTAATTTTCTCGCTTTGATTGGTGGCAGCTTGGGATGGAAATAACTCCAGATCAATTGAGGTATCTTTTGAACTCCATTAACAACAAAAATTGTACGCTGCGGTGAACTCACCTGTTTATATGTGTCTTTATGTAGGCCCAGATAGCAATAAATAGGGAGACAGAGTGAAGAGAATATTTGCCCGAAGGTTTTATATAGCTTATAAAAACAAACAGTCTGTTTTGATGCCCCCAAGAGGAATTTTGCTACCTAGAAATGCAGGTGTCCAGCTTCTTAACAGAAATGGGTACATCTTTTCTCCTACAAGTGCTAAGGCAATAGAAAATAGATGAAGCTGAATGTTGTTTGCTTTTGGTATACATAAGAGTGTTAAAATCTATCTCTGAACCTTCTTGTCCCACCCCCAGCACATACACAGTTCCTTGGCGTGTAGTTAAGCAGGCCACCCTAGTCAAAGATTCTGGTTGGGGGTTTGATAATGCTCTCGGGGTTTTGATGGTTATATTATTATGATCATGCAGCACAGGCTCCTAGAAATGCATTCTTATTTTAAGGTGCCAGAATTTTAAATCGCCACAGCAGGGGGAGGGGGGCAGTTTGTTTTCCCACCTCGACTTTGCTCTTCCTTTAACTTAAGAGTCCCCAGGGAGTACAAACATGGCCAGCTGCATTGCCATTCAATGAGTGACACTTATAAGAGTACCTCCGCATAATGCTAGCCTCCCAAGAGACCGGACAGGAGTACAGCTGTCCCCCTGCCAGTTTCCTGAAAGAGGAGGACATTGTATTCAGTGCAAGTCCTAGACCAAATTTCAGAAAGGCACTTTGGTATTGCGGATTTGTCACCATGCCCAGGACGCATGCACAGGTCACTAGCTGACTGCTTTTCCCATGACTTGGGAGCAGTTAAGAAGAATAAGAAGGTGACTCCTTTTTATGCCTGCCATTTACAGATGTCAAAGTCTTCATCCTTTAAGCCTAATACTATTTCTGAATCTAGGTCTCAGCAAATAAGAAAAAAAGATGAAGTTTTAGCACATTTGCACGGGAGATGGAAGACACTTGAGGGGTACAATAGACACTGATAAAAGGAGAAATCATTGCTTTGACCCATCAGCAAAAAAGAATTTGTCTGCTATGTAGAGCTGTTGTTGAATTCACGGTAAACAAATTCCGAGCACACCTTACAGACTGATGAAATTTCAAGTAATGTAAAACTTGACTCACTCATTCAAAAGGCTACTTTCCCTTTTGCAACCGTGTACTAAATGCTCACTAAACTACTTAAAAGCCAGAGGCTGACCCGTTTCCTCCGCTCACTGCTGTGCAATACCTGGTAGTATTACAAATGAGAGAGACACAAAGATAAGCACTGGTTGGGGAACAGAAACGATGTCTAGTTCTACCAAGTGGGTGGTACCTTTGTTAACAAAAAACAAAAGGTGACCATTCCTTTCTCCCTAATTACATTTGCTTTCCTGTATGTTAATAGTGTTGGTTTTTAAGTCTTTGCCCTTCCCGGGTTTTTTTGTTGTTGTTTTGTTTTGAGACAGAGAGAAACAGAGCACAATCCGGGGAGGGGCAGAGAAAGAGGGAGACACAGAATCCGAAGCAGGCTCCAGGCTCTGAGCTGTCACCATAGAGCCCGATGTGGGGCTCGAACTCACGGACTGAGATAATGACCTGAGCCGAAGTCGGACGCTTAACCGACTGAGCCACCCAGGCGCCCCTCCTGTTTTCTGATAAACTGTACGAGATATATCTCCCAGGAAATGTTTCCCAGTCTTGAAAGGACAGAAGACAGAGAGTGTAACAGCAGGGCGGGGACTCCATGCCTGAACCTACCTTCAGTCTTTCCCACTGATTTGGGCTCTGCGTGAGGCTCTTTTGAAATAAGCTTGAGTGAGCAAGAGGACTCTCCGCGGGGTTTGAATTTAACTGTAGCCCAAAGACATCACTTTACCACCCGGCCACACAAGGCTGAGGGAACCTCTCAGAATTACTAGGAAGCTTGAGTTCCAGGGTGGAACCCTGTTTGTAGCAGCATAAACACATTTACAGACTTTCTATCCAGCTGTGATCCTTAGAGGGATGTTGAATATTATTTTTCTCTGCTCTGCATTTGTGCAGAGAACAGAGCAGGGAAGCTAATGAAATGCATAGAACTTTAAGTGATTGTAGGTACGTTACAAAACTGGCAATGAGGAGCTACTGTTGTTCTTTCCACCAGCCCTGGGGTCCTATGCTGAGCTGGGAGCTTTTTAATTCTCACATGCATTGAACCATCAGATAGCATTCTACTGATTTTTGGTTTTAACGAAGCTTTGGAAACATTAGAGGGAAACTCTACAGTGAACTTTTTCAATTGACAATCCTCAATTACTGGTCAAAATGCATTATGAAAATTATACTTCATTAATCTTGTTAAATGTGTCCAAACTTACGACTTTTCCTACCTAGTCCTTTCTTTAAAATTTTTTTAAGATTTTTGTTTTGAGTAATCTCTGCACCCAACATGGGGCTCAAACTAATGACCCCAAGATCAAGAGTTGGGTGCTCTTCTGACTGAGCCAGCCAGGTGTCCCTTATAATTTTTTTTTATGTTTATTTATTTTTGAGAGAGACAAAGCTCGAGAAGGGAAGGGCCACAGAGAGAGGGAGACACAGAATCTGAAGCAGGCTCCAGGCTCTGAGCTGTCAGCACAGAGCCCGATGTGGGGCTCGAACTCAGGAACCACGAGATCATGACCTGAGCTGAAGTCGGACGCATAACCCACCAAGCCACCCAGGTGCCCCTTATAGTTCTTTTTATGCATAGGCTGGCTATATTCAACTTTCCTTGATCTTGCTTGCCATTTTTTGTTTTTGTTTTTTTAAGTTTATATATTTATTTTAAGAGAGACAGAGCAAGAGCTTGAGCAGGGGCTCGAGAGAGGGAATCCTAAGCAGGCTCTGTGCTGTCAGCGCAGAGCCCAATGTGGGGCTCGAACTCACGAACCATGAGATCATGACCTGAGCTGAATCAAGACCCTTAACTGAACTGACTAAGCCACTCAGGCTCCCCTTGCTTGCCATTTTTTGAAAGCATCTTAAATATAGGGAGTATTCTGTCAGTGATTTTGGCCTTTTGATAAACATTGTTTGGCTTTATCATTTTTTTTTAATGTTAATCATTTTTGAGAGAGAGAAAGAAGGAGAGAGTGTGAAAGGCGGGGGGGAGGGGTGGTGCAGGCGGCAGAGAGAGAGGGAGACACAGAATCTGAAGCAGGCTCCAGGCTCTGAGCTGTCAGCACAGAGCCTGACACAGGGCTCGTACCCATGAACTGTGAGGTCATGATCTGAGGTGAAGTCGGACGCTCAACCGACTGAGCCACCCAGTTGCCCCTCATTTTTGTTTTCTTTATCCTTCCTTTTTTCTCCTCATGGTTTTGCCTGGCTTAGATGACACTTAGCCATTCTAGCTTAACTTAATTCTTATAACACCTCATTCCACGATATCAGACATCTTTGACTGCAGGCTTCAGTTTGTTGGTGTTGAAGTAAGCTGTATGGTAAGAAAAGTAGCTGCAGTTTATTGAAATTATGGGAAAGAACTCATGTCCAAGATTTGTATGCTTGCTGCGTAAGAGCTTTCCTCAAATCTTACCGTTTGTGTGCACACGATCAGACCTTTAAGGGTGATCATTCTTTGGTTAGGGATCATCTGAGAGAAAAGTGGGCCAAAGGGAAAAAATTATGGTGCTCTCTCTCTGAGAAGTATGTTCACCTCCTAAATAGGTCACTGGGGGTATAACTGGAAGGCTTCAGAAGCTCAAGTCAGCACTTAGCTGTGGCATCAAACCACGACAGCATAGTTTGACAGTATGCCTAGGAGATTAGTTCAATCATGTAGGGTGGGGAGCTTTAAGGTTTATGAGTAAAATTGGGGGGGGGGGTGGTAAAAGAGGGAGGGAATAGGCCCTGTGCTGCTTTGGTGCAAATTATTATTATTCTCTATTTTTCCTTTTTTTAAGGAGACCCTGTCAGAGGAGGGTAAATTAAGCAGAAATTCTCCTTAGGGAGAAGCAGCTGGGTCTTAAGTAGAAACCTGCTCCCTGTATTTAGTTGGATTTCAAATAAAGACATTGCTAGTGTTTTTAGTTTTCCCAGCCTTTATAGAATTTGAGGTCCAGTATCTCTAAGATGTAAACTGATCCAGATTTCCTGAGCTGTGTGTGCAAAAAGAATACGGCCTGGTTATTTCCTTGTTCTTGATAGTCCAATAAATTTGGCTACGGAACAGTACCCAGTTTTCCATACCTCTGAGACTCTTCTGGAATACACAGTTACAATTGTGGATTCTTCTTTTCAATGGAACATTCCCTAGGAACATCAGAAAGTGTTGAGGCCAGAATGTTGACTTCCAAAACAGGTGGGGGGCTCCAACATCTCTGATGAGGTGAATGAATGAAGCACATTTTTAAAATGTCTGTAGCCAGCTCATTTGCCATTGTGGAGAAGCCAGGATTGACAGAATAGCCAAACTCATGATAGATAAGGCCCTGTGGCACCCAGTCTCAGCTTGTAGAGAAGTTAGCAGAGGGAAAACACCTGGTGTAACTGTTGGTGCTCTACCCTCCCACCCTCCTTTTGCTGCACTGACTTTATAACCCTGTTCCCCAGGTGTCCTTCACTGGGAGGATGCCACAAACCAGCTCTGCATAGAAGGCAATGAAATTTGGGGGCACAGTCAGCTAGTTTGAAAGGACTGTATGCCTGTGGAAGTGACGCAACTAGCTAAGTTTCTCAATGGGGCATTTGTAATGGCCTGGCACTTCATTGGTTTCCTTGTTAACACTGCTGCTGAGGCTTTGCATGAAAAAGCCAGCGGTCCTTGTACTTTTTATGTACTTTGTGGCATTAGCTGTGCTTGAGTCAGTAGCTAGGATGAAGGAGGGCAAGGACCCCTGAACTTTGTTTTTACCTCCATTGCCTTTCAGTATGGCCATCTTCCCTGCCTTTGAAAGGTAGGCTATGTTTGAAGATAAAAACTGATGCCCATACAAGTGTCCAGAGGAAACTTACTGTTTAATGCTGACATTTAAATTTCATTAGATTTTGTTTCTTCAAAACTTAGACCATTAAATTTGGATATATTAAGACAGCTTTTAAGTTTTAAAAGATATTTTTAAATTAAATTTTACCTGGCACCTCTTCGCTTTTCTAGAACAGAAGCTGGTTTCAGTTTACAAAAGGCTTGTTTTCTGTGCTCCTAGGTTCCTTTGTAGATCAAGATGGCTGCCAGGAGGCTGAGACGTGATGGTGGTCCTGTCAGTGATCACCTTCGCTCCCATTTTGGCTAATACCAACATATTTCCTGAGCTGGCCAAGGGCAGCAGGGCTGGTCTGAGGGAGGGTGGGCCTGTTCTGAGCATGTATTGTCTTTTGCAGTCACTCTTAACACAATGCCGTTAAATATAATTGCAGGATTTTTATCTGGTAGTGGACCTCAGATGGATGGATGAGACCCATGAACTGTGAAATTAAAAATCAAAACTGCTCAATGCTATTGTTTGCTGGTTGAACACCCCACCACCACCCAAAAAGGGGAGGGGACATATAGATGGAGGGGGGGGGGGGTCAGTGAAATCTTTCTTAGTCTGATATTTTAACTGAAACTGCCACATATGGCTCGAGAGCTTCTGATTCTTGGTGAATGATGGGTTCTGACAGGAAAGACCCTAGCAGTTCATGCGACTGACCTCCTTTAGAAGAGAGCCCGAGTGGAAGGCTGTTGGTGTATTGTGTACAGATATGCTGTCTGCATAGTGTTCCTGTTCAGCCTTTGTATTAAATAGAGTATTTTGTCAGTCTAGGAAGAAAAAATGAAGTGTCTTCTTTCTTAAATATTGTTCATCCATCTTGCTTCCTTTTGTCCTAAGACACATACCAAAGCTTTTAATTTGGTTAAGTGATATTTCCATGTCTCCCCAGCTGCCTTTGGCTCAAGTTTTAAAATGTCAGTGTCACTTAGCTGGATGGACAGTTGCAAACCATACGTCGGTAACCTAACGTATTTTTTAAAAACAAGTCCACAGCCCAACACCATTTTTATCTGCATGTTTTAATGCAAAAAAATAGGTCTCTGAAATAAAAGGCAGTCTTTCTGCTTCCTTGTCTCCCTCTCTCTCTCCACCTCTCCCCTCCTCCCTTTGTTCTCTTGTTCCCCTCCCCCTTCTCCTTTCCAGTTCCATATTGAAAAACTGCTTGCGCTGGATGGATAATTAACGCAGAGCTGTGGAGCAACAGGTCCCATTGGTGGCGACTAAATCTGAAGTAAATGTTAATATCGTGCAGGTTCATATGTATTAATAGGTGGGGGAGATGAGTGAGGTTAGACTCAGATCAGCCACACTGGTATATGACTTGAAATAGATCCTCTTAATTAGAGAGCCAAGAACCATGACAACTAACGTCTTCCACCTGCAGTGGTGGGCTGCAGCCTCATTAGTGAATGAAAGAGGCATTCTAAATTAAAACTGGACTTCATCCTTTGGCTGTGAGTTGGGATCATCTGGCTCTGGGCTTTGAATCTTTGACATGGAGAGGTCTATCAATGCAGGCATTACAGTTAGCTGAGGGGTGCAAGTTTGTGGTTTTCTCTTTGAGGACTCCAGAAATAGACTTTTTTAAAGTTGTATTTATTTTTGAGAGAGGGAGAGATTGAGCCTGGCACAGGGCTCAGTCTCACAAACCATGAGGTCATGACCTGAGCCGAAATCAAGAGTCAGACGCTTAATGGACTGAGCCACCCAGGTGCCCCAGGCCAGGGCTTTTTTTTTTTTTTTTTTTTTTTTTTTTTTTATTCCTAAGTTTATTATTTACTTTTTGAGAAAGCAAGTGGGGGAAGGGCAGAGAGAGAAGGGAGAGAGAATCGCATGCAGACCCACACTGTCAGCACAGAGACTGATGTGGGGCTCAAACTCACTAACCATGAGATCATGACCTGAGCTGAAGTTGGACACTTAACCTACTAAGCCACCCAGGCACCCCTGGGCCAGGGCTTTTTAACAAATGATCTGGGAGGAAACATCCAAAGCAGTGAAAATGGATATTCTGCAAAAGCTCTGTCCACAGGGCACTCTTTTAATTTTTTTTCAACATTTATTTATTTTGGGGACAGAGAGAGACAGAGCATGAACGGGGGAGGGGCAGAGAGAGAGGGAGACACAGAATCGGAAACAGGCTCCAGGCTCTGAGCCATCAGCCCAGAGCCTGATGCGGGGCTCGAACTCCCGGACCGCGAGATCGTGACCTGGCTGAAGTTGGACGCTTAACCGACTGCGCCACCCAGGCGCCCCACACAGGGCACTCTTTAAAGAGTTACCAGTTTTCCAAGACAAGCCAGCTCGTGTATATTCTGGGGCTCACCTTCCTTTCTATGACTTGGACAGTTCTCGGAAGGAATCTAAAGGTTCATATGCTATTGGGTTCTAGATGGACATAAAACACCCATTCCCAGGAAAATGTCCTCCCTTCCAGAACTTTCCTTCTTTCAGGTAGTTTTTCAAAATACAGAAATACACCTGCTTCCAAAACTATAGTTTCCTCCTGAACCCCTCAAGATCCTTAACTTTGCCGTCTTTAAAGGATCACTGACTGACTTACCACTTGCTGAATAGTTCTGAATTATGGAAAAAGAGTAGGGAAAAGGTCACTGCCACCTTCAGGTACCAAATAACCAAATTTCTGGGGCTCTTTGAGTCTGGCATCTGTGCACAGTTAAGTCTTACATAGCTCTGTGTGGCAAGGATCAGGGTGTATTCGATTGTATGTGGTCTCATTGTCAACTGTTCTTTTCATGATGTTCTAGCCTGTGATCCCTGAGAGCAGGGACCATGTCTGAAATTTCACCACTTAGCACATTGCCTAGCATAAAATGATTGTCCATTAAATGGTTGAGAGGACAAATGACTTTGGTCCTCTCTCCCCAAAGGAGAGTAGTTTGTTTCTTGGTGGGGTAGATAATAACCACTTGTCCCTCCTCCAGTGTGGTACCTCCAGCATGGCATTGGTTAGTAAGCAGTGGGAACTCAATAAATATTGACTGATGTCGAAGGAAATGCTCGACCTTGAGGGTCGAGGAAGATATTTTAGCGAATATTCCACTGTGTTCCCCAGAAATAAGAGAACTACCAAAGGTTTTTTACAAACAGCTTGGGCTCAAGATTTGAAAGAACCAGGAAACTGATTCGAGTTCTAATTCTGCAACTTAACTGGCTCCATGGCTTCAGATGAGTCCATTTCCTCACCTGTATGACGGGAATAAGAATTGTCACGGTGTGCTGGTGAAGATCAAATAAGAGCATCTGTGAAAACACTTTGTGAACTGTAATATGCTATGTAGACGTAAGATGAGATTGTCAGTCTGCTGTTTCTGAGCTTTAGTGACTAGGAAGCATACTGATGTCTTTACAGGCAGTACTGGCTCATTATAGTGTCCTCATGGTTTTCACTGCTGCACAGCAGAAACTCTAATAGAGCATTTCCGACATTACCTGACTTTTAACTTTTAATGATTTCCTTTTATAGAGAATGGCTCTGAGCACCTTGTCTTCGTTGATATATAGGGATAAGCGGGAGCTGAGACAAAGCCTTGTTTTTCTTGACAGACATATCCTGATTTAAAGACTCTGGTAGGCGTGTAATCATTTCAAAGTTGCACACTAAACTTATAGGAACACCATTCTTATGGGAGAAAGAGCTTTAAGATGGGCAGCTGAGATGGGGAAGTCTCCAGAATGTGTTATGTACATGAGTGTCTTGAAGCTGCAGAATCTCCTTTCTCCCTGGAATCCTCTCCCTGTTGGCAAAATTTCTGATAGCGAATCAAACCAGTCTGTCTGCACAACAGCCTCTTTCGGAACTAGTTCCTGAGCTTATTACTCCAGTGACAGTCTGTCTTTCCTGGATCCATTTCATGAATCCCTTTTGCTCTAGATATTTGAGTTGAAAAACTGCCTTCTAAATATTAGCTTGAAAGGAATTACTAGGGGCAAAGAGGAAACATTGTCATGAGAAAGCTTTATCGTGGGCAGTTTCTGTATTCCGGGTGTACCTGTGATGTTCATTTTCTAGAAACAGACTTTCCTTCCCTATCATCCTATCATATATTACTGCCTTCTCTCAAGATAGCACATTTTCGGGGCACCTGGATAGCTCAGTCGGTTAAGCAGCCGACTCTTGATTTCAGCTCAGGCTCAGGTCATCATCCCACAGTTCGTGGGATCTAGTCCTGAGTCCAGCTCTGTGCTGACAGCCTGGAGCCTGCTTAGCATTCCCTCTCTACCCATCCCTGACATGACTCGTGCACTCTCTCCCTCTCTCTTGCTTTCAAAATAAATAAATAAACATTTAAAAAGATGCCACATTTTCAAGTTTATTTCAAGATGCGCATTCTGTCTTTGAGAAAGCAGCAAAATCTCAACAAGGTCTCACTTTTAAATGTTCTGTGCTCATCCTGGAAATAACATTCTGACTTCTCTGTACTATTCCCTAAACTCACAGCCCTTATCACACACTTTACTGCAGACAAGAGGAGCCTGTGCCCATAATCTAGAATTCTGAGAAACAAGTGTTCTTAAGGTTGGTATCTCTAAAATCGATCCTTTAGAAACCAACCAGGAGCTACTTTTAAGAGCCCCTTAATACAGACTTTAAGCAATTTACCCCTGTGTTAAGAAAAAGAACCAAGAAACCAAATTGTTTAAAGAGGATTTAAATGAGTCGGGTTGGTTTGCAAGTGTGGACTTTGACTTTGATATCTTACCATTTCATGACTTAGAAAACAAATTATTTTGTGTGCAATTTAACCACCAAAACAAGTGCCTGCCTAACTGCATTGCTTTGCCTCATTTGCTTCCTAGAAGCCTATTTTAGTATTCCCCAGTTCTGTGTGTGTGTGTGTGTGTGTGTGTGTGTGTGTGTGTGTGTGTGTTGAGAGAGAGTGTGAGCAGGGGAGGGGCAGATAGAGAGGAAGAGAGGATCCCAAGCAGGGCTCCACACTGTCCGTGCAGAGCCCGATGTGGGGCTCGAACTCATAAGCTGTGAGATCATGACCTGAGCTGAAATCAAGAGTCGGATGTGCAACCAACTAAACCACCCAGATGCCCCAGTGTTCGCCAGTTCTCTAAAGCTTTATTGAGTACTTCGTGTATGCCAGGCACCTCGCAGAGTGTGGAGGTACAAAGGTAAATCATAGAGAAGGGGGTTCCAGTGCATAATAGTTTCAGTACAGTGTGGTACAGAAGTGCTATAGGGAATCAGGGGCTGCCAGAGAAGGCGTCCTGGAGGTGTAATATCTGACTTGAGCCCCAAAAGATAAAGAATCCACTGGGTGAAGGAATGAGGGAAGGGCCAGCTTTTGTGGTTGTAAGTACCAGCTCTAAAATGAACAGACACACAGACTAAAGAAAGGGTATATGGACTGTGTGGGGAGCCACCAGGTTAATGAAGCTAGAGAAAGAGGCAGGATTCTGGCCACAAGGGTCTTAACATACAATACTGAGGAGTTTGAACTTTATCCTATAATGGATAGGGTAGGGGTGATACTGAAAGGCTTTTTAATAAGGAGGGTGATATGATCAGAATTATGTTTTCAATAACTCGTTCTGCCAACATGGGTTGGGGCTAGATTGAGGGAATCATGAAGGGTGGCCAGGAAGTCATTTACATCTTAGTAAAAGGTCTCGATTCAAACCACCTTGCCTTGCCCTTCTCTGCTTTACATGTTTGGTAAAGAGTATCTTGGTACAAAGCCAAATGGGCAGATGAAAAGAAATGATGAAAAACAGAATCAGAAGTGACAGCCTTTTCAGGGTTAATTTTAATATGATAGTTGCTGAAGCATAGCAGAGTCTGTAAGCCTTTGCAAATTACATGCATACATTTCATTAGTTTGGATGTAGCCTATGCAGAAATCCATTGGTGAGAACTAGGGAAGACTTTACAGGTGACATTCACCTATGGTCCTCTAGGGCTTGAAGACCTGTCACAACAGGCCAGTATGCCTCCAGGTTTTCTGCATCCTACTAAGGATCTCCTGAGATTCCACCAGTGAAACAGGGAGGAAAGGAAGCAAAGAGCTGTGAGCACTTAGTGGATATCCTGACATGTATATTCAGGTCTCCAGGGAAGCATGGCAAAGCAGAAGCTAGGAAAATTTGCCAAGCCAAGTGCTCTTGTAGATAGAAACAGTAGAGAAGCATAATATTAAGCCTTGGGACTTCAAGAAGAGTCCTTATATATTCAGCCCTCAATTATTTTTTTAGTATTTCTTTTTTTTTTTTCTTTTTTTTTTCTTTTTTTTTTTTTTTTCTTTTTTTTGGGTGAAAAACTCCCTTCTGACTGCTAGGAACCAGATATAAGAATTTCTTTAGCATAAATGTATCCTCATTCTCCATAACAGAATTTCTGATTCTGTAGGCCTGAAGTGAGGTCTCAGAATTTGTGTTTCTTTGCTAATAAGTTCCCTGATGACACTGATGCTTGCTTCTGATCTGGGAACCACACTTTGAGAACTGCTACTGTACAGACTTAGAAATGTGACTCTCTCAAGAATTTAATAAAGTCTCATGCATATGGTTCTTGGTGTAACTTTAGTGGAAATCAGTGATCTGGAGGTTCAGTAAGGCCAGCCCTATACAGCTCTAATTTTGATTCAGTATTGACTGAGTGACTACTGTATGCACAACCTCTGTATTATAAAGCTACAAGGTGGGAAGAGATTTAGTCCTTGTCTTGGTCCCTCTAATGAAAAAAATAAGAGGGGCACATGGCTGGCTCAGTCAGTAGAGCATGTGACTCTTGATCTCAGGGATGTGAGTTCAAGTCTCGCATTGGGCATAGAGCTTAACTTTTTAAAAATTGGATGGGGGTGCCTGGGTGGCTCAGTTGGTTAAGCATCTGACTTCGGCTCAGGTCCTGATCTCATGGTCCCTGAGTTCGAGCCCCGCGTCAGGCTCTGTGCTGACAGCTCGGAGCCTGGAGCCTGCTTCAGATTCTGTGTCTCCCTCTCTGTCTGCCCCTTTCCTGTTCTCTCTCTCTCTCCCAAAAATAAACAAACACTAAAGAAAAAAATTGAGGGGCGCCTGGGTGGCGCAGTCGGTTGGGCGTCCGACTTCAGCCAGGTCACGATCTCGCGGTCCGGGAGTTCGAGCCCCGCGTCGGGCTCTGGGCTGATGGCTCAGGGCCTGGAGCCTGTTTCCGATTCTGTGTCTCCCTCTCTCTCTGCCCCTCCCCCGTTCATGCTCTGTCTCTCTCTGTCCCAAAATAAATAAATAAATAAATAAATAAATAAATAAATGAATGAATGAATGAATGAATAAATAAATAAATAAACGTTGAAAAAAAATTAAAAGAAAAAAAAGAAAAAAATTGAATATACGGATGGATGGATGGATAGATAGATAGAGAAAGAAAGAGAAAAGAAAAGGGAAAAGAAAGAACTGGGGCGCCTGGCTAGGTCAGAAGAGTGTGCAACTCTTGATCTTGGGGTTGTGAGTTCAAGCCACACTTTGGGTGTAGAGATTACTTAAATAAAACTTAAGAAAGAAAAAAGAGGGGGTGCCTGGGTGACTCAGTTGGTTAAGCATCCGACTTCAGCTCAGGTCATGATCTCACGGTTCATGGGTTCGAGCCCCGCATTGGACTCTGTGCTGAGAGAGAGCTCAGAGGCTGGAACCTGCTTCAGACTCTCTGTCTCCCTCTTTCTCTGCCCCTCCCCTGCTCATGTTCTCTCTGTCTCTTTCTCTCTCTCTCAAAAATAAACATTAAAAAAAAAGAGAGAACTGCCACACAAGGGAAAACATGAGAAGTCGCAAAAGAGAACTAAATCATACAATCCACATATCCAGAAGGTCCCAGTAATCCAGGCAGAGCACATGGAGGAGCTGTACTCAGTTACATGTTGCTGTGTAACAAACTACCCAAAACTCAGTGGCTTAAAACAGACACTGGTTATTCTCTCTCACAAGTCCATGTGGTGACTTAGCTCAGCTGGATGGTTTTTCTGTTCAGCATTGTGTTGTCTGGAACCACAGTACTTTAGAGGCTGTACTAAGCTGGCATGATCTAAGACAGCTTAGTCACATAGCAGTAATTCATGCTGGCTTTTGGCTTGGAATTCAGAGGAAGCTGTTAATTGGAGCGCCTTAACTCTCCTGAGTGTGGCCTCTTGGCGTGACAGCAGGGCCCTGAGATGGAACATTCCAAACATGAAAAAATGGAATCTGCAGGTCTCTTAAGAGCCAGCCTCGGAAGTTACAACATAGGTCACCTCTGCTGCGTTCTACTAGTCAATACAAGTCACAAGGCAAGCCTAATTCAAGAGGAAGGAAGTGGCCTACCTTTAGATGGTAGGAATAGCAAAGACTTTGCAGCCATCTTTAATTAAGCCTTACAGGACTAATAGGGTTTAAGAGGCATAGTGTTCTAGTGGGAAAGGGCTCTAGAGAAAGAAATATCAAGTCTTCAATTTGACTTGACGAAAGCGTACCTGAAAGGGTCCTGGGAAGGTAGAATGGGACCGTGCTACACAGGGCTTTGAATTGCAGATGAAAGAGCTTAGACTTATACCGACAAACTTTGAAGACTGTAGAGAACCTATCAATGATTCTATTAGCATGATATAGTTGGGGGATGATTCTCAAGGCTTCAGACTACTTCTGTCTTTCTCTGTAAAGCCCAATGTTGAGAGCTCTGGATTTGGCTTCTCTTCCTAAGATGTGGGAGTAGGTCCTCACTCTTTAGGTTATTGTAAACGATGCCATGTTAGCATCTTGAAAGATGAGAGAAAGAGCCCTGGCAGTGCTACAGGACGGGCCAGAATAGGAGTCGAGGGACAGGTAGCTCTGTGCCAGACCTACCTAGGCTTTTTCCTGCTGCATCAAAGGTTAGTACTTAGTCTTGCCCTTGTCTTTTCCCCACAGTAATCCTCCACTGAGTGAAGAGATGTTGCCTCCTGGGGAGTGGATGTGTCACCGGTGCACTGTTCGCCGAAAGGTAATAATGGCGCTTTCTGAAGGCTTTGCTCAGAGTGCCAGATCTAGAGCACTGATATTCTAGAGCTAAGACGGCCTGGCCCTGAAGGCATTTTCGTCCCTTCTTCTTGTCTTTTCCAGCCCTGGAATCACCCTCACTCTCCCCATGGTGACTGTTTGGAATCCAGTAGGGCCTAAAACCCAAACATGGGCTGCTGAAATGGGCAGAAGAGGTGTGTTAATTTATTGAGCCATGTTCATTCACTAGTGACAGGAGTAGACTGAGGAGTTGTAGACCTCCTGAAAAGTGGCCTGAATGTGGCAGTTCTATCCCTGACTGAAAGTAGCTGAAGAAAAGCAAGGCTGCTTCTCCAGCTTGATGGAAGAAGGATGCCCCTCACCCCAAGGCAAATAAGGCTTGGCTGGGTGTGTGGGAGAGTACTCGGAAGCCTTTGTACCCCAGGTTGCCTAATCTCTCTTTAGCTCCCCTTCCCTTGGCTTTGATAGTTCAGTACTGGCTTTGAGAACATGATTTTCTACTTTGAGAGCTTTTGTGGGGTGCGAAAGCTAAATTCCTCTTTATCAAAAAAGGAAGTGGGTGTTTTTCCAGTCAGAATATGAGAGACCCAGTCCTCAAATTAGAGGCTGTGAATTAGAATCTGTCTATGAACTGTAAACCATCCCCTTCCCTCCCCCCACAGTAATCACACACCAAGCAACTTGCCTTTGTTGTGACATCACTTCTGTTTTCCTGGCCCCTGAACATGATGTCACAATGAATGATGATTTCCTTGGTTGCAGAAACAGGATGAGATGATTCAGAGATTGTGGTTTATGTGTGTAACAGTTTTCAGCCTTTAAGAAGGTAAACAGACTTTTAGTTTTCAACATCTGCACACGGGTTCTTATTAAAAGGCAAGGCAAGGCCAAGTCAGCCAGTTAGCCCCAGCTATGGTTTGATTGCCCCTGAAGTCCACAAACCAGGCTGTCCTCCAGCCTAACCACCTGTCCGCATCTCTTCCTGTGCATCCCCAGTTAGGTTAGAGCAGAGCCAGTTAGAAGCACCTACCAGCCAGGAGGCCTTTCAGAAACCTGCCACTCCAGAAACTGAACGTGAAAGAAAAAGTAAAACCAGGAAAAGAGGGTGGAGAAGAACTAACATTATTTTAGTGCCCGTCAAATGCTGGGTATTTTACATATGTTCTCTCATTTAATCCATGCAGCCGTTTGGGGTGCCGGTGATAGTACCTCCATTTTAGAAAGGAAGAAACTGAGGCTTACAAATGTAGAATGAGGACTCCAAAGAATTAACAGAGCCAAATTGTCTTACTCCAAATTTCTATTGCCTCTTCATCAGTTTTCTAGAAACAGAGCTGCTTGACAGGGATTATAGTAGCCTTTTTCTAACGTAGTGTGCTTTCCCCGAAATGCCACAGTGACATGCTCTCAAATGGACTTTTTTGCCTACCAGTGCCAAATCTGCCTTTTCCACCACCACTACCTCTATCCCTCTTTGGCCTCCTGTAGTTACGCTGAAGTGGACTGAAATGATTCATCCTTTGGGCCTCATTAACCTTTGATGTTCAGGTCCTGTTCCTAGTGGAGGCTAGATCTTCCCCCGACTCAGCCATCCCTTTCACATATGTCACCCTCTGTCTCCACCATATCTTTGAAAGGAGGAGAAGAAAGGTTTTACTAGTCTTACTTTACAGACAGGGAAACTCCTGCCCACCAACCTGAGTCATCCAGGGTCATAAGCAATCAGTGGCAGAACTGGGACAGATCCCGGGTCTCCTGATTAGAGACCAGTGTTAAACCTTCATTTGACTGCTCTTTGGAGTCCTAGAGGAAAATGTAATACCAGTCGTCCAGTCCTACTGAATAAATATAGTCTTTTTCCATTTCCCCACGTTCCCATTTGAAGAAGTGTCCTTTCCAGAGTCCTAGTAAAACTTGAAATGCTGAAAGCCACAATTCTCAGACACTGTGGTCGTTGGGTGGCTACCTTCCACACACAACCCCACCACCTTGCAGTGTAGTTACTTTCCCTGTCAGCACCCAACCTCCCTGGACAGGGACCTCTGTTTGCCTATCTTACCTTTGCTTTTGCAGACTTTATTTTGAGCAAAATTCTTAAACCCATTCAGGAGGTCAGGATGCTCCATGGCAAACTACAGTGATGTTGAGTCCTGCTATATTTTTCTCACCGTTCTCACTTAGCCTCACTAAATTTATTTTCACTGTGGTAACTTTTAATCCCTTTACCCCTGTACTTTGTATGGAGATGGTGTGCATCAAATGATGACTTCAAGTAAATGATGTGTGATAAATGTGCATAATTGTTTCTAACTTTCCCTGCCGTCTGGTGATTCTCTGCTGCAGTTTCGCCAGCTTTAGTTTAGTTCAGCTGTAGTTTTGTCAACTTGGACAGACCAGTGTTCCAAGTCCCCAGGTGGATGAGTCTGTAACATGTTGGAGAATTTCATAATTTTGGCTAGTGGTCTTTGTAGTATCCATCTCTTTCTGTTTTGTGGTACTTTATGTGATGGGCCTACGTGTTCATTTGCACAGAAACGAGAGCAGAAAAAGGAGCTGGGCCACGTCAATGGACTGGTGGACAAATCCGGCAAACGGACTACATCTCCCAGCAGTGATACCGACTTGTTGGACAGATCAGCCAGCAAAACTGAACTCAAGGCCATTGCCCACGCCCGGATCCTGGAGAGGAGAGCCAGCCGGCCTGGCACGCCCACATCCAACGCCAGCACAGAGACCCCCACCTCTGAGCAGAATGACGTCGACGAGGACATCATTGACGTGGACGAGGAGCCAGTGGCAGCTGAGCCGGACTATGTGCAGCCCCAGCTAAGGCGGCCCTTTGAGCTGCTGATCGCTGCCGCCATGGAGCGGAACCCCACCCAATTTCAGTTGCCCAATGAACTGACTTGTACCACTGCACTACCAGGTTAGCCAAAGTGTCATGTCCCCCCCCCCTCCCCCCCCCAGCTGCCCCAAAAGACTACTGTCCAGCCAGAGGGCAGTGCTGCCTGTGGGATCACCGGGCGAGTAGCCACTCTCATGTTCCTGTTCTTTGTTCTTCCTGGACATCTTTGAAGGTTTTAGCCTTGACCGTGCTTATTCAGTTTTCTATTTTCTGCCCTTCAAGGTATCCCCTTTTTAAAAATATAGGTAATATATTCACATGGTTCAAAAGCCGAAAAATATAAAAAGGCTTAAAATGAAAGATCTCCCTTCCACCCCTGTCTGCCATTTGCCTGATCTCTACCTTCATATCCCTCTCAGATAACCACTGTTTGGTTCTTGTGTATCTCCTTCTGGAATTTCTTTGTGGGTATATAAGCAAAGAAATATAGTATGCTCAGTATTTTCCCTTTATTTATTTTTTAATTTTTTTTTTCAACGTTTATTTATTTTTTGGGGGACAGAGAGAGACAGAGCATGAACGGGGGAGGGGCAGAGAGAGAGGGAGACACAGAATCGGAAGCAGGCTCCAGGCTCTGAGCCATCAGCCCAGAGCCCGATGCGGGGCTTGAACTCACGGACCGGGAGATCGTGACCTGGCTGAAGTCGGACGCTTAACTGACTGTGCCACCCAGGCACCCCAGTATTTTCCCTTTAAATAGCTTATTTGGTATACTGGTCTACATCTTGCTTTTTTCACCTCACAGTATGCTCTAGAGATCTTTCCATATTAATGTAGACATTCCTCAGTTTTTATTAATGGTTGCATAATAGTCTATCATATAGACATGACATAATTTATTTCACTGATCTCCTATTAACGGACATTCAGGTTGTTCCTGATCTTTTGTTATTATAGATGCTTCTTCAGATAATTCTGTAAATATAACATTGTGTATCTGTAGGGTAAATTCCTACTGTTCGAATTGCTGGGTTACAACTATGCATTTATAGTTTGATAAAATGTTAGCAAATTGCCCTTTTTTTCCCCTTTAATCATGTCTTCTACTTGATGCCACAAAGCTCCTGGATGTTATTTTCTTTTTCCCAGAGAAAGTGAAATTGGCAGGCTTAAGAATGCTGTTCAGTCAGCAGGAGGTATATAGAATCAAAACTTTTCTGATTTCTATAAAAATGCAGTAAAATTATAGTCTTTTCTTCAGCCACCTCCACAGAACAGTCTTTGTTGACCATTTGACTCGGGCATGTGTATTTCTTAGGTTGCAGTATCTAACAACCTAAGCTTCTGACCACTTCATGTTTGCAAAACATAGATGTGTTTCTGCCACAGGACAGGTGACTTCAGACCATGGTTCTGATTTATGTCTCAGTGTTCCTTTTCCTCCCTTCCTATTCTTTTTTCTCATTTGAAACCAGCCGAGGGGGTCTCAGAAAGAGACCTGTGTCTAGGCTGTGGCACATGCTTTTACGGAGATCTGTTCCTTTCACTTATTGTTGGTTCCATATCCCACACTAGGAACTCTGCATCCAAGAGAATTCAGCACCATCAATTTCTCTTCTAGGTTCTAGCAAGAGGAGAAGAAAGGAGGAAACCACGGGAAAAAATGTTAAGAAGACACAGCATGAGTTAGATCACAATGGTCTTGTTCCCTTACCAGTCAAAGTATGCTTCACATGTAACAGGTATTTTTCGTCCATACTAAGGACTCTTCCCCATATTCAGCAAATGAGATTTTTTCTCTCTTCCATCACCTCTCCCAAACTCTGTCTGTTAAATGTGGATAACCCATATTCTGATGGTATGAGTACAGAGACTGAGTGACTAATTGACCAGAGCCTTGACTGTCTTCACAGCAAATTCCCTTAAGTACTGTAGACTGTGTTTATAGAGGCTCGAATAGGAGGGGTTGGACTTAAACAGAAGCGTGAGATATTTTGACTAGCTAGCAGGAGGAACCGTGGCCAGCACAGACACAGGTCCCTGGAAAGGGCAAATAACTTTTTAAATCACCAAAGATGAGTTTAAAAGCAGTACAAGTATCCATGGTAGCTAACATGCATCAGACTGGATGACTTCCAAAAGCCTCCAGGCTGCCCCAGTTGTAGCTTCCCTGAGACACTGGTTTCCTTCAAATAGGATCTCCTCAGTGACGGGAACCAGCTGCTTCAATTACTGACACTGGACTTACTGGCCTGGGTATCTTAGAAGGGCAGGATAGCAGGAGAAAATAGCCATCAAAAAGAAATGTTCCCAAAAAAAGGAAAGAAAGAAAGAAAGAAAGGTTCCACAACAAAAGCTATAGGGAACTAGATAGTAGGGCAGCAGAAAGAACTCCGAGCCAGGCCCAGACTGAGGCTCCAGTGCATCTCAGGGACCCAGGGAATATCATAGTTACTTGCTGAAGCCCCTCCCTTGAACTGTGCATATACATGAATACATCACAGAATTCTTTCCCAACACAACTCTTCCTGTGTCATTTTTGCTGGGTGCTTCACGCAGAAGAGAAATCCTTTCTTGCTGTAGTGTAAGACTCTAGAAACAGGGCTAGAGGGATTTTTTGTTGTTGTTGGGGTTTTTTTTGTTTTTTTAAATAAGGTAGTTACTTTCTTTTAAGGAGTAGAAAAATCAGAGCGGAGTTGGCTATCTTCCCCCTGTGGGCACTGAGCATTGATCATTCCTGCTCTGACAGCCACTTTAGCTATACTCCAAATAAACATTCACTTCCCCACAAGACACATTCCTCTTAGAGAATAATGGAGAGCCTGGTGGTAGCCCCCAGCTTCATCCATCTTCCTAACTGAGTGTAACTGATCACTGGGGGAGGAGGCCCTGGGAGAACGTTGTGAGGATTAAGGAGAGGCTGTTCCATAGTGCACAGTTGGTTTGAATTCTCCCATCTTGCCACAGAAATGGCCTACATCTCTTTTTTGCAGGAGCTGCCGTGTGGCCCCTCTCATCCAGTGTGACTATTGCCCCCTCCTGTTCCACATGGACTGCCTCGAGCCACCGCTCACTGCCATGCCCCTGGGCAGATGGATGTGTCCGAATCACATCGAACATGTGGTGGTAAGCACAGCATGGTCCCTTCTGTTCTCTCTGGGCACAGCCTGATTCAGTAGAAAGCATAGTAAGGTCAGCTTTGTACCAGAGTTCGCTATATAATCTCTCAAATACGGATTTCTGTAGACCATCCTACTCAGTTCCAATCATTTTGACATGCCTCAGCTGTGCGTTTTGCATTTTCCCACAATGCCTTGTTTTAGCTGTACAGGCAGACTTGATTGTTTATACATAAGTTTATTCCATGGTGAATTGAGCAGTTGATGTTATAGCCATGAAGGGGGTGCGTATATTCGATCCAACTCATGGGAATAAATGTTCTCGTGGTAGCTGCCTCTGTATTTTCCTGTCTCTTATTTTTAGAGGGAGCAAACTAAAAATTCTAAAACGTTTATTCTCATATCTCAGGAATGACAGACAGTCAAATCCCACTAACTTGGGAGAATTGAAGAATTGACATGGATAACAGTGTTCCAAACAATCAGCCATTTATTGAACACTAACGTGTCCTAGGCATCACATGAGGATCTTCCCCTTCTCTTTAGTTTTTGACCCCCACCTTATCATGGTGCATGATAGTAAGTGAGTTGTTGAATGAATGACTGGTGTAAGGGTCCTTTTATCTTATCTCCCAGGAGTCTTGGGTACATTTTCCAGACGCTTCCTGGGGCTAAAACAGAACTGTAGTTTGCTATCTCCAAAAGAGGCTTAGGCCTAGGCCCTTTCCTTCTAGGCACTAAGAACAGCCGTTTACAAGGTTGAATGGGTGAGGGCTTCAGAAGAGCAGCTCCCTTATAAGTTCAGCCTTTCCAGATTAAAAAGATTATTGCTTAAGACGTTGTGTATGAGACGGTAATGACCACGGAATGTCTTTTGACCCTCAGCGTGACAGAGTGCTCCTCACATTGCACTGAGGAGCCTTGGTTATAGACTTGCACACATGGGGCAAAAACGTTTGCTTTGGCCTCTTCATTTGGCTAACGCTGCTCAGAAAGGTTTATGTAGGAGGAAGCTTCTCTCCAAGCTCAGTTACGAGTGTTTCATTTTGCCTCCTGCCAAACCAGAAAAAAACTACCATCAGCTATACGCCCAAATATGAATCTTAAAGAGCAACTTTCCAACAGATGAAAAATTATTAATTAGATAATTTATTTACTTAGCCACTTAGGGGTTTTTCCTACCTTACTAATCATGAAGCTTCTGAGCAGATCTTTTTTGCATTAAAGTTTAGAGGGAAAGTGGCATAGTTTTTATATGCCTTCTGGATGCTGCTGCGCAAAATTCTTTCTTCCCTCCCTTCGGCCTCTTAGAGCAGCCCAGGTTTTCCTCCTCCTCTAGAGCAGGACTGTGATATCCAGATGGGCTCACTAATGTTCCCTGGTATGTTAGAAGAGGAATAGAGCAGAGCACACGGGATTCTGGTGCTGATCCTTGCTGTTAGCCAAGCTCCTATATAGGAAACCGTCCTGCTTCCCGTGGGAATGAGTGCCTTGCTAGAAAGGGAGTCTGGGTCTCAAGGGCCAAGGCCCGCCTGTCCTCTGAAACCTGTGCTCTGTTAGGGTCCACTGGCAAAAGGTGGTCTGAGCTGTCAGGCTGGATTTGAAGGGTACTTGTGACTAATTTCCTATTTCCTGTCCCCCGCAACCCTCTCTAGGGAATAGGAACATACCAGTTTTCCCTCTCTGGACCAGGCAGGACTGAGGGAGAAAGTCTTACCGGTGTTCCCTAGCCCTCTTACAGGGGTGTTGGCGTATCAGCCCCTGACAGAAGGAACCTATTTGGCCAAGGGCTTCTATTTTTCAGACCTAGAGGATAGTTAGTTGGGAGGGGATGCCTTTTGAGGGTCATTGTAAAAGTGTGTCTGCTTTGTCCCTAGCTGAACCAGAAGAATATGACGCTGAGCAATCGGTGCCAGGTGTTTGACCGTTTCCAGGACACCATTTCGCAGCATGTGGTCAAAGTGGACTTCCTGAACCGAATCCACAAGAAGCACCCTCCCAACCGCCGAGTGCTCCAGTCAGTCAAAAGAAGAAGCTTGAAGGTGAGTCCCAACCTGGAGCAGGCAGGAGAGTGGGCTCTGATTGCTTTCATGGGATAGACAGAGGATTGTGATCCCAAATTTATAGACAGGGAGACTGAAGCCCTGAGATTTGTCTGTGGTGTCTCAACAAGTGGTGAATGTGACCACACATTTTAATACTTGAGGGTGGTGGTCAGGATTACCAAGGCCCAACCCCAAACTCTGCAAGTCTTCAGTTCTCCTGATGAGTGCTCGTTAGCCCCTTCCGCCAGACGGATGTGCTCTGCTATTGCCACCCCTGGCCTGGTACTCATGCTATCTGTTCCTGGGAGGTGGCCCCTTTCCAAGAGCTGTCTGGCGGGGTGAAGGTGGTGGTGATGAAGCAGAGACCCATGTGGAAGGGAGGAGCTATCCCAGCTGAGAAACTTAAGAGGAAAGTGCCTAAAGGAGAGTAAATCTGTTTTTCCAAGGTGCTGGTAATATATAACGAATATTCCAAGTTGTGCCAAGTTGTGGCCTTGCCGTAATAATATCTAACATTCTTGTATGCACTTGACAGTTGCTAAAGTGTCAACTTTAGCTGAGATCTGCTGAGATGAACAGAAAAAATTCCTTTATTGAAAAGCATTTGGTGGTGTTGAGGCTGTTTCTCAAAAGCCATTCAGTTTCCTCATTCATTTAACCTAGAGAGCCCAACACCGTGGACCCACATAGAAGCTTGATTTTTCTCTTTTTGGAATAATCCCGCACACAGACTGTGCTGTGTGCCAGTGGAGACCAGCAATTCTCAAATATGGCCACTTGGTGGCAGCAACGCTTTAAATCACTCACCCCACTCCCATCCCTTCCAGTGGATGTCAGCGCTAGCAAGCTAGCAAGATGTTAACTGTTGGAAATTGTATAACAATCTCTTAAGTGTGTAAATATTTATACTTCAATATAAATACCGGTTTCTAAAATTAAATCAAGGTGTTTTCAGTTGGGGGTATTATAGAGGTGGCATGCCTCATATCTCAGTAAAACAGATCTGAAAGTAAACTAAACTGTGTAATTCACCACGTGGATTTGGAAGAGAGCCTGGCGGCTGAAGTGAACAGTCCCAGAAAGCCTTGAGAAAATTCTGTTTCACAATGCCCTCTCCCCCTTCAAAGGTTTCCCTATTCTTCCCCGCCCCCCCCCCCCCCCCCCCGCCTTCATGTTTATTTATTTATTTTGAGAGAGAGAGAAGCAGAGCACAAGCAGGGGAGGGGCAGAGACGGGTGAAGGGGTGGGGAGAGAATCCCAGGCAGGCTTTGCAGTGTCAGTGCAGAACCAGATGCGGGTTCATCTCCTGAACCATAACATCATGACCTGAGTGAAATCAAGAGCCAGATGCTCAACAAGCTGAGCCACCTGGGTGCCCCAAGCTTTCCCTATTCTTGAGGAAAATCCAAGGGCACGAGTTGCCTGAATAGCACTTTTTTTCCCTTGCAGGGCAGACAAGTATTTTTGTTATAGCACGGGGACAGGACACGTGGGCAGAAAGAGCTGCCTGCTGAGCATTCCGTACTGGACAATTTGAGAGTGAAGTGAGGACTGTGGTAGCACAGGACGGTGGTGGACAGTGTTCCAGCTCTGACCTGAACCATCCTCATTGTTGATATAGAGCAGGGCAGCAAAATTGGCTAAGAACTTGGTGTTAGGGATTCCTTTTCCTGCTACCCCTTCACTCTTCGCCAAGGGGGGCAACCTTAGGCTTGCCTACCACTCCACTCCTCCCCCTCCCATTCCTGGCTGACTTTGGACAAGCCCATGGCACCAGCCACCACCATTAATGGTGCTGTCTCTCAGCTCCATATCTCTTGACTTTCTCCTCATGTCTGGATTCATATCTGTCTGCCCATCCCACAGACACTTCAGTCTCAACTTGCCCAAGACCGAAAGTCTTCTGCCTCCAAATCTGCTCTTCCTCTTGTATTTCCTGTTTCCGTGAATGACCGCAATCTCCACCCGGTCCTTCAAGGCAAAATTCTGGGAACCGTTTTCAGTTCTTCTGTTATCCTCCATAGGGACTCGGTCACCAAATCTGTTCTTCAAATGTTTTCCAAGTCCGTCATGTGCTTCCACATCTCTATGCCTTATATGCTGCTCCCCTACCCTTATTTCCCCTTTGTCTGCCTGGAAGTTCTCAACTTCCACGTCTCAAATACTGCCTTCCTATAAACTCTGTCCTTGTCCCCCAGACAGAAACAAGCACTCTCCTCCATATTTTTAATAGTTCCTTAGCCGTGCCTCTATTCTAGGACCCATTACACTGTATTGTAATGTTTATCTCCCCCAACGAGACTGTGAGCTCCTTGAGGGCAGAGCTTAAGTTTTCCTCATCTCTGGATCTCTAGGACTGGGTACAGTGTCCAGACTCAGGAGGTACTCAATAAATGTTGGTTGAATGTATGCATGACTCTTGGCTTGTTGTGTGGCTCTTTCATCCTTACATGGCGTGATTCAGAACGTGTCTTCTGTCTTTGTACAACAAAGAGGCCTTCAGTTGTTGCATGAGTCATGAATGAGTGGACGAAGAAAACTGACATTGACTGAGTGCTTATCACAGGCCAGACTTCATGCTGAGCATTTCCACTGTAAATGTGACCTCCTTTGACGTTTTACCTCTCAGATACGGCTTACTCTCCCAAACTTGATGCTGAGCAGTAAGAGCCTAGAGAGTACCACTCTGAAGCTGTGTCCAGTGTCAGCCCTACACTTCTTTAGGCCAAAGCAATGGTTTCTGGCTTCTGCGGGCGGTAGACCTGAATGAAGAAAGTGGGGGACAGGGCGCACGCCTGTCGTTTCCAGCTCTGTGCCTTCTCTAGCTAATGTGTGTGTGTCTGAGGCACAGAGCGGTTGCAGCCCACTGAGCCTCCTTGTCTTAGTGGACCCCAGAGTGCACGATGGTCCCGCGGGCATCAGCACCGCAGACAGAAGAGGCAGAATCAACTGGACATGTCGGCACTATCTCCGTCTCCTCCTCCTTCTATACTAAACAGGTTCCCGATGCTATAAAATCTCAGTACCAGTTTCCACCCCCTCTCATTGCACCCGCGGCCATTCGGGATGGGGAGCTGATCTGCAACGGGATCCCCGAGGAATCACAGACGCACCTTTTGAACTCTGAGCACTTAGCCACCCAGGCAGAGCAGCAAGAGGTGAGTGAAGGCAGGGCTGGGATTCCAAAGCCAATCTTCCTTCCTTCTCACCACAGCTGTTACTGGAAGTAGCCTCAGTGCCATTCCCATCCCCATCTTCTGCAATCCCACCGACCCCCACTCTCCAGCCCCCAATGGTTGAATATTCCAGAGAGAACCTCTGGCTGATATTCTGAGGCAAGTAAAAGAAGTACGGTCAAGCAGTCTGTTTTTCTCCATCCGTCCCCCAGTGTGCTGTGAGATGAGCAAGTCTGTCTTGCAGAAAGAGACCAGTAGACCCATAGAGAGGTTAGCTGATAGGGCTGGACACACAGCAGTTGCTTAGGGTACTTGCTGGATATTGGTTCACAAGGTGAGCTCTGCCGACCAGGGTGTTGGCTGCTGAGTATACCAACAAGTCTTGCTTGGGAATGGAAATGGAATCTTATCAGAAGTCAAGCACACCTTTTCTGGGCATTTGCAGTGGGACCTTGGAAACAGTGTTTATCAGCCGTGCTGTAGCCCTGGCCTCTGGGGCAGGAAGGACCAGCGCCTCCCAGGCCTCTCACCCTCCTCTCCTCTCCTCTCCTTCCATTGCAGTGGCTCTGTAGTGTTGTTGCGCTCCAGTGCAGCATATTGAAACATTTATCTGCTAAGCAGATGCCTTCGCATTGGGACTCTGAACAGACAGAGAAGGCTGATATTAAGCCTGTTATTGTGACTGACAGCTCAATCACCACCTCCCTGCAAACAGCTGACAAGGCACCTACACCTTCCCACTGCCCCTTATCCTGCCCCTCAGGGATTAGCTCCCAGAACTCCCTGAGCTGCTCTCCACCCCACCAGCCCCCAGCCCTAGAGGACATCAGCTGCAGTTCCTGTGCGGAAAAATCCAAGAAAGCCCCCTGCGGGACTGCCAACGGGCCAGTGAGCACAGAGGTGAAAGCCAATGGCCCACACCTCTACAGCAACCCCACCGATTCCACGGACCCCCGGCGACTTCCAGGCGCCAACACCCCCTTACCAGGCCTCTCCCACCGGCAAGGCTGGCCCCGGCCCCTCACGCCACCAGCGGCTGGGGGGCTTCAGAACCACACCGTCGGCATCATTGTGAAGACAGAGAATGCCACTGGCCCCAGCTCTTGCCCCCAGAGGAGTTTGGTTCCTGTCCCAAGCCTGCCCCCTTCCATTCCCAGCTCTTGTGCCAGCATCGAGAACACCAGCACTTTGCAAAGAAAGACTGTCCAATCACAGATAGGACCTCCGTTGACAGATTCAAGGCCACTGGGCTCACCCCCAAATGCCACCCGGGTGCTCACTCCCCCCCAAGCAGCAGGAGATGGTATCTTGGCCACAGGAGCCAACCAACGATTCTGCTCACCAGCGCCATCATCAGGTGAGTGGTGCTCAACCTGGGGGTGATTTGGAGTGGTTCCTGCTCTTTCTGGCAGTTAAACTTCAGAAAACACTTACGTTCCTGTGCATATTTCAGAGGACTTTGATCTCGGTCTTACTTGTCCTCTCCCCATTTATGTGATAGAGGAGAAAGCATGTGTTAACTTGTCCCCCGTTTTATTGGTGGGGTTGCTTAGGCGCTGAAAGTTTAAGTGATTTCCTCTAGGTCACCTACCGAGTCAGTGGCAGGATCGGAACTACGGCTGGGTCTCCTGACTCCACCTTCCCATTTCAGGCCTAGTCTTCTGCTTGTTTTGTTCCATCACCTTAGAGGAAGGCAGCATGATCTCTGGAACCGCTGTGGCCAGCCTGAGGTTCTAGGTGATGGCCTCCGTGTTTCATGATCCACACCAGAGACCAGGTCACACCTGATCCAGATTCTCAGAGCCCCCTGGTTTGAAGGAGCTTCCATGCCAGGGAAGGCAGAGTTAGAAAGCAACACCACCTTTCAGGATAGCTGCAGAGTGGCATGCCCAAAGAGGTTGATCCGGCCCAGAAGCTCACCCTTGGGCCACTTGCAGAAAGGCGGTCCCCTACACCCATACTTGGCCTAGTGTGGACCTGCTCTCTCAGCTGTCCCCAGTCAGCACTCTGGACCTCGAGATTGCTGACCCCAGCATCTGAACCAGGTTTCAGATGCTGCTGGAACCCCCTGTGGTCTCTCCCGTCTGAACTGAAGCTGGCCTCCTAGTCAGCTGGGAGTCTCGGTAACCAGGTGACTGTGACTTCTCTGCATGGGGGCCCCTGGTCCCAGGATGGCCCCTACCCTCAGGCTCTTTTCCTGTCTCTGTTTACCTCTAAATACCAGCCTGGATAGATCTTGCATCCTGTGAGTCGAACTTCAGGAGGCAGGAAACGCAGGGGCAGGCACCACTTAGTTGAATGACTGGAGGCAGCAGGGAGGTAGTCACGGCCCAGAGAACAAAGCCACCCTACCACATTTCCCAGAGCAGTAGATTTCACTGGTTCTCCGTGCTCTGGAGACTCCTGCGTGCCCGGGTGCGTTGTCGTTCCATCTGCCCTTGCTCACCACACATTTTTAGCTCTAGGAGTTCCAGAGCCTATGGGGTGAGAATCAAGAAGGGAACATCACCTTGGGTCCGAAATCCAGACCTGTCTCGGCAGTGGGGGATTGGACCGGTGGGTTTCCCTCAGGCGACGTAAGTAACAGTCTTCCTGCTCCGTCCCCAGATGGCAAGGTCAGCCCCGGCACGTTATCCATAGGAAGCGCTTTAACCGTACCCTCTTTCCCAGCCAACTCTACTGCCATGGTGGACCTCACCAACTCATTGCGAGCATTTATGGATGTCAATGGAGGTGAGTGCGTGAGCTGCTGCTCTCCCACCAGCTGCTGCTGCGTGAAGGTGCTGTCCCTGCGCGGCATTCGAGCTCATTTCAGAAAAGGAACAGAAGGGATGCCTGACCTCCGAGGGCTGGGGATGTGGGTTAAGAAAGAAGGCTCCCTCCCACCTCTGCCTTCTACACGTGCTTATACACAGACTCCAAGGTGAAAGGAGAGTGGGACCAAGTTGAACCTGTGAGAAGAGAATTACTTGAGGCAGAATAAAACCAGGAGGGCCTTGTTCCCAAAGTCGAAGAGAATGGAGGCAGAGCTTGACCTCTGAAGAGGGTGGGTAGCAGATCTAAGCCTCCATGTCCGACATCCAGGCCTCCTCCACAGGCAGGCAGGTGGTCTATTTTGTTCTACCTTTCCAGGACCACTTAACCTAAAATCAAGCTGCCCACTGCAAGAGGCATCTGCACAGGCTGCATTGGGGTCCATCTCACTGCAAACGGCCAGTGAGATGCTGAGCTCTGGATCCTTAGGCCACTTTGTACTCTTGCCTGTTCGAGAAAAATCACTTGGCTAGATTTTAGGAATGCTTAACTATTTGCTCTGTGACCCTCACCTACTTCCACATTCCAATTCCTCCTCAGCTGCTTTTTTTAATCTCTCTCTTTGGTTAATAGAAATCGAGATAAATATGCTGGACGAGAAGCTGATCAAGTTTCTGGCCTTGCAGAGAATACATCAGCTTTTCCCCTCCCGGGTCCAAGCTTCACCGGGCAGTGTCGGGGCACATCCGCTGGCTTCTGGAGGGCACCACACAGAAGGTGCGCACGCACACCCCTGCCGCCGCAGCCCACCGTCAGGTCTCCCCTGTGCATGTGAGCGGCCGTCTCCCCTCCTGAGGAGTCTTGGCTTTGACTATCTCAGTGTTCCATGTGTGCCTTTAATGGCCTTAATAAAGTGCCGTGGTTTCTTTTCCCAGAAAGCTGGAACAAAATCGCAACCACAGCTTTCACGTCAGACTCGGGAAAGTCTGTTGTAACTTTCGTGTTCATCCGCTTTGAGACACACAAAGCAGCTACGAATGCCTTTGGGTATATGTGGTGCACTTTCTGCTGAACTACTTCCAAATATTTGGGTTACAAAGGTTTCCCAAAAGGGAATTTTTCAAGTTCAAGGTGAGAAGCAGAATAGCAGTTGATCTAGGGGCACCTGGCTGTCTCAGTCAGTAGAGCATACAACGCTTGATCTCAGGGTCAGGAGTTCGAGCCCCATGTTGGGTGTGGAGCTTACGTTAAAAATAATGATGATGACGATAATAATAATAATAATAAATAAAGTAACATTTGGGCTAGTCTCCTGAAAATTTTTCCCAAGACATTTAACTGCTTTGGATATTCCTTTGAGCATTAACCATTACTGAGCCTTACTGGTTGAAATTGTGTGGTCCCCAGACCAGCAGCATCAGCATCACCTGAGAGTTTGTTGGAAACGCAGAGCTCAGGCCCCGCTTCTGACCCACAGAATCAGAATTTGCATTTTGACAGGATCTCTAGTTGATTCATATGCACATTAAAGTTCGAGAAACACTGGTCTGTGCCTACTGTTGTTTTGCTTGGCCTCCCTATAGTACATCTGGTATATCCCTGATAAACCAGTCAGCCCAGGAACTTAAAGTACTTTCATCTTTGAATTCTGTGACCACTTTCAAAGATGGTCTCTCTTACCCCGTGTTGGAAATGCTGTGGGTGGGGGGAGAGAGTGCCACCCTGAAGCAGCCCAGTGTCCAAGGTGAGTTTTGAAAGATGACTCATCTAGTGGGATTATTTTCTCTAGACCGTGATCCAAAGGTCCAGGTTCTGAGTTTCTGAATGATCCTGTCCCTGTGTTTGTCTTGTAGTGCAAAGAAAGGAAGTACAGGCCCGAGCTGTGTTCTACCCTCTCTTGGGTTTGGGAGGAGCTGTGAACATGTGCTATCGAACCCTCTACATCGGGACAGGTGAGCCAGCTGGGGGCAGGGGGGGCACCGCATCTGTTCAGCCCTAGAAACTACCACCCCTTCCCGCGGAGGCCAGGAAGGGGTGAGGGAAACCCTCCCTCGGGCCGACTGGTTTAACCCAGCAGATATCTGGGCAAGAGGGACTAAGAAAGGAGACTATCGGTTGCTTGTCTTCCCTGCCTCAAGCCCTTTTGCTTTGGGCCCAGCGTGATATCAGGAGAGGGGAAAGTCAGCCGTGACTGCTGCTCAGTGAGGCATTTTAAACAAGCAGATAAAACCGGAGGAGAGGGCACATACTTTGTCCCTGGAGGTCTTTGAAAAAGTGATGGTGCTCACACACCCATAACCTTCAGTTAGTCCTGCATCTTGTACAGAGGGACAGTCAGATTAGCCTTTGGCCTAGAAATTTCCTTTCTTTCCAAAGATAGGATTTATGAGCCCCGCACCCCATGTTGTGCCCTCATGGAAATAACCCACCCTCTTCAGGAGCTCACTGTTCCCTTCTGGGCAGCAGCCACATGTTCTGAAGATCAGCTGGCAGGGACACCTGTTCTTCAGAAGGGGAGTGGAAAAGACACTGGTTTTTGTTCAAATATGCAAGGAAGGGGCCCTGAGCTGGTCTCCCCCTAAGGTCTTCCCGGTGCCCGCCCAGAAGCTAACTCCCTGCTCCCCACCTTCCCATGCATACACCTTACCATCTGTTCTCTGCCTGCCTTTGCCTCTACTCCTGCCACCTTACAGGAGCTGACATGGACGTGTGCCTTACAAACTATGGTCACTGTAACTACGTGTCTGGGAAACACGCCTGCATATTCTATGATGAGGTGAGGGGTGGGGAAGGGGTGGGAGAGCTCTCACAGCCTGAGGCCTCTCCCAGGCACCAGGGTTTTTGTTCAGTGCCCTGGGTGAGGGGAAGGGAGATGGGAGGTCTTCTTTTTTTCGCTCGCTGTCATTCCTGGAGTAGAAGGGTCTTGGTGTGAAAGGGCATCCTGCCGTGACTAACGCTCCCTAGGAGCAGTGCTACCATTTCTCCTGAGGTTGGTCACGGGCTCAGCGGGGTGGGGGGAGCCCACCCGGAAGCAGGGGAGGGGACCTGCATAGAAGGAAGCCAAGGCCCTCTGTGCCAGCGAATAGCATTTCTACAGGAGCCAGGACCCAGGAGGCAGAGTAGAGCAGTGGTGGGAGAGCGGGGGGGTGAGGGCCACTAGGAAGGTAGGCTTCCCTGAGGAGGTGAGTGTTGAGCCCCATTCTAAAGAGACAGGGCCGGGGGGCTTGACTGGGGAACAAAGAGAGCTCCCCAGGTAGAGCAGCACAGCCTTCTCCATGTGTCCTCTCTCCCCTTAGCCCCAGGCCCCACGCAGCAGACCACACATCTTATCTTCCCTCCTCCTCCTCAGAATACCAAACATTATGAGCTGTTAAACTACAGTGAGCACGGGACAACGGTGGACAATGTGCTGTATTCATGTGACTTCTCTGAGAAGACCCCGCCAACCCCCCCAAGCAGTATTGTTGCCAAAGTGCAGAGTGTCATCAGTAAGTCGGAGCCTGTGGCCACGAAGCCGGCCATTTTTTCGGACGTGTTCTCTTAAGGCCCCCTCAGGGTGGCTCTGGCTTTCTGCCGACGGCCTGCTCTCTTGCCTTCCGGGTCGCATCGGCCAGGCTCTCCTTGCTCGCGGGCCCAGGGAGACCACGGAGAAGCGAGTGCTGGGCACACACCTGCCTGGGGACTTCAGACTCCCCTGGCCCTTTCCGGGTGTCCCTCAGCCCTAGTCACATAGCAGCTAGAATGGGGAGGTGCAGGGGCCCAGCGCTGGCAAACCGCCTTGGTTGGGTTGGCTGCTCACTGTTCCTGTCCCGTGACCACCCTCCTTGTTCCCAGGGCGCCGCCGGCACCAGAAACAGGATGAAGAGCCAAGTGAGGAGGCAGCCATGATGAGCTCCCAGGCCCAGGGGCCACAGCGGAGACCCTGCAACTGCAAAGCCAGCAGCTCGAGCTTGATTGGGGGCAGTGGGGCCGGCTGGGAGGGCACGGCCTTACTGCACCACGGCAGCTACATCAAGCTGGGGTGCCTGCAGTTTGTGTTCAGCATCACTGAGTTTGCGACCAAACAGCCCAAAGGCGATGCTGGCCTGCTGCAGGATGGGGTCTTGGCCGAGAAGCTGTCTCTCAAGCCCCACCAGGGCCCCGTGCTGCGTTCCAACTCCGTTCCCTAGGACTGGCGGCTACCCCGTCACCCGCCCGTCCGCCCGACCCGAGACTCCTGCAATGCAAAAATGTACACAAACCAAGCCCGGGTTTTTTCTATACTCCACCGGAAACCCTCCAACTACAATCTTTGCATGAAATGAAGAAAACCTTTTGACTGTTTTTTAAAGATCCTTTTTCTTTTCTCAAGTTCTAGGGGGCATTTGCACATATATTTGTACTCGACATTTCATGGGAAAGCGGCAGACCCGAGCTGAGGAACAGCGTGGGCAGGGAGGGGAAGGCCGATGGTCTGGACACTTCCTCCGACACCAAACCGTTCCCCACCCGCCTCCTGCTCCCTCCCCCTCGCCCGCCGTTGTAAAATAATCAGAAACTTGTTCTATTTTGTGGCAGTGACAATAGTTTTATATTAAAAGAAAAAAATACAGTTTTCATACAGCAAAATCTATACAATATCATTGTTTTATTTAATATAAAGATCGCTACCCACCCGACTTCCGTGGTTCCCACCCTCTGAGTTATTTTCCCTTTCTGCAGCGGTTGCACTACAGGTAGCTACTGTGTATTATGGACAAATGAGAAATGAATTCTTTTTCTGGCTGTCCATCTATTTTATTTCAAATAAGGAAAAGTGTATTTGGATTTTGTGTAAATACATCTAGTGATGACATTTTTTCAATGTTTTTAAAAACTGTACAGTACTACATGTGGTAGAGCGTTTTCTTCAAATTGTCTATTGTAGCAAAAACGTTTTTGTCGTAAACCTGTTTCGTCTCCTTTTTTTGTTCTCTTGCCACTTCTCTCCTGTTCCTCCCACCCCTGGCTCCCTCCTCTCCCCTTCCCCCAACCCCAAGTAGTACCAATGTACATAGTAATTGTAATGTTTTAGACTTTACAGAAACTTTCCTGTATTCTGTATATAAAAAAACAAAAATACTTCAACTTATGTTTTCTGCCTGTCTGTCCTACCTGTCATCACCCTCAGAGGGGACCCTCCCCAAGATCCTGTTCCCAGTCTCAGTGAACTAGTCTCATTCCAAGACACTCAGACCCCAAGCGAAGTCAGGAGAGCAGAGGTCTTGGAGAAAAGTGAGCCCCAGGTGGATGTGGGAAAATGGAGGGGTCGGGGTGCATCGGGTAGGGCGGGGCTGTTGCCTGGCTTCGTGGGCAACTTGAGAGAAGCATTTGACATGAGCACATACTGCAAGAATCCAAGTGTGTGCAGGTCTCTGCTCCTGTTGACTCCAAAACCAAGATACTAAAACAGGACCTGTCAGGAGACGTCTGCATTCTGGTCTAAAAGCTTTAGCCTCGGGAGTTGCGGCTGCCTCCGATTGCAGTTGTTTGCTATCGTATTTGATAGGATACGATCATCTCCTCTAGGAGGAGTCTGCACCTGGTTTTTATCCTTTCCCTGTCAGCCTTAGCTGGGCAGGCAGCAATTACTTGTTCGAGTATCACTCGAGTTCCCTCCTCTGTGCATGGCCTTTGCTAGGACTTGGGGGTTGGGCTAGGGAACTTGATGTGAGCAATCAACAGGACAGATACGGCCCCGGCCTCTTGGAGCTTAGAATCTAGTGTGGAGCAGGTTGTCAACTCAAACGTCTCTGGGGAGCATCATGAAGCAAAAGGAGAGATCCGATCCCTAGACCCAGTCGAGCCGCAACTCACGTGACTACCAAGCATAATAACTTCCCTACAATTGCAGCTTCTCATCGGAAGATGACTCTACTGCGTTACCGTAATCCTAAGGTCCTGGGAACCCTCCCATCGAACCTAGCTCCCATCCTTTTCCTCCTCTCGGACCTGACGTGAGAAACTATCCAGGACGTTTTTCCTGAAGGCAGGACACAGGGATCGCCCGCAAGGGTTCAAGGAATTGGTACCGGTTAGCAGGTCACGACTTTGCCTTGAGGATGGAGTATGCATCCATTTTTTCCATTAATATTCCATTCCCAGCCTCTTCCTACCGCATCTGCAACTGAACCCTGAATCCCTAGTGCAAGCCAAGTAGAAAACTTCCCCCTGGAATCTGAGGTCTGTCCCTGGCTTCCACCTACCTGCCTTGCTTTGTCTCCACCACTCTGCTCCCCCTGCCCTGATGGGCCTCTTGAACTCTCCAAGGGCAGAAACCTATTGTTCCGCTCAGTGTCTCCAAGGCTGACCGTACCATGGGGCACACCACACGTGTGAAACAGTGGGTGCTAAGTTGTAATGGTTTTCTCAGGCAAGTCCTTGTCCTGGCCAGGAATACCCTCATCTGTGCCTCCCTAAGCTGTCACCACCCACCGTGCTGTCAGAGTCACTTCCTCCATTGAATCAGGGAGCTTCTTTACCTATTTCTACCACCTGTGAGGACCATCCCAGAGAAATTTTCTCCCGGAGGTCAGGTAACAAATGACATTTCAGTCTCTTCTTGCTTCCCGTCGGAAATGGAGGGGATGGGCGGCAGAGGCACGGAGATACAGCTAATTAAGGAGTGACTCCTAACAGCCCTGGATGGGTGGTGCCACCCTGGCCACTGTGCCATCTCTCTGGCCTCTATAGGAAGAATAAGGAAGCATTCTAGAAGCTGAGATCTGGAAGTGAGGATAAGGAATTGCAGGATTTGTTTATGGAGGGAGGGCAAGGCATCCAGGGCTGGACTCTCTCAGACATAACAGCATTCATGTGCACACATCCCTCCAGAAGGGAAGGACTCTGCTTCGCACAGATGACACCCAGAGGGCCCCCACACACACACCTTGTGAGCCCCTCCAGCAAGTCCTCAGCTAAGGGGCATGTGCACAAAGGACAGACACGTAGATGTTCATTCAAGTGCACACACTGGCAGAGACTACAGAGGCTTGCACACACCTGGAGGGGCTCTTGGTCCACATGGGCACAAACACGTAAAAGGTACTTACGCAGGCACACACCTACAGGGTACTTCCTGGGCCTGCAAGTACACACCCACAAGGAGCTCACACACAGAGGATCCAGAGGCACACACACAACCTGAGGGGCAATCCCAGAGCCCGTGGGCACATTACACACTCACAGAGTCATTCACACGCTCAGGGTGGGTGGATTCATGTACATAGCCAGCGTGCCCCCGCACACGATCACACATCTGGAAGGAGCTCACGCAGGCACACACCTAGAGGGCGCTGCCAGGGCCCCAAAGCACACGCGCACCTAGGTGTTCCACAAGCACACACCCAGAGGACGTAGACGCATGCCTAGGGGGCGCTCGCACGGCCCACGCTCCCACGCACGCACACACACCCCTGCCCTGCCTCCCACCCGCCTCCGCCTCTGCCTCCGCCTTCTGGGAGGCTCGAGCCGGTGCGAGGCGGTTCGGCAGCCGCCGGACGGGCTCCGATCCAGGGTGGTGCGGGGCCTGTGCGGGAGCCCGGAGGCGCGGCCGGCATGGAGGCGCTGCTGCTGGGCGCGGGGTTGCTGCTGGGCGCCTACGTGCTTGTCTATTACAACCTCGTGAAGGCCCCGCCCTGCGGTGGCATAGCCAGCCTGCGCGGCCGCACGGCTGTGGTCACGGGTGAGTGCCGGAGGCCGGGCGCGCTGGTGGCGGGGAGGCCGGGCGGCGGGGTCAGCGGCCCGTCCGCCTCGGCTCAGCTACCGCCCGCCCACCGCAGGCGCCAACAGCGGCATCGGGAAGATGACGGCGCTGGAGCTGGCGCGCCGGGGAGCGCGCGTGGTGCTGGCCTGCCGGAGCCGGGAACGTGGTGAGGCGGCGGCCTTCGACCTCCGCCAGGTGAGGGGGAGAGGGTGAGCAACAAACGAACACACCCGGACACGGAGGGGGTGAACAGAGCGGCTTCCTCAACTCTGGTCGTTAAGTGCAGAAAAGAGGGTCTGCTGGTGCTCTGGCCACACAGGGAAGGGACACCAGACGAGAAAGCTAGGAGGTGGGCTTTTTGAAGGAAGTAATTGCTCTTCCTAAGATGTTTAAGGATCGGTAAGAGTTACACTAATGAAAGACAGTAGGGAAGGGAACAGCAGAGGGAACAGCATATGCAAAGGCCCTGAGGCAAGAGAGCTGATTTGACTTAAGGGGGAAAAAAACTGAAAGAAAAGATTTATTGAGTCTGTATGGAGCACGAAATATGGAAGAAAGAGGCAAAATGAAGAGGCTGGAGCCCCTGAGCCAGGGCTAGGTTCTGGAGGCACTTCTAGATCCTATTGAGGACCTCGGATTTTATAGGATGAGCAGTGGAGATACAGTGAAGCATTGGATCTGTCAGAATAGCAGGGTGTGGACTCAGTAGGGTATGGACTGTCAGAATAGCATTTTGAAATGAAACCCTCGGTGGCTATCGGAGCCTGGACTGGAGAGGACAGGAGTGGATGAGGGGAGACCAATGAGAAGTCTGTTGCAGATTTTAGGATAAGCAATAATGGGAAGAGGGAATGATAATAATAACAGCAAGAACTACCTACACAGTGCTGACTGGGTGCCAGGCACTGTTCTAAGCGTTTTACATTATATTAACTCATTGAATCCTCACAACTCCATGAAATAGGTATTACATTATTCCCATTATTCAGGGAGAAACCTGAGCCCCAGAGAGGTTAATGTCATACTCTATCTAATAAAAGGCAAAGTCAAAATTTGCATCCAGAGTCCGCATACTCGTCCACTACATTCTAAGGCACAGGGGCAGATCTTAGTAAAAGTAGGGGGTGGACTCTCACAATTTGGTACCTGGGGAGAGGGAAGAGGAGAGAGGTGCCTGGTGACAAGCCCAGCCCTTGCTGCCCCACAGGAGAGTGGGAACAATGAGGTCATCTTCATGGCCTTGGACTTGGCCAATCTGGCCTCCGTGCGGGCCTTTGCTACTGCCTTCCTGAGCTCTGAGCCACGGCTGGACATCCTCATCCACAATGCCGGTGAGGGGCAGCAGGTCCTGCAGGGGGGCAGAGGGTGGGCAACCGTCCCCTCCAGCCAGGCCTTACCAAGGGGCAGTGGATGTATGGAAAGGGTGCCCCCTACCGCTGTCTCACAAATGGGGACACTGAGGCCTTCGGGGATCCCTCTGGAGCAGTTGCTCATATCTAGCCCCCCGCCCCAGGGATCAGTTCCTGTGGCCGGACCCACGAGCCATTTAACCTGCTGCTGCGAGTGAACCACATTGGCCCCTTCTTGCTGACACATCTACTGCTGCCGCGGCTGAAGACATGCGCCCCCAGTCGCGTGGTGGTGGTATCCTCAGCCGCCCACCGGCGAGGGCACCTTGACTTCACACGCCTGGACCGCCCAGTGGTGGGCTGGCAGCAGGAGCTGCGGGCATATGCCGACAGTAAGCTGGCCAACGTGTTATTTGCCAGGGAGCTCGCCACTCAGCTTGAGGGTACTGGTGTCACCTGCTATGCGGCCCACCCAGGTAAGGCCTGGCTTTCTGACTGCTCTGCTTTGCTTTGATTCCCCCTCTCCCGTCCTCAACCCATCCTGTGCTCCCTCAGCCTCTCATTGAGCCACAGAAGCTCAGAACAGGAAGGAAGCACGGTACAAGGAGAGACCTGTTCCTTGCTGATCTTGGAAGGAGGCTCTCCTTGTCTGGGTTCTTCCTCTCACACCACTAATTTGGATGCTGACTCCTGGGTAGGGTATGGCAATGAATAAAACCCAGGTTCTCACCCCAAGAACCCATCCATATGACTGAACTCAGCATACGATGATGGTGATGATGATGATGATGATGATGATGATGATGATGATGATAGCTAATAATTATTCATTCGTTCAAAAAGCATTTACTGAGTACCTACTATGTACCAGGCATTAATCTTGGTGCTGGGAATAGAGCAGTGAACTTAAAACAAAGACCCTTTCCTTGTAGAATTTAGATTCCAGTTTGGGGAGGGGGAGACTGCTAATAAATAAATATTTACAATGACAGGTGATGATAAAGTGCCATGGGAAAGATAAAGCACAGTGACGGGGATATGAAATGACAGGAGGTGCTGCTTTTTCTGCGGCAGGCAAGGAAGAGGTATCACTGAAAAGGTGACATTTGAGTAGAGGCCTGAAGGAGATGAAACAACCATGTGGCTTTCGGGGGAGAAGAGTATAAAGAACAGACTGATAGCAAGTGCAAAGGCCCTGAGGCAGAAGTGCCTGGTATGCTTGAGAAAGAACAAGAAGCCCCACGTGGCTGGAACAAAGTGAGAGGAGGAGAGTGACAAGAGATGAGGTATAGAGATGGGCTGGGTCATCCAGGGTCTAGAAGTCCACTGTAAGCATTTCAGCTTTTAGTCTGAGTGACTTAACTGATGAATAAAACCCATCTCTGCCTTACAGAACAGATCACAGGATAACAAGATCTGTCCTACGCATGTTACCATACTGCATTTTATTTTATTTCTTATTTTTTCAGAGAGAGCGTACGAGCAGGGGAGAGGGGCAGAGGGAGAAAGGGAGAGAATCTTAAGTAGGCTCCACGCTCGGCACAGAGCCTGATGCAGGGCTTGATGCCACGACCCTGGGATCATGGCCAAAATCAAGAGTTGGACACTCAACCAACTAAGCCACCCGGAAACCCCTACCATACTACATTTCAGACGGTCTTTGCCTAAGGCTCACTAGTAATTATAATAGTGACAGTAATAATCACAACTAACATTTATCAAGCTTTTATTACACTCCACATCTCTAAATGTCCAAAACAGTGGCTGGTCTGCCATAGGTGTTAGTTAATATATGTTTGCTGGCTAAACAAAGGAGCGGGACTTGAGCTAGGAAAAAAGATGTCTCCTCAGGCAGGGGACACAGCATGAAGAAACTGGGGCATGAGGAGGTACAGGAGTTTAGATGGAGAGGAGGAAGCTTGCTGTTGAAATGAGTGAGGTCACCCTGTGGGGGCCCTGAATGCCCACCAAATACTCTCCTGGTTTCCCTGGAACTGGACTCCATTCCCCACTCCCTTGTAGCCTCATTCTTATTGCTCTTCTCCTGGGTCCTCACCCACTCCTGCCTTTCTTCCCGTCCACAGGGCCTGTGAACTCAGAGCTATTCCTGCGCCACGTTCCTGGATGGCTGAGCCCACTTCTGCGCCCACTGGCTTGGCTGGTGCTGCGGACGCCAAGAGGGGGTGCCCAGACACCCCTGTACTGCGCTCTACAGGAGGGCATTGAACCTCTCAGTGGGAGATATTTTGCCAATTGCCATGTAGAGGAGGTGCCCCCAGCCGCCCGGGATGATCGTGCGGCCCACCGGCTGTGGGAGGCCAGTAAAAGGCTGGCAGGGCTTGGGCCTGGCCAGGATGCCGAACCTGATGAAGACCCCCAGCCTGAGGACCCAGGGACCCCATCTTCCCGGAGCAGCCCCCTCTCTGAGGAGCCCACAGTTTCTGAACCCCATCCCATCCCTCACAATTCACCAGACTTGTCTAAGGTCACACACCGAATTCAGGTTAAAACTGAACCTGAGCCCTAAATCTCCTAATCCCCAGGCTGGGGTGCTTTCCATGGCACTTGGTGGCCCTTGAAAACCTGAACTGCATGCCAGGCCACGCCTTGGGCACTGAGGGGTTTGCAGGTTTTACCCCCATGGTTCCTTTCTGGAGCTTCAAGTTGTGTTCTTCTGAGCCGCTCTTTTCCTGGTGGAAGGAAATCATGGGCGATGATTTCTTCCTGAGAATAACAATAATCCCAGATTGAGAGGTGAGGGTGGGGGCGTGGTTAATGTGCCAGACATTGCTTCTCAAGAATTTGAATTCCCTGTTTCTGGTCCCCACTCTGGATGATGCTGATCGGCTCTGGATGAGGACGTGGGGGGTTGTGATTTGATGCACTGCCAACACGGAGATTTACTGAACTTGGGCCCGTTGCAACCACGTAGCCAGGTAGTTAAGTGACCCCCATTTGCAGAGGCGGGATTGCGCTCTGCGTTGGTAAGGGACTCGCCCAAGGTCTCCCCGCGGGTAAGAGCAGGAGCGGCGGGACTCCAGGGCCCCCCCCCCCCCCCCCCGGCGGTAAGGTGGGTGCGGGGCGGTGAGGCAGGGCCGGGAGGTCGTTATGCAGGCGGCCGGGGGGAGGGGAATGGGGGGCGCCTTCCCGGGCGCTGTGGAGCTGGGCCTTGGGAAATGAAGCGCGTTGACTGCCGCCTTTCGCCCGCCGGCCCCGCCCTCCGCCGCTACACTTCCGGTGGGGCTGCGACCGCGGAGGGGCGCGGGCGGGCGCGCGGGCGGCCGCTGGGGGTGGCGGGATAGGCTGGGCGCGGCCGGCGGTGCGGGTGGTGCGGGCCGTGCCGTACAGGTCTCTGCGTTCCCCGCGGGCCCTCCGTCCCACCGGCGCCATGGGCAATTGCCACACGGTGGGGCCCAACGAGGCGCTGGTGGTTTCAGGTGAGAGGGCGGCGAGGGGGTTGGGTCTGGGGCGCCGGGGCGGAGAGGGTTGGGACGCGGGCTGTGCCCGCGAAGGTGGGTGAAGAGGGGGCGCGGGGTGGGTGCGGGGCTGGGGAGCTAGCGGGGACGGGCTAGGCCGGGGAGGGGCTCAGAGGGCGGAGGGCAGTGCGGAAGGTGGGGGCGCGGGTGTTGGGCCCGAGAACCTTACAGGAGGGGACCCCCATTCTCACACTTGCGGTGTTCCGAGCCCTCGAGACTCTCCCTCCCACTGCGTGTTTTCCCGTGTTTATTCCCTCCTGTCTCCGCCTCCTCCTTGGGCACGGTCTCCTCCCCTCTACTCCACTGTGGCCTAGGGGGTCCCGAACTGAGGCCGTGGGGAGGGGACCCGTGGTTCCCAGAACGTAGCGGTTTGGCTGGATTCCAGGGCCCGGCCCTTGGGGTGGGTCTCGAGGCTTTGGAGGGCAGGTGCCTGCCTGGGGATGGGGCCCTGGGACGGGGATCCTTTTGTTCCCGTTAATTCTGAGCGGGTTAGGGCTTGCTGGGGTTTACTGGCACTGCCCACCCCCGGAGATGCGGGTGCGGCCTCTACAGGTTGAGAAACCGGGTTCTGGGCTGTGTCGCCACGGTTGCAAAATGCTACAGACTCCAGAATTTCTGGGAGCTTAGGTGGGGCTTGACTGCTGTGCTGGGGAAGGGAGAGGTATCTTTGCCTTAAGGCTGCTTTTTAAATTGTGTATTTGGGTATCTTGAGAGGTGGCTGAAGCCTTTCAAGCCACCAGTTTGTGCAACCCCTGGCTGGCTCACAGGGTTAGGGTTAGGGTTAGGAAGGGTGGTTTCCTGACAGCTTGGAGGCCTGTGGCTGCAGGAATCCTTCAGGTCTTACTTCCTACTATCAATGTCAATTTCCAGCCTGTGTGCCGAGTTGTTAGGGCTGGCTACAGAAGTGGGTAGGAGAGGGTGAGCTAGACCAAGGTTTGTAGCTGCCCCTTGGGGAGGTGTGATGAATTCACTGGGAACTTTTACCCCAGAACATGGCCTCTGGCTTGGTTTGGATCTCAAAATCAGTCTCTCCACTGGGACAGGAAATCCCGGCCCTCCCTGATCAGGACCCTCCTACTCTTGTAGGGAAGAGCAGACAAGACCAGAGGTGGCCTTGGGATTTAGGAGGGAGACCCCCAGAGAGCACTGAGGCCAGACTTGCACCTGTCTCCCAGACCCCAGTCCTAAAGAAGACGTTGAGAACCCGAAAATCTGCATGACACTTTCTCTTGTAGACTTTTCTTTCTGGAAGTCCAGACCCTGAGCTGAGGAGACAAAAGCTCCAATCCTGTCCCTGTGGAGAGACTAAGGGTTGAGAGGAGCACCTGAGTTAGGCTGCTCTGTACCTTCCACTTGCCGGAAATCTGGTCCTCTGGCCAGAGGCCAATGCAGTGGCCTCCCTCCCCTGTTTTAGGAGGGAGCGGAGGCCGTGCCGAGAATTGAGGGCGCTGTAGTCAAGGAAGGGTAGGAGAGAAGAGGGAGGGATAAGGCTCGGGATAACAGAACCTGGGGATTTGAGCCGATCAGACGGATAGAGATGCAGCTCTCCCTCACAGAACTCCCAGCAGAGCAGGGCAGAGCAACCACTCCCAGCCCTGCCCCCTACCTGGTTACTTAAGCCTGCATCTATCTAGGTCTGGAGGCATCACATTCAGCCCAATTTGAGAAGGATGCCGTTAAATCTCCTGGTCATCTTCTGCACCTGAAGAGGCTGGAGGATTTTTCCTGGTTATCTAACCTCCCTTCTTCATTCTGTAATATCAAACCTTTTTGTCTCTCTCTCTCTCTCTCTCTCTCTCTCTCTCTCTCTCTCTCTCTCTCTCCTTTTAGCAATTTTAAAGGGGGAATCCAAACATCATACATCTTTCATCTCTACACTAGGTCAGAGGTTCTTAACCTGGGGTCCGTGGGTAGAATTTAGAGGTCTGTGCGTTTGGATGGGGGAAAGACATGCTCCCGACCTTGTCACTAACCTTAATCGAAAGTTAGCCTTTCTTCGGATTAGAAATATCAGCCACAATCCATGTTAACATTAGCAGGTATTTTCCTACCATACTGCCATTGTAGCAGGTGCCTTTGAAGTCATTTATGCTCTCACTGAATTCTGCTTCTGAAACCATCACTGCACTGTATGTTAACCAACTTGGATTTAAATAAAATTTCTTTAAAAAGTGAGTAGTTTTAGCATCCCTAAATTCTACTCCTGAAACCATTACTACACTATATGTTAACTTAGATTTAAAAAAAAAATATTTACGCTCATCAGTACTTGAAGTTTAGCTAGTTATTAACCACTAGATTTTATTATTTTTATTTATTTATTTTTTTTATTTTTTTTCAACGTTTTTTATTTATTTTTGGGACAGAGAGAGACAGAGCATGAACGGGGGAGGGGCAGAGAGATAGGGAGACACAGAATCCAAAGCAGGCTCCAGGCTCTGAGCTGTCAGCACATAGCCCGACGCGGGGCTCGAACTCACGGACCGCGAGATCGTGACCTGGCTGAAGTCGGACGCTTAACCGACTGCTCCACCCAGGCATCCCTAGATTTTATTATTTAATGTGTTACTATTTCACACCTATTACTGTGCATTACATGTCACACATTTGGTGGTTTTAATAATTTGATAACTTTCAATATAATTGTTTCTTATGTATTTTATGCATTTATCAGCATTCCTGCATTGCTGGACTACTAACAGGGGCTGTGGCTCAAAAGAGGCAAAATCCCCCTTGTCTTCTGGAGTAGTGGGAAGAAGGTAGAAGAGAGGCAGGAAGGGGGCAGAATATTCCTGAGAAGGTAGAGAGATGGACTAGGTCTGGAGGGGCTAAGAATGGAACAGAGGTTGGCGTGTAATTCTTCAGCTTGGATACGGACAGGGCAAAGGCAAGTAAGTTGAGTTAGAAAAAGTGAGATAGGGGCGCCTGGGTGGCGCAGTCGGTTAAGCGTCCGACTTCAGCCAGGTCACGATCTCACGGTCTGTGAGTTCGAGCCCCGCGTCGGGCTCTGGGCTGATGGCTCAGAGCCTGGAGCCTGTTTCCGATCTTGTCTCCCTCTCTCTCTGCCCCTCCCCTGTTCATGCTCTGTCTCTCTCTGTCCCAAAAATAAATAAAAACGTTGAAAAAAAAAAAAAATTTAAAAAAAAAAAAAAAAAAAAGAAAAAGTGAGATAAAATTAGAAGAAACTTCCAGGTGTGAAGAGAGTGAAAGCTAGGGACGTCAAGGAAGGGGCACCTGAGTGTCCTCTCTTGCGCGTGGTGCTCAGGCTCAGTGTGACCAGGAATCTGGGAGGGAGATGCCTTTCAGGGCAGGAAGCTCCTGGGGGTGGGGCAGACTGGCAGTACGAGCTTCCTGTTGTTGCTACCCCTGGGAACTTGGCCATGTTGCCCTTGGCCAAGGCCCAGCTTTGGCTGTGGCAGCCTGCTCTCAAGGTCAAAGAATAAGTTAAAGGTATAGGGTGGACACCCCCTTCCCCCACGCGATCCCACCCCACCTCTACCGCTTCCACCCCCAGCACAGTGAGAAGTGCCCTGGAGCCCGCTGGAGGCCCCAGCCCTCACCAGGCCCAAAGTGAAACAAGCTGTGATTTTTGACCCTTTCAGTTTCTCCAGATCCCGAGATGGCTTAGGTTTCAGGTTGACTGCTTGTCCTTAGAGGCCTCCCTTACCCCACTCCCCAGGGCAGAGAGGCCTACGCTAGCTTCCCTTGAGCAACAGCCTTGTGGACAGTTATTTCCCCCCCAGAGAAACAGGCCTCTTTCCACCCCTACTCACACTGCGGGGCTGCGCCTTACTCCCTGGACTTCTGGCTCGGCTCCTTGCACACTGTGCACAGAGGCAGGCCCAGGAAACTGGGTTGGCTCCCGGGGAGCAGTCTCGGACACCAGTTCTTTAAGGTGCCAGGCTTTCTGCACTAGTGAGGTCTTTGTCCTTCGCCTCCACCTGTCCAAAACTTGTCTCCAGTTCCCTGTTCTCTGTGTTGTCTCTGGTTCCGTTGTTGACTTCACCACCCACTCAAACCTGTACTCTGGAGGTGCACCCATGTGGTAGCCAATAGCCACTTAAATTTAAATTACATCAGAGGAGAGCCTGGGTGGTTCAGTCAGTTAGATGTCCAACTCTTGATTTCGGCTTGGGTTGTGATCTTGCGGTTCATGAGATCGTGCCCTGAGTCCGGCTCTCTGCTGACAGAGCGGACTCTGCTTGGGATTCTCTCTCCCTCTCTTTCTTCCCCTCTCCCATGTGTATGCGCATTCTCTCTCTCAAAATAAATAAACTTTAAAACAAAATTTTTTATTAGAAATTCAGTTCCTCGGTTGTACCAGCCACATTTCCAGTCCTCAGTAAGCACATGTGGCTAGTGGCTGCCATATTGCACAGTGCAGCCATAGAACATTTCCACCCTCTCAGTTCTCTTGGACAAGACTGCTCTAGAAGTTACTCCATGACATCAGCCACCATGTCTTGCCTAAGTCACTGCAAGAGGCTTCTACCCAATCTCCTTGGCCACCCCGCCCCCTTCTTCCACCTTGTGCAAAGTGGTGTTTCTAAAAGGTAAATGTAATTTTGTTGCTCCTCACCTTAAATCCTTGTGTGACCACCTGCCCCCCCCCCCCGCCGCCATCACACACACACACACACACACACACACACACACAGCTCTTTGGCCTGATACGTGAGACACTCTATGATCTGGCCTCTGTCCCTCTACCCTGCTTGTACCCCGCTGTGGGTCCTCAGAGACACTGTAACCCAGCTACATGAAACTACCCCTGACCCTTGACCTTTGGAGGCACACACCCTAAGGCTTTCCTGGAAACTGAAGTCTTGTGAATACAGAAATGATGACACCCACTGGCTTTTTCCCAAATCCCATTTCCTTTGAATCATCTGTTTCCTGCACATTTTTCTGCACTGCAAGGAAACTGCCCCTCTAGCTTTTACTAAAGTTTTCTTGAACTCGGTGAATAATTTTGGTATTATCAGTTCACAACAAGAATTTCAGGAATTGGTTCTTCTCACTTCTGCATAGACATTATGCCAGCATGCTGGACATGTCTACAGCTGGATCCGAGTTGGGGCCCGATTCAACATTCTGTTTAGTTGATACAGTTTTCAGGAACCACTTCCTTAAAAAAAATTTTTTTTTTTTTTTACATTTGTTTATTTTTGAGAGACAGAGAGAGACAGAATACAAGCGGGGGAGGAGCAGAGAGAGAATGAGACACAGAATCTGAAGCAGGCTCCAGGCTCCGAGCGGTCAGCACAGAGCCTGACACGAGGTTCAAACCCATGAACTGTGAGATCATGACCTGAGCCAAAGTCGGACGTTTAACCAACCGAGCCACTCAGGCGCCCCATAAGAACGAACCACTTCCTTTTCAGGCCTTTTCCCTTTGTCTCCACTTCTGCCACTGGTACCACAGGTTGGCCTTTGTTTTGAGGCCTTGCCTTCCCCATTCACTCCCATAAGAAATACACAGTCACTCTGAAGCCCTGGAAGTAGAGAACCAACCTTACTGAGATGTGTCTGCTGGGCATGAGCAAGGATCCCATCTTGGCTCCAAGACACCTCCCTCCCTTCAGCCTCCCAGTGCCCCCCCCCCCCGCCCCCCGTGTGCCCTGCACCCCTTCTTGTTCTGCACACTCCCTGGTACATGGTATTACAATTATCTCAGGAAAAGTTCCCACCTCCTTCAAGGTAGAAATTGTGGGGGGCGCCTGGGTGGCTCAGTCGGTTAAGCATCCCACTTCAGCTCAGGTCATGATCTCGCGGTTCATGAGTTCAAGCCCCACGTCGGGCTCTGTGCCGACAGCTCAGAGCCTGGAGCCTGCTTCGGATTCTGTGTCTCCTTCTCTGCCCCTCCCCCACTCGTGCTCTGTCTCTCTCTCAAAAATAAATTAACATTAAAAAAAGATAGGAATTGGGGCGCCTGGGTGGCGCAGTCGGTTAAGCATCCGACTTCAGCCAGGTCACGATCTCACGGTCCATGAGTTCGAGCCCTGCGTCGGGCTCTGGGCTGATGGCTCAGAGCCTGGAGCCTGCTTTGGGTTCTGTGTCTCCCTCTCTCTCTGCCCCTCCCCCGTTCATGCTCTGTCTCTCTCTGTCCCAAAAATAAATAAACGTTGAAAAAAAAAAAATTTAAAAAAAAAAGATAGGAATTATAAATTTTTAAAAAAAGATAGGAATTGTATCTTCATCTCTTTATTCCTAGCACAGAAACAGTCTACTTGTTTGTTGAATGAATGGTTAAATGAAAGATGAAGCTTTTCCTGCTCACTCCTGCCCACTGACTTCTGTTCTCTGAAAGTACTTACATGCGGAACCACTCATTGGATAGCCTTCTTTCTATGCACATTGTCTACCAAATTGTCTGTCTCCCTTTTTTTTTTATTATTTAAAAATTTTTAATGTTTATTTTGGGGAGAGATCGAGAGCAGTTGGGGGAAGGGCAGAGAGAGGGAAAAGCAGGCTCCAGACTCTGAGCTGTCAGCACAGAGCCCAATGCAGGGCTGGAACTCACGAATTGCGAGATCATGATCTGAGCTGAAATCAGAGGCTTAACCGACGGAGCCACCCAGGCACCCCTGTCTGTCTCTCATTTCTGTGTAAGCTCAGCACCCAACAGTGGGGTTTGTCAACTGTCAGAGTGAGTAAAGGCCCAGAGTTGCTGTTGGAGGGATGGGGGGTATAGACAAACCCAAGAACTGACTGACCAGCAGTGGTTTGCTTTGCTCTCCAGGGGGCTGTTGTGGTTCTGACTATAAACAGTACGTGTTTGGCGGCTGGGCCTGGGCCTGGTGGTGTATCTCCGACACTCAGAGGTAAGGGCCCAGGGGCTGGGGAACCTGGCATCCTGGTGGGCAGAGGAGAAAAGGGTTTCCAGCCTTCCCCGCTTCACCCCCCCCCCCTCACCCCCGGTCAGCTAGAGCATCCTCCCTTGCCACATTCCCATGCTGGGGGCCTTCTAAGAAGCAGGTGAGATGGGTTGCACAGGGACACAGGGGGTCTGTCTGCGGGCACCTTCTCCTTAGTGGGTATGCTTTTTCCACTGGAGACGTCACTTCTGTCCCAGAGAATCCAGGGTCATGCCCAAGCAGAATCCTGACTCCCTGAGCCTAACTCAGTTATTCTTGCAGTCCTATTCCCTGTGGAGAGGAAGGGCTGAAGAGACCCACACACGCCCTCACCCGTGCAGGCCTGGACAGTGTAGGCAGGGCTAAAGGGCAGAGAATGACGGATGCACATTGTGAAGGGCTCCATGATAGCCGCAGCTTACCGACAGGGGGTGGGGATCTAAGGAACTGGTGCCGGGCTGGGCAAAACAGGTCTGGACCTCCTCAGTCAGTCTGGAAAGACTCACCAGAGGAAGGGACATTGCAGCCCCCCAGAGGGCCCACCATCCGGCTCTCCCTGGGGCTCCCCCAGAACCCTCAGCGGGACCAGACTTGGCCTGGGCCTCTCCTGGCTCCCTCACTGCCTACCCACAAGGAGAAGAGGTGTGCCAGCCACTTTTCCACCGTCACCCCCTTCCTGACTATGCCCAGATCCTTCCAGGCCAGGACCTACGCAACAGGGAGGGGAAGTGATGGCCACCCCGGAGGGAAAACAGCAGCGATTGGGGTGGAAATCCCCCTCTGGCCCAGCCCCCCCAGTCAGCAGAGAGAGGCCCTCCGTGGCTGCGCCGAGCTCTACGCTTGAGACTCCAGGGGGACTGAGGGTGTTGGCCAGGGTCAGGGCCATGGGGAAGCAGGTCACCTTTTTAACTTCACTGATTTCCCGTAACCCCCTCTGCTCTCCCCTCACTTTGTTCTGCCCGAGTTGAGGAATCCTGGGGGACTCTCCTGGCTCAAGGCCAAAAGTGTCCGAGAGTATAACCAGTACTGATCACAACTTCTTCTCAGGAGGACACGAGGCCCTCCTGAGTGGGCCAGTGGCCTGTCGGAAGCCATGGGGTGCCCTCTCCAGAGGTACTGTCACCCCACCCCACATGCCTTGCAGTCCTGGGGTGACCGAGTAAGTCGTCCAGACACTGCGGTACAGCCAGTCCTGGAGAGTTTGCAACTTTACCCAGAGGCTTGTCCCGCGCAGGCATCCACTGCTAGGGTGACACGCCTGCAGCCCTTTCTCTACGTTCTTGGCACCCCCTCCTGCTTTTTGCTCCAGGCAGCAGAGCCCCAGGACAGGAGAGCCAAGCTTCTCTCACAGTACGTTTGGAAGTAAGGAGTGGAGGGCCTTGTACGTCAACCTGGGAAACTGACCTCACACACCCAGGCTTAGCATTCTCCCTCTGGTGCCACTTGCTGGGTGGTCTAAGCCTGGAGCCCGCCCCTTCCTGGGCTCTGTGTCCAAGGGCAGTCCCTTCCCCGACCCCTAGCCTACCTGAAGGACATCTCTACAAGCTGGGGCTTCTATTTCCCTAGGCCGGCAGGAAGAGCCCCTCAGGTCAGAGTAGAGGCTTCTAACCCAGCCTGGATTCTAGCCTCCCCTTCGAGATACTTTCCGCGCACCGCCCTCCAGGTCCCCCACCTCCGTTGTCAGCCGTTCTTCGCCAGGCTCGATGAAACCCTGCCTGCTGCACTTTGCCGCCACATCCTGTGCTGTCCTGAGGCCCTGATGTGGCAGCTCTCTCCCTTACCTGAGTGAATCCTCCACCTCTGGCATCTGAGCTGCAGCCTCCTGTCTTCCCTCCTTCCTTCCCTCCTTCCCTCCCTCTCTCCTATCTCCCTCTCTCCTCCTTCCCCAGAAGAGAGCTTAGTGGGTTCCTGTCTGAGTCCTCTCAGGCCAAGGAGTGCCAGTATCAGGGGCTCCAATGAAGGCAACCTTTCCACACCTGCACGGCCAGAGCCCCCCGGGCTGGCACTGTGCTGGGTGAGGCGGGGCTCCCATCCCCCACCCCCATCCCCCAGTCCGCCTGCCTCTGCTCCTTCAGCCTCTGCCACTGTCCTCCCTTCTTCTGGTTGAAGGAAACTGTCCACACTGTCAGCATCCCGGCTTCTGCCTGGCCTGCCACCCTGCACTCACTCGCACACACGTGCTGCGCGAGGGAAGCCCAGCTAGGGTGGCCTAAACAGCTTCAAGACGCTTCATTTCCTTTGCCATGACTCTCTTTGCCTCTGCCCAACTTTGGAAATCCCACAGTGAATTACCCCGTCACCTCCCAGTTGTCCCTGTGAATATTGTGGGAGGGACACACTTTCTCCTCCAGCCTTCCTTGACACCTAGCCCCCCAAATCAGAAAATCCAAGGTTTTCTTTGGGCTTTCCTGGCCCTAAATTGCCTACTTAGTGATATGTAACACAAACCCAAGCAGGATTTGGTATTTGCTGTGGTTCGTTAATCCCCAGAGTGGCCTCTTCTGTCCAATTTCTGGAAACACAGGTTTGCCTGTGTTTGGAGAGTAGAGCTGACACTAAGTCTCCCAGAATTTCCTGCCAGGAGTCTGCCAGGAGTTTCCTGGGAAAGTGAGGTGGTGGGCAACCCAGGTGCCCTGTGCACAGGCCTCCCGACCTCAGGTCGTAGGCTTTTTCCCCAGCCCAGCCGCTCCTCCTTAGAGGGGTATGGGAAAAGAGACCCAGAGGCCTCAGGCCAGCAAGGGGCCTTCCTCTGTCCCCCTACAACCCTAGGCTGAGCTGGCAGTAGAGGGCTAAAGTACTAAGAGCAACCCCGCCCTGCCCCAGGCATCCGGCATCGTTGCTTGTCTGGTAACCACTGTGTGTGTTTGCTGTGTCCCCTCCTACCCCTTCCTTTCCCTACCTCTCCCTCCCCCTGGCTGCTCCTCAGACTGTCTCTGGAGGTTATGACCATCCTGTGTCGCTGTGAGAATATTGAGACGTCGGAGGGGGTCCCGCTATTCGTAACAGGGGTTGCACAGGTAATAACCCACCTGCTTCCTCCTCTGTGTCTAACCTTCTCTCTTCCTGCCCAGCGGGGCCTGGCAGGCAGGAGCCAGATGGACTCCCCTCCGGACGTGTGCCTCCCTCCCCTCTGTTCCCACCTGTGCTGCCGTGGGTGCCAGGATGGACCCCTAGAGATCCCCAGCTCCCTTGGCCTCACTGACTGGGGCTGCTAGTGGGGAAAGAGCAAGGGATGCTGGAACCCCTCCCAGGTCCGCTAGTGAATGTCCTTGGATGCCAAGGGGTAAGTTGAGGCAGGAGACACAGGCCCCTGTGTGCCAGAACTCGGCTGTCTGGACAGGAAGGGTTCAGTCCCAACCACTCCAGGTCCTGCGGAGCCCGTTGCCAGCCTCCCGTCCATGCTGACACCCCAGTGTCGAGCCCTAGCCCTCCTTCTCACAAGGCCAGAAAATGGGTCCCATGAAAAGTTCTGTTCATCAGGCTCCTCCGACCTCCTTGCCAGGCATCAGCAAAATGAGCCTTGGCCATTCCCTGCTCCTAATTTGTGTTGAGAAGGCTTTGAGAAAATCTCTTGTCACTAAGATTTTAGTTTCCCTGTGTGCGAAGTAGGGGAATCATGTCCTCTTCGTGTTCTGTAGGGATATTGGAAAGGCAAGTAAAACAACATGAGGGCTTTTTGGGATTTTTGGAAAAGAAGTGCTAGAAAAACCTAAGCTTTTATTATTAATCCGGTCTCACTCTGTGTGTGTGTGTGTGTGTGTGTGTGCGTGCGCGCACGCACGTGGGTGTGTGGTATTTTTAAAGTTCATTTATTTTATTTAAAAAAATTTTTTTAATGTTTATTTATTTTTGAGAGAGAGAGACAGACAGAGCATGAGTGGGGGAGGGGCAGAGAGAGAGGGAGACACAGAATCCGAAGCAGGCTCCAGGCTCCGAGCTGTCAGCACAGAGCCCGATGCGGGGCTCGAACTTAGGAACTGTGAGATCATGACCTGAGCCAAAGTCAGACGCTCAACCGACCGAGCCATCCAGGCACCCCAAGTTCACTTATTTATTTTGAGAGAATGTGAGAGAGCAAGCAGAGGAGGGGCAGAGAGAGGGGAAAAAGAGAATCCTAAGCAGGCTCCACGCTATCAGTGCAGAGCCCAACACGGGGCTGGATCCCACCAACTGGGAGATCGTGACCTGAGCCGAAATCCAAGAGCTGACCGCCCAACCAACTGAGCCACCCAGGTGCTCCCCAGTCTCACTTTGAAAAGCAAGTGGCCCGATGTCTCGCTCTTCACTGCCATGCAGCTGTAGCCAATGAAACCCATTCCTGAGCCAGGGTGTTCGGTAACTCCCAGTGCTTTCTTTGTAATATGCAGGTGGTCATCTTCATTGCTTCCCTCAGCAGCTCCCTGTTGAGCGCCTTCCCAGTTCCAGGCACTGCGGTGAGCATCAGAAAGCCCCTGCCCCCTCAGAGCCTGCATGCTGGGCGCCCAGACCGGAAGGGCCCAAACATCATCTTACCAATCCCCTTACCTTGCTGGAAATTGCCCTTCCGGCTTCTCAGGCACAACCCCGCACCACCTCTCCCTTCCTCACCCAGCCTGCCGGCTCTAACGGGGAAGGGGACTGTCCCCACCTTACCCACTCCTTGTAGCCATGCGCAGGCGGGCTTCGGCACGGAGGCCTGAGAAACTCAGAGCACTTTGTGTGGAACCAGTAGGGTCCCAGCCTCCCTCGACACCCTTGGCTAAAGAAACCCCGCTCTGCCTCCAAACTGCTACTGACTTGAGACAGCTGCAGATACCTATGTCCCTTTTACGCTGGGTGATGTGGACCCTGGAGATTGTCTGGGCCAGGATGCCCTCGTGTGACCTCAGCCCCGGTTCCCCACTTGAGCCACCTGGGCCCAACCCCAGAGGGTAGGCTTCAAGTCCAGCCTGTTGCCAGGTGGAGGGACCGGGCAGGACTCCCCTGGCCAGGCGCAGACGCGGGGTCACCTCTGTCTCGGCCCAGCAGCGGGCATACTCCTAGTATGCCAGGCTAGTAGGCAGGGCTCTCTGGGCAGCCTCCCGGGGTGCCTTGAGGACAGGTGAAGGCCCCTGGGGGGACATTCAGATGGCACCCGTGGATGACCCACACAGCCCAGCCCGGAGTACCAGCGCTTACGTGTTTTTCCCAGGACACATACACACACACACACACACACACACATACACACACACACAGGACTCTCCGCACTGGCCCAGACTGCCCACAACCACTGCTCTACTTCCTTTCCCTACTCTGCAGACCAGGCTCATCTGAGCAGACATGTGTGCCGTGGGCAGAACACTTACACTGCTTCCCCCGGAGCCACCCGCACCCACGCTGCTCTGCCTTCCCACCCATCTCCCCACAGACTCCTGACTACGACCCCTCAAAGCGCCCACCCCACCCTCTGCAGCAGGACCCCTGGCCTGTCCCAGTCGGAGCAGTGAGGTATTGGACTCTCCCCACACCCCAGGCCCTGGGCCCCCAGACCCATGCCCCTGTTTTGCATTTCTTGGCAGGATTTCCCTAGAGATTATGACGTTGCAGCCCCGCTGCGAGGACGTAGAGACGGCCGAGGGGGTAGCTTTAACTGTGACGGGTGTCGCCCAGGTATAGTAACTCAGCAGCCCCACGCATGTCCGTTGAGCTGCCTCGTCCCTGTGCCGGGGTTTGGGGGGAGGAGGAGAGGACGGCAGCCAGGGGCAGTCTCCCTCCAGTGCCCCTTCCCCTGCCCCCCTTCCAAGAGAGGGTCATCGTCACTGGAATGTGCTCACTCGGCCTCTTGGCCACTCAGTAGGACTAACAGACACCCCTTCTCTCCTCAGCGGGCTCGCAAGAGACAGAACCAGTGCTGAGGGCTCCTGGCTCACTAACCCCACCCCATTCTTTGCAGGTGTTGGAAGTGCCACGCCCCAGAATCCAGGCCTTCCCTGTTCCCTGGGGAGGGGGCTAAAGGGGACCAGAGGGGAGGCCACGTGAGGCAGAGGAGTTGTCGGAGGCTGCTTTATGTTCCCAGCTCAGGGCCAGGGTGAGGGGCTTCCTGCTCCAGTCCAGTTCTCAACGTCACAGGGCAGCAAGGTGCAACCATGCTATAGGCTCCTGGTGAGGGGGTGGTTGGCTTAATACCTCGGGTGTGAAAGGCAGGTGGCATCCCCCTGGACCTGTCTCCTGCCCTGTCCAGGCTCTCTTCCCTAGTCTGTGTATCTGTGTCCCTATCACTCATTTTCCTTTTTGCCCTCTCTGCCCCTCAGCCTGCAGGTCTCCCACCAGTGGGGAGACTGCATGGGAGGAATTGGCTAACGAGGGAATAGTGAGTGGGCTGAGGGTGGGGAGATGAGCCCCAAATGCCCAGCAGAGAGGCCGTGTCAGGGCCCGAGGCTGCCAGTGAAGATAAAAATTGTCAGTGTAAGAATTCCATGTGTGCTCTCCCCACCAGAGGCCTCAGACAGACTCTGTCCCCTCCTGGCCCCTAAGCCTCCGGGTCTGAGAAAAGAGGGGAGGGGCACAGCCACCATCCTCCACATCTCTGGGTCTGGGGACTCCATCTGCCCCCCTCCAGCCTGGTTCAGGCGCCTCTGTGACTACTGGCAGGTGAAGATCATGACGGAGAAGGAGCTCCTGGCAGTGGCCTGCGAGCAGTTTCTGGGCAAGAACGTGCAGGACATCAAGAACGTCGTCCTGCAGACCCTGGAGGGACACCTGCGCTCCATCCTTGGTAAGGCCCTGCCCCACCCAGGGACCCCTCTGCTGCCTTTGAGGAACCTCGCAGGCTCTCCAAGCCAGGGCCAGGGAGGGGCGTGGGGCAGGGCAGGGAGGTCTGTCAGTCCCACCAAGGTTTCCTTTCCAAACTTCCGGTGACTTGAGGGAAAGGGGAGGGCATTGGGATGGGGAGGTGAGGGGCCGCCAGTCTGGCCAGGCTCCTGGTGTTGCTTGAGACACTTTTCCTCATCCAGCCTGGACTCTGCAAGAGGAGGCTCAGTGTTAAATACTGTGAAGAAGAAACCCCGGGGAGACCCAGCTCAGACTGCACTACGTGGGCATGCAGTCAGGCTGCTGCTTGTGTGCCTCGTCCCTTCTGCGGTGGGCTGGGCCCCCAGGGAACCAGCCCATGATCCCTCTGTTCCCAGGGACCCTCACCGTGGAGCAGATTTATCAGGACCGGGATCAGTTTGCCAAGCTGGTGCGGGAGGTGGCGGCCCCTGATGTCGGCCGCATGGGCATCGAGATCCTCAGCTTCACCATCAAGGTGCAGTGCGATAGGAAGGCCGCAGCCCCCCACGTCCCCCTGGGAGGGGGGTGTTGGCAGGAGGGGCACCTCTGTACCTATGACTCTTCCCAAGGATGACTCCCCCTTCCCTCCCAGGACGTGTATGACAAAGTGGACTACCTAAGCTCCTTGGGCAAGACACAGACTGCCGTGGTACAGAGAGATGCCGACATTGGGGTGGCCGAGGCCGAGCGAGACGCAGGCATCCGGGTACGTGGGCTTTCCTTCCTGCCCCCGGGGCCAGGGATCTCGGGGGGGTGGGACCATGGTAGGTTGAGGGAACCCTCAGCACCTGCCCCTCCTGCTGCCAGGAAGCCGAGTGCAAGAAGGAGATGCTGGATGTGAAGTTCATGGCAGACACCAAGATCGCCGACTCCAAGCGAGCCTTCGAGCTACAAAAGTCAGCTTTCAGTGAGGAGGTCAACATCAAGGTGAGGAGCCGTAGGGCATCCTAGGTTGGGGCTCAGGGCTCGGGACCTGGCAGCCAGCCTCTGACGTGCTGCCCTTCTTCCTGCCGCAGACAGCCGAGGCCCAGCTGGCCTATGAGCTGCAAGGAGCCCGTGAGCAGCAGAAGATCCGGCAGGAAGAGATTGAGATTGAGGTTGTACAGCGCAAGAAGCAGATCGCAGTGGAGGCACAGGAGATCCTGCGCACAGATAAGGAGCTCATTGCCACAGTGCGCTGTCCTGCCGAGGCTGAGGCCCACCGCATACAGCAGATCGCCGAGGGTGAAAAGTGAGCGCCCCTGGCTGAGGGGGGGCTAGTCAGGCTCCTCTCCCATCCATCTCTCCAGCCCCAGCGTGGAAGCCGCCTCTCCCAGCACTGCTGACTGAGGTGGGGGTGTGCCGCCTTCCCAGTGGGATTGCTGTTGGGAAGGCTGAACTAGATAAAGGAGACCTGAGGGCCCGGTATGGTACCTGGCACAGCGGGCATCCTGGCCAGTCCCTGGCTAGTCTCTCCCATTTGCATCTGGCAGCTGGTGGCCTCTCTCTGCCAGAGCCTGAAGAAGGCACCTCCCTCCTTAGGTCCCCAACCCCTGACACCCGGCAGAGCAGAGGGCTTGAGGGTTTGCTGGCCCCCAGGCAAGGCTTGAGGGGCCCCCGGCACTTCGCACTGATGCTGCCTGGCCTGAACTCCTGCAGGGTGAAGCAGGTCCTCTTAGCACAGGCGGAGGCTGAGAAGATCCGCAAAATCGGGGAGGCGGAGGCAGCAGTCATCGAGGCGATGGGCAAGGCAGAAGCTGAGCGGATGAAGCTCAAGGCTGAGGCCTACCAGAAATATGGGGATGCAGCCAAGATGGCCTTGGTGCTGGAGGCCCTGCCCCAGGTGAGGCCTTTGCCCCGGGGTGGATCCGGCTGGGCCTTGTCAGGAACACAGCGACGGGCTGGCTAGAAACATTAAATGTGAGAGTGCTTGGCGGGGGGGGGGGGGCAGGAACCCTGCAACAGGCACAGGCCCATCCCTGGCCCACTGGGTCTCACTGACCGTGGCTTGTAAATAAGAGCCACCCAAGCTGGGATGGGGTTTAGGCGAGGTGGAGAAAGGAAGGGGAGATGCTGGACGGGGCAGGGCAGGAGGACAGAGCGCACCAAACCGAGCCCTCCCCCCACCTCCCCCACCTAGATTGCTGCCAAAATCGCCGCCCCGCTGACCAAAGTCGATGAGATTGTGGTCCTCAGTGGGGACAACAGCAAAGTGACATCGGAGGTAAACCGACTGCTGGCCGAGCTGCCGGCCTCTGTGCACGCCCTCACAGGCATGGACCTCTCTAAGGTGAGTGCTGGCCGCCTGCGGGTGGGGCAGTCACGGGCCGCAGAGCCGAGGCCTCACGGCGCCTCCCTTCCTTGCAGATACCCCTGATCAAGAAGGCCACCGGCGCACAGGCGTGAGGCTCCCAAAGACCTACACCCGTCAGCAGCCGCCCGCCTCTCCCTCCAGCACCCGTTTTCCTACCACAGCGACAACGGGAACGCTACTGACTCTGGTGCCTTATTTTGTAGGGACCAGAAGTGCTGCGTGTTCAGGCCTTCTGTGGCTGTCTTCCCTTCTGTCCCGTCTCTAGCTGTCTCCTTCCTCTCCTCCCCCCACACCTTCACTTTCACTGCCACATTCATCTCGTTGGTCTCTTCCACCCTCCTCTCCCTGTACGTCTCCTCCTTTGTCTGTCTTTTTCTGTCCCTCTCTGCTCCCACCCTCTACACACATCATGTAGTTTAAGCTAAAGACGTGTATTATAATCACTGTCTGTCTCGGGGGGCAGTGGCCCTGCTGCTCCTCAGAATCCTGGTGCCTTGAAGTTCTCTGTGCATCTGTCCATCCTCCCCGTGGCCCTTGCCAAAATTCGGCATGGGTGCGGAGGGTCTGGGTAGGATGGCCACCCTCCCTTCTCTTGGCTTGGTCTTCCCAGCCCTAAACCCGACCCCAGGAAGTCCCCAGCCTCACCCGCTCCACACCCCCTCGGCCTAGCCGGGCACTGCCCTACTTCAGCCTCCCCCAGCCCCGGGCCTGCTCTCCTACCTTAACCTCTCTCTCTCTACCCAGGGGCAGAGGCAAGGCCTCCTGTCTATAGCAGCTCCCTCAGTTTACTACTGCCTTAGGAGGCCCCTGCTTGTGCTCAGGGAAGTCCCCTTCATGGACATGTCCCTACTAGGTGGAGTGGGGCTTGGTCCCAGCTCTGCTAAACTCTTTAGGGATCAGGGTCTAGCCCCACTGGGGACTAGAAGGTGTGTAGACCGTCTTCCTGCTAGGGCTGTGCTGTCCTGGGTATCGGGCCAGGCCCTTCCAGTGGGCAGGGCTGTGCCAACCCTATACAGAGTTGAGTGCTGTAGACTGGCCAGACTCCATCATATCCCCCGTGCCATCTTTCCTTCTGGCCAGAGTGTGATAGGGTTCCAGCCATGGGGAAGCAGCCCAGTCCTCTGTCTTCTTGCTCTAGTGGAGACAGAAGATCCCGGGACCCAAGCATCCTGTCAGGGATGCTGTGGGTGTCCAGCGGTCCCAGTGTCCCACTTCTGGCTCTGCCCCAGCCTGTGTAGCTGTTCCTGCATGTGGATGCTGCATGTCTGGTCTGGGGCTTGGATGCTGCACTGCCCCATTGCCTGTCCCTTCTGGTAAAATAAAGATCTGTTATGCCTATGCCCTGTATCGTCTCTTCTGTGAGAGTGGAGACTAGGAAGCAAGAACTAACTAACCAGGGGACCTCCCCTGCCCATATGCCCATTCAGCCTCACAGTTACACTTTGTCTGTTCTTCCCCATGGTAGCCACTGGAGGGCATCAGCACACTGGCCTTGCCCCCAGCAGCATCCTGGGGCACAGTGGCCATTGGCCCAGGTGCTGTGTCCAGATCTGAGCCTTGGGAGACCTGGCTCCATCGCAGGCAGAAGATGGAAGGGGCTGCCGGGCTCATCTCCCCACTGTGTCCATCCTGAGCCTCACTCAGTACTGGAGCCCGTTTCTCAGGCGTTAAGAACGTGAACTCGAATCAGACTGCGTGGGTTTAAGTTTTAGCTCTATTGTTACCACCTGTGTGATCTTTTTTTTTTTTTTTTCAACGTTTATTTATTTTTGGGATAGAGAGAGACAGAGCATGAACGGGGGAAGGGCAGAGAGAGAGGGAGACACAGAATCAGAAACAGGCTCCAGGCTCTGAGCCATCAGCCCAGAGCCCGACGCGGGGCTCGAACTCACAGACCGCAAGATCGTGACCTGGCTGAAGTCCGACGCTTAACCGACTGCGCCACCAGGCGCCCCACCACCTGTGTGATCTTGAGCAACTATCTTTATCTCTCTGGGCTTTAGTATTTTTCTTTTTCTTTTTTTTTCTTTTTTTTTTTTTTTAACGTTTATTTATTTTTGAGACAGAGAGAGACAGAGCATGAACAGGGGAGGGTCAGAGAGAGAGGGAGACACAGAATCCGAAACAGGCTCCAGGCTCTGAGCCGTCAGCGCAGAGCCCGACACGGGGCTCGAACTCACGGACCGTGAGATCATGACCTGAGCTGAAGTCGGACGCTTAACCAACTGAGCCACCCAGGCACCCCTTCTTTTTTTCTTTTAATTTATTTTGAGAGAGAGTGTGCATGAGCAAGGAAGGGGCAGAGAGAGTGAATCCCAAGCAGGCTCTGCACTGTCAGCACAGAGCCTGATGCAGGGCTCAAACTCACGAATTGTGAGATCATGACCTGAGCCAACATCAAGAGTCAGACGCTTAACTGACAGTCATCTAGGCATCCCTAGACCCACATGTGTTTTGTGACAGAAGTGGCAATTCAGAGCTATGGGAAAGGACAGTCTTTTCAATAAAAGATACTAGATATCTGTGGGAGGGGAAAAAAGTGGTTCTTGACCCTGAACCTCACATTGTACACAAAATCAGTTCCAGATGGACTGTAGATCTAAATGTGTAAAGTAGGATAATAAATGTGTAGAAAATAGCAATATCTCCAGGACTTCAGGGTAAGCAAACATTTTTTTTCAAATGTTTATTTATGAGAGAAAGAGAACACAGCAGGTGAGGGGCATAGAGAAAGACACAGAATCTGAAGTAGGCTCCAGACTGAGTGGTTAGTGCAGAGCCTGACGCAGGGCTCAAACTCATGAACTGTAAGATCAGATCATGACCTGAGCCAAAGTTGGACACTTAACCAACTAAGCTACCCAGGAGTCCTGGAGTTTATTTATTTTTAATTTTTTTTTTAACGTTTATTTATTTTTGAGACAGAGAGACAGAGCATGAATGGGGGAGGGGCAGAGAGAGGGAGACACAGAATCCGAATCAGGCTCCAGGCTCTGAGCCGTCAGCACAGAGCCCGACGCAGGGCTCGAACTCACAGACAGCGAGATCATGACCTGAGCCGAAGTCGGCCACTTAACCGACTGAGCCACCCAGGCGCCCCTAGAGTTTACTTTAAAAAATAAATAAATAGGGGAGCCTGGGTGGCTCAGTCAGTTAAGTGTCTGACTCTTGATTTCACCTCAAGTCATGATCTCACTTCGTGAGTTCAAGCATTGCATCAGGCTGTGCACTGACAGCAGGGAGCTTTTTTGGGATTCTCTCTCTCTCTCACTCTCTCTGCTCCTCCCCTGCTCTCTCTCTCTTTCAAAATAAATAAATACAAACTTTAAATAATAAATACCAGAAGGAAAAAAAATGTGTTTTTTATTTTGAGAGAGAGAACATGACAAGGGGAGGGGCAGAGAAGGAGAGGAGAGAGAATCTCAAGCAGGCTCCCCACTGTCAGCACAGAGCTTGATGCAGGGCTCAAACTCACAAACCATGAGATCATGACCTGAGCCGAAATCAAGAGTCAGATGCCTAACTGACTGAGCCACCCAGGTGCCCCGGGAAAAAGGTTTTAATTTTTAAAAAAAAGAATATTTATTAAAAGACATATTAATCTCCAGGGATTACACTAAACCGAAAGAACCAATCCCAAAATGTTACATGTTGATTTCATTTATATAACTTTTATTTGTAATCGTGGTAAAATACACATAACATAAAATTTAGCATCTTAACCATTTGTAAGCATACAGTTCATTGATGTTAAGTGCATTTACACTATTATGCAACCATCACCACGCATCTCCAGAACTCTTTTCTTTTTGTAAAACTGAAACTCTGTACCCATTAAACACTAACTCTGCCTCAGTCCCTAGGAACTACCAACCTACTTTCTGTCTCTATGAATTTGGCTACCCTGGGTACCTCATGTAAGTAGAATCATACAGTAGTCATCTTTTTATGTCTGGCATCTTTCACTTAGCATAATGTCCTCAAAGTTCATCCATGTTGTACCATGGTCAGAATTTCCTTCCTTTTTAAAAAAAATTTTTTTTAAATGTTTATTTATTTTTGACAGAGTGACAGAGTATGAACGGGAGAGGGGCAGAGAGAGAGAGGGAGACACAGAATCCAAAGCAGGCTCCAGGCTCCGAGCCGTCAGCACAGAGCCCGACGCGGGGCTCGAACTCACAGACCGCGAGATCATGACCTGAGCCGAAGTCGGCCGCTCAACCGACTGAGCCACCCAGGTGCCCCAGAATTTCCTTCCTTTTTAAGGCTGAATAACATTCTATTGTATGTATATACCATATTTTGTTTATTCATTCATCCATTGATAGACCCTTGGGTGGGTTACTTCCATGTTTTGGTTACTGTGAATAATGCTGCTATGAACATGAATGTGTAAATATCTCCTCAAGATCCTTCTTTCCATTCTTCTGGGTCATATGAGAATTCTACTTTTAATTTTTTGAGGAATTATACTGTTTTCCACAGCAGCCGTACCACTTTATATTTCCACCAACAGTGTAAGAGTTCCAATTTTTCCACATCATTGCCAACACTTGTTTTTTGTTTTTTGTTTTTTTATAGTAGACATCCTAATGGGTGTGAGATGTGTCTGACGTTTTTGAAATGACAAAATTTTAGAAGTGGAGAACAGATCAGTGGCTCCCAGGAGTGGGAGTGGCAAAAGAGAAGTGGGTGCGGTTATAAACATTAGGGCCCCTGGTGCTGGAATCTTCCCGTAACTTTACCATGGTGGTGGATACATGAACATATACAGGTGGTAAAATTTCATGGAGCTTAACAGACACAGACACAAGTGAGCACAGCTGAAACAGGAAATCCGAATAACATGAGACTATATCAATGTCAACATCCTATATTTGGCTGTGGTTATGATATTATACTGTAGTTTTTTGCAGATGTCACCATTGGAGAAACTGGCTAAGGAATGTCTCCATATTATTTCGTACAACTGCCAGCGAATGTACAGTTAGCTCAATAAAAATTTTCATGCACACACATGAAAACCCACTGGAAGACGGAGAAGGCAAGCCTCAGAATATAGGAAAATATATCTGCAATACATATATCTGGAAAGGAAGAAAAAAAAACCTAGCATCCAGAATGTATTTTACAAATCAATAAGGAAAAAGACAGATGACCAGGCAGAAAAACAGACAAATGATGGGCCCCGGCATACACAGAAGGGTCAATCGATGTATGGAAACACATGTGGCAGGGGTGCCTTGGTGGCTCATTCGGTTAAGTCTCCAACTCTTGGTTTCAGCTCAGGTCGTGATCTCATGGTTCACGGGATCAAGCCCAGCATTGGCCTCTGTGCTGGCAGCACAGACTCTACTTGGGATTCTCTTTCTCCCTCTCTCTCTCTCTCTCTCTCTGCCCCACCCCTGCTTGTTCTCTCTCTTCCTCTCTCTCAAAATAAATAAATAACCTTAAAAAAAAAAAAACTTGTGGCAGATCATATTTTGCAAAGATAGTGGCAACAGTTATCCATTCTACACGTTCCTCTTACTGTAACTTTTCAGTCTTTCCAATTAGAAGCAGAGCCTATGCCCCCTTCCTTGAAGCTGACTAAGTAGGCTTTTGTGACTATTTAGGTCAAGAGAATATGACGGAAGTGATACTATGTGACTTCCAAGGCTACGTCACAAGACACAATGTAGATTCAGCTTTATTTGCTGGAATACTCAGTCTTTACAGTCACTGTGTAAGCCGTCTGTCCATTCTGAGGTGACAATGGTGTGAGGAAACCCAAGCAGACCGACCACACGGATAGGCCCTGAGCCACGTGAAGAGACAGATGCCTGGCCAGCCCCCAGCTGCTCCTTTGCCCATCTGCCTGCATCCACGTGAGAACGTCTAAACCAGTTCTGCCCAGCCAACTTCTTGAAATCCTGACCCTCAAACCTGAAACTCTGCAGGATAGTAAAAGGACTGTTCATTGTTTAAGCGTCTACATTTGGGGATGATTTGTTACACAGCAATGGATAATGGGAATGGCAGCCTAACCCCATTAGGCTTCAGAGAAGTGCCAATTATTATACATTATTGGGGGCGGGGAGAGAGAGAGAGAGAGAGAATGTGAGCAGGGGAGAGGGGCAAATGGAGAGAGAGAGAATCTTAAGCAGGCTCCAGGCTCAGCATGGAGCCCAACTCGGGGCTCGATCCCACAACCCTGGCATCATGACTTGAGCATCAAGAGTCGGATGCTCAACCGACCGAGCCACCCAGGCGCCCCAGGAAGTGAGAACTAAATCCAAAATGGAAAAAAAAAAAAAAAAGAGCTATCACGACACACCCACCAGAATGACCAAAACGGAAAAGAGTGACAAGTAGGTGAAGATGTGGATCAGTTAGAACTTTCAAACACTGCTGGAAGAAATGTAGATGGAGAAACCACTTTGAAAATATATTTGAGGGGCGCCTGGGTGGCTCAGTTGGTTAAGCGTCCGACTTCAGCTCAGGTCACGATCTCGCGGTCCGTGAGTTTGAGCCCCGCGTCGGGCTCTGGGCTGATGGCTCAGAGCCTGGAGCCTGTTTCAGATTCTGTGTCTCCCTCTCTCTGCCCCTCCCCCATTCATGCGCTGTCTCTCTCTGTCTCAAAAATAAATAAACGTTAAAAAAAATTAAAAATATATATATATATATTTGAGAGAATCTACTACAGTTGAACATAAGCATATCTTTTGTTTTTTGTTTCTGTCTTTCAGGATTAAAAATGTTTTAAGTTTATTAATTTGAGAGAGAGACAGAGATAAAGCACAAGTGGGGGAGGGGCAGGGAGCGAGGGAGAGAAAGAGAATCCCAAGCGGGCTCCGCACTGTCAGCATGGAGCCTGATTCAGGACTCAAACCCCCAACCGTAAAATCATGACCTGAGCCGAAGTCAGACGCTTAACCGAGTCACCCAGGTGCCCCAGGATTAAAATTTTATTCTTAAGAGAGAATATAAGCCAGGTTTTCTTAAGAAAACCTACAGAAAACTGTAAGCATTCTGAAAAAGTTACTTGGTCTCATTTGAATAGAAAGCTGATAGGACCAAACTGTGATTCTGAAAATACTCAAAATGCAGGAGGACAAAACAGCCTCCTTCCTGCTAAATTAATCAGGCGAACTAAGTTTGCAGCAAAAGCAGTGCTCTCAGTACAGGTGCTGAGTGCGCTCGGGGAGTGGGTCTGTGGCTCTGCACAGCAACAGAAGCTATCAGTGATTTGGAGCTCTATTTCCAACTTGCTTTTGGAAATATTTCCAAACGGGAACAATCATTTCTTTTTTATTTTTTCAATGTTTATTTATTTTGAGAGGGGGGGAGAGGAAGAGAGAGAGAGAGAGAGAGAGAGAATCCCAAGCAGGCTCTGAGCTCTCAGAGCGGAGCCCAGCTCAGGTCTCGATGTCACGAACTGTGAGGTCATGACCCGAGCCAAAATCAAGAGTTGACGCTTAGGGGCGCCTGGGTGGCTCAGTCGGTTAAGCGGCCGACTTCACCTCAGGTCATGATCTCGCGCTCTGTGAGTTCGAGCCCCGCATCGGGCTCTGTGCTGACCGCTCAGAGCCTGGAGCCTGTTTCCGATTCTGTGCCTCCCTCTCTCTGACCCTCCCCCGTTCATGCTCTGTCTCTCTCTGTCTCAAAAATAAATAAATAAATAAATGTTAAAAAAATAAAAAATAAAAAAAAAAAGAGTTGACGCTTAGCTGATTGAGCCACCCAGGTGGCCCAGGAATAATCGTTTCTAAATATCAGTTTGCTGTCTCTAATCTTAACGAATGGAAGTATCTCATCACATCCCCATGAGGATATTGACAGCTTGCTTTGCCTTTAAAATCAGAAGAGCTATTAATTAACAGCTTATCTCCATGCCATTGTTTGGGGCGATATGCAGATATTAAATGAATAGTAGAAAAGGTCCCCATTCTACTTCACTCTTGAACCTTAATGAAACATAATGACAGAGGTAGGAAAGGAAACAACTTATATTTAACATTTTAGCATCATACATATAAAATGGGATGCTGGTAGGGCGCCTGGGTGGCTCAGAAGGCTGAGCATCTGATTTCGGCTCAGATCATGATCTCACAGCTTTTGAGTTTGAGCTTCACGTCGGCCTCTGCTGACAGCTCGGAGCCTGGAGCCTGCTTTGGATTCTGTGTCTCCCTCTCTCTCTGCCCCTCCCCTGCTCATTCTCTCTCTCTCTCTCTCTCTCAAAAATAAATAAACATTAAAAATGAAAAAAAAATGGGATGCTGGTAATTGAAAATGTTTTCTCTTTTTCTTTAATTAATTAATTCCCATTCTGGGGTGAAAGGGAGAATGTTTTTGTTTTTTTGTTTTTTTGTTTTTTTGTTTTTTAAGGGACACAGAGACTTCTCTCTATTCTTTTTTTTTTTTTTAATTTTTTTGTTTTAACGTTTATTTATTTTTGAGACAGAGAGAGACAGAGCATGAACAGGGGAGGGACAGAGAGAGAGGGAGACACAGAATCTGAAACAGGCTCCAGGCTCTGAGCTGTCAGCACAGAGCCCGATGCGGGAACTCACGGACCGTGAGATCATGACCTGAGCCGAAGTCGGACGCTTAACCGACCAAGCCACCCAGGCGCCCCGAAAGGGAGAATGTTTAAAGGTGGACGATCATGGGTGCCTGGCTGGTTCAGTCGGTTGAGCATCCGACTTTGGCTCAGGTCATGATCTCGTGGTCTGTGAGTTCAAGCCCCGTGTCAGGCTCTGTGCTGACAGCTCAGAGCCTGGAGCCTGCTTTGAGTTGTGTGTCTCCCTCTCTCTCTGCCCTTCCTCTGCTCACACTCTCTCTCTGTATCTCAAAAATAAATAAAAGTGTTTAAAAAAATTAAAAAATATATTGACACATGCAACACTTTGAATGAATCTCCCAAACAAAATAATGACCCAAAGAAGCCAGACAAAAGAATGCATAGTTTACCATTCCATCATATAAAGTCCAAGAAAGCAGGTAAAGCTAATCTATGACGTTAGAAGTTGGTATGGAAGTCCCGCTTGGACAGGAAAAAGGGAGTGGCTGAGAGGGGACACAGGAAGCTCCAGGGGATATTCTGGTAATGTGCTGTTTCTTGTCCTGGGTGATTGTTACATGGGTGTGTTCACTTTGTGACAATTGCCTTACAAGTTGTACATATTTTGAATGCATGTTGTCCTTCAATAAAAAGTCAATTTAGAAAACTTCCTACTACCCCATGACCCAGCAATTACACTACTAGGCATTTATCCAAGGGATACAGTTGTGCTGTTTTGAAGAGGCATATGCACCCCCATGTTTACAGCAGCACTATCAACAATAGCCACAGTATGGAAAGAGCCCAGGGGCGCCTGGGTGGCGCAGTCGGTTGAGCATCCGACTTCAGCCAGGTCACGATCTCGCGGTCCGGGAGTTCGAGCCCCGCGTCAGGCTCTGGGCTGATGGCTCGGAGCCTGGAGCCTGTTTCCGATTCCGTGTCTCCCTCTCTCTCTGCCCCTCCCCCGTTCATGCTCTGTCTCTCTCTGTCCCAAAAATAAATAAACGTTGAAAAAAAAAATTTTTTAAAAAAAGAGCCCAAATGTTGATCAAGGATGAATGGATAAAGAAGATGTGGTATGTATATACAATGGAATATTACTCGGCAATCAAAAAGGATGAAATCTTACCATTTGCAACTACGTGGATGGAACTGGAGGGTATTATGCTAAGTGAAATTAGAGAAAGACAAAAATCATATGACTTCACTCATATGTGGAATTTAAGATACAAAACAGATGACCATATGGGAAGGAAAGCAAAAAGAATATAAAAACAGGGAGGGGGACAAAACATAAGAGACTCTTAAATACAGAGAACAAACTGAGGGTTGCTGGAGGGGCTGTTGGTGGGGCGATGGGCTAAATGGATAAGGGGCAGTAAGGAAGATACTTGTTGGGATGAGCACTGGGTGTTATACGTAGGGGATGAATCACTGGAATCTACTCCTGAAATCATTATCGCACTATATGTTAACTAATTCGGGCGTAAACTAAAAATAAATATAAAAATAAATATAAAAAATAAAAGATAAGCAAACTGCCAAAACAAAAACAAACAAACCACAACAAAACCTCCTAGGGGCACCTGGCTGGTTCAGTCCATTAAGCAGCTGACTCTTCTGATCTCAGGGTCATGATCTCAGAGTCATGAGATCAAGCCTTGCTTTGGGCTCAATGCTGAGCATGGAGCCTGCTTAAGATTCTTTCTCTCTCCCTCTACACACCCCCTCAAATAAAGAAATTCTTTTAAAAACATAAATTAATTAATTAAAAATCGACGTGGGGCTCCTGGCTGGCTCAGTCAGAAGAGCATGAGACTTCTGATTTCAGGGTCATGAGTTTGAGCCCCATGTTCGGTGTAGAGATTACTAAAAAAGAATAAATAAACTTAAAACCAAAAACCCCCCACAAAAACACGAAAACCTCTAAGACTTGGGTTTTGTCTGGAAGAATGGACTTGTTATTTGCTGCAATGGGAAAAACAGTGGAAGGAGCAGATTCAAGATGGGATCGAGACTGCAGTTTGGGACTTGCTAAGTCTAGGGTGCCTATTACAGAAACTGGCAAGTAGGAGATTCACTCTACAATTTAGTTTTTTTTTTTTTTTAGTGTTTATTTTTGAGAGTGAAAGAGACAGAGTATGAGTGGGGGAGGGGCAGAGAGAGAGGGAGACACAGAATCCGAAGCAGGCTCCAGGCTCTGAGCTGTCAGCATAGAGCTCGACGCGGGGCTCGAACTCACGGAGCACGAGATCACGACCTGAGCTGAAGACGGGCGACCAACCGACTGAGCCACCCAGGCGGCCCTAGTTTACTTATTTATTTTTAATTATTGTTTTAATGTTTATTTATCTTTGAGAGGGAGCATGAGCTGGGGAGGGGTGGGGTGGAGAGGGACAGAGGATTCAAAGCGGGCTCTGCACTGACAGCGGCAAGCCCGACGCGGAGCTCGAACTCACAAATCGCGAGACCGTGACTTGAGCCAAAGTCAGACGGTCAACCAACTGAGCCGCCCGGCTGCCCCGACAAGTTAGTTTAGGGACGAGGCTTGGCCTGGACTTAGGGATGGCAGAGTCACCACTGTGTAGATGGTGTGGAAAGCCTTGGGATGAGATGAGATCAGTGAAGGAGTGAGTGTAGGCAGCAGAGAGAAGAGGTTCAGGGATTGCACTTGGGGCCGTCTATGGTTGGGGTTGTCCCCAGGACTAAGTGACACAGCTCATGTTGGCATCAAGCATGCCACTTACAATGTCCCACCTGGTATTACTTGCTGGCAGCTGGCTTATAAAGCCCCCTCCTAGGCATTCCTTTTTCCTTGTTATTTTTTTCTTCCGATTTTAATGTTATTTTCCAGTGGATTACTAAAATGATATGTATATATTTTGCTTATTTAATCCCTGACTTAACCCTGTGACGATGGCTACTACTGCTCTCTATTTTATCAAACGAGGAAACTGAGGAGCATGGGAGGGACGGAATTTGCCCAAGTCACACAGTGTCTGTGCCAGAAGCAGGACTGGAAGCCAGACTCCCAGACTCCACACTCCTGCTCTTTTCATTCCTTCCCGCTGACCTTCAGGAAAGGGAGGCCTGGCTGGCTGCAGTAGGGCCTAACTAGGAGTTGATCCTGGCTAGCCCTAGCGTCAGGGACGGTGGCTGGCCCGAGGAGACGAACAGAGCGGCCTGGGGAAAGGCAGCCAGCAGGAAAACAGGCAGGGGCCTTGCTGAAAGGGGTTTGAAGGATGCTGGAGAGGAGGAAAGGGCCGGGATGTAGGGGTGGAAGGAGAGGGGTGATGCATTCGCATCTGCCCTGAAGCCAGTGGACCCTAAGAGTGGAGCCAGGCCTCCATCCCCGGAGCCGGACCCAGCCTTGGGAAGGGAGAGTAAAAAGTATAGAGCCTTTGGTGTAAACCCTTAGAGACCTGCCCAGGCTGTCCCTCCTTACCTAAGGCTGCCACGTACCCAGGATGGGCAGAAGAGGGCCCAGTATGGAGACTGGGCTCCTGGAGGACACAGGTGATGCTGTTCCCTATGCCCTTGTGCTCATGACTTCAGCCTTGGGAACCGGATACGGGGGCACAGGGCCCACCCCCTTCCCTGCTATTCCTAGTCCCTGGGCCTGAGGGCCCGGCACAGAGGGGGTTAAGGGCCCTGGAACCTTTGCCTGGAGAAGGGGGTGGGGGGAGGCGGGCGTGGGGAACTGTCATGAGGAGCCTCGTCTGGCCTGATAATCCAGGCTGCCTATCTCTTCCACAGCAGCTGTGAGGCAGACAGGTTGTCCTGGTGGGGAGGGAGGGAAATAAGGGTCTGGCTGATGGCGGGAAGGATTTGAGGAGGGAGGGACATCCAGGCTCCCTGGTGATCTTTTCCCATCCAATAGCTCCCTTCATGACTGTGCCTGCAGACTGGAGGTGGTGGCCCGAGTCTGGACATGGGGGTTCCCACTCACCCAGAGAATAGGAAGTGGGAGCTGGTGAACAGACTTAGGGAGGTGTGGAGTGGAAAGTTTCTATTTCTGACTCACTATGTGCCTGGGCAGGTGTGCAGGGGTGCAGTATCGTGTGCGTCCGTAGAGGTGTCTGAGTGAGCGCACGTGCCCACGGGTACATACCCCTTTAAGGGGGCGGGCGAGTGGGGAAGCTCACTGCAAAGCCAGAAGAGAAGGAACCTGGCATTTGTTGAGCCCCTGTTATATGTGAGCCAGGCTCTTCTTAGAAATTGTCACCTCTCCTGTCGCATTTCATCGGCGCAACAACCAGGAAAAGAAAACATTTTAAGCCCATTTATCTGATAAGGAATTCAAGGCTCCGAGAGCAGGGCAAGGGCCCAGGCACACCTAGCAGGTAGTGACGGGAGTCCAGGGTCTGACAAATCCAGAGCTAAGCTTTTCCCTTTTGGCTCTGAGCCCATCCTGGGCAGGTGGTCTGGAAGAAAAGCAACAGGTTCTCGTTCAAGCCAAGGATGATGTGTGATTTCAGGGCCTGTGAGCTCCACGCAAAGGCCTGGCTCACAAGCTGTAGGAGTCGGAAGAAAGAGGATTATTGCTGGGTTGGACCTGCCGGGGAAGAGGCTTACAAAGGGGTTGCACGTGGGGGGCCTGGCTGGTAGAGCCAGCCGATAGAGCACTAGAACATGTGACTCTTGATCCCGGGGTGGTGAGTTCAAGCCCCACACTGGGTGTCGAGTTTATTTAAAAATAAGCTAGGGGCGCCTGGGTGGCTCAGTCGGTTGAGCGTCCGACTTCAGCTCAGGTCACGATCTCGCGGTCCGTGAGTCCGAGCCCCGTGTCGGGCTCTGGGCTGATGGGGGGGGGGGGGGGCTTCCTACACGTTCTTTCACTGCATCTTCCCAAGGATCTTGTGAGGTAGGAATTATTGTCATCCCCATTTTATTTTTAATGTTTATTTATTTTGGGGAGAGAGAGAAAGTGTGCGCCTGTGGGGGAGGGGCAGAGAGAGAGACCGATCTGAAGCAGGCTCTGCTCTTGGCAGCACAGAGCCTGATGCGGGGCTCAGATTCACGAACTGTGAGGTCACGACCGGAGCGGAAGTGGGACGCTTAACCGACTGAGCCACCCAGGCGCCCCGGTCATCCCCCATTTCAGAGATGAGGAGACCAAGACGCAGAGAGACGAAGCAAAATACTCAGAAAGACATTACTGGTAAGTGGCAAAACTCAGGTCTGATTCCGTTGACTTTGAAACTCAAAAAGGCCCCACAGACACACGCACAAAATCAACCTCATTTGTAGCAAGTTTGTGCACAGAGCGCAGAGTCTGGAGTCTAGAGAGTAGTTGTAGTCCTGCCTCATCTCCCAATTTACTGTCTCACTCAGGCCTGGGCGGCTCAGTTGGTTAAGTGTCCGGCTCAGGTCATGATCCCAGGGTGGTGGGATGGAGCCCCTCATCCGGCTCTGTGCTGAGCATGGAGTCTGCTTAAGATTCTCTCTCTTTCTCTCCCTCTCTTTCCCTCTGCTCTTCTCCACTCCCTCGCGCTCTAAAATAAAATAATACAAAAGAAAATCTTAAAAACAAATAAAATTGGGGGCACCTGGGTGGCTCCGTCAGGTGAGAGTCTGACTTTGGTTCAGGTCATGATCTCACGGTTTTTGTGAGTTCAACCCCCGCATAGAGGTCTCTGCTGTCAAAGCAGAGCCTGCTTCCGATCATCTGTCTCCCTCTCTCTCTGCCCCTCACCCATGTTGTCTCTCTCTCTCTCAAAAAATAAACGTTAAAAAAAATTTGGGTGCCTGGATGGCTCAGTCAGTTAAGCATCCGACTCTTGATTTGGGCTCAGGTCATGATCTCACGGTTCCTGAGTTCGAGCCCTGCATCGGTCCCCTTGCTGATAGTGTGGAGCCTGCTTGGGATTCTCTCTCTCTGCACCTTCCCCTGCTCATGTTCTCTCCCTCTCTCAAAATAAATAAACTTAGGAAAAAAGTAATTTTACTAGCTGAATCTATTGTTTTAAGTATGCGTGCTGTGTATCTCTGTGTGTATATGTCTCTGTATATGCGGGCATTACATACATGTGCTGTGCACATGTGTGTCTGCGTGTCTGTGGGTTTCTGCTGCCGCCTTCCTGTTTTTCCTAGGGTCATGGGTTCCCAGATGCTGAGAGGTAGAGGAACCCTGAGGCTTTGGGGGTGATTTTCTCCCCTTCTCTGGGCCTCAGTTTCCTCTCCTACAGAAATGGATTACTTGAATTCCATGATTTCGAAGGATTCTTGCATATCTGACCCTCCTTAACTTTGTTATTCACCATATGGTCTAAGGACTTCATCCAAAGAAGGTCAGAATAAAAAAAGTCAAGGGCTTGACGCTACTGTGGCAGGGACTGGAATTAGACAGGAGAAGGCAAAGTTCCCAGACCAGTCCACATTGGCCTCAGGAAAGTCGTGCTTCTTGATCTGAAGCAAAAGCTCTTAGAATGCAAGACCACGTCCAAGGACCTGGATTGTGCCCTCCATCGCCATGCTGGCCAGGGAAGGGGCAGCGTCTCCATGTGACTTGCAGAAAGGAGGCAGAGGGATGGAAGGGCAGCCATCCAGGAGACAGCTCTGGGCGGGCAGTGTCCTCAGGTCCTACTGTGGCCCCTGCAGGCTCCTGATAAGCAGAGGCCTCCACCCTGATAGCCCTGAGTCTGCTTATCAGGGTCCCCAGACTACCCCACCCAGGCTCAGACTCTGTTCCAGCCCACACCCTGATGACAGCACCCTCCACCCCAGCCAGGGCCACAGCCACAGGATCTCTGGTTGGCTGAGATAGCTCTCTTTTCTACCTCCAGGACCCTGGTTTCTGCCCATGTTCACCCTTGGTCTTGGGACTAAGCAGGGACTAGGCAGAAGCCTAAGCAATGAGTGGCGTAAATCTTGGCCTTGGTGCGTGAAGCCTTGTTGTCTGTGGGGTCTCCGAGTAGAGGTGGCGTGGCAGCAGGAGTCACAGGACAGGACAGGGGGCAAGGAGCAGACATAGCGATAATTTCTCACCTGGACAGAGTGCCTGGGTTTGTAAAGGTTCTTCAGCCATATTTCTCAATTCTTACAACTCGGGGAGCTATGTGTTGCCACCAGAGTCCAGGGAAGTGGCACTCTGCCTCTAGTTACGCAGCTAGTGAGTGCGACAGAGGGAAGAAGGAGGGAAGGAACCGGACACTGGCTGCACAGGTGCTAGGTCAGATCTGGGAGTTTGAGATGAGCACTCACAGCATCCTTGTAACCACCATGTGAGATAGGTGTGGCCCTCTCCCATTTTGCACATGTGGGAACTAAGCTGAGAGCACTCCGTCCAGAGTCACAGAGCTGGATGCGGTGGACTTGGGACTGTCACTCAGGGCCTGTTCTTTCTTTTCAAGTTTATTTATTTGAGAGAGAGACAGAGACAGAGACAGGGACTCCACTGTCAGCGTGGAGTCCAACTCGGTACTCAGACCCATGAACCGTGAGATTATGACCTGAGCCAAAGCCAAGAGCCAGATGCTTAACCGACTGAGCCACTCAGGCGCCCCTGGGCCTGTTATTTTTAAACCTGGGCTCTCTCAAGGGCCTCAAGCAGCTTTTAAGAATATTCTATGAGGGCCACCCGGCTGGCTCAGCCAGTAGTGTGTGTGACTTGTGATCTTGGGGTTGTAAGTTCGAGCCCCATGCTGGGTGTAGAAATTACTTAAAAATAATAAAATTGAAATTAAAAATTAAAAAAGAATGTTCCACGAACTTTCGGATGTTCACCCACCCCTGTTGTTGCTCATCACTTGCGGCCTTCGGTGAGCCCCCGTGGGGAGGAGGTGAGATGGAAACTAGCTTCTTTGAGTCCCTCCTGGGGGCAGCACTAGCCTCGTGCTAAGTGCTTTGCCAGTGGCTAGCTCACAGCTCGGGACTGAGGACCGTGGTTATTGCTGTGGACAGAACACGAAGGGTCTGACAGAGAAGGCTCGCCTGGGAGTTACAGCTTTGTCTGCCTGTCTCCCCAGGCCAAAGTTTCTCCCCCACATCACGCTGAGCTTAGCTCCATGTCAGACATTTGACACGCATGTTTATTTATTAGCCACTACCCCGTGGTGGAGATACGTTGGCGAACAAACCAGGCTCTCATGATTATTTGCTAAAGTGAATAATCACACAAATAAATGAGCCCATAATAGGGAGAGTTAACTAGCCAGGGAAGGCTTCCCTGCAGAGGTGATACTTACAGATGAAGAGGGAATAGGAGTTAGACAAGAAAGGAGGGAAGGTTATGCCAAACAGGGAAGAGCAGGGAGCCTGGCTGCCTCCGTCGGTGGAGCGGGCAACTCTTGATTTGGGGGCTGTAAGTTCGAGTCCCATGGTAGGTATAGAGGTTACTTTAAAAAAAAATATTGGGGCACCTGGGTGGCTCAGTCGGTTAAGTGTCTGACTCTTGATCTTGGCTCAGGTTAACATCTCACGGTTCGTGAGATCGAGCCCCATGTCGGGCTCCATGCTGATCGCATGGAGCCTGCTTGGGATTCTCTCTCTCTCTCTCTCTCTCTCTCTCTGCCCATCCCCCCCTGAAGATAAACTTAAAAAAAATATTTTTGGGGGGAGAGAGAGAGAGAGTGAGAGAGAGAGAGCGCATGAGCAGGGGAGGGGCAGAGAGAGGGGGACAGAGGATCGGAAGCAGGGTCTGCACTGACAGACTGACAGCCGCAAGCCTGATGTGGGACTCAAACTCGTGAACGACAAGATCACGACTTGAGCAGAAGTTGGACGCTCAACCAACTGAGCTACCCAGGCACCCCTAAAAAAATCTTTAAAAAAAAAACCCAAAACAAAATAAAACAAAAAAACAGAGGGAAGAGCACGTGCCAACATTCTGCGACAGCAGGAAGCACAACACCTCCAAGGAACTAAAGGCTTTGGTCTCTCCTCCCACACCCCATCCTGGCCGCATCTGCCCCTGCAGAGGAGGGTATAACTGCATCCCAGCATACAGACCAGACTGTCTAGGATGGGGACTAGGGGGGAGCAGAGAAGCAGATATGTCCTCCAGTATGGGGTCTAAAATAACAGAAACCCTACTTGAGGGAAGGGTCTACTCCAGGAGTCTCGCCTTCCCCAGAGGCAAGAGAACCGAATACTGCCAGGCTCTCACTGAGTCTTGAGCTCTCAACAGGCCCCTACCCATTCTCTCTCTTTTTGAAAAAATTCTTTTAAGTTTATTTATTAAAAAAAATTTTTTAATGTTTATTTATTTTAAAAAAAAATTTTTTTTCAACGTTTATTTATTTTTGGGACAGAGAGAGACAGAGCATGAACGGGGGAGGGGCAGAGAGAGAGGGAGACACAGAATCGGAAACAGGCTCCAGGCTCTGAGCCATCAGCCCAGAGCCCGACGCGGGGCTCGAACTCCCGGACCGCGAGATCGTGACCTGGCTGAAGTCGGATGCTCAACCGACTGCGCCACCCAGGCGCCCCTAATGTTTATTTATTTTTGTGGAAGAGAGAGAGACAGAACACAAGCAGGGAAGGGGCAGAGAGGGAGACACAGAATCCGAAGCAGGCTCCAGGCTCTGAGCTGTCAGCACAGAGCCCGACCTGGGGCTCGAACCCATGAACTGTGAGATCATGACTTGAGCTGAAGTTGGATGCTCAAACGACTGAACCACCCAGGCGCCCCTAAGTTTATTGATTTTGAGAGAGACACAGTGAGCGGGGGAGGGGCAGAGAGAGAGGGGGGGACAGCAGATCTGAAGCAGGCTCTGAGATGACAGCAGAGAGCCAAACTCGGGGCTCGAACTTGAGAACTTCAAGATCGTGACCTGAGCCGAAGTCGGATGCTCAACCGACTGAACCACCCAGGTGCCCAGGCCTCTACCCATTCTCATGCTGGCTCTCAGAAGAGCTTGGAATTCACCTGCCCTCAAATCACCAGCAGAGCCCCACCCCGGCCCCCGGCCCCACACCCAGGAAAGCTTGCCATGGCAGAGGTGGGCAAGAGGTCTGACTGCCTAAGTCTAGTCTCCTTGGGCTCAACACAAATATAGGCAGGGGCCCGGGAACTGAAATTTAAGCCAGAGCTTTTCCCAAGAATTCAGAGATCCAGCTGTCAGGACCCTCCCTGCTTTACAGAGGTTCAACTAACATTCCCACTACCACCACCGCTGCTGCCACTGCCATGGTCAACAACAGCCTCCACCAGGGATGGGGGGGTGGGGGGAGGTCTGTTCTCCCTCTGCCCAGGCCCAGCAGATAGATGACCAACTTCATTGGGGATAGGAGCGAAGTGCAGACCCTAACCTTAGCAAGGATACTAGAAAGGGCCTAATAGCGAGAGGGTCTCTATCGAGACCCTTGTTCCAAGGGGTCCAGCAGAGAAAGGGTTAAGAGGAGGGGCTCTCTAGAACCCGGGAAAGTGCCCCACCCAGGGGAGGGGCCAGTGGATTAAAAAGCAAGCAGTTTGAGTGGAGAGGCAAGGACAGGGCCTCCCTACCTCTAAAGGCTTCCACGGTCTGCAGTTCCAGCTCCAGGTAAGTGCCCTCTCCTGGGCCTGTCTGCTTGTTGGTGTGACCACAGGGAAGCTTCTGCCTCATTACATCATCTCTGGTTTATTTAATTCTGGTGCTGGGTCCCCGAGGAGATCTCAACAGACCTGAGCTTTATAGGGTTCTCCAGGCCAGTCCCCTTGCCTATGCAACTTGGGCTGCCCTTGACCACAGTATCAAGGGGTTGCTGGCTCAGGAGCTATGGACCAGGGAGGGGGAGATCTGGGCGTCTAGCACTGGCCTATCCTGCTCTGCCCTTGGCCCCTGGCTCTCCCTGCCACAGTCCCCTGTGCCTGCTGCAGGATCCTGGCTGGGATATCATCATATACTGTAAGTTTGCGATGAGATACTACAGTATAGATGATGTACTAGTCCGGGTACCCCCAGCTCTGGAGCCAGACGAGGAGGGCAGGGGATGCTGCAAACCCACGGGGCTCGCCGCTCAGCCTATCACAGCCTGCTGACCGCCAAGACACTTGGGAATGGCGAGGAAACCGTTACCATTACTGAGTTTAGTAATGGTAACGGTTCTCTTGCTGCACCCAGAAAACGTGCCAAGAAGAGAGCTCAGGACCCTGGAGCGGAACACTGGAACACTGGGAGGGAGGGAGACTCCAGCTCAGACAACGGGGTGGGGGTGAAGGAACGGGTTAAGTTTTCTCTTTCTTATTCTAAGGAAATAAAGATGAGAACCAGTACGCTTGTCTTTCAACTTTATTGGAATTCGAGACTTGGGGGGAGGGATGGGGCGAGAGGCACTATCTCACTTAAGACCCATAAGTCCTTACACATGGTTTCAAGGTAGAGGAACTGAGGGGATAAGAAAAAAAAAAACAAAACCTCTCTGCTAACAAGTGGCACCTGAGAGAGAAACTCTGGGTTCACTGCCAGCTGGAAGCAGTGTGGTATCGTTCCCACCAAAGAACCAACTTCTAGACCTAAGCAGCGGAGGCCTGAGGCAGAGGAACTACCTGAGAACTGAGCTAAGGTTGGTTCCTTCCTCCAACGGGAAAAATGGCCAGGCAGGGGCTGTGCAGACTCAAGCAAGGTCAAGTTAGTCAGGAAGTGTCCATGCCCCTTACCAGTCCCTGCAGGGTCTGAGCAGGAACCATTCTGGTCAGTGGCTCCTGCCAGCAGCTTTGATGCCTTGGGAGAGGCAGCAGAGTGGTCACTTGAGAAGCTTCACAGAGAGGCGGAGCCGAACATCGCAGAGGAAGATGTCCATGAGGTCGCGGCCCACCTCCTGTGCAATCTGGGAGATCAAGTGCCCCTTTGGACCAATGAGGATCTTCTGAGGGTGGAGCAAAAGAGAGGGCCATGAGGCTGCTCTCAGGGCTCTAAGTGCGAGAGAACCCCTGCTTAATAGACCCCTAGTCCCTTCTCCAAGCTTAATCCAGCTTACCACATGAGATTCTTTGGGCACCAGAAGCTTCTGTTCGATCACCAGCTCCCCGCTTGGCCCTTCCTCCCACACCACTGTCCTCTGCACAGGGAGATACCATGATTAGTCAGACAGGCCTATACCCCTACCTCTCTGGGCCCCAGATAGCCTATTCTGGGTATGTGGCTGGTGAAGAGCCCCTAGACCCCTTCATTGTGCCTGCACCTGCTGCACATTGTAGGGTATCTCCTGGGGCAGGTGCTCTAGTAGCTTCTCTCGGATGGTGTTGGCACAGATCTCCTCAGGTGTCTGGCTGGTGAGGACTCCGCTGTGGAACTCCCAGGGTCCTGGCCGGGCCTGTGCCAGGAGGTACTGCTGTGGGTACAGAGAGGGTCCGTGGGGCAGCTCAGTCCCAACCAAGACTTTCCTACCTACTCACTCTTACTTCCGGGAGGAACTGTGAGGCTTGTCTTCATATGGTGGAAATCAAAGGACAGGCTATGGCCAAGGCCAACTGACCTTTAGTATTTTCACGTCTTCCTGGCTTAGGGCAGACAACATGAAGATCTCCTGGAAGTGGGGCCAGCCAATCTTCTGAGGGCCTCCCACAGACTGTGTGTTTGGGCCCTTAGCTGCGGGGCCCGGGCAATGAGTGCCGGCCTGTGAGCGAACAGCCTCCCTCATCTTGAGCTTCTTGCCATTGACCACACCTTCAGTGAGGGCTGCTGTGAGCTCCAGGAGAATGGACTTCTGCTTCAGGCAATCTACCTGGGCATGGGGGATGGGCAGAGGGTGGGGAGGTAGTGAGATGGGCACCTGGGAGGAAAGTAGACCCCTCCTTCAGGTAGGTGGTGCTCACCTTGTTCATGACAAGGATGCTAGGGACTTGGGAGAACTGGGTCAGGCACTGGAGCACTTGGGGGCTGAGCTGGTTCCGAGTCCACTTGTCTGAGACGTCCACAAGAACCACAACTGGAAGTTGGCAGGGTGGGGAGGAGGACAAAGATATGACCACTCTTTCTTCACCCCCCCAAAAAGATCCATGATATGGGCTCTGGCCAACCCCCATCCCCCAAACTACCAGGAATGAGAGAGGCCATGACCATGAAAATTGGGCTTCAGATTCCCATCATGAGTCTAACCCATATCAGCAGATTCCATGCTCTTCCACGGATCTTCCAACAAAGAAAGCTCCAGATGGTGCCTGAGGGACAAACATAGGTCAGGAAGGGTTTTATGACTGATGTAGTCCTGATGAGGAAGAGGGTGTAAGGGGGTTTTCCAGTCCCTATGACAGAATCTCCCCGCCCTCTCCTCAACACCTTTCCCTCTACATCCCCATTTCCACAGCTATTACCTTTTCTGTTTAACAGGGCTGATGAGACCAGGTGTGTCAAGTAGAATCTAAAATCAGGAAAGAGAGATGCCCAGCCCCCCAGATGGAACACTTATGACTGGTGAGTGAGAGAAAGGCCATCCTTGATGTCAGGAGCCTGCCCCCACTCTTGGCCAAGCTGACTTTAGATTTTCACCCTCCAGCTTTGTTTTGGTTCTAGATGGGATCCAAGAGAAAGATGATGACTGTGAACACGTGGAAGATGAGAAAGGAGTGAAGAGGGAATGAGATCTTTCTGACTAGATGCCAGAGGTGGAAGGTAGAGAGAGAACTGCATGAGGCCTAATGGCCCTTCCCTCAGAGAAATGAACCTAAACATCATTTTCTTCATGTCTAACTATAAGGGGGACCCTCTTAGGTTCACCCTCTGTCCTATTTGCTGGACTCCCCTTGCAGGTACGCACCACCTGAGCTTCCTTCTCTGTGATGATCCCCAGAGCTTGGCAACGAGTGGTGTGCACCTTCTTGGAGACAGGGAACACCTGCCAGAAACAAAGAAGTCCCAAGTGAAATCCCAGGTCCCTCTAGAACAATCCATAAGCAGAAAAGAAGTGAGAGATGAAAAGGGGGTTAAAGATTGAGCATACTTTTCGGCCCAGCAGCTGGTTGGAGAGTGTTGACTTTCCTGCATTCGGAGCACCCAGGAGGACCACTCGTAGGACCCGGGGGTTCTCGGGCATATCAGGACGATGGACCAAGAGGAGATCCTGTTCATCTGTGTGGGGGGGGTAGGAGTGGAGTGAGAGGTAATGCAATATGGATCCTGTCAGGTACTCAGTCCTACCCACCCACAGAGGAAGTAAGGAATATAAGATTAGTGTACCATGTTGAAGCTGAGACCTGGCTTTGAGATTTAGTTTGCCCATTAATTTGTTTATGTAATTTTATTAAGTTCTCTAACTTCTCTAAGCCCCTTAGTTTTTTCACATGTAAAATGGAGATAATATTAAACAACACCTACTTATAACCTTCTTTTGATGGGGCACCTGGATGGCCCGACTCTTGGTTTCAGCTCATGATCTCACAGTTCGTGAGTTCAAGCCCTGTCAGGCTCTACACTGACAGTGCAAAGCCTGCTTGGGATTCTTTCTCTCTCCTTTCTCTGTCCCTCCCCTGCTTGCTCTCTCTCTCAAAATAAATAAACATTAAAAAAAAAAAAAACCCAACTTTGGGGCACCTGGGCAGCTGTCAGTTAAACATCTGACTCTTGATTTTGGTTCAGGACATGATCTCACCGTTTGTGAGTTCAAGTCCAGCATCGGGCTCTGCACGGACGGCATGGAGCCTGCTTAGGTTTCTGTCTCCCTCTTTCTCAAAATAAATAAGTAAACTTAAAAAAAAAAATAACCTTCTTTTGGCAATTGTGTAAAAACAATCAGCACAATGCCTGGCACTTAATATTCAATTACTGTGTGGAACTGTACTGTAGTTGTGCCTGGTAAATCTGTGTACATGTATGAAAGTACATCTAGATCAGATAAAGCGAGAAATCCCTCCAGCTCTGACAGTCTCACCTTATTAAGGGTGTTATGAAGGCTCTGCAAGCTTTCTCAGTATTTCTAAGTAGGAGTCCCTTATGCATTACAATGACCAGTTTTTGTATCCAGACTCCCCACCAGACTGTAGTCTATGCTACTTGAAGATCAGAGAGTGCTGTTTCCTGGGTGTAACTCAGTCTCTTGACAAGTAGATGGGCACTAATCGGATCGAGTTTGCTTCCCAAATCCGGGCAGAGAGCCACAATTGTGCTTTGCCCATGGCCCTTCAATCTCCTGCTTTTTGTAAGCGTCTCTGATTGTGATCCTCTGGCTCCAAAAGTTTTAGAACCTGGTATTTCTCTCCTGTGAGATCCTTCACGGCTCGCCTCTCTTTGGGGACCTCGAGATCGTTTTCCATGATATAAGACCAAAGATGATATCCCCAGAGAGTTTCCCTGACTCGGAACTTTAAATGCTAAAACTGTGACAGTCCGGGACAAGCTATCTGGGCCCTTTACCTCTGTGTATGGACACGGCGGGAGGATGAGAAGTCAACGAACTGTCTGGCTGAGCGAGTCCGAGGAAGCGGTCCAAGGCTGAGCTCTGGCCATAACGGCGAGAGGCGGAGGCCAGACGGGGACCAGAGAAGGCGGCGCCCGCGAAACAAGACACGCACCTCCGCTGACAGTCCAAGAGCGAGGAGAGGCCGGTCACCCACCCCCTCGCGGCGTCTGGGCCCAACGGCCGGACCCCTAACACCGCCCGAAAGAACATAGCAGCGCGCCGCCCCGGAGCAGCCATTACAGCCGCAAGGCACTCCGGGAACTGGCCAGAAACGCACCTAAGAGTGAATAGAGCAGTGGAAAAGCGAGCACGAGAGAGCTAGATTGGCCCAGAGAGCGGAGACGCACGGGATGCTGGAGGTGGGATGAAGGAGAAACTGCTTTGGAGACTGACCGAGGCTAAGGAAAATCTGTATTTAGAGTTTGTGTAAACATGATGATTGTTTTGGACTCCTATACACAGCCTGCTTTCTTCTTCTCCTGCCAAAGTGTTGTAAAAGGTTGTTCTAGCCCTGCCTCCTGGGCGACTACATCTCCCATGAGGCCTAGAGGCAGAAATCGTTCTCTTAACACAAAACTTATCGCGGCTGGAGAAACTGACGCATCTAAGGAGGAAAGGTCGTGGAAGCCGGAGCGGGTGCTGTTCCGCTGTCCCCCTAAGGGCCTTTTTAGTTTTCTCTAGCCTCAGGCTTGCAGGATCCTCTCCCAGTGCCACCCCTGGCTTGGTCTAGCGGTCGGCAGCGGCCTCCACTGCCACCCAAGGAGTAGTCAGTCCGTAGGTCTGTGTTTCCGAGGAGCAGCAGACGCGATTTCCCTTTTGTAAACCTCCATAACTATCTCCTCTCAGAGACCATTCCTTTCTGGAGAAAAAACAGAGGGTCTGTAAAGGGAGAAGCTGCTTAGTCACCTACAATTCCCCAGATTGACTCAGCGGCCTGCAAAACTTGGTATATCTTAGCTGTTTGTGGCCTTAAGCCTTATTCATCCTTTGGAGCCTCTGGATTAAACTCTGAGAGAGAGAGCGAGAGAGAGAGAGAGAGAGAGAGAGAGAGAGAGAGAGAGAGAGATGTTGGTGGGGATTGGGGGAATGGGGATTTACTCAGCATATGCTATGTACAGGCCATGTCCAGGTGCTGGGGATACATGAATGAAGAAAATGGACAAAAGCTTCTTATCACAGGACTTGTGTCCTGGGGACTGTGGTGGGAGGGTGGTGAGGGAGAGAGAGACATTTGTCAGTGACCTGACAGGAACTGTTCAGTATTGTGGTCTGGGTGAAAACCTAAATAGAGTGTATTTAAGAGAGAATGAGAGGTGGGGGCCCCTGGCTGGCTTAGTAAGTAGAGTGTGTGGCTCTTGGTATCAGGCTTGTGAGTTTGAACCCCAGGTTGGGTTGGGCCAGAGTTTTATTTATTTTTTTAATGTTTATTTATTTACTATTTTTGAGAGAGAGAGAGAGAGTGTTTGTGAGCAAGAGTGGGGGAAGGGTAAAGAGGGGTGGGGAGCGAGAATCCTAAGCAGGCTCCATGTTGTCCGTGCAGAGCCTGACGCGGTGCTCGAACTCACAAATTGTGACATCATGACCTAAGCTGAAATCAAGCTTCCTGATGGTTAATGGATGCTTAACTGACTGAGCCACCCAGGCACCCCAGGCTGTAGAGCTTTAAAAAAAAAGATATAAGATCTTTCTGAGGGAGCAGAGCAAAAGGGAATGGTAATAGAAAGAGGGGAGAGAGAAGTGGAGTTAAAGGCTTTTTTTTTTTAACAATTTTTTTTTTTTAACATTTGTTCATTTTTGAGAGACAGAGCATGAGCAGGGAGGGAGCAGAGAGAGAGGGAGACACAGAATCCGAAGCAGGCTCCAGGCTCTGAGCTGTCAGCACAGAGCCCAACTGCCTGCCTGCCTGCCTGCCCCTGCAGGGCTCGAAGCCACAAACCGAATCCACAAACCGCGAGATCATGACCTGAGGGGAACTCAGATGCTTAACGGACTGAGCCACCCAGGCACCCCCCCCTAAGGCTTCTCTTTTTTAAGATCAGAGATTTTTTGTTTGCTCATGGCATTGACAAGGTAGAGAGGAGAAAACTGATGATATAAGACAGAAAGGAGAGGATTGTTGGGAGGATGGTGGAAACCAAATGACTGGGCTGCTCTTTTGGGAATGGCAGTGGAGTGTCCAGAGAAGCCCTGAGTGACACAGGATTGACAGAGACTGGGCAGCCAAAAGCACTGATGGTTTGCAAATGGCGCCAGGCTCCAGCTTGCAGGCTGCCTGCTCTGTTAGTGGAAGAAATAACCTTTCTGGAACACGATATTCTGGATGTTCTTTGGGCACCCATATGCCCAAAGAACAAAATATCACTAAATATAGGACAGCTGGCAGTCAGAAAAATATGAATATTCTTTCATCAACAATAAGGTGAAATGCCATTTCAACTGTAATTAGGGTCAAGGGCAACTTCAGGTTAAGCAGTGGTTGAAGAGTTTAATTAAATAAATGCAAAATCACCCAAAGAACACATGCTAAGTACTACAGCACTGGCAACAGATAACACCTTGAAAGAATCCCTGGGCTATCATGAAAACATAGAGGAAATATGTCAGTCAAAGTGCCTTATTAATTCTCTTCTTTCCCAGAGATTTTCCCTCAAAGGATATTGCGGGGGAATTTTGTATTTTGTGAGATTAGGAGAGAGGTTAATCAGATGAAACAGACTGCCTAGGTTCATATGTCAGCTTGCCACTTATTAGCTGTATGAATTTGGACAAGTTATTTCAACTCTCCAAGCATCAGTTTCATCATCTGTACAATGAAGAGAATAATAACAAACACATCTTCCTAATATCATGTGTTCATTTGAATCTAGGATTTGGAACAATGTAGGATTTAGAAAAGTGTAGGCTCTCAATAAATGTCCTTATCTTAAGGCTAATTGTTTTACCCCTTCTGGCACCTTGTTACATGAATTATTCTTTTTTCTTTTTTTTTTTTTTAATTTTTTTCCCAACGTTTATTTATTTTTGGGACAGAGAGAGACAGAGCATGAATGGGGGAGGGGCAGAGAGAGAGGGAGACACAGAATCAGAAACCGGCTCCAGGCTCTGAGCCATCAGCCCAGAGCCTGACACGGGGCTCGAACTCCCGGACCATGAGATCGTGACCTGGCTGAAGTCGGACGCTTAACCGACTGCGCCACCCAGGCGCCCCCAGTTATTCTCTTTTCTATATAGACAGTTCCTCTCTGTACTATATTCCTCTCATCAGCATTTAAAATTTTTTTAATGTTTATTTTTATTTTTGAGACAGAGAGAGACAGAGCATGAGCAGGGAAGGGGCAGAGAGAGAGGGAGACACAGAATCTGAAGCAGGCTCCAGGCTCTGAGCTGTCAGCAGAGAGCCAGACGCGGGGCTTGAACTTATCAACTGCAACATCATGACTTGAGCCAAACAAAGTCAGACGCTCAACCGACTGAGCCACCCAGGCGCCACTCCTCTCATCAGCATTTATTTTTAAAATGCTTAATCTCAAAATAAATAAGTAAAAATAAAATAAAATGCTTAATCTCAGGTGCCTGAATGGCTCAGTTAGTTGAGCATCTGACTTTGGCTCAGGTCATGATCTCATGGTTCATGAGTTTGAGCCCTGCATCAGGCTCTGCACTGATGACAGCGGGAGCCTGCTTGGAATATTCTCTCTCTCTCTCTCTCTCTCTCTCTCTCTCTCTCGGAATATTCTCTCTCCCTCTCTCTCTGCCCCTCCCCTGCTTGCACTCTTTTTCTCTCTCAAAAGCAAATAAACATTTAAAAATGCCTAATCTCTTCCATTTGAAAAGCAAAAACCCCAAACTCCCCTCATCTGAAGTCCTTTTCTTTTTTTTGGGGGGGGGGACAGAGAGAGACAGAGCATGAACGGGGGAGGGGCAGAGAGAGAGAGGGAGACACAGAATCGGAAGCAGGCTCCAGGCTCTGAGCCATCAGCCCAGAGCCCGACGCGGGGCTCGAACTCACGGACCGCTAGATCGTGACCTGGCTGAAGTCGGACGCTTAACCGACTGAGCCACCCAGGCGCCCCTGGAAGTCCTTTTCTAACTAGGTTTCATTGTGTGTTTCTCACTAAGATAATACAGTGAAGATGGTGGAGAGACACAGATGGATTTTAGAGATTTAAGGAGATAGCAATTGAAGGATGTGATTAAAACCCCTCAATGGCTTCCTATTACAACTAGATTCATCCAATGTCCTTGCATACATTGAGCCCTGCTTCTACTCTCAAGGCTGCCAGCACATTAGCTTTCTTTCCATCTTTTGAATATACCAAGCTCATTTCTGCCTCAGAGCCTTTATATCTGCTACTCCTGCCTTCTCTGTTCTTCTAGATTTGGCTTCTGCCCCCTATTGAGGTCTCAACTTAAATGTCACCTCCTCATAGTATTTATCACTACCTGCAACGATCCTATTTCAAAGCCTGAAATGCTCTATGAGCCTCATTAAGAGTCTTCACAGTCTCACCAACCTCTCATGGCCCCAATCTGAACAAGTCACTCCTTTGCTTCACTGCCCTCAGAATAAAGTACAAACTAACTTGGCTGTAACTGACTTTGCTGATCTCATCTCTCACTTTCTCTCTTTTAAAGTTTATTTTTTTAGTAATCCCTACACCCATCATGGAGCTTGAGCTCACAACCCTTAGAGCAAGAGCTACACACTCTTCCAACTGAGCCAGCCAAGCGCCTCCACCAGTCTCGTCTCTTGTCGTTCCTCTTTTTCAGCTCAACTGAAAATTTTCCAGTCCCCCAATTGCCTGGTAGTCTTTCTCACTTCCAGGTCTCCCCAGAGGCTGTTCCTTCCATGACTGGTTAAATTCTCTCTTAGGACCCTTTTTTTCCCCTCCTGTGATAAGGCAGTTTATAATAGAGTGATTGAGCACAAAGATTGTATTTCTGGGTTTGATTCTCAGGTCCATTATTTACTGTGTGCCCCAGGGCAATGCCCCAAGGCAGGTAACTTCTCTCTTCTTCAGTTTCCTCATCTATAAAATGGGGATAATCATAGTACCCTCATAGGGTTGTTGTGATGATTAAAAGAATTCACATGTATAAAGGACTCGGAACAGTGCTCGGCACATAGTAAATGTTATTCAAGTATTTGATGTTTTTATTATATGCCCCCTTCTAGACTCTAAGCTCTATGAGGACAAAGATTCCAGCAGGAGACTGACTGTGGTGATAGAGTTTAGGAAAGTCCAGTTCCCAGAAGATTCGGGGTCAGCTTTGGCCTTCTTTTTAGTATTCCATTCATCAGAACATAGTGTCAATATCAATTCTTCCTCTTTTCTGGCTCTGCAATTCCCCCATGGTGCCAAATGTGCTCATTCCAAAGGGTAATATTTTTGCAAGTAATGACAACTATTCTAAGTTAGGAGCTAGCCTCTGGAATTAGTCCTGGGCCCCACCACCCTACTCTTGTCACCAGTTACATTTTACTGTATGTAGGTCGAGAGATGGGAGGCAGTTCATACACGAGGCATGCACTTTTGTGTAGATCTGCTTTTCTAGGGACGGATTACGCTAATCTATATACTTTTCCCACAGCAACATATAGGTATGTACGTAAAAGTTACATGCATCTGATGAGAAAAAAATCCTCAAACTCCTAGGTGCTAGAGCGAGTAACCTCATTTCTTAGTGACTTGAGCATTCCATTATATGCATTTTAAATGAGTAATCTGTAATTAGAAATATTAGTGACACTCCAGTTTCAGCATCCTCAAACTTTACTCTAGGGCCTATTCTTGCTTCTTTCCAAAGAAGGAAAAAATTTCCTTAGTCTTAGATTAGGACTTTAAATATTCATATCAGATCCTGGGATCAGGAGTAGCTTTTCTTTCTCCAGAAGTACAGAGAATTTAACGCCTTTCACAGAAAGAATGGAACTGCTTTCCTCCTCTTCCCCCCTTCTCTTCCTTGATTTTGTGTTGTTTGTTTGTTTGTTTGTTTTTTGCCTGACATTATATCTTGGTCCCTATCTCTGCAAACTCTGGGCTATAGAGGTAAGACTGGGCTAGAGGTGGGATGAGGGTCATGGTGATAAGGAGAGAGTTTAGTTCTGTATCTCCTCTTCCCTTCTACTGCAGTGCATTGCCCTCATCTGTCAAATCTGTATTGCTGAATTTCCAAGATTCAACTGAGCCTAGTATTTTTTTTTTCTTTTTAGGTTTGCTTATTTATTTTGAGAGAGAGAGAGAGAGAGCGAGAGCAGCAGAGGGCCAGAGAGAGAATCCCAAGCAAGCTGTCAGCAAGGAGCCCGCGCTGGGCTCGAACTCATGAATAGTGAGATCATGACCAGAGCTGAGATCAAGAGTCCAACGCTTAAGGACTGAGCCACCCAGGCGCCCCTAACCTAGTTTCTTGTTCCACTATGCCAAGGCAGCACAGTGGTCTAGGGGCTGATGGTTGGGTCTCCATGGGCTAAAGGTCTAGTTTTTGTTTACCAGTTTGCAAAAGGGCCAGGCTCTGTAGTGAGAGCTGTAAAGTAAGAAACTATAGGCCTACAAGTTCCTCGATGGCACATATGAGATGCCCAGAACATTTCTGTCCAATAAACAGTATGCCCTTGATAAACAGACTGAACTTTGCAGTGTCCCAAAGAAGTTTAAGTGCCGCCTTGACAAGATCCCCAGGGGCTTCTGAGCACCTCCTGGCCAGTAGTGTATTCTGGGGTGTCAAAATTACCTCTTACACAATTACCTCCAATGTATTCTAGATGTGATCGTCTTTTTGAAAGAGAGCCAAGTTCATTATCAGTCACCTCAGAGCACCTGCATTCGGGCCTTTTAAGTGCAAGTAGGATCCAGAATCCTGGAAGTGTCATTAAGTCTGTGATCGAGGTCCAAGCGTTTAGTAACCCTAGGCAAGGTAACCCAGAGGCCTTGGACCTAAGGGCGGCCATCGAAGCCTGAAAGCCTAATAGGTCCTCGAAGCCAGCGGCCATGTCCACCTGAGACTCAGGGGTGCAGAGCATCAGGCACTGAAGAAGACGCCTCGGCTCCGGCTACGCATGCGCGGGCGTCCATAGAGGGCCCCGGTAATCCAGGCTGCGCATGCGCAAGAGCGGCTCCCGGCTAGTCCCGACGGCGGCGGCGGCTACTGAGGGGCCGGGGCGTGGAGTAGCGGTGGCGGCGGCGGGCAGCAACAGAGCAGCCATGAGGGCCGGGCCCAGTCACCGACAGTGAGTGATGGTGGAAGAGGGGTGGGCGGCCGGAGAGAAGAGGGGTGGCTTGGTGGAGGGATACCTCGACTTGGTGAGGGGGGGGGGTGGGCTCTGCCTGTCGGAGGCGAAGGGGCGTGGGGGAGGGACAGTTTGAGGTGATGATGGGAGAATTTGGGGCATAGGTGGCCGGATCGCCAGCGCCAGGGCTGGACCGCTTGGCGGAGGGAAGGAGGTGAGTGCGGCAGAGTGAAGGAGCCCACGGCAGGGGCAGTGTCCCGCGCTTCCCCGTTTGTCATCGTCCCTTCCCCCAGGAGCTTTCGGTCGCCTCTCCCTTTCCGCTTCTTTCAGAGAATGGTCGCGGGGGGAGGGTGGTGGAGGATGAAAGCCTTGCTGGAGCTGAAGAAGCTAACTCTGATCCAGGCAGGGAAGGCCGGTCGCCTAGAGTCATGGGCTTTTCTGGGCGGAGGATGGGAGTCAGGAGCCCTCTGTTTAAAGCTGGGAGGGGTCTAGGGAAGAAAGCTAGGGACTTAGAGTCTGACAGGTTCGAAACCACGTCCACCATTGATAAAGCTGATAGATAACCTTGGGCAGGTCCTACTTAACCTTTCTGAACCTCTGAAAGATGTAGTGCTTCGGTGGGCTATTGCAAGCATCAATGTACGTGATTGAAATTGTGTATGAAAATTGTAAATTGGAGGTACTATACCGATGGTACTATTGTCACCAACAATATTACTGGATTTTAGACCTTACCGTTATTAGTAGAGTGATTGATTTCTTTGTCAAGGCGAAGCATATTGTTTGTAAAACCTCAATAGGCACATATGTGCGTTTTACGTAGGCACAGTAGATCATGTGCAAAAATACCAGTTTGTGATGTGACTAATTAGCCATCAGACTTGTGTAGGAAAAATACCATACTCTTGGGCATTTTTACAAATGGTGTGTAGCTCCTTACTCAAAAGGAAGAAATAAGAGAACGGAGGGCCAATCTGTTAAATGCTTTGTGAACATAGCTCACTCAGGTTCCTTGTCTTGTATGTAACACAGTTGGTACTAATGTGCTTTATTAGGAGTCCAGAAAACTAGTTTGAGACAAGCTGGGAGGGCTGCACAAAGAGGGGTGTGCAAATACAATTTGCTATTTTTAAATTGGATAAAAGTTTTCTTTTGCGAGGGAGTCTCTGGTTGCCCCAAGGGTCGTGTCTCTGTTTTGGAGGTCAGATAAGCATACAGCAGCTTTGCAGCTCCACTTTTTTGTTACGCTGCCTGTGGAACCTCCAGGGTGGAGTGTCTCTGAGAGAAAGACAGAAGCAGCTGTCCAAGAGGTGGCTGGTTCTTTTCTGAGAGGCTGAAGGAGCACTCCTGAGGCTTTGTTGCTGTTCTTGTTGTTATTTAGGGTAGACAAAGCAGAGGACAGAGTTAAACTGTGTGCTTCTAGAGAGAGAAAATGGCTTTCTAGCCACAGCTTTTGAAAGACGTGAAACTTCTTTCAAAAGGACAGAATGAGATGGATGCTTCAGCTTTGCTGGCCCTAAAGATGAAGAGCGTGAAATAGCGAGGCCTTTTGGAAATTAGTGAGTGATTTGTCTTTCATCTGAGCAAAGGTAGGGAGTGGCTGTACTAGGTCCTTGAAGATTCACAGATAAGAACAGTGAATTATTTTATAGGAATGGGGGAAATGAACCCTAGTTGTCGTTAACTTCTCCATCTGGTAAAACGTGTTTTACCTCTTTTTCTTGGAAATATACAGTGATATATCACTTTTAATTTTTTGCTCTAGTTCCTTGGCTCTCCCAATAACTGCCCATAACCCCAATTGTTCTTCTTTTTTTTTTAAATTTTTTAATGTTTATTTTTTTATTACATTTATTTATTTTTGAGAGACATAGAGAGACAGAGCACAAGTGGGCGAGGGGCAGAGAGAGAAGGAGACACAAAATCTGAAGCAGGCTCCAGGTCCGAGCTGTCGGTACGGAGCCCTATGTGGGGCTTGAATCCACGGACTGTGAGATCATAACCTGAGCCAAAGTTGGACACTTAACTCACTGAGCCACCCAGGTGCCTCCAACGATTGTTCTTTTTTAGAGGATAGTTTTGAAAGAAAGCGCTTGTTACTGTTGTCATAGGGCATTTACAGAATACAAATTTATTTTGTCTTTGCTCACCAGATGGAACCTGAAGTAGAGGTATAAAAGTAGAGCTGGCTTAGTTATCCTATTTTATTTTAATAATTGGACATTTATTTTTAATTTTGTAATGTGTTTTTCCCTCTACTGAAAATTTCCATTGGTTCAAATGAGTCCCTAATGCCATTCATGTCATGTTAAAATGATAGAGGCTTGTTCAGTTGTGATGAGAATTTCCTGTCCTCTCTATTCTTTTTCCTATTTGTGGTTATTTTTATGTGGTAGATGACTTACCAAATGGAGAGTCTTCCCTTGGGAGAGACGGCGTGGTCAGTGCCTTGATTACCTGTTGTGGGAGCAGTCTATCTAAAGTGGGGATGTAAGGACTACTCATGAATCTCTGACACAGCAAGGGCTAAGAAAAAAAAAAAAAGGAATTAAAGGTTACTAGCTCATTTTTATTATGATAAAATGAATAATTTTTTAAAAAGTATCTTCTGTCTCAGAGGAAAACTTTTTTTTTTTTTAAAGTTTATTTATTTGTGTGTGTGGGGGGTGGGAGGGTGGTGGTGGGGAGAGGGAGTCCCAAGCAGGCAGCACAGAGCCAGATGCAGGACTTGAACCCACGAAGCTGAGATCATGACCTGAGCCAAAATCAGGAGTCAGACGCCCAACCGACTGAGCCACCCAGGTGCCCTCAGGGAAAACATTTTAAAACAGTCTACTTAAAGACAACATTATGGTGTTAAAAAAATAATAAAAAATAAAAACAAAATTATGTGTTTTTACCTTTTTTTCTTTGAATATTTGCTTATGAACAGAACCTTTGTTCCTTTAGAACCCTTTGGATCTGGCCACCCATTCCTTAACTGAAGTCTTTTGTGATCTTTTCACAGCTGCTAATAATTGAGTACAAAGGTTTTTGTTGTTTATGTTTTTGTTTTTTTGTCCTTTGTTTGGTTCTTGATAGAGCGCTAAAAACTTTAAAAAGGGGCTATATGGGAAGATGCTGAAAAGTAAAAGAGAAGAGCAGATTTAACTTAGTGAATTTGTAGGTTGTTCTGATGTTTGGAGGGTAAAGGATTCAAGAATGGATATATGATGGGGGCGCCTGGGTGGCGCAGTCGGTTAAGCGTCCGACTTCAGCCAGGTCAACTTCAGCCAGGTCACGATCTCGCGGTCCGTGAGTTCGAGCCCCGCGTCGGGCTCTGGGCTGATGGCTCGGAGCCTGGAGCCTGTTTCCGATTCTGTGTCTCCCTCTCTCTCTGCCCCTCCCCTGTTCATGCTCTGTCTCTCTCTGTCCCAAAAATAAATAAACGTTGAAAGAATGGATATATGATTCAGAGTAGCCTCCAGAGGCCAGGTTTTGCTTACCTGTGTTTAGCACAGTATATAGTTGGCCTGGAGTAATTGCTTGTTAAATATTTGCTGAATGGAAAAATGATAAACAATATAAAACATAATCAGCAAAGATGAGTTCAGATCTTCTGGAACTTTGTGTATCTTTGAATGAGCTTCCCTATGTTTCTTTACCTCAGTTTCTTCATCTATAATAACTGTACTTCCTGCACAGGTTGTTGTGAGGGTTAAATGTGCTTAATACATGTAAAATGTTTACAATACTACTTAAGACTTAGCAAATGCTAAATAACTATCTAACTAGTGTTTGTCTGATGCACCCTCTTTTTGTGCTCAAATCTATGCTGGTCAAAGATGTTTGTCATATAGCCCGGACCCTCTCAGTTCACAGTTTGGCCTAGGAAACAGATGTATACAAAGTAATTATTATAGAATGTAATACTTTATTTCATCAGCTCTGTGTTGCTAATGATTGTAAGGCTCACAATTACTTTACATGCAAGGAAGAAAGAAGAAATGTTAAGAAAGACTGGCATGCTATCAGTTGTAAGATATATCCTATTTTCAGAGAAATGTGGAGGGGAAAGTATGTCTTACAATTGATGAAATACATTAAGCGCTCTACTAGAGGAAGGTACAACTTGTGAGAGTTGATGGATGGCTGGGTACAGGTATTGTCAGTAAAGACCCTTTGCATAACATGCATGATACACCCTCATAGATGGACGAGGAAGATAGGGCATTACAAGCAGACAGGAAAGTCTGAAAATGTGAAGGGGAGGGCATTATTGATGTGTACCACCATATCAGGACAAGCAGGAGAAGGAAATGAGCTAAGTATTTGGCAGAGTAACATTGTATAATGCAGCAGAGCAGGACAGGAAGCTTGGAACATTTTCAGAAAAGACATGAGCCTCATTCTTGAATTTCACCTCCTAAAATGTAATAGCAACTCCAAAAAGATGATACTAATATAATAAAGTGGAAAGTGAGAGTAGTGTGAGAAGCAAAGTGGCCAGGGGAAGGGTTGAAGCTTCACAGCTGACCAGAGTGGGGATAAGTGTGAAGTCACTCTGCTCATGGTGAGAGGTGAATGCTTTCTCAGCAGAGAAGTGTTTAGTATCTATTTCTGTCTTTTCACTGCCTATCAAGGTCTTGGTTATGTCCCTTTTAGAGCTTTGTAACTTAGAGTGAAAGGAAGTACAACTCAAGTGGAAAAATGCTCAATTTTCTTTATGAAAAATGCATTTATTTTTATTTTGTTATGTATTTATTAAAAAATTTTTTAATGTTTATTTATTTTTGACAGAGAGAGAGAGAGAGAGAGAGACAGAGCTTGAGTGGGGGAGGGGCAGAGAGAGAGGGAGACACAGAATCCGAAGCAGGCTCCTGGCTCTGAGCTGTCAGCACGGAACCTAATGTGGGGCTCGAACTCACAAACTATGAGATCATGGCCTGAGCCGAAGTCGGACGCTCAACTGACTGAGCCACCCAGGCGCCCCTATTATTTATTTATTTTTAAGTATCATTTATTTAATCTCTGCTCCCAACATGGAGCTTGAACTCATGACCCTGAGATCAAGAGTCTCATGTTCTTCCAACTGAGTCAGCCAGGTACCCCTAAAAATCCATTTACTACAAGGAGGATAATAAATGATCAGAATTAAGGTTCAGTTATCAAATGATGGCTTAGTATTATAGCACTGGATTGTACTGTTTCATGGGAAAATATAGGTCATTGAAGGAGGGATTTAAAAGACTCAGTTACTAATTTTCTTTTTTTAAATTTTTTAAGTTTATTATTATTTTTTTAGCATTTATTTATTTTTGAGAGACACAGCGTGAGCGGGGTTGGGGCAGAGAGAGAGGGAGACACAGAATCTGAAGCAAGCTTCAGGGTCCAAGCTGTCAGCACAGAACCCGACATAGGACTTGAATCCACGAACTGTGAGATCGTGACCTGAGCCGAAGTCAGACACTTAACCAGCTGAGCCACCCAGGTGCCCCAAGACTCATTTACTAATTTTCTGGCAACCAGCCCTGAAGCTAGTGGGAGAAAGTATGAAAAACTAGAAATAGCATAAGCACAAATTTGTCTAGTGTTTTTTCTTTTCATCAGTAAACCAAAGTTAGGTTTGACTCTCTTAAGCTTTTTGGTCTCTGGTCTCATTAGAAAATGAGTTGGTCCTTTCAGCAATCAGTCAGCAGACATTTAAGTGCCTATTGTGTGTTAGGAATTGTGCTAGGCACTGAAATTAAAATATGAATGACATAATCTTTGTAAGGAGTGCACTTTTATTTTTTTAGCTTTTTTAATTTATTTTTTTTTTTAATTTTTTTTTTCTCAACGTTTTTATTTATTTTTGGGACAGAGAGAGACAGAGCATGAACGGGGGAGGGGCAGCGAGAGAGGGAGACACAGAATCGGAAACAGGCTCCAGGCTCTGAGCCATCAGCCCAGAGCCCGACTCGGGGCTCAAACTCACGGACCGCGAGATCGTGACCTGGCTGAAGTCGGACGCTTAACCGACTGCGCCACCCAGGTGCCCCAGCTTTTTTAATTTAGAGAGAGTGTGTTTCCTTGCAAGTTGGGGAGAGGGGGAGGGGCTTTTTTGTTGTTGTTAAGAATTTTTAAGTTTATTTTGAAAGAGTGAAAGATCGGGGGAGGGGCAGAGAGAGGGAGGGAGGGAATCCCAAGCAGGCTCCATACTGTCAGTATGGAGCCCGATGTGGGGCTCAGATTCAGGAACCAAGAGATCATGACCTCAGCCAAGGTCAAGAGTCAGACAGCTTAACTGACTGGGCCACCCAGGTCCCCCAGGAAAGAGAGAATCTTAAGCAGGCTGCATGCTTAGCGCGGAGCTGGACGCAGGGCTGGATCCCATGATCCTGGGATCATGACCTGAGCCAGAATCAAGAGTTGGACGCTCAACTGACTGAGCCACCCATGTGCCCCTGAACTTTTTTTTTTTTTTTAAGTTTATTTATGTATTTTGAGAGAGAGAGGGAGGGAGAGAATCCCAAGCAGGCTCCAGGCTGTCAGCACAGAGCCAGATGCAGGGCTCGAACTCACTAACCGTGAGATCATGACCTGAGTTGAAACTGAGTCAGATGCTTAACTGACTGAGCCACCCAGGTGCATTCTTTTATTTTATTTTATTTTTATTTATTTTTTTAAGTAGCCTCTATGCTCATCACTCATCATGGGGTTTGAACTCATGATGCCAAGATTGAGTTGCATGCGAGACAGGCACCCCTAAAGAATGCACATTTAAAAAAAAGATTTCATTTAATTTGTTTATGTATATATTTAAAGTTTATTTTTTTAGTAATCTCTATACCCAACCTGGGGCTCAAACTCACAACCCTGAGATCAAGAGTTGCATGCTTTACCAACTAAACCATCCAGGTGCCCCAAGAGTACACATTTTGTTTTTTTAATATTATTTTTGAGAGAGAGAGAGAGAGAGAGGGAGAGAGTGCGTACACGTGTGTGCACATGGGGAAGGGACAGAGAGAGAAGGAGACATAGAATCCAACACTGGGTCCAGACTCTGAGCCGTCAGCACAGAGCCCAACGGCCTCGAACCCTGAACAGCAAGATGATGACATGAGCTGAAGTGGATGCTTAACTGACTGAGCTATCCAGGCACCCCAAGAATGCACATTTTAATTGGAGACTAACACAAATAATTATGAATTAGTACAGTAAGTTCAATCATAGAGATCTGTACTAAGTGCTATGGGAGCACAGGTTCTGTGTGGTGGGGTGAGGGGAAGGTTGGACAACGCTTGCTAGAGAAAGAATCAGTTGGGTCTTAAAGGATGAATATAATTTGGCTATCTCAACAAAAAAAGATTGGAGAGGGTAGTGTTTCAAATACAGAGAACAGCTTGCACAAGGGTAGAGAGTATATGAGTATGGACCTGTGGGCCAGTGGTTTAATGTGGCTAGATCATGGGGCATGAGGAAGAAATGGAAGGAAGTGAGGTGAAAGATGAGTTGGAGCCCAGTTGTAGATGGCCTTGGTGAGGGGTCTGAATTTTACTTTGTAAGATAAAATGCCAGGGAGTCATGGGAGAGTTTTGTTTGTTTGTTTGTTTGTTTAAGTCATGGGAGAGTTTTGAGTCAGGTAAGGAACAAGTTTGGATCACTGTTTAAGAAAAGTAACACTGTTGGCAGTATGGAAGTTAGATTTTTTTTTTTTTTTTAATGTTTATTCATTTTTGAAAGACAGAGAGAAACAGAGCACAAGCAGGGGTGGGGTGGTGAGAAAGGGGGACACAGAATCTAAAGCAGGCTCCAGGCTCTGAGCTGCCAGCACCAGAGCCCGACTTGGGGCTTGAACTCATGAACTGCGAGATCATGACCTGAGCCGAAGTCGGTTGCTCAACCGACTGAGCCACCCAGGCGCCCCTGGAAGTTAGATTTTAAAGTGTGAAATTGGCTATGGCAGCAGGGGGTGGGGGGAGGGGGGCTAGTTGGTTATGAGACATTTGTGTGATGATCATTTGAGAGAGATTGAGATCTCAGTTACAGTGGTAATAGTGGAATTGTAGACAGGTTAACGAGCTTTTTAGGAGAATCACCAGGAGGGTCTTACTGACTTTATGTTGAGGAGTGGGTAAGGGGGAAGGAGTTGTCAAAGATGGATTTGAAATTGCTTGCTTGGGCAAGTGGATGGTGATATTATTAACCAAGGTAGGGAATACAGGGGTGAGAGGGTGTTACATTTGAGGGACAATGATTTTGGTATATTAGATTTGAGGTGTCAGGAAAATCTAGGAGCAAATGTCCAATAAGCTTCTGGATATTGGGTCTTGAGTTTAGTAGAAAAGTTTAGAATGAAGATGCAGATCTAGAAATCATTAGGGTATAAGTGATAGTTAAAGTCAGCGTTAATTACTCTGTGAGTCTGAGTTCTAGTTGCTTTATTTGTTGTTTATTCACATCATCTGGAGGGATTGGTTTTATAATAATGTGGCACCAAGTACCTTCTTGATAGTAGTTCATGCAGTGCTAAATCTTTTCTTTATTTTCCCATTATTTATTTATTTATTGAAAAAAAACTTTAAGGTTATTTATTTATTTTGAAAGAGAGTGAACCAGCAGGGGAGGGGCAGAGAGGGAGGGGGACAGAGGATCAGAAGCAGGCTCTGTGCTGACAGCAGAGAGCTCGATGTGGGGCTCAAACTCAGGAACCATGAGATCATGACCTGAGCTGAAATTGGATGCTTAATCGACTGAGCCACCAGGGTGCCCTATTTTTCCATTTTTTAAAGAAGTTTTTATTTAAGTAATCTCTTTGACCAACACAAGGCTCGAGCTCATGACCACGACGAGATCAAGAGTTGCATGTTCTACTGACTGAGCCTGCCAAGCTTCCCAGCGAACTTTTCAATAAAGAATCAGTGTGCAGGGGTGCCTGGGTGGCTCAGTCTGTTACGCATCGACTCTTGACTTCCGCTCAAGTCATGAACGCGAGGTCATGGGTTCGAGCCCCATGTCGGGCTCTGCGCTAAGTGTGGAGCGTGCTTGAAATTCTCTCCCTCTCCTTCTGCCCCTGTCCTGCTTGTGTGCATGTGCACTCTCTTTCAAAATAAGTAAACATTTTTTTTAAACATTTATTCATTCTTGAAAGATGGAGAGAGACAGAGCATGAGCAGGGGAGGGGCAGAGAGACAGATGGAGACACAGAATCTGATGCAAGCTCCAGGCTCTGAGCTGTTAGCACAGAACCTGATGCGGGGCTCGAACCCATGGACCGCGAGATCATGACCTGAGCTGAAGCTGGGCACTTAACCAACTGAGCCACCCAGGTGCCCCATTACAACATTTTTTGAAAAAAATGAATTGTGTGCATATTAGCTGTACATCTTTGTTTTCCCCTATTCTCAATGGTTTACCAGACTTAGGAAATTTGCCTTTTTAAATTTTTTAAATTATTTTTTTAGTTTTTTTTTTTTTTTTAAATAGTCTGCATGCCGAACATGGAGCTTGACCTCTTGACCCTGAGACCGAGAGTTGCATGCTCTACTGACTGAGCCAGCCAAGAACCCTGCAACTGCCTTGTCTAACATCAGTTCTATTATAAAGATGGAGGAAAAAAGAATCTATTTCCACTGAATGCCTCTGATTGAAGCCTGAATGGTTCAGAGTTGGGATTAGGAATTCAAGCTAACTGTCTAGTTTTCTGCTACTCCGTAGCTTTTTCACCAGTTATATTAGAACTGAAAACAATGAAATAAATATACCTGATGGTAAGTGAAAAATACACATGCTGTTGTTTTCTGGAAGGACAGTTTGGTATGATTTAGGTGCTTTTTTTATAGTTCATGATTTTGAAATAAAAGCAGAGACATGTTTTATGAAAGGAAGGAATATGCAGAGTATCTGTAGTTGTTGGTTGACTTTAGCTAAACATTTTTAATATTGACATTAAACAGGATGTCTGGCTTTGACAAGAAAATCAAATACTGAGAATCACAGACATCCCTAGGGTCTCACCTTGATTCAAGGCTTAACTCCCCATACTTCTCATTTTCTCCCTCACCTTAGGGATTTATGTTAAAGAGAAGATTAATTCTGTAGATAGGTTTTCTTTTTACTTTTTTATTATGAAAATTTCAAATATATGCGAGAGTAGACATCAGTATAAAGAACCCCTATCACTCCGCTACAGTAATTTTGAACTTGTGCCAATCTTGTGTTATCTATGTTTCCCCATCCACTAACCCACCTAAGTTATTTTTAAAGAAATCTCAGATTCATAAGTTAATAAATATTTCCGTATATATCTCTAAAAGATAACTAAAAGAAAAATCCCACAAAATTAACAAGCATTTCTTTAAAAAATTTTTTAGTTATATATATATTTATTTGGATGGGGCTAAAGATTTTAAAGATTTTTAGGGGTACCGGGGTATCTCAGTCGGTTGGGCATCTGACTTCGGCTCAGGTCATGATCTCATGGCTCCTGGGTCCAAGCCCCCTTTGTGCTGACAGCTCAGAGCCTGGAGCCTTCTTCAGATTCTGTGTCTCCCTCTCTCTTTACCCCTCTCCTGCTCACAGTGTCTGTCTCTCTCTCAAAAATACATTGAAAAAACATTGAAAAAAAGGTGGGGGTGCCTTGGTGGCTCAGTCGGTTGAGCGTCTAACTTTGGCTCAAGCCGTGATCTCATAGTTTGTGGGTTCAAGCCCTGCATCTGGTTCTGTACTGACAGCTCAGAGCCTGTGGATTCTGTGTCTCCCTCTCTGTCTGCCCCTCCCCCACTCATGCTCTGTTTCTCAGAAGTAAATAAATGTTAAAAAAAAACAAGAAAGAAAAAGAAAGAAAAGCAAAGGGACCAACATAACCAAAATTATTTTGAAAAAGGACAACAAAGTTGGAAGACTCCTACTACCTGATTTCAAGACTTACTGAAGAGCTATGGTAATCAAGACCGTGTGGTATTGGCGAAAGGATAGTTTGACAGATCAATGAACAGAATACAAAGTCCAGAAATAGACCCACAGTATTAAATATAGCCATTTGATTTTTGATAGAGGTACAAAGGCAAGTCAAAGGAGAAAAGATAGTCTTCTCAACGAGTTGTTGAAACGATTGGATATCTAAAGTAAAAGAAAGAAAAAATGTGCCTCAAACTATACTTCATACCATTTGTAAAAATTAACTCAAAATCGATCATAGACCTAAATATAAAATGGAAAACTATAAAATACTTGGAATATTTTATGCAGGAGAAACAGGAGAAAATCTTTGTTACCTTGCATTAGGTAAAGAGTTTTTAGATACAACACCAAAAACAAGATCCAAAAAAATTTTTCTTGATGAATTGAGTTTCATCAAAATTGAAAACTTTTACTTTGCAAAAGATACTTAAGTGAATGAAGAGAAGACACAGACGGGACACCCGGCTCAGTTGGTAGAGATGTGACTCTTGATCCCAGGGTTGTGAGTTTGAGCCCCATGTTGGGCATGGAGTCAACTTAAAAAAGACAAGACACAGAGTGGGAGAAAATATTTGCAAATTGTATATCAGACATACATAAACCTGTATCTAGAATGTATAAAGAGTTCAGAACTCGTCAAGAAGCAAACAGCACCATAAAAAAATGAGTGAAAGATTTGAGTGACCTCACCGGAGCAGATAGATTAATGGCAAGTAAGTGTGTGAAAATCTCAACATCTCAGTCATTAGAGAAATGCAAATTAAAAATAATGAGATATGTCATTAGAATGGCTAAAAAAACAACAAAAGAAAACTGATTAGATTATGGGCTGGCAGGGACGTGGAACAACTAGAACTTAAGGAAACACTGTGGTAGTTTCTTACTAAGTAAAACAAACATTTAACATGTGACCCAAGTATTTACCCAGTGGAGTGACAACCTAGGACATAAAAACCTGTATGTGAATATTTATAGCAGCTTTATTTATTTATTTATTTATTTATTTATTTATTTATGAATGTATCTTTTTTTTTAATATGCGTATTTTATTTTATTTTAACGTTTTTTATTTATTTTTGAGACAGGGAGAGACAGAGCATGAATAGGGGAGGGTCAGAGAGAGGGAGACACAGAATCCGAAACAGGCTCCAGGCTCTGAGCTATCAGCACAGAGCCCGACGCGGGGCTCGAACTCATGGACCGCGAGATCATGACCTGAGCCAAACTCGGCCGCTTAACCAACTGAGCCACCCAGGCGCCCCTATAAATGTATCTTTTAAAAAATATTTATTTTTGAGAGAGAGGGAGCACAAGTAGAGGAGGAGGGGAGAGAGAGACAGAATCTGAAGCAGGTTCCAGGCTTGGAGCTGTCAGCATAGAGCCTGATATGGGGCTCGAACCCATGAACTGTGGAGATCATGACCTGAGCCGAAGTCGGATGCTCAACCCACTGAACCTCCCAGGCGCTCCCATATTTATAGCAGCTTTTTATTTGTACTCAGAACTAGAAACAACCTGAATGTCCTTCATCTTTGGTATGGATTAACCAACTGTGATATATTCATATAGTGGAATACTACTCAGCAATAGAAAGGAACTATTTATATATGTAATAACATAAATGAATCTCATATGCATTATGGTAAGTGAAAGAAGCTAAACTGAAAAGGCTACTCACTATTTGATTGAATGTATATGATAGTCTAGAAAACTTAAAACTATAGGGACAGTGGAGAGCAGATTGATGATTGTCTTGCTCTAGGGGTAGGGGAATGTTTTACTACAAAGCAGTAGAATGAGGAAATTTCTGGAGGGTAATGGAACTATTCTGTACCTTGATTGTGGTTACACATCTGTATGTTTATGAGGACTTTTAGAACTGAACACTAAAAAATAAATTTTACTGTGTAAAAATAACAGTCTGAGGGCCCCTGGGTGGCTTAGTGGGTTGAGGGTCTGACTCTTAATCTCAGCTCAGATCTTGATCTCAGTTCAAGCCCCGCATTGGACTCCATGCTTGGTCTGAAGCCTACCTTAAAAAAAAAAAAAAAAAGTCTGGGGGTGGAAGAGGGAGACTTTAAAGAAGAATTCCAAAAATGTAATTTCCTAAATATATTTGAATTTTAACTTAATTTTATTTCTTTTTTGAATATATTTTAAGTAACATAAAAGGTACACAGTATGGGAATGTCTGGCCGGCTCAGTCAGTAGTGCATGGGACTTTTGGGGTTGTTGGGTGTAGAGTTTACTTTAAAAAAAAAAAAAAAAAAAAAAAAAGCATGGTGAAAAGTCTCTGAGTGACAATTTAAGATCCTTTAGAATTTATTTTAATTTGTAATGCAGTTGTGTACTCTAATTCTTTTTTTTTAATTTGTTTATTTTAACAAATAAACATCCAGGATGTAAACATGGATAAACCCCTTATCCATTTAGTCCATCCCCATACCCACAGCCCCTCCAGCAACCCTCAGTTTGTTCTCTGTATTTAAGAGTCTCTTATGTTTTGTCCCCCTCCCTGTTTTTATATTCTTTTTGCTTTCCTTCCCATATGGTCATCTGTTTTGTGTCTTAAATTCCTCATATGAGTGAAGTCATATATTTGTCTGTCTTTTTTTTTTTTTTTAATGTTTATTTATTTTTGAGACAGAGAGAGATAGAGCATGAACGGGGAAGGGTCAGAGAGAGAGGGAGACAGAATCTGAAACAGGCTCCAGGCTCTGAGCTGTCAGCACAGAGCCTGACGTGGGGCTCGAACTCACGGACCATGAGATCATGACCTGAGCCAAAGTTGGACGCTTAACCGACTGAGCCACCCAGCCGCGCCCCTATTTGTCTTTCTCTGACTGACTTACTTCGCTTAGCATAATACCCTCTAGTTCCATCCACATTGTTGCAATGTGTACTCTAATTCTTAAGACTTCAAGAATATTTTGCTGTTTATTTTCTACTTTAAGTTTGCTTATTCTCAAGCATAATGCTACTAGCTTTCTTTCCCTACTGTCTTTCTATCCTAGGACACTGCTGTGTTATCAGTATTTTTCCACTTCAGTGCATGAAAAAGTATAGGGAGAGATTTATGAAGTTAATGGGGGTATATATGAATATTATCCAAAGTCTAGCCAAGCTATTTATTCTCCCAGGGATTACTTAATGAACTGAATGAAGCTTGGACACTAGGAATATTGTGGCAGGACACACCCTTCAAATTCTTAGAAGTATTACAACTTCCAGGTTAGTGTGGATTTTTAGATTTGGTAAGACACAGAAAAACTTGGCTGTGATTTTTGGTCAGCTGGACCAGGTCCAATATTGATTAACAGCGTTCCTCCTCTGCTTGCATCCTTCCTCTTCCCTCTGCTATTGCTTTCTTGTGAGAGGCAATTTGAACTATTTGCTCGTGTTTCTGGATCATGTCTCTGCTCTTTCTTTCCACAACTACTCTGATTTTCCATCAGATCTCAAATTTCTAAGTAAGAACTTTTATTTAGATAAAGTAAGATCAGGGGCGCCTGGGTGGCTCAGTCAGTTAAGCGTCGGCTCAGGTCATGATCTCATTCATGGTTCGTGAGTTTGAGCCCTGCGTTGGGCTCTGCTGACAGCTCAGAGCCTGGAGCCTGCTTCAGATTCTGTGTCTCCCTCTCTCTCTACCCCTAACCCACTCGCACTCTGTCTCTCTCAAAAATAAATAAACTTAAAAAAAATGTTTTTAGATAAAGTAAGATCATTCTTCTTAGTAGGGGGTTGTGTGGGTGACTGGTCAGGCTCCCGTGTCTCACTGGAATATTTATTTGCCTGCTCTTTGTAAATTGTTAACCCAGCTGATCTCTAGTCCTTCAATGTTATTCTCTCCCCCACCTTTCTCTCAAAGGCTATCAAGTGGAAGTTATCTTCATTTTTTTCCACACCTGCAGACTTTACTGTATTCATATGTTGGCCTTTCCTTTCTTCTCCATATTGTTAATCCCTCTGCGACCTTGTTATATCACTGTTTTTATGTTCGTATTTATTTCTTTTCCCCAATTCTTTGTCCCCACCCTACCCCCAGTTACTGCTCAGTTTCTCTCCTATTCCTAAAAGTAGTCTTTCTCCTGCTCTCTTTACTTTCTCATAGCCTATTTATTCCTCAAGCATGTAATTTGATTTTGTCCCCAACACTCCGCTGAAATTGCTCTGCTCAGTGACCTAATTGTGAAACCCAGATGATGCTTTTCAGTCCTTGATTTATTTTGCCTTCTGCTTTTATTAATTTTTTTAATTTTTTAATTAAAAATTTTTAAATGTTTATTTATTTTTGAAGGAGAGGGAGAGAGAGAATGACTGAGGGAGGGGCAGAGAGAGAGGGAGACAAGAATCTGAAGCAGGCTCCAGGCTCTGAGCTGTCAGCATAGAGCCCAGTGTGGGGCTCGAACCCACAAACTGTGAGATCATGACCTGAGCCAAAATCAAGAGTCGGATGCTTAACCGTCTGGGTGCCACCCAGGTACCCCTAATTTTTCAGTTTTTGCTTCTGTGCTTCTTTAAACTGTCCATGCTTGGTTTTTCTTTTTTATTTCTTTTTAGTCTCCCTTTCTTCTATCCAGTCCTTAAGTGTTAATGTTGCTGACAATTCTGTTCTTAGCCACCCTCTTCTTGTTTTATTTTTCACAGGTAATGTAATTCAAATCTCTATATTTAACTCAAATCTCTGTCTCCTGGGATCCAGACCTATATTTCCAGAATCCACCTGGACATCTTATGGGCATCTTGGAATTCATTATTTTTGCCACAAAATCTAAACTTTCTAGATTCCCTGACTGGTTGAATGCTATTAATAGCCATACAGTTGCTAAATCAAAAATATTGGATTTGACCTTGCTCCTTTCTTTTCCCTTACCACTCGTATCTGCCTGATCCCTAGATTTGATTTTAGCGTTGAAGATCTCCTAAATCTGCCTCTTTCTTTCCAACCATATTGCCGAAGTCATAGATTAGACCATTTTTATTTCTCTCCCTCTTTTTTTTAATTTTGTTGATGTTTTATTTATTTTTGAGAGAGAGAGAGACACAGCGTGAGCAGGGGAGGGGCAGAGAGAGAGGGAGACAGAGAATCCCAAGTAGGCTCTGCACTTTCAGAGCAGAGCCCAATGTGGGACTCCGACTCATGAAACCGTGAGATCATGGCCTGAGATGAAACCAAGAGTTGGAAGCTCAACCGACCGACACCCAGGTGCCCTGACCATTTTTATTTCTTACTTGGTCAGTTGCAATATCCTCCTAACTGGTCTTCATGCCTCAAGTCTTACTACCCCTTCAGTTGATCCACCACATTGCCACAAGAGCAATCTTCCTAAATTGGAAGACTACTTATGCTCTTTCCCTTTAGGATTCTTAATCATTCACAGCACACTTAACACATAGATGATTGGCTCCATCTTCCTTCCTCCTTTCCTCATTACATTTTTGTTCAAGCTATTTTTTTTCCTTCCATGGACGTTTCTTCCAAAACAAGCAAACATAACCAATAATGTGGTGAATCTCCTAATTAATCTTTAGGATTTAGCTCATAGCTCATTTCTTCTGTGAGGTCTTCCTAGTTCTCAAGGCAGAATTAATCACTCCTGCTGCTGGGCTACTGTAACATTTTATTATCCTGCTAGCATTACATTTATTATTTAAGTGTTGTCTTGTTTCTTCACCTGGATTGTGAGCTCTTTGTGGGTAAGGGTAACTAAGCCTGCCAAATTTTTTGAGTTTCTAGTATGTGTAGAGCACTAGTAATACACTGCTAATCAAGATGGACAGTCTGTCCTCTTATGGAGCTTGTATTCTAGGGAGGGTAAACAGACAACAGACAACTTTTTAAAACCCAGTTATGATAAATACGATGCAGAGAATTAAAATAGACTGATGTGTTAGAGAGTGAATGGGCAGCTACTTTAGGTTAGGAGAATAGGGAATACCTTTCAGAGTATGGCAGTTAAGATCTAGGAGAATTCAGAGATTACCAGATCACACATTCCAGTGTAGAACTAAAGAGGAATGAACTTCATATCTTGGAAGAACAGAAATAAGGCTAATGTGACTTGAATGTGGTGAGAGGGAGAGTGGTGCCAGAAGGCGGCAGAGACCAGATGACACTGAGGTTTGAAAGCTAGGGTAATGTGTTTCCTTCAGAGGTTTTTAAGCGGGCATATGATGTGAATTGATTTGTAATTAGAATGTTCTGCTTACTGTGTGGAAATGGATTCATTGTAGGGAGATCGTGAGTAGAGGCAAGGAGACTAGTAACAAGACTTGCACTAATTTAGATGAGAATTGGTGGTGACTTGGATTGGAGTGATGGTAGAAGAGCTGTAGAGAAGTAGATTTGGAATTTCTTTTGGAAATGAAGTCCTCGGGACTTGCTCAGGGATTGGCAGCAGCCAGGGGGAGTGAGGCAAAGAGGAATCATGCCTAACTTATGCATTATTGGCTGTGGAAACTAGGTAGGTGATAATATTTATTGAGATGGGTAAGATTCTGGTGGAAGGATTTTGCTTTGGTCATATCAAGTTTGAGGTGCTTGTTAGATAGCCAACTGGAGCTATAAGATAGAAAAGCCTGGAATTCCTGGGAGAAATCTGGGCTGGCATTGTAGACTTGAAATCAACATGTAGGTAGAGTTTGAAGTCATGAAATTCAATCAGGAGGTCACCTAGGAATGGATTGTGGCTAGAAAAGAGGTATGAAGGAGAAGGAGCAGCCAGTGAGGTAGGAGGAAAACCAGTGATGCTATGGAAGCCAAGTAAAAAATATGTTTCAAGGATGGAGTGGACCACCGTATTGATTATTGTCTCCGAAAAGAACAGAGAAGTACGCATGGGGTTTGGCAACCTAGTGGTTATTGGTGACCTTGACTAGAACCACTCATTGGAGTGATGGAGATAGAAGTCTGATTGTAGTGGATTAAGAAGAAAAATAAGATGAAGAAGCATTTGATCCTTTTTTTGTTTTCGTATGATGACATAGAGGTTTTGGGAACCAATTTCTGGAAACTCCTTGTGTCATTGTTATTAAATCCTTACTTATTTATATTCAAATGTGGTTGTGTATTTTTGGTGAAGTGTTACAACAATAATTTAATGTTTTTGTACCCTCATTTTAGGTGGGTTTCTGTGTTCTAAGAACCTACTAAAACTAGGACTATGAGCAATACAGATACACTGGTTGAGTGAATGATACTGTTTTTAAGAATTAGCTTCGTGGTTTTGGAAAAGCAGACTGGCTTGACCTTGGCCTTATCATACATCAGTTTTTTCAGCTCTCAAATGAGGATAACAGGACCAGTTTAGCTCATGGGTGGTTGTGAGGCATGACTACTAATGAAAATATTGTAAAACACTTCTGCAAGTTAAAGTGTGATATAGATGCTAAATAATAGTTCTTTATTGGGATGTTGTGAAAATTAGCAACATGCTGTCTGTTAGAGGCCATAAGTTCCTTTTGAGAAAGGTGATATATTTTTATAAATACTATTTGAAGAAAAAATAGTTCCAGATTTGGGAAAAGATACTGCTACCCTAATTCTGGAGTGTAACAATTATGGAACCATAATGAAACAAATTTTAGTTAGAGAATATTTCCAAAAGATTTATTATATCACTTCAGAGGATTTGTATCACAAGATTTTTTTTACCATTCTTGGCTTTGTGGTTCAAATGAGGGTATGACTGCCAGCCTATGGGATTATTTAAAAAAAAAAAAGTTTTTTTTATGTTTATTTATTTTTGAGAGGTGGGGGAGGGGCAAAGGGAGAAGGAGACACAGAATCTGAAGCAGGCTCCAGGTTCTGAGCTGTCAGCACAGAGGCCGATGCAGAGCTCGAACCCACTGCGAGATCATGACCTGAGCTGAGGTCGGACCCTCAATCGACCGAGCCACCCAGGTGCCCCTAGCCTATGGCAGTTTTAATGCTGAATATTTAAAGGACCAGTAGGGGTGATTTATTATCTGTATTTAAAGCATCATAGCCAATTAGTAGAACCACTCACAAAAAAGCACTGAAAATGCACTTTAATTTATTTTAGATGACACCATATAGCCACTTTAATGAAAGCTTAGGTGATGGTTGCAGTTAGGCTTGGAGGAGGGACATGGTGCCATTTCAGCCAAAGCTAGCACTCCTTGTTCCACACCTGAGGTTAAATATAGAATCTGTGGCATCATTACCTATAATGCACTCAGAAAATGCTTGAAATTTGAATCTGATGAACTAAATTTTTCTCAGCCTCTAAACTGGCATTAACAATAGAAGAAACTTGGGATGTGGGTCTTTTATGTCTGAAACTGATAAGGGAAAACTGAAATGGTTAAGCAATAACGTGCTGACGTGCTTAGAACTTTACCCTGCTGACAGCTCAGTTGGGATCTTGTGTATTGTTTTTTCAGTAGGGACCTGTGTATTGCTAATTTTAGAACAAAGTAACATGAAGTTCTTAGCTTTACATAGGTTGGAATTGAATCCTTTTTTTCTGGAATTTGAGTTCTCCCACAGTTCTTTCCCTCTTTGTATCAAGGACAAGTAAAAGGCTTAGCTTTCTTTTCCTCTTTGATGGGAAGACTTTTGTCCCATCCAGGCATTATTTGCTTTTCTTTTGCATTTGGTGACTGGAAAGGGGGTCCCAGAATGGCCTGCTTCTACAGCAAGGCAGTTGAGTAAGCTTACTTTGTTAGAGATGCTTTACCTCTGTGGTTATATTTAGACTTTCTTTTATTTACTTCTGTGATCTCCCTTGTTCATTGTAGGCTTGGGGATTGGCTTCAGCTGTTTTATGTTCACAGGTAAAGGTTCATCTTTTATTCTTATTTTAGTTCCTTTAGTTTGCAGTTTACCTGTATCCATTTTTTTAATAGTTTCCTTCCCAGAGTAGATGTTTCACAAAGCTTCTATTCTAAATATTTTTAGGTATGTATTACTTAGCTAGGCACCCTTATCTCCCCAGCTCCCCCAGCTTATTTGGGCTATAATTGACAAATAAAATTGTAAGATATTTAAAGTGTACAGTGTGATTTAGAAAAAAATTTTTTTTAACGTTTTGAGAGAGAGAGAGAGAGAGCAGGCATGAGCCGGGGAGGGGCAGAGAGAGGGAGAGAGAGACAGAGAATCTCAAGCAGGCTTCACACCGTCAGCGCAGAGCCCAGTGTGGGGCTTGATTTCCCAAACCTGAGCTGAAATCAAGAGTTACACACTTAACTGACTGAGCCCCTGTACAGTGTGATTTTAAATATCATTATCTAGGGGCGCCTGGGTGGCGCAGTCGGTTAAGCGTCCGACTTCAGCCAGGTCACGATCTCGCGGTCCGTGAGTTCGAGCCCCGCGTCGGGCTCTGGGCTGATGGCTCAGAGCCTGGAGCCTGCTTCCGATTCTGTGTCTCCCTCTCTCTCTGCCCCTCCCCCGTTCATGCTCTGTCTCTCTCTGTCCCAAAAATAAATAAACGTTGAAAAAAAAAAATTTAAATATCATTATCTTTTGTTTCTTTCTTTTTTTTTTTTTTCTTCATTCTGAGTGGCCAAGGTTTTCTCTGAGGCTTGCAGTTGGCAGTACTATCAAGCCAAAATACCCTTAGGATTGTATGGAGAAGCACTTTCTTTTCTTTTTCTTTCTTTGGTGAAAAAAGGTGGTTTTATTAAATCGCCTGTATGGGACCCAGGGGCAAAAAGAGCTGCCTGTATGGAAAAGTCACTTTCTATTGCCTTTTTTTTTTTTTAATGTTTGTTTATTTATTTTGAGAGAGAGCGAGCACAAGCAGAGAAGGGAGAGAGGGAGAGGGAGAGAGAGAGAATCCTGATCAGGCTCCACGCTGCCAGCACAGAGCCCAATGTGGGGCTCAAACTTCTGAATCATGAGATTGTGACCTGAGCCGAGACCAAGAGTTAGACGCTTAACGAACTGAGCCACCCAGGTGCCCCTCTACTGGTTTTTAACAATGTAGAATTATATATAATATTTGACCTTACATATTTCTTCTGTGACTACCAGTTCATGCCCTTTGAAAATGTACCCTTTGGGAAAAAGAAAAAAAGAAAAGAAAATTTCCCCTTTGGTTGTTTTTTTCATATTGAATTGTAAAAATTCTTTGTATTTTGTGGCCATCAACTCTTTTCCATAAATGTTGGAAATTATTCTTTAAAGCTATGACTAAGAAGTGAGAAAGCAGACTATTGCATCAAATGCTTATCCAAGATGGTATTTGGTTAAAATGTTTGCCTTGGTTATTTGAGCAATAGTAAGCTTCTTTTGTCTCTCTCCTTCCAAAGATGCATAGAAAAGCTCCTTCTGTCTGAAGTAAAGTGTTGGCTCTGTGTTGGTTATAATTTGCTTTTTCTGGCTGGCAAAGCCTTCTTTTTGTTTTCTGTCTTCTGACAGATTATAGGATTGTGGGGAAACAGCGTCCAGGGCTTTTTCAGGAACTGTGCCATTTCATCTACAGGAGAAGCCATTGGCTTTGGCACTAGAAGAGAATCGGCTCTGCATTTAAAGATGCCAAATCATGCTTGATTCACAAGTTTGCCGCCTCATTTTGTGTATGTGTGTGAAACTTTTTCAAGATGCTGGCTTTTACTTTTTCTACCATGTGCCACCCTTTGAATATGAGAAATTTACCCTCAGTATGAAAAGTTAACAACTTGTTCCTTGTCTCCAACTCCCCAACCCCAACACAAACAATCCAGACATCCCAAACCATAGCAAAAGATGCAATAGTTATTTTAGGATTAGGGAAAAATACACCACACAAATGTTTCCATTCCATTCCATGGTGACTTTGAGTTCAAGTGTTAGTCTTTCCTGTGTAGGCTTGAATTATTTAGGTGTGGAAATGATTTGCTAAGCAAGATGTCTCTTTACAAAGGCATCAGTGAAAGCTAATTGTCAGAGAATTCTATTTCCTGACTCTGGGAAACTTAATTTGTGTAAGACAGAGCACATTTAGGAAACCTCTATTTTTTATCCTTGACACACTTTTCAGGGAGCTGTATAATTTATCATGATTTCAGATGAGAATTTTTATTATGTAAGCAGTCTTTTTTTTTTTTTAATGATTATTTTTGAGAGACAGAATGAGTGGGGAAGGGGCAGAGAGAGGGAGACAGAAGATTCAAAGTAGGCTTCGTGCTGACAGCAGAGAGCCTGATGCTGGACTCCCAACTCACGAACCCGCAAGAACATGGCCTGAGTTGAAGTCGGACGCCTAATCTACTGAACCACCCAGACACTCCTATTAAGTAAGCAGTCTTAACTCCAGTTGTATCTGTTATCTTCATGTTTGTTTAAGTAGGTTCCACACTCACATGGAGCCTGTTGCGGGGCTTGAACTCATGACCCTGAGGTGAAGACCTGAGCTGAGATCAAGAGTCAGACACTTAACTAAGTCACCCAGGAGCCCCAACTTTCATGTTTTTAAAACTGTGTATAATAGGGGTGCATGGCTGACTCAGTTGGAAGAACATGTAATTCTTGATCTCAGGGTTGTGAGTTTGAACCCCATGTTGGTTGTAGAGCTTACTTAAACTTTTTATAAAAATTTTAAAAACTGTGTATAATAGGTTTTGAAACCTAGTCAGTTCGATATTTTAGCAAATCTTCCACACATGTTAACACTTCATGTGTCTCGTTTCTATAGATAATTGTTTAAAGTAACTTGTAGTTATATGTTATTTCCATTTAGATTAAGATGGGGAAGATAAATAGGGGAACAAGCCAGTTTGGATATGCTGGTTTGTCTAGTGTGAATTATTATATGGACATGGTTTTTTTTAGTCCCTCTGCCAGAAATGCTTCCCCTTCTGTCCTTCCCAAAACCCACAGTCTTGTAAAAAAGTTGAGGTTTGGCTCTTTCTTGTAGTTTGCTTTTTTTTTTCTTTTTTTTTAACTGTTGTGTTTTCCCTCACTGGGCTAAGCACCTTAAAGACAAGGACTGTAGCTTATTCAGTTTCGATATGAGTGAATGAATGAATGAATCCAAAGATACAGTGAATGGATTTTAAACTTCCCTCTAGTGTCTGAAAGAGAAAATACAGCCAGCTTAAAAAAATACTTTGCTACATTGACATAATAGTTAAAGGCATTGCCTCCTCCTCATTTTTTTTTTTAACTTTCACACTTGTTCTTTTTCAGACCTGCTGTTCTCTTTAAGACTGGTGGATAATAAGGGTTTTGTTTTTGTTTTTGTTTTTAAATCAGAGTCTGTTGTGTCACATGGGTGTTTGAATTCTATAAAATGTCTCATAGCAGGTCTTTATGGGGAAAATGTGCTTTTAGTAGTTTCAGCTTCTGGGCACCTAGGTGGCTTAGTCAGTTAAGAGTCTGACTCTTGATTTCAGCTCGGGTCATGATCTCAGGGTTCTAAGATTAAGCTCCACTTTGGACTCCGCTAGGTGTGGAGCCTACTTAAGATTCTCTCTCTCTTTCTACCTCTCTCTCTCTCTCTCTCTCTCTCTCCCTCTCTCTCTCTCCCTCTCTCTCCCTCTCCCTCCCCCTCCCCCTCCCTCTCTCCGCCCCCCCCTCTGCCTCTCCCCCTCCCCTGCTCAAGCTCTCTCTCTCAAAAATAAACAAGAAAAAAGTTTCAGCTTATGTTCAGGATAGATCGTTTTTATTGTTTTGTCTTTGTTATTCAGTTCTACTGAGTTGTATATATATATGTATATGTATTTTAATGTTTATTTTTTGAGAGCGAGAGAAAGAGACAGAGTGTGAACTGGGGAGGGCAGAGAAGGAGACACAGAATCCAAAGTAAGTTCCAGTCTCTGAGCTGTTTGCACAGAGCCTGACCTGGGGCTCAAACCCATGAACCATGAGATCATAACCTGAGTTGAAGTCGGCGCTCGACCAACTGAACCACCCACGTGCCCCTCAGTATAGTTATCGTGATTGGAATAAATTGTCAAAGGCACCTTTGACACTTTTCAGTTTTGTTTTGTTTGTTGGTGTTTGTTTTTTTGTTTTTTGGTGTTTGTTTGTTATAAATATCATTTGGGAAATATGCCAGAGTACTTAAGAAATACTGAAGTGTGATCATACTGGATGGATATTAGTTACTTGAACTAGTTTTCAGTCTAGCTTACTGATCTTTTCTTTCTGTTTTTAAGAGCCAGTGTGTTTTTGTTTCAGCATCTTTTACTGATTATAAAAGTTAGACATGCTCTGCATACAACGTTTAAAAACTATAGAAAATGTTAGTTCCACTACTCAGCTAATCTATTAAAATTACAAAATTAATGCATGTTGCTTACTTTTTGAAAGATCCAGTGAAACAAATATTTAAAAAGTTCTTTGTGGGGGTGGGCACGTGGGTGGCTCAGTCAGTTGGGCATCCAACTTCGGCTCAGGTCATGATCTCACAGCTCGTGGGTTTGAGCCCCACATTGGGCTCTGTGCTGACAGCTCAGAGCCTGGAGTCTGCTTTGGATTCTGTGTCTCCCTCTTTCTCTGCCCCTCCCCTGTTCATGCGCGCGCGCTCTCTTTCTCTCTCTCTCTCTCTCTCAAAAATAAACATTAAAAAATTTTTAAAAAATAACTTAAAAAAAAAAGTTCTCTGGGGGCGCCTGGGTGACTCAGTCGGATAAACATCCGACTTTGGCTCAGGTCATAATCTTGCGGTTCGTGAGTTTGAGCCCTGTGTCCGGCTCTGTGGGGCTCTGTGCTGACAGCTTGGAGCCTGGAGCCTGCTTCAGATTCTGTGCCTCCTTCTTTCTCTGCTCTTCCCCCACTCATGCTCTAGCCCTCTCTCTCTCAAAAATAAATAAAAACATTTTTTAAAAAATTTAAAAGGGGCGCCTGGGTGGCTCAGTCGGTTCAGCGGCCGACTTCAGCTCAGGTCACTATCTCGCGGTCCGCGAGTTCAAGCCCCGCGTCAGGCTCTGGGCTGATGGCTCAGAGCCTGGAGCCTGCTTCCGATTCTGTGTCTCCCTCTCTCTCTGCCTCTCCCCTGTTCATGCTCTGTCTCTCTCTGTCTCAAAAATAAATAAAACATTAAAAAAAAATTAAAAAAAAAAGTTCTGTCCTTTGTTCCCTCTTATTTTTCTAATCTTCCTCTTTGTGATAACCACAATTGACAGATTGGTATATATTATATGTTCCAGTATTTTCTTGGACCTACAGACATATATAATACTACTATGTGTTTAAAAATAGATGTGATTATTTTATAATCTGAAACTTGATATTTTAAAACTTCATTGAGACAAAATATATACAGTATAGAAAAGTGCATATAAGTGTACAACTCAGTGAATTTTCAGAAATTAAACCTTACCGGGGTGCCTGGGTGGCTCAGTCGGGTGGGAGTCTGACTTCGGCTCAGGTCATGATCTCACAGTTCGTGGGTTCAAGCCCCACATTGGGCTCTGTGCTGACAGCTCAGAGCCTGGAGCCTGCTTTAAATTCTGTGTCTCCCTCTCTCTCTACCCCTCCCCTGCTCACACTCTGTCTGTCTGTCTGTCTGTCTCTCTCTCAAAAAAAAAAAAAAAAAAAAAACATTAAAAAAAAAAATTAAACATTACCTATGTAACTAGTTCCCAGATCAAGAAACACTACCAGCCCTCTTGAAGCCCCTCCGATCAATTTGTCCATGATACTGGATAAGTAAGTAATTAGTAGTGGCAGAGTTAGAACTTGATTGTTGTATCTTGAAGATGAATGAAGAGTATTATTAATGGTTTCAACTTTGGTGGCTTTTTTGAGAACTTGGGTGATTTAAGTGATTTGGGTTATTCTTTTGCTATAAAGTTTACTGGTCTAAATATTTATTGAGGACTTTGCTATGTGTGCTTTACTGTGCATAATTGGGAAGGGAGACAAAGGCAAATGTAATACAAGTTCTGAGTTACAGTCTAAAGTAGGAAGACAAATCACATATTAGACAACAGAATAAGTATTGTATTGGGGCGCCTGGGTGGCTCGGTTGGTTGAGATTCCAGCTTTGGCTCAGGTCATGTTCTTACGGTTTGTGAGTTCGAGCCCCAAGTCGGGCTCTGTGTTGACAGCCTGGAGCCTGCTTTGGATTCTGTGTCTCCCTCTCTCTCTGTCCCTCCCCTGCTTGCTCGCACGCACGCTCTCTCCCTCTCTCTCAAAAGTAAACATTAAAAAAAATTTTTTTTTAGGTATTAAATTGTGTAATAGTGATTCAGGAAAGGAATCATTGCTGACAGCATCAAAGAAGGCTCTACAAGGAAAGTGGAATTTAAACTTGAAGAATGGGTAGGATTTGAATGGCATGGTTATAACAGCACAAGTCATGTCATGAAAATAGAAATGGATGAACATGATAGACAGTGAGCAAACAGATTAGTTTGTCTGGTGTGGGGAAACATGCTAGGGAAAGGTAGGAAGTAAGTTTGATAGTGTAAGATAAGGCCAGATTATGGAACATGTAACAGCTATAGAGTGGAAATTTGGCTGGATGACATAGGTACCAGAGAGCCACATGTAGCTTAGTGCATAGGAGTATTAGATTTGGAGCCAAAATGACTCAAATTATTCTCCCCCCCCCCCCCCCCCCGCCAAATTCTAATACTGACTCTTCCATTTACCAGCCATATGATTTAGAGAAGATCTTCAACCTCTCTGCACCTCAGTTTCTTTATCTATAACAATGGGGAAATTTTCATAGGCTTATTATGACAAAATAATAAATATAAATATATAGTTCTTGCCACAGGGCCTTGGCCCTAGTAAATGTGCAATAAATGTAACTTTCTGTGTTTAAAAAAAAAAATTTAATGTTTATTCATTTTTGAGAGACAGAGAAAGACAGGGTGTGAGTGGGGGCGGGGCACAGAGCGAGGGAGACACAGAATCTGAAGCAGGCTCCAGGCTCTGAGCTGTCAGCACAGGGCTTGAACCCACAAACTGCAAGATCATGACCTGAGCTGAAGTCAGACTCTTAAACCAACTGAGCCACCCAGGCACCCCAATGTTTATTTTTAGGGGAGAGAGAGAGAGAGCACGCGCACGCGCCAAGGTGGGGCGAGGGGCAGAAAGAGAGGAAGACACAGGATTTGAAGCAGGCTCCAGGCTCTAAGCTGTCAGCACAGAGCCTGATGCGGGGCTCGATCCCAAGATCAGTGAGATCATGACCTGAGCTAAAGTCAGACACTTAACCGACTGAGCTACCATGGTGCTCCTAACTTTGTGTTTTTTAAGAATACTTGAAAGCAATGGTATGCAGAATGAGGAAGACTAGAAAGAAGTTATAGTTACCGCACAGACATGTTAAGGGTCTCTGTTAGGGTTATGGTAGTAAGATAGAGTACATTTGAGGGTCGTGAAAAGAAATTGGACTTGAATTCTTTAGAAGAAAATGTTTTGGGCTTCCCCAGTGATCTTTTATTAAATAGTTGTAATTCTTCTGTGGACTGTATAGATACTTGGGCAAGGTGAATTTGACTTTTTAATTTAGTTAAGGTATTTGAAACTCCCTAAGAGTTCCACGTTTATATTATAGAAGAGGATATCAGAAATTTTATCGGAATTATCCACTTTCCAAGAACATTTGTGATAATAGTGGTGAGACTGGTATGTTTGGTTCCTTGTTTTTGATGTCTTGGCAAATTAATTGGTACATGTGTGTTCTTGGAACAATGTAAATTTTAGTTTCTAGTTTAGTCCTTAAAGAGAAAAAATTTTCCTTTATCGAGAAGGCTAGAATCTGAAGGAAGGTACTGACACAGAAGTTTCCCTTAGACATCAAGATTACCTTTATGGTTAGCTACTTTGAGCAGTAGTTTCTTATTCTTTAGTTATTTTAATATGGAAAATGCCAGGGAATTGCTAAATGATATGAATTAGAGAGCTCGTGAATTTTTGGTTTAAGTCAGGAGATGATAGGATGAGACTGGACTTACCGGCTGGCTAGCTAGCTAAGCTAGCAGACTTTAAAATCAAAAAGTTTCACATTTAGTTCTTTTCATATGGAACCTAATGAATGCTACTCTATGAAACATCAGTGAGGTTCCTCTATAAATCTGTTTTAAGCCAGTCTTTTAATTTGGGTTAGAAAGAAGAGCTGTCTTTAAAATGGGCATGTCTGTACAGCTCCTTTTCCATCTTATAAGAAGACTGAGGTTATAGATATGAAATGCTTTGAACTCCAAATTAAGAAAGGACTACTTAGGGGCGCCTGGGTGGCTCAATCGGTCAAGTGTCCCAGGTCATGATCTCATACCCTGTGAGTTCTAACCCCACATGGGGCTCTGTGCTGACAGCTCAGAGCCTGGAGCCTGCTTTGGATTCTGTCTCTCTCAAATATAAACAAACATTGAAAAAGAAAGGGCTACGTAAATTGCAAATACCTTTTGTTGTCTTTTAAAAACTATAGTACTACTTTGGGGAACTAAGTGCGATTGTAGAGTATGATGTAAATATTTAACATTAGTTGCAAGAATTCTGTGGACAAAAATGACAATATAGGTAATAGCTTACTTTCCCTGATCCCCATTTTCTTTTTCTTTTTTCTTTCTTTTTTAAAAAGATGTTTTATGTTTTTTTTTAAGTTTATTTATTTATTTTGAGAGACAGAGCAAGCGGGGGAGGGTCAGAGAGAGTTCCAAGCAGGCTCCATGCTTCAGCACAGAGCCTGACGGAGGGCTAGAACTCACAAACCACGAGTTCATGACCTGAGCTGAAACCAAGAGTTGGACACCCAACCGACTGAGCCACCCAGTTGCCCCAATGTTTTATTTATTTTTGAGAGACAGAGCACGTGTGGGGAGGGACAGAGAGAGGGGGACAGAGGATCTGAAGCGGGCTCTGCACTGACAGCAGAGAGCCCCATGTGGGGTTCGAACTCCCCAGCCGTGAGATCTCATGACTGTGGGATCATGATTTGAGCGAAATCAAGAGTTGGACACTTAACTGACTGAGCCACCCAGGTTCCCCTCTATTTTACTTTTATTTAATTTTTTAATGTTTATTTGTTTTTGAGAGACAGAGAGAGAGAGAGCCAGAACGTTAACGGGGGAGGGCAGAGAGGGAGGGAGACACAGAATCTGAAGTAGGCTCCAGGCTCTGAGCAAGCGGCGTAGAGCCTGACGTGGGGCTCGACCTCAGGAGCCATGAGATCATGACCTGAGCCAAAGTTGGACACTTAACCGACTGAGCCACCCAGGCGCCCCTATTTTTCTTAAATGAGCCCCATGCACTGCTCCACCACTACACCTAAGAAAATATTCTACAATCTTTGACATATTCCATCCCAGCTGTGTTATGCCCCTAACGTTGGCATTAGTGATTGAAGTGTTGATGCAGCCTGCCAGTTATGCAGCGACCTGGCGGTTGCTGAGAGTTTTTTCTGAGATTTGGCATATGGCTTGAACAAGACTTAGATACTTGTTGCCTGATTGTAATGAAACCTGCTAAAGGAACGGTTAGCTTGGATTTAATTGGATGTAGATGTTTTATATCTGAACTGGATTCGAGCCAACTGTGTGTTTTGGTGTGTGTGTGTGTGTGTTTGCAGATTATTTGATGTATTCCTTCTCCTACCCCCACCAATTTCGAGATTACTACCTTCCCGATATGCCCCCTCCCCTCTTAATTTCTGCGTCACAGGAAGCAGGAGTTTCAGACAGGGTGGATTGATGTTTGCAGCTGATCTAATATGCAACCTAAATCTATCCACGGTGTGAAGTTGATTAGCCTGAGAAAAGAAGGGCGAGGCAGAGGCCCCAGGAGCATCTTTTTACTGTCGGGTGTCATCTGGTGGCTATTGCTGTGGAAGTCTGAGGCACTCTGGGAGTTATTGCCTGGATAGGGGCCACTCTAGCACCCAGGCAGAGAGTGGGCTGGGGAGCGATAGAAGGGGCGCAGCATCACTTGGCCCAGCTGTGGTATGCTTGCCTCCCGGCTTTGGGGTGGTAGTCAGGAGAGATCCGGGCAGCTCTAACAAAGAGGAGCCGCGCAGGGGCCGGGGCCGCGGGTAGCTGGCCTATCCCCGGCGGCTGACCTCCCTGTGGGCCTCCCCAGTTGGCTGCTTGGCGGGTCGCTCTCCTGGCTCCCTGGCTTGCCATTGGCTGTGCGGGCAGGAGGGGGTTTGCGGAGGGCCGGGATGGAGTTGAGGGGGCGGGGCTGGCTTCCGGCAGCAAAGGGTAGCAAGCGGCTGCCGGCTGGGGGAGGGGGTGTCGGCGCACCGCGGAGTGCTGTGCTCCAAGAGCCTGGCACTCGGAGCTGCCACCTCCCCCTCCCCCAGCCAAGACAGCTATAAGCCCCTTCTCATCCCTCCTGCCCGGGCGGGGCGAGGAGGGTTCAGCTGCCCCAGGCGGGCGGGGCGGAGCCTGGAGCCCCACCGAGCGAGCGCTGCGGAGCGATCCTCACCTCCCTTCAAGGGCTCAAGGTGTGTGTGCGTGTGCGTGTGTGTGCTTTTTCTAATGCAGCCCCGACTTCAGCCGACTTAACCTTGTGAGGAAAGGGGAAATGGAATGGGAAGTAAGAGCTCCACATCCCATCAGTTTATTTTGATTTTCTGATTCTACCCTTCATTCTTCTTTCCCTCCCATCATCTCACCCCTGCAGCAGGGTAAGGAGATTCAGGACTCTTAACCTTTTTTTACTGATACATCGATGTCGGTCTCTTATGAAGTAAAATGAACAGAAGAAAAGAGGAGCTCTTTCTTGCGTGGCATCTGATGCAGTAAACCGCAAAGAAAGAACGAAAGAAAAAGAAAGGAGAAAGAGAGAGAGAGAGAAAGAGAAAAAAGAAAGAAAGAAAGAAAGAAAGAAAGAAAGAAAGAAAAAGAAAGAAAGAAAAAGAAGGCTAGGAATGGGTTTTTGGAACTGTACTGCATCCATGTCCATTAAGGCTGTCTTCACCATTTTCCTACTTGGGACTGCCTTATTCAGCAAAAACAATCTGAAAAAGGAGATGCTAGTGGAAAGAGGGAGCAGCCCATGTCAAACGGTGGTTAAAGGAAATCCTAATAGTTGTTAGCGATTAACTCTGTTAAAATCTTCTCCTGAGTACCTTGTCACCTGCTTTGTTTAGTACTCAGCCCTACTGGAGAAATCTATCAAACGAGCAAACTTACCTTACTGTTACTGAAACCTAAAAGTCTTGTCTGTTTCTCCATCAGTTTATTTCTTATATCCATATGTTCAGAGAGGTTAGTTTCTGTCATGAACGACAGAACCAAACTTTAAAAAAATCCAGGTGAATTTTGTTCAATTATTTTTTAAAGTTTCCTCCCTCCCAAACTTTATGAAATTGGGTGGCTGTAGCATTAACAATTTAAATTATATTTATTTCTTTTGAGTTCTTTTACTGCTACAATTTATAGATCTCTTCTTTCTGAAGGACACAGAGCTTATCTTCAGCCAAAATCAGAAGCCTCTTTATTAAGTTTTTAATTGAGTGGAAAGTTATCAATTGAAGATAGAAAACCCAAATTTTATGTGTTAGAAACAAATGGTGTGTGTGTGTCTGTCTGTCTTTCTGTGGTGAGTGGCAGTGTTCCTGATAAACTTGCTTAATCTAACTGGGGATTTTCACCAAAGGTGTTTGGACCAGATTTATCTTAATGTTGCTTAGCAAAGAACTAGAATACCAGACGGGATGAATATCAATTTTTGGCAGCATTCTTTGCTAAATATTAATTGAAATGATTGAGAGATTCTTATAATCCAGGTTCAGTTTCCACAGATTGTTCTAACTGGAATTCAGTTTTGAAGACAGAATTGATATGCTGGAGCTGTCTTATAGTTTTAATTGGATCAGTGTTTTTTCTTTGCATTGATCTATTGGATCTCTAATAAGGGGCAGTTTGTGGTGAAAGCCAAGTATGAGGAAGAAGGGTAATAGGATAGGCAACCATCTTAGTTGTAGAAGCTTACTAGGGATTAGGAGTCTGTCTCTCTGTTTATCTGTCTATCTATCTAATCTATCTATCTATGTGTCTGTCTACCTTTTACATTTCAAGTAGCCTTGCTATAGAATTATACAAAAAAGGGGCACCAAGCTGACTAAGTCAGTGGAGCATGCAACTCTTGATCTCGTGGTTGTAAGTTCGAGCTCCATGTTGGGTGTAGAGATTACGTAAAAAAAAAATCTTTAAAAAGAATTGTGCAAAAAAGCAGACTCATAGTAAACCTTTGTTGGATTTGGGTTGTCTTATTACTCATCTATCCAATACAACTCCATAATGTTTAAATTGAAAGGCCCCAGATGTTTTTAGGTTTTTTTTTTAACCTAACTTGTTCCTGAGAATGAACTATTAAAAATCATCGAAGCTTTGACAGCTAGCTATTGTGTAAAACAACGTGCACTTTGATGTCTAAGCTAGCAAACTGAGGAAGTAACAAAAAAAATATTTGGAGGCTATATTAAAGCATGTATCACTTCATCTTGATTCTACTAAAAAATAAGTTGCCGGCCCATTTGGAATCCTAGGTGGTTTTTTGTCTACCCATGAGTAGACAGTTACTATAGCTTTGTAAAGTTATATTACACTTTGTTCACTTAATATTTTTATATATCTATTTTCTTGCCTGATTTGTGTAATCAATATTTTGCATGGTACAGTGATTTCCCCAGAGAATTTCCCCCAGGAGCAAAGGCTATGTATAGAACTAATCATAGGTGTATTTACACTGATCTCCAAATATCATTTAAAGGGGCTGGAACTCCTCAAATTTGGTCCTCTGCAAGGAAACCATTATATGAAGCCATGACTTCCCATAATCTCTTAGTTGAAGGGACATGGTGCTGCTGAAGTTAAAGTAGCTGATTTAATTTTCTTTAGCAATCTGTTTTTATCCATCCTGATTATTTCTGTGAGTCACAGCTTAGGATGTGTTAAGAAAAAGGGCCCTGTGTTCTCTCTAAAGGGAGATTCAAGCCCAATCCCCCATTCACATCAGAAGTATAAAATGATCCCCTTGAGAAGGTAAAGGAAAAGATTGGACCCTTGGCGTTGATTCTCATAATAATCAGCTTGAGTGTTGTACGGTGTGGAATTGGGAAAAGGTTGCTTAAGATGAGAAAATATTAGAAGCAAAAAGAACTGGGAACGCTGTTATGTGAGAGACGTATTTAGAGACAATGAATGCATTCATATGGAGATGTGACTGGTGGTAGTTTTTAAGCTATTCAGCTTTGTCAGGTGTCTGAGACAATATTATGTGTGTTTTTAAACCCAACCCCCTCCCCCAGGGGTTGACTCTTGGAAGCTGAATCTTTTGAGGAAGTTGTTTGCTGTAAGTCTGAATACAGAGGGTAGAGGACTTGGTAGAGTCTGTTATCTGTTCAGATAAAGACGTGGAATCGATTGTTGGTGAGTTACTGAACTCTTCCTAATGAATGGTTGCTAGGCAAAATGCATCTCAATCAGTTTAATCCACAGTAGTTTACAGGTCTGCTCTCAGTGAGGGCCAGAGCTGCCTTTCTAATGATACTGCCCTTTAAGAATCCTGTTAGATTTGCATATATGTTGCTCCATGGCTCACCAGAAAAAAAGGGTGGGGGGGCGGGGGGAGGCTAGAATGACAAATGGATCTCACTTCATCCATCTAAGAGAATTAGCTTTTGGTAACATTGGGTCAGCATTGTCATTAACTTCTCTCCTGGATCAAGTGGTGGGTAGGGTTGCTCTTCAGTAGTAGGATACCATTTTGTTTGATTATCTTTGGTTTTGTAACAAGTTAGGCAGTGAACTAATAACACATTCATTTTGGAAACAGGCCAGTGATAACACTGCCCTTGGGCCTGGATGGATGGAAAATAGGACAGAGTAAACAATTGAGGGCATAAATAATGAATCTTCCAACTGAGCCCTGGGAGAGTGAAGGAGATTATCCTCAGAGCTGTTCAATCTGTCAGTGAAAGGGGAAAAGTCCCCTGAATTAATTACCCTATGTTTGATACTGCACTTATTATGGGATTGTTAGAGCTATTCAAAACAGTTGCCTTTTCTTTAGATATAAACTTTTAACCCATCTTTTTGTTGTTTTTTAAACCACTCAGATTGCTCATCTTTTTAGAATCCAGGTCTTTGCTCCTTCCCCCAACTTTGTTCTATATATTAGCATTCTGTGAATACTGGACAGTCCTCCTTTTATTTAGCTGGATCTTAGAATTTTACCTAATGGGAGTTTTCATTATCTGTAAATACATATGGTGATAGAAGAAAATGGAGAAAGCCTGTGCATGGTTTTAAAGAAATTCTTTGGTACCTTTAGTACATATTATATTTTGAAATTAAACGTGGAGTTGTAGGGTGTAATTATATAACAACTCACAAAAGGTTAAGACCAGAGTTTCTTCAGCCCAAGAATCATTTCCAGCATTAACATAAATATTTTTACTTTTTAGATTAGTTTTCATTCAGTGAATTAAATAAGCAGTCTCTTAGTGGTCTCAGCATTTCTCTGAGGTAGAAAAAATAATGTCCTGAGAATGTCTAAATAACTTAGTGATTTGGTAGTAAAGCTAGACCCAGAGCGAAGGTCTCTGAATACTTTAATTTGTTTTTTTAAGTAAGCTCTGTGCCCAAGGTGGGGCTTGAACTTACTACCCTGAGATCAAGAATCACATGCTCTACTGACTGAGCCAGCCAGGTGCTCTGTATTTCTAATATATTTAATTATTTTCTCTAAGAACTCCTTTGAGGATCCTTATTTGAAATGACTTGAAATTTTCCTGTTTCTGCTGTGAGAGACTGTTTTTATTTCTCTAGTCATGAAGGGAATCCAAAGACCAAGATGCCACTATCAATCAAGAGAAGGAGGAAGGTTCAGGATGAGGTGGTAGAGGAAAAAAAGATAGAACCGTAAAGGAAAGGCCAAACTGAAGTTTTATTATATTTGGTGCTGATGGATCTGAGGGAGGGAGCATTGAGCTGATTAAATCAAATTCAGTCATCGGCTGAGTTGTTACATCTCAACCTAGCTGAAAAGGGCAGAGGCGTCTTTACCAACACACGGGCAGAACTGTAGTTAAGGATTCAATCCTGATCCAAAGAACACAGTCAGTTCTTGATTATTCATGCAGAAGGGCAAGCAGACAAAGTACAGACAGGTGAAATCCAAAGATATTCCTAGCAATAGCTTTGGTAACTTCTTCTGCTTTGTAACTGGGATTTTCTAGCAGAACAAACTGAGTATTAGAGATTTGTTTTCTTTCTCTGGTCATTCAAGAGACCAGTAAGATACAAGCTTGGATTAAACTTAGTTTTTCTTTCTTTCTTTCTTTCTTTCTTTCTTTCTTTCTTATTTTTTTAAATATTGATTTATTTTTGAGAGACAGAGCACAAGCCAGGGTGGAGTGTAGAGAGAGGGAGACACACAATCCAAAGCAGGCTCCAGACTCTGAGCTGTCAGCACAGAGCCCAGTGCGGGGCTCGAACTTAGGAACTGTGAGATCATGACCTGAGCCAAAATTGGACGCTTAACCAACTGAGCCACCCAGGCACCCCTAATTTTTTTTTTAATGTTTATTTATTTTTAAGAGAGAGAGTGTGGGGGAGGAGGGGCAGAGAGAGAGTGGGGAACACAGAATTCAAAGCAGCCTCCAGGCTCTGAGCTGGCAGTGCAGAGCCTGATGCAGGGCTCGAACTCATGACCTGTGAGATCATGACCTGAGCCAAAGTCAGATGCCTAACCAATGGAGCCATCCAGGAGCCCCCTGTTTATTTTTTAAGACTTTGGCCCTTGTCACCTAATTACACTGAGTCCTAGGGAGAATTGAGATCTTCCAAGTAGATCATAGATAAACTAGCTTTTGATACTAGCATGCCTTCTTTCTTGGCATCTTCTGGCCCCATGGTATTTGCCAGTCATTCATCATATGTGGTCAGGCCACAGATGGACAAGCCAAAGAAGTGTTATTAAAGTAAACCCCTCCTCTTAACATCTCTCTAATGATGAGAACTGTTGGCCAAAATGAAATCCATTTAGAAGTCAGATACTAGGTTGTGATTAAAGAAGTACTATACATTATAAATTTCAAAGCTCAGGATTTCTTTAAGTGCTATTTGGTGGGAAAATGTCCTCTCTCTCTCTCTCTTTCTCGATCAACTGAATATTACAGCAGATTTAAAAAGCAAGGTTTCCATGACCAGTTGCTAATTCTTTGCACTCAGCAAAGTGGTTTTGAGGATCAGTTGCTGATCTGAATGAAAATAAGATTTTATGCCACTTGCAGAATTGAAGATTTAGACATCATCCCTGTTGCTTCAGAGGAGAAGCATAAGCGTTATTAGTCATAACTTAAATTTCTTCTTTCCTTCCAAAAGCTAAAGCATTTCTTCCATTGGCATTCCACTTATCACTTACTATGTAAAGGATAAAACTGAATCTATTTTGAAAGTTAAGAGGTATCAAGACTATGAGAAGTTAAAGGCAGCTCATCCCAGGTCACAGTATATCAGTGGAAAAGACACATTTCCTGGGTTCCTGAATGGGCCTTATGTATTACCTAACTGTTCAGCTGGGAGTGGTTGTACTATTGTGAAGACATTAATTTTGTAACTGTGAAGGTTCTGGTTTGCCTTTTGCTTATCTTATCCTCCCAGAAACTTTTTCATTCAACAGAAAGACCAGTCGATTAATGAAGAATCCCGTATCTTGGTTTTAACCTGTCCTGCTAAGTGTTACTGTGCATTCACTAAAGTGCTTTACAAAGGATTTTAGTACTTAGGCTTCATTCAATCCCCGTGAGGTTATGGTGCAATTGGAGTGTGATAGTGTGCTAGAACATTTCCGCAGAGAGACAAGAGGAACCTTTCCTTTTAAGGAAACTCCTTTGGGGGTACCCGGGTGGCTCAGTCGGTTAAGCACCAGGCTTCTTGGTTTCCACTTGGGTCATGGTCTCACAGTTTATGATATCGAGCCCCATGCCGGGCTCTTGCTGATAGTGCAGAGCCTGCTTGGAATTCTCTCTCTCTCTCCCCCTCTCTCTCTAACCCTTCCCCAAAATAAATAAATAAACTGAAAAAAAATTAAAAAGAAAAAAAAGTCCTTTGTTTCCATGGTCCATGGCAAAATTAAGTTGGAACAAGTTGCTTTTTCAGGAAGCTGTATTTTAATTTTTGCCTCTTCTCTAAGCTAAACAAATGTCCCAAATGAAATGTATCATTCTTATCATTCATAGTACATTTTCGGGAGATTGTTCCAAGTGCACTTTGAAGTGAGAGGCTGATGCCACTTAAGCCTGCACACCAATTCTGTAATTCTTTGAAATTGTTTCCACCAACTGCCTCCATCCGCCTGTCTGTCCACATCTGCTCATCTCTGAGCTTTCCACAGCTACTTAAGAAAGAATATTGCTCAACCAGGGAAATGCTAGTCCTTAATCAAAGTCAGAGGGGTGTGTGTGTGTGTGTGTGTGTGTGTGTGTGTGTGTGTGCGCGCGCGCGCGCGTGTGCACGCACTCGTGCATGTCTGTGCAGACTTGCATTATTTTGTTGCATTATTGCTTGAAGAATATTTCTACATCACAGAAATAAGATTTTTTCTTCTAAACAAGTTGATGAATTGCTTTTTATTAAAAGTGCAAGTGTCAGGGTGCCTGGGTGGCTCAGTTGGTTAAGCGTCCAACTTCAGCTCAGGTCATGATCTCGTGGTTCACAAGTTCAAACCCTGTGTCCGGCTCTGTGCTGCCAGCTCAGACCCTGGAGCCTGCTTCAGATTCTGTGTCCCCCTCTATCTCTTCCCCTTGCCTGCTTGCTCTGTCTCTCTCTCTCAAAAATAAGTAAAAACATTTTTAAAAAGTGCAAGTGTCTAAGAGTTAAATTTGAAATGAGAGAGGGGAAAACTATATTGGTTATAGTTTAATTGCTTAAAAAAATTCTGTTATGTAATTAAAAGCTGTATTGCTGTCTTGCACTGAAACTAGCAGATAAACCATGGAGAGAACTACAGTTTCTCAGTGAGGACCACTCTATGCTATTTAGAATGGCTATCTCTCATCCAATACTCCGCATCTTCTTATTCTGCTTTATTTTCCTTTTTGTAGCATTTATCAACTTTTGAGAGTAACTAACCTATTCATTAAATTTGTCTGACCCTCCCACTCTATACCATGTAAAAATGGAAGTATGAGTTTTTGTCTGTTTTTTTCTTTGCTGAGTCCCTCACTCCTAGAACAATGTCTTGCTACATTGTAGGCTCTCAGTAAATATTGGTATGAATTACTTGGAGAGGCACTTTTAATAGATACCTGGGGATTAGAATTGGAGTCTATGGGAAGAGTTTATTGTCTTCCTGGAGCTAGTACAAAATTGGGGATCACATTACTTGACGAGTTTAAGGAGGGAAAGAATATATGAAAAAAAAAAACCCTCAAGGAATTGGGGGTAATTAGCCAGGATTAGGGAAGTGACAGACTTTTTATAGTATGCAAATATGAAGGAACATTATATAAGATAGATGGCCAGCTCTTATTCACCTAGAAGAGGACAAAGGAATAGGCTGGAACTTCTGGACAATGAATATAAGACATGCAGAATTTCCTGATTTTGAAATAGACCCTGGAACAAGTGACCAAAGAGGGATGATTTGTCAGAATTGATTTTCAGCAGTGACACTGTTGGAGGCAGTGATGAGAATGGAAAGAGCACAGAGCTAGGGGTTGTAGTCTAGGCACTTATGAGCTTTTCCTACTTTATCTCTGAAAAATGGACTGAGGATCCCTGTGCAAACTATCTCATAGGGTATTTGGGAAAAGCAAGTGAGAGAATCCATGTGAAAGCACTTAGAAAATTACAGACCTTTCTACAAAATAAGCAGTCATAATGACTTTGTAAAATAATCACCTTTGTAAGTGATTTAGAATCTTGGAATCTGGAAGTTGGTTTAATGGTCATCTATTCCAAATTGTTAGTTACTGAAAATAAATTATTTTCCATCATTCTTAAGGAATAGTCATTCCTTTTGCTTCAGCATTTCTATTAGTATGCCCACTATTGAATAAGCTCAAATTGTTGTTTATGTTAGTCTAAAATTGCCTGTCTTCAGCCTTTATTAACCTGTGTTTGAGCTCAGATATAAATCTACTAGGGGCACCTGGCTGACTGAGTTGGTGGAGCATGTGACTCTTGATCTTGGGTTTGTGAGTTTGCACCCCACGTTGGGTGTAGAGATTACCTAAAATTAAAAAAACCTTAAAGAAAGAAAGGAAGGAAGGAAGGAAGAAAGGAAGAGAAAAAAAGAAAGAAAGAAAGAAAGAAAGAAAGAGAAAGAAAGAAAGAAAGAAAGAAAGAAAGAAAGAAAGAAAGAAATCTGCTCCCTCCTTTGTATGATGGCTCTCTTACGGCACCCTTGCTTAAGATCATCATCTCTTGCCTTGAAATCACTATAGCCACTTAACTGATTTCTGCCATTTCTTGTTTGTCTTTCACATTTTCAGCAGATTTATTTAAAATAGACATCTGAGGGGCACCTGGGTGGCTCAGTTGGTTGAGCATCTGATTTTGGCTCAGGTCATGATCTCATGGTCTGTGAGGTCGAGCCCCGCATCAGGTTCTGTGCTGGCAGCTCAGAGCCTGGAGCTGCTTCGGATTCTGTGTCTCCGTCTCTCTCTGTCCCCGCCCCCCCCCCCCCCCGCCCCCCGGACTCTGTTTCTCTCTCTCTCTCTCAAAATAAATACACATTAAAAAAAATTTTTTTTAGGGGCGCCTGGGTGGCGCAGTCGGTTAAGCGTCGTCCGACTTCAGCCAGGTCACGATCTCGCGGTCCGTGAGTTCGAGCCCCGCGTCGGGCTCTGGGCTGATGGCTCAGAGCCTGGAGCCTGTTTCTGATTCTGTGTCTCCCTCTCTCTCTGCCCCTCCCCCGTTCATGCTCTCTCTCTGTCCCAAAAATAAATAAAATAAAATAAATCAGAAAAAAAAAAAAAAAAAATTTTTTTAAACAGACATCTGATCATGTTACTCTCCTTGAAACATGGGACTCCAACCCAGCTTTATTCTTAATCTGTTGTTTTGTCCCTCTAGTATGAAATGTAAGGCTTTTCATAATTTGGCACATCAGGCTCAGTCTCCAGGTTTGGCACATACATCCAGCACCCAACTCTTCACACTATACCACTTGTGGTTTCCCAAACATACATTTAGTTAGGCTACTTTTCTTTATAAGTAGGCTTCACACCCAGCATGAAGCCCAATGTGGGGCTTGAACTCATGACCCTGAGATAAGGACCTGAGCTGAGATCAAGAATTGGATGCTTAACCTACTGAGTCACCCAGGAGCCCCTAGTTATGGGAGTTTTCTAGCATAGTTGTGCATGCCTTTCATTATGCTAGTTTTCTCTGCCTAGAGTGGCTTACCCTTCTCAATCTGGTAAATTCTTGCTCGGCTTTCAGTGACCCATATTATTGTTCTCCCTTCTTTCTCACTGTTCCTTGGAAGTATTTGTTTCATTATTTTGGTTTCAAACAACTTTATCTACTTTTTTTTTTCTTTTCAAAATATAATTGACACACAGCATTGTATTAGTTTAAGGTATACAACATAATTTGATGTTTATATATACTGTGAAACATTCACTACACTAATCACATTTCTCATTTTTGTTTCCAAAAAATTGTACTGTCACAGTGCCTAGTGCATCACAGATGCTCAGAGAGCAAATGAATGAAGGATGTTCCTACTAAGTGTTCTCTTTTTCAGGTTAAGCTCTTTTTCCCTTTACTTAGCCATATTACAGTTTCTAGATCCTCTGTTTTTTTACATCTTGGCTGAACTATTTCTAGGCTTTCCTCTATTTCTATCAGAAAGTGTATTTTAATGACTACAGGAGTGAACTGAAACATTCTAAAATAACTTTTTTTTTCAACCCCCCTCCCCCCCCCCCCCCCCCAATAACTTTTAACAAAAAATGTACCAAATGAGCTGGTTGTCCAGCTACTGCTTTGGGAAAGATTCTGAACGCATTAATTTCTGGCCACCTCCTTGCCAGAATAGAGCCCAAATAAAATAAGAAAAATAAGCAGAGAGGTGGCACCTGGCTGGCTCAGTTGGTAGAGTATGCAACTCTTGATCTCAGGGCTGTGAGTTGAAGTTCATGTTGGGTGTAGAGATTACTTAAAAATAAAAAAAGAGGCAGAGGAAAAGTAAGCAGAAGTGAGCATTGTGCACCTGCTTTTCTCTTTTACTTTTTTTTAAGGTTTTTTTTGGGGGGGGGAGGGGCAGAGAGAGAGAGTGAGGGAGGGAGAGAAAGAATTCCAAGCTGTCAGCACAGAGCCCATATGGGGCTCAATCTCACAAACCACGAGATCATGACCTGAGCCGATATCAAGGGTCAGACGCTTAACTGACTGAGCCACCTAGGCGCCTCTCTTTTCCTTTCTGTCACCTTAGCAGTGTCATCCCACGTTATAAGTCACTGTTGATATAAAGACTACAATTTTCCCATTCTGTAAAACAGAATGGCTTCCTAAGATTCCACAATAACCTTAGGGGAATGTTAGTCCCTTAGGCTGTAGACACAGTTGAAAAGCAGAGAGTGGCACTAAACTCCAGGGGAAAGGATGCAGCTCTTATCCAGAATTGAAGGCACATGAGTCAGGCAGCAGGGATCTATCAACTCCAAAATCCATTCAGAAGTAATTTAATCTTTGCTGTTGAAGCAGATCAACAATGCCATTTGCCTGTATGAAAAATGAGATTACCCAGGATTCTCTTAGAAGAAGATAAATTATTAGTGTAATAGTAGCTTCTGGCCTTGTATAATGTCTCTTCTTAGTACTACATGGTAGTGGCACAGGGCACATCTAGTGCATAATACAGTGTATAGAGATCAGGCCACAGTGCCTTACTTAGGGTGTTTAGGGGAAATTTAACAATTCTCAGCAACCCTCAGCCTTAATGGACTTGGTTATTGTTAAAATTCATCTTTATCAAAGGAAGCACTGGTTAATGATTTTTCTCCTGGCTCAACATGCTGGGCATTAGCTGGAATTGCTGAGTGATTTGCACTGAGGAAACCATGAGAGCAATTTCTTGTTTGTCCACAAATTATCATTAGCAGTTTCATTTGCAGATTGAAGAAGCAGGAGGAGTGGGCTGTTTGCCAGTTGCAGCTTCCCTCCGATTAGGGCGTTAGTTCAATTATGTCCAATTAACTTTTATTGCAGATAGTGGTGATAATTACTTGCAAGTCAGTTTTTTGGCTGCAGTTATCCCAAGGCTGAAGTATGAATTTGATGGATTTTAATAACCAGAATGACACATTTTACTCCCTTCCTCCACTGTAGTTATTTCTTTTTACAGACCTCTTTTAGACAGGAGATCAAAGCATTGTAAAAATTCATCTCACAATTAAAACATATTGTCCTTCTTTTGAAGAGCTGTGTAGGATCATATTTTAAAAGAAGCTATCAGGAGCAGCCTTAATGGCTTTTTATATTCTGAGATCAGACCCTTGAGTTCATTGCTCCTTATCATAAGAGAATAGAGTGAGATGGAACTAAATGTCATTCACAGCAATTTGTGCTTATTGTAAGATTATAGTAATTGGCAAGGTGAAGTTTAGTCTTCTGCTTGCCTATGAAATTCTCTTCGAAATGCAGAAGTAAACTTTTGTTTGGGGCACTTTTAAAATCAGTGGGACACTGAGGATACATTTCGTTAGTGCTATAGGAATTTTAGTATGTTTTTTTTTTTTAAATTTTGGGCTATTACAAAGGTTTATTCAACAAAATAGTTCAGTATGAAAATGCACATGATCTTATTTTTATATTATAGTAAAACAGGTGCTATGGAGAAGGGGACATGTAGAAGCAGTTGGTTTCTTCTGGTGAACACTCCCATTGTTTATACCCGTTCCAAGGCTTCTAACATGATGGTACTATTTCCTCATATTACCACCTTCCAATATTATTCTGTTGCTCATTATTTGCCATCTCCACACATTCATTCATCACAAGATTCATAAAACGAACTCTTACAATATTCCTTGGACATGTCTGCCACCATTTAATTTTGATGATAATTTCTTGTCCATAAATTTTTTAACTTGGAAGGGTGAGCTTTGCTCATGGTATCTACCTGGAGAGCTCAAAGATGCCTCTCTAAAATATTTTTTTTATTGTAGTTGTTATTTTATTTTTATTTATTAAAAAAAATTTTTTTTAACATTTATTTATTTTTGAGACAGAGAGAGACAGAGCATGAACGGGGGAGGGTCAGAGAGGGAGACACAGAATCTGAAACAGGCTCCAGGCTCCAAGCTGTCAGCACAGAGCCCGACGCGGGGCTCGAACTCACGGACCGCGAGATCATGACCCGAGCCGAAGTCGGGCGCTCAACCGACTGAGCCACCCAGGCACCCCTGTAGTTGTTATTTTAATAGGAAGTTGCATACATAATATCTTTGGAAACATCCTTGCTAGGTAAAAAAAGGGATAAAAGGAATAGTTTGTCTTTATCTGAGGATGACAAACTCCCTTTGCTATTTTCCTTCAGACTTTCCCTTCAATGTTGTTTGATGGTAACCCTGAAAGTAAATGGTCTTATAAGTAAAAGCTGATCTTCTTGACATGCGAAAGACTAAAGTCAGTTCCAAGCTGGGGCTATTCCTAGATCTTCAGGTAACTTACTGTTTTTTTCATTTCAGATGTCCTTGCTCACCTTAGTGTCTTTGTTACTAGGCTCTCTTCGCAAGGGCTCATCAGTCTCCTTAGATACTTTATGGATGTGGCTGCATAAAGGATACTTATGGATGTGGCTGCATAAGTGGCCAAGGAGTGTGGCAATGCATTTTAAGAATCTGTTTTTCTTAGTGTTTGTGTGAAATAAGGGAAGAAAGTTCATGGCTCCTTGGAGAAGAGCTGTAATACAGTTGTTTCTCCTCCAAAGCTTCCCTGATCACACTAAAAAGGAAAGAAGAGGAAAGGGTGAGTGATAAACATCATCCTTGCACTACTTCAAAGCTCCTCATTGATTGTTACCGAAAACCTTTGCTGTAGAATAACCCAAGACTGCCTGCCAGCTGCTGTTGGTGTGAAAGTGGAGAAGCTGGTTGTAGTGGGTAGTTTTCAGGAAGTCTGGAGATAAAGTTTATGATGTCGTTTGAAACTTTTTGTATGGTCAGAGGAAAGAATGTCACAACTCTGTTATACTCTGGAAGGTATAACAAGGATTTCCCTTAGAGCATAGAGGTTTGCAGGCAGTACTGATGAGGTTCAGGATGTGTGCTTAGAAAGAAAGGGCTTGCTTGCAAAACTCTTACTGAAACATGAACTTGAACTTGGTGGAAATGTTAGTGAACGTCAGGCCTGAAAACGGAGGGTTATTAATATAGCACCTTGTTCAGGATAGACATTTCTTTTGGAACCTTTCCAGAAGTGAAATTCTCCTTTTTTGTTTGTTTTTTACATTTTATTTATTTTTGGGAGACTGAGAGCACGAGGGGCTGGGGAGGGGCAGAGAGAGAGGGAGACACAGGATCATAGAAGCAGGATCCAGGCTCTGAGCTTTTGGCACAGAGCCTGAGGCAGGGCTCAAACCCACAAACTGCGAGATCATGACCTGAGCTGAAGTCGGATGCTTAATTGACTGAGCCACCCAGGCGCCCCTGAAATTCTCCATCTTTAGGTTAAGAGGTTTGCATTGAATGCCACACAGTGGAAGCATTGCCAGAACAGAGTGGAGGTTGGGGGATAATTTGAAATATAGGCACTGGAGAAAATGTTATTCAGGTAAGTGTTGAAAAGAAATTGGAAGGGGCGCCTGGGTGGCGCAGTCGGTTAAGCGTCCGACTTCAGCCAGGTCACGATCTCACGGTCCGTGAGTTCGAGCCCCGCGTCGGGCTCTGGGCTGATGGCTCGGAGCCTGGAGCCTGTTTCCGATCTTGTCTCCCTCTCTCTCTGCCCCTCCCCTGTTCATGCTCTGTCTCTCTCTGTCCCAAAAATAAATAAACATTGAAAAAAAAAAATTAAAAAAAAAAAAATTGGAAGTTGATGAGGCAGAAAGATACAGGAAACCTATTCCAGATGGCAAGAACCCCAAATGTCAGCACTCACCAGTGTAGAGCTAAGTTACCTGCGTTAAGATGAAATGATAATAGTTACCAAGAGACCACTTTCTCCCAACTCTTCTTTATGATCTCCAGCCCCCACCCCCTTTCTAGACTTCAACACTATCTTTTTTGTTTATTTTATTTTATTGTAAACTTCATTTGTTTTGAGAGAGAGAGAACAAGCAAGAGAGGGGCAGAGAGAAAGGGAGAGATCGAGCCCTGCATCAGGCTCCACACATGACCTGAGCCGAAATCAAGAGTTGGACACTTATCTAAGCCACCTAGGCACCCCTGTTTTGTTGATTTTTTTTCTTACAAAATTTTTTTAAAATGTTTTATTTATTTTTGAGAGAGAAAAGATAGAGCGTGAAGGGGGGTGGGGCAGAGAACAAGGGAGACACAGGATGTGAGACAGGCTCCAGGCTCTGAGCTGTCAGCACAGAACCTAATGCGGGGCTTGAACCCGTGAACCAATCATGACTTGAGCCAAAGTCGCACGCTTAACCAACCGACTGAGCCCCCCAGGCGCCCCTGTTTTTTGTTTTGTTTTGTTTTGTTTTGTTTTGTTTTGTTTTGTTTTGTTTTTCAAGTAAGCTCCTCTGTGCGTTGCATGGAGCCAAACGCAGGGACTGAACTCACAACCCTGAGATCGTGACCTGAACTGAAATCAAGATTTGGACGCTTAACTGCCTGAGCTACCCAGGCACCCCATATTTTTTGTTTTGTTTTTAAAATAAAATGTGTAGAAACGATCTTAGATTTACAGAAAAGTTGATAGTACAAAGAATATTTTTCTTCCTTGGATCATTTGACCTGATTGCTTCATCATATCAGAATACTTTAGTCTTTATCTCAACAACAAACAAGGACACTCTCCATCCAGCATTACCACAATAAAACCATCAAAATCAGTAACATTGATACATTATTGTCATTCTCAGACCCCTCTCAGATGTTGCTATTTGTTGTTATTGGTTTTTTTTGTTTTGTTTTTTAACGTTTATTTATTTTTGAGACAGAGAGAGACAGCATGAACGGGGGAGGGTCAGAGAGAGGGAGACACAGAATCTGACAGGCTCCAGGCTCTGAGCTGTCAGCACAGAGCCCGACACGGGGCTCAAACTCACGGACCGCGAGATCATGACCTGAGCTGAAGTCGGCCGCTTAACCGACTGAGCCACCCAGGCGCCCCGTTTTGTTTTGTCTTGTCTTAAAGTTTGTTTTTGAGCAAGAGAGAGAGAGTTTGTGGTGATGTGTGCATGAGCAGGGGAGGGGCAGAGACAGGGAGGGGGGAGGGGGGAGAGAGAGAGAGAGAGAGAGAGAGAGAGAGAGAGAGAGAGAAAAGAATCCCAAGCAGGCTCCACACGGTCCGTGTAGAACCAGACCAAAGGCTGGAATCCACCAACTGCGAGATCATGATGCAAGAGTTGATTGGGGGATCTGGGTGGCTCAGTCAGTTGAGCATCCAACTTCAGCTCAGGTCATGATCTCACAGCTCATGAGTTCAAGCCCCATGTCGGGCTCTGTGCTGACAGCTCAGGGTCTGGAGACTGCTTCAGGTTCTGTCTCTTGCTCTCTGCCCCTCCCCCACTCATGCTCAGTCTCTCAAAAATAAATAAAACATCAAAAAAAAAAAAAAGAGTTGGTTGCTTCACTAACTGAGCCATCAAGCCACCCCAGATGTTGTTGTTTGTATGAGTAATGTGTTTCATTTCAGTAAGGATCCAGTTCAGGATCACATGTTGCATTTTTTTTTAATGTTTATTTTTGAGAGAGAGCACGAATGGGGGAGGAGCAGAGAGAGAGGGGGACAGAGGATCTGAAGCAGGCTCTGTGCTGACATCAGTGAGCCCCATGTGGGACTTGAGCTCACAAATCGTGAGGTCATGACCTGAGCCAAGGTCAGACGCTCAGTCAACTGAGCCACCTAGGCGCACCACACATTGCATTTTTAAATTTATTTTACTTTTTTTTTTCTTTTTAAGTAAACTCTGCTCCCAACTTGGAGCTCGAATTCGTAACCCTGAAATCAAGAGTCACCTGCTCTACTAACTGAGGCCAGCCGAGTGCCCCACACATTGCATTTATTTGTTGTATATTCTTGGTCTCCTTCAGTCTGGAACAGTTCTTCAGGCCTTTGACTTTCATGACTTTAATACTTCTGACAGTTAATTTGTAGAAAGTCCCTAAATTTAGGGTTGCCTGGTGTTTCCTCATGTTTAATTTAGGTTATATATCTTCAGCAGGAATATTACGAGTAATGCATAATTTCATTGCATAATTTCAAGAAGTGCAGAATTTTTATGTGTCCTATTACTGGTAATGTTCAATCACTTGATTAAGGTGGTGCCTGCTAGGTATTTCTAGTGTCAAGTTACTCTTTTTCCCTTTGTAATTAGTAACTATTTTGGAAGGAGATACTTTGAAACTCTGCAAGTATCCTGTTTCTCTCCACCCTTTCAATTTATTACTTTATATATTTACATTAGTATGGACTCATGATTTTCTTTTTTTTTTTTTAACTTTTTAAAAAATGTTTTATTTATTTTTGAGAGGGGGAGAGGGAGAGAGAGAGAGAGAGAAAGAGAGAGAGAGAGAGAGAGAGAGAGAGAGAGAGAGATCATGAGCAGGGGAGGGGCAGAGAGAGAGGGAGACACAGAATCCGAAGCAGGCTCCAGGCTCTGTCTGAGCTGTCAGCACAGAGCCCAATATGGGACTTGAACTCACAAATGGTGACATGACGTGAGCCAAAGTCTGCCACTCAACCAACTGAGCCACCAAGGGTAATTTGAGTATAGTTGATGTACAATGTTACATTAGTTTTCAGGTTATAAGAATAGTTATTCAGGGGCACCTGGGTGGCTCAGTCGGTTGAGCTTCTGACTTTGGCTCAGGTCATGATCTCATGCTCTGTGAGTTCGAGCCCTGCGTCGGGGGAGCCTGCTTCGGATTCTGTGTCTCCCTCTCTCTCTGACCCTCCCCCGTTCATGCTCTGTCTCTCTCTCAAAAATAAATAAACATTAAAAACTTCTGAAAAGAGAAAAAGAATATTCAACTTCTTGATACATTATGGATTTTCTATTTTATTCAATAGAATATAATCTTTTATCATTATTTGTTTGATGTTCAAATTATCCCAGAATTTGTCAGTATATCAGGAAAAAATTATATGTTTAATCCTAAAGAGTATCAAATGATTTGCTGTCCTTTTATTTCATAAATAATTTTTTTAATGTTTATTTTTGGGAGATAGAGAAACAGGGTGGGGGAGGGGCAGAAAGAGAAGGAGACACAGAATCCAAAACAGGCTCCAGGCTCTGAGCCTGTCAACACGGAGCCCCGACGTGGGACTCAAACCCACGAAGCGCGGGATCATGACCTGGGCCGAAGTCAGACACTTAACTGACTGAGCCACCCAGGTGCCCCACTGTCCTTTTATTTCAAAAGATTGGCTGATAGTCCCCAAACTAACATCTTATGAACAGTGGTAGAAAACAAGAGTTCATAATTCTTCTATTGCTAGGACATGCTTCCTTCACTCATGTACCTATTCGTTGTTCTTTTTGGTTTCTACTGTGTAAACTTCTCTTTCAGAGGTTTCCCTCACCAGTTGAATATCCTAAAGCTTCTGTGTTCTTTGACATGTCACCGTTAGTCTTTGAGCACTTCCTTCCTTTCCTGCACAATGAGATCTTCCAGAGTCATTTCTGTGCCTCAGCCATTTCTCCAAAGAGCCTCTGTTCCTGTTAGTAGAGAGATTTGGAAACCAGGTATCTAGAAATCAGGATCTGATTTGACCGTATTGGGGCTCATTGCTGTTAGATAGTGGAGTAGTCACTGCATCCCTCTGGGGATGCTCTCACACCATAGTGGGCCCCCCACCACTTTATGGCTGCCATCCTTACTCTGTTTGGGTACCTTCTATTTCCAATCTAGTTAAAGTGATTTAACAGAGGGAAAGGGGTGAAGGTTGGTGAGGACATTCAGTTGGTGAGGGAGGCCATGGAGAGAATTTATAGAGGAGAAATTAGGAGAGTGAATGGGTACACTGAGTGAAGGAAGCAGTGTACCAGGAATAGAAGAGTTGGCTACTTTTGTTTTCTGCTCCTGTCATAGATGTTAATTTGGGTAGTGTTAGTCATATTTCTTTGAGGTATCTTTGAGATAAAGGAAAGCACATCATTTGGACATCTGTAGGATAAAACATCTATAATTTTTTCCCTGATTTATTCAATGCTGAAGTAATCTTGAGTTAAATTGCTTTGTTTGGGTGGGGCTTAATATGGTGTAAGACACATATTTGACCAGTTAGAACCAGCCACACACTGACTAAAAAAACAAACAAACAAAAACAGTGCTGAGTGATTATGGAATTTTTCACAGCTACAGAAAGGAGCAAAAGAATTCTGCTGATCAGTGTATGAGTTGTGTACTTTGAATCTTTGAGATGTTTAAAGGACTACTTTGTTTTTATTTTGTTTTACAAGGCAGTTCCTGGAATAAGGAAGCCTCTTAAACCTAAGTTCAGAATTTTATTTCAGTGGGCGTTTAGCTGTAAAATACTCTTCCAGCAGGAACTCTCTGTTCTCTCTCTTTTATTTTTTTTTAATGCTTATTTATTTGAGAGAGAGAGAGAGAGAGCCAGCGCAAGCCAGGGAGGGGCAGAGAGAGAGGGAGACACAGAATCTGAAGCAGGCCCCAGGCTCTGAGCTGTCAGCACAGAGCCCAACGTGGGGCTCGAACCCACGAACCGTGAAATCACGAACTGAGACACATAACCAACTGAGCCACCCAGGCTCCCTGTCTCTATTCTCTCATCTTCCTGTGGATTGAACCAGTATGCCACATCATTAGCTATTTGCAGTGGTTTGTAGGATGTAGGAGGAGGTGCTCCTGTTCAGTAGGCTTTCAGTTCCTGGGTGCTTTTGAGACTTAGCAGTCTCTACTACTTTCATAGACCCGTTAGCTTCAGAAACCTGGTAATTCCTTGGGTATGTGGAGTGTGAGCCAGAAAGCTTCAGGTTATAGTGAATCTCAGTGAAACAGCAAGGTAAAATCTTTCGATTTTTACTAAGGCTACAGAAGCCCTCACCCAAAATTGTTACACATCAGGATTCCTCATGGTCCTCTACTCCTGTCCTCTACTCCCACTAGCAGAGAAGAAGGGAGGGCCTAAATGAACAGAATGTATTAAGATAGCAATTATGCTTCGTTTCTCCTCTTACCTTAAAATCTGCCTACTGTCAAACTAACCGTGGATGGCAATATGTTAACTATAAGTAAAACTTTGTTCCCTGTCGGCACTGAATCTGTTAGCCTTTCTGAAACTTCACTAGATATGTAAGGCACATAAACTCAAGGTATTGTGTAGAGAACAAGTTCTGAGAAAGTAGCAGACGAAATGAATATATAGTGGATATAGTAGATGCGTGGCATTGAAAGGTAGGAGTCCGGCTTCCCACCCTCCATCCCTGCCCAAATTTAAAACACCTGAGAAAGGTGTTTTCTCTGACAGGGTATTTCCTGTCAGAGACCTGGGTGGAGTCTATGATGCCCAACTTCCAAATGCTGTCATGGCAGTGTCCAAATGGAAGCTGACTTTGAAAAGGTATGAGTTGAAGTAGGTTCAGAGTTTGAGTTTACTTCTAACATTCAGGGAACAGCATTAGGATGGGAGGGACAGAGTTTTCCGTGCCAGGATTGTTTGAGAATGAGAGAGAACGTTATTTAATCATTACTTGTATTACTCTTGGATATAGTTTCCTCAGTGTAAATTCATACAACTTTTCCCTGAAAAAAAAAAAATCTGACAAGTTGAACATAAAGTCTTTCTTGCCTTTATGCCCAGCGCATTCTTATCTTGGTTATAGTTGCTGGCTTTATAGTTCACCTTGAAAGGATTTTTCACCAAGAAATGATTGCTAAGTGTTAGGCTAGCCAACGTATACTAGAGTTCTAGTGCAGTGCTGATCTGGGACAGGCAATTCCCCAAATCCATAGGAAAATCAATAATTACATTCACACTTAAGCAAAACCGTGGCTTAGAATTATATGTTTTTGTTGTATATAATAGTGTAAGAAGAGGGATATGATAGGTGGTCAGTAAATACTGACATGAGAGGCAGGTATGGCATAGTGCCATGTTTTTCAAACATTTTTGTCTATGTTCACAATAGGGATTGCACTCCCAATAAATACACACATATAATTGAGATAATTGAAACGAGAATCATGAAACAATAAGCATTTTTGACTGTGAATTTTTTAATTAAAAAAAATTTTTTTTGTTAATGTTTATTTTTGAGAGAGAGAGTGTGCACAAGGTGGGAGGGGTGGGGAGACACACAGAATGTGAAGCAGGCTCCAGGCTCTGAGCTGTCAGCACAGAGCCTGATGCAGGGCTTGAACCTACAAACCGTGAGATCATGACCTGAGCTGTAGTCGGATGCTTAACCGACTGAGCCACCCAGGTGCCCCTAATTCATTGTTTTTAAAAAAAAGACTGGTCACAGGGATGACTGGGTGGCTCAGTCGGTTAAGCATCCGACTATGGCTCAGGTCATGATCTCGTGGTTTGCGGGTTCAAACCCTGCATTGGGCTCTCTGCTGTCAGCATGGAGCCCATTTCAGATTCTCTGTCCCCCCCCCCCCCCCCCCGCCGCTTCTCTGCCCCTCCCCTGCTCTCTCTCTCTGAAAAATAAATATAAAAATAAACATTTTTTAAAAATTGGGGGGCTTCTGAGGTTCAGTCGGTTAAGTGTCCAACTTCAGCTCAGGTTATGATCTCACAGTTTGCAAGTTGGAGCTCTGCCTCAGGCTGTGTGCTGCCAGCTTAGAGCCTGGAGCCTGCTTTGGATTCTGTGTCACCCTCTCTCTCACTGCCCCTCCCTGCAAGTGCTCTCTCTTTCTCAAAAATAAATAAACCTTTTTTTTTTTTTTTTTTTAATTGGGAGGCTATGGGACCCCTGGGTGACTCAGTTGGTTAAGTGTCCGACTTCAGCTCAGGTCATGATCTCATGCTTCATGAGTTCGAGCCCCATGTAGGGCTCTGTGCTGACAGCTCAGAGCCTGGAGTCTGCTTTACATTCTGTGTTTCCCTTTCTCCTTGCCCCTCCCCCACTCGTTTGAGTACACGTGTGCACGCTCTCTCTCTTTCTCTCAGAAATGAATAAACATTAAAGAAATTTTTCTTTAAATTGGGAAGCTCATTGGGGCGCCTGGGTGGCTTGGTCGGTTAAGCGTCCGACTTCGGCTCAGGTCATGATCTCACGGTCCGTGAGTTCGAGCCCCGCGTCGGGCTCTGTGCTGACAGCTCAGAGCCTGGAGCCTGTTTCCGATTCTGTGTCTCCCTCTCTCTCTGCTCCTCCCCTGTTCATGCTCTGTCTCTCTCTGTCACAAAAATAAATAAACGTTAAAAAAAATTTTTTTAATAAAAAAAAAAAATAGTGAAGCTCATGCTAACTTCATTAGATGAATATCCCATAATTTATGTAGCCATTTCCTTTTAGACATTTAAAATTTTTTTTTCAAAGTTTATTTGACAAACAGAGCGAGTGGGGGAGATGCAGAGAGAGAGGGACAGAGAATCCACACTACGGGCACAGAGCCCGATGCAGGGCTCAATCCCACAAACCATGAGATCATAACCTGAGCTGAATCAAGAGTCAGAAGCCTAACCAACTGAGCCACCGGGCACTCCTACTTTTAGACATTTAGATTTGTTTCCAGTTTTTACTGGAACACCAGAGTGAAGAGAATCGTATGTAAATTTTTGTTTGCATCTCTGACTGTTCCTTAGGTTAGCTTTTATTTTTATTTTTGTCTCGTTTTTATTTTTAAGCAGACTCCATGCCCAACATGGGGCATGAACTCAAGACCCCGAGATTGAGTCACATGCTTTACTGACTGAGCCAAATGTCCCAGTTCCTTAAGTTAGATTTTAGAAGTATGGTTACTGTATCAAAGAATATGAATATTTTGGGGCGCCTGGGTGGCTCAGTCGGTTGGGCGTCCAACTTCGGCTCAGGTCATGATCTCGTGGTCTGTGAGTTCGAGCCCCGCATCGGGCTCTGGGCTGACAGCTCAGAGCCTGGAGCCTGTTTCAGATTCTGAGTCTCCCTCTCTGACCCTCCCCTGCTCATGCTCTATCTCTATCTGTCTCAAAAATAAATAAATGTTAAAAAAAAATTAAAAAAAAAAGAATATGAATATTTAAGAAACTGTGCTGAGGCGCCTGGATGTCTCAGTTGGTTAAGCATCAAACTCTTAATTTCAGCTCAGGTCATGATCTGGAGGTTCATGAATTTGAGCCCCACATTGGGGCTTTGGATTCTGTCTCTCACTATAGTGAGATCCTGCTTTGGATTCTCTCTCACCTTCTCCCTTCCCCTCCCCTATTTGTGTGCTCGCTCTCGCTCGCTCTCTCTCAAAATTAAAAAAAAAAAATTAGAAAATTAAAAACTGTTTATGCTGATTTCCAGAAAGAATGTATCTATCAATTTAAACATGTCATTTTAGTGACTCATCACTATATCCTTGACTCTGTGAGTTTTAGGTTTTTTCCAAACATTTTGCCATTTTATAAGCAAAAAATAAAATCTCATTTCATTTAATTTACATTTCTTTAATTATTAGATAGTTGTACTGTTTCTTAAAATTTTTTTTTAATGTTTGTTTTTGAGAGGGAGAGAGAGAGACCAAGCACCAGCGAGGGAGGGGCAGAGAGAGAGGAGAAGACCAAGGATCCAAAGCAGGCTTCAGGCTCTGAGCTATCAGCGCACAGCTGGAGACAGGGCTTAAACTCACGAACTATGAGATCATGACCCGAGCCAAAGTCTGACGCTCAAGTGACTGAGCCACCTAGGCACACTGTCTTTATATTTGTAGTTGCTTATGTTTCTCCACACAACTTTGGTGGGAGCCCTGTGAGATCATGACCCGAGCCAAAGTCTGACGCTCAAGCGACTGAGCCACCTAGGCACACTGTCTTTATATTTGTAGTTGCTTATGTTTCTCCACACAACTTTGGTGGGAGCCATGTCTTCACTCCCCTTACATGGATTCATATGTTGCTGTGGATCATGTCTTTTTCACTGCTTCTATTCATAACTCTTCAACACCTGTTCAAAATTTCATTTAAGCTATTCTTTGCAGTTTTGATAAACTACCCTCTTAAGTATTGTAAATCAATGTTATTACATAGCAAAAATTTTTTTTAATGTTTATTTATTTATTTTTAGAGACAGAGAGTAGGGGGAGGGGCAGAGAGCGAGGAGAGAGAGAATCCCAAGCAGGTTCCGCAGTGGGAGCAGAGAGCTCGATTCGGGGCTTGAACTCAGAAACCATGAGTTGATGACCTGAGCTAAAATCAGGAGTCAGATGCTTAACTGACTGAGCCACCAGGTGCCCCACATAGCAAAAATATTGATATAAATGTGTCTTGAAATTTCTAAACCCAGTAGTGAGCTTTGATGAGGCACTTTAGACCCAGAAAAGAAAGACACCTCTGTACCAGGGTTAGGAAACATAGGCACACATGGATTCAAACACTCTCACCTAGACTTGTTTCAGAATAACACCTTGTAGTTACATACCCAGAATGGAGCCAGCCAGGTGTCTTCCCTTAAGCCTCTTCAATTCCTGTCCCCCTTCAGACTTGAAAGTTGGACTATAGACTGGGCTAGAGGGCCTGCTCTCTGGTGAGGTGATTCTGGGTCACTAGAGAAATCTAGCTTCTGTTGTACCTTGTGCAGTTGAGGAGATGAGAAAGGGCATGAATAAGCAACTTGTTTAGCTGTTCTGTAAACACATGATTGCCAAAAGTTTTTAACAGCCTGCTAAATTCTTAAAATTCTTTTTCTGTGTTGTGGCTGTTGGCTCTCTAAGTTTACAGAAGCTAACTGGGGAACCGCCTTTTTTATTTTTATCATACCTGTCTGCGGTCTGACTTCTTTTGGGCTCAATCAGGGCCTATTAAAGGTCTTTCTAGACACCCTAAGACTTAAAATTGTACCCAACTTTGATACCTTTTCAACAGATTCCCTTTAAACATTTTTTTTCTTTTTTAAGTTTATTTTGAGAGTGTGTGCAGAGGAGGGGCAGAGGGAGAGAGAGAATCTTAAGCAGGCTCCATGCTCAATGCAGAACCCAACGTGAGACTTGATCCCAGGACTGCAAGATCATGATCTGAGCCGGTATCAAGAGTCAGACATTTGGGGTGTCTGGGTGGCTCAGTCGGTTGAGCATCTGACTTCTGCTCACGTCATGATCTCATAGTTTGTGAGTTCAAGCCCCGCATCGGGCTCTGTGCTGACAGCTCAGAGCCTGGAGCCTGGTTCGAATTCTGTGTCTCCCTCCGTCTCTGCCCTTCTGCTGCTCATATTCTGTGTTTCTCTCTGTCAAAAGTAAATAAACATTAAAAAAAATATTTACAAAGTGACGTTCAACCCACTGAGCCACCCAGGCGCTCCAACAGATTTCCCTTTTAAAAAAACAGTTTGGGTCTTTTGCCTCAGTTTTTCCATCTAGATGTGAGATCATTGTTTCTCTGTCACTGGGCAGCTTTTCATGGACTTGTATGAGACTTGGGCTTTGAAGATTAAAAATTGCCACAAATTGTAACATATTTGCTGAATTACATCTCATCTGAATAATAATTTGAAACTTTCTGATTCAGAACCAGTTTCTACAGAAAATTGTAAAAGGTAAAAATCCAATTATTTGTGTCTTATCTCAAGGAAGTGGTTTCTTGTTTTCATTGTCTTGCTAGGCACAGTCTCAGGTACTTGTGAGTGAAATTCTACCCACTCTGACAGGTCTGCTTGCAGTTATGAATGTGGTTAAATGCAGAGTCAGTCTAAGATGGTTCATCTTAAGTGATTCATCCTTGATAGGCCTTTGGAAACTCAAACCTATTACATACCATAATGAAAAGTTACAAGTTCTGATTTCACTGCCTACAATAAACACAGCCTGCATTTTCACATTTTTAGGAACACTGATTTCTACTGAATGGAGATTAAAGCACAGAAATCAAGTGATACTTTTTCAATAGAGTATATAGATAAAAGTAGTAGCTGGGCTTTTTGTTTCAAGTGCCCAGGCCCCCCCCCCCCTTTTTTTTCGGTGATTGATATCTTTATGGCTTTGGAGGTGGGACACAGGTGCTCAGGAGCTCTTGGTGGGCGGCCAGCTTCCTCTTCACCTTCTCGGGCTTCTGGCTGCAGAGGATGGCACTGGCTCTGCGGATGGCAGCCGTGCACAGATCTGGGCAGTGCTTGTTCTTAAGGATCATGTGCCTGATGCTGCAGAGGCTGCCCCGGACATTCTTGTTAATGGTGGTCCAGTCCTAGGAGGTGCGGGGTTTTCACTGGTGGGATCTCGGCCTCACGACCACCACTAGCCTCTACCGTCAGCCACCGGCTCCATGCCCAAAGTCTTGTGGTGAACTCACCGGTTGTAGCAGGAGTTGTGAGCCTTCGGGATATTGAGTTCAGTGCTGTATGCTTGTTCCTTTTGATCAGGAAGCTGGAGCACTTCTGCAGGACCATCTGTTGCAGGTAGGCGGACGCAGCATCAGCTCCTCTCACCATGGCTGCTGGAGGTGGAAAGAGCTGCCCAGGCATTTTTAATCCCCTCTGTTCTCTCACAGAGTGAAGGTACCTGTACACGCACAGGCACAGGCACTTGTCAGCACTCGTATTATCTATATGATTCAAGGATGCAAATTCAGATAATTTCCAGAGCGTGAGATTAAAGTATATGCTATCTTCAGGAATGTGAGCCAGTGATATTCATTCAAGATCTATTATGTGATAATCTGGTTCCTGACTCTCTAACTTAGAAGGATAAATAAAAGACAGGTTCTGGTGTTAGGAAGCTCACACACACCTAAGTTGTAAGGTTAGAATGCCCAGGGAGAGTGGGGCGCCTGGGTGGCGCAGTCGGTTAAGTGGCCGACTTCAGCCAGGTCACGATCTCACGGTCCGTGAGTTCGAGCCCCGAGTCGGGCTCTGGGCTGACAGCTCAGAGCCTGGAGCCTGTTTCCGATTCTGTGTCTCCCTCTCTCTCTGCCCCTCCCCCGTTCATGCTCTGTCTCTCTCTGTCCCAAAAATAAACGTTGAAAAAAAAAAATGCCCAGGGAGAATACTTTCCCAGTACCTGAATAACACATTCAAGAGAGAGCACTGGGTCATGGATGAGTTAAATAATAAGAGGATCCAGGAAAGAGCATCCTTGCTGAAGAAAGCACTGGTAGAGAAAGTACCTTTTGGACTAGGATGGAGTGGGACCCAGGACAGGAAGATGACTTTGTGTGGCAGGCTCTGAAGGGTAGTTAGTAGGAGTCGTGTTTCCAGACACCTAAGTGGGGGTGACTTGAAAAAATAAGCCCTGGGGCTCCTGGCCGACTCAGTCCCTGGGGCATGTGACTCTTGATCTTGAGATCCTGAGAGCCCTGCACTGGTTGTAGAGATTACTTTTAAAAAAACAAATAATTTTTAAAAAGTCCAGGGGCATCTAGGTGGCTCAGTTGATTTCTGCTCAGGTCATGATCTTGTAGTTTGTGAGTTCGAGCCCCACATCGGGCTTGTGCTGACAGTGCAAAGCCTGCTTGGGATTCTCCTTCTCTCTCTACCCTGACTCATGCGCACGTGTGCTCTCTCTCTCAAAATAAACTTAAAATAAAAAATAAAAGTGTAAGTGTTAAAAAAAAAAACAAACAACCCAGACTGAACATTCGCCATCCCCCCACACCCTCGTAGAGTTGTGAGGTCACAATTCCAAGTGAATTTTAACTCGCTTGTGGGTTAAAAATAGAGAAGAAAGATGCCTTTGAGCAGTGGCTGAACTTTATTCAGGTTGGGTAATTAGCGAAAAGTAGAATTCAGCAGAAGTTCACAGTTAAATCTGGACAAAGTTACCTGTTGAATAGATTGTTTTATTGTAACAGACCATAAAGATGACTGATTTTGCAGTGTGATTTGATAAACATGTAATTGTTGCTGTCTTTTGCCCTGTTTATCCCCCAGAGCAGTAGTTTGGCGTTTCTGTTAAGTTTTAGCCTAATTTCTTGGACGCCAGGAGTAAAGGAACAGGGAGCAGTAGGATAAGATGTTTTTCCCCATTATCAAAAAGTAGTCTTTTTATTTTTTTGATTGATTTGAGGGGGAGCACACACACATGCAGGTGAGTGGGGGAGGGTCAGAGAGAGAAGGAGAGAGAGAATCTTAAGCAGGCTCCATGCCCAGCTCTATCTCAGGACAACTATGGGCTCAAGTCTGATGCTTAACTGCCTGAGCCACCCAGGTGCCCCAATAAGTAGTCTTTTTAGATAAGCCTTTAGCTCTTGGATGAGAAGGCTTTAATTAGAGATACTAAGGACTATTAATGCAGTTTCTCAGTATCATATTCTCTAAAGATGCATATACATGGGGGGTACCTGGGTGGCTGTGTTGGTTAAGTGTCTGACTCTTGATTTTGGCTCAGGTCATAATTCAACGTGTGTGAGATTGAGCCCCACATCAGGCTCTTTGCTGACAGTGTGGAGCCTGCTTAGGATTCTCTCCTCCACCCCCCCCCCCCCACTCCTGCTTCACACCTGCTCTCTCTCAAGACCACAATGGCAGATTCAAATTTTTGAACTACAGCGTGAATCAGTTTCTACTGGGCTAGTCAACTTTTTTTTTTTTTGAGGGGGGAGGGTTCTTTTTGAAGGTGGGGGGGTAGCAGGGAAGGGAAAAGCAGGAGAGAGAATTGGCAAAGAAGTGTAGTGGGAGGCAGTGGATTGTGGGTGTTGAAACTGGGCTGGAAGTGATGGCTGTAGACCAATTCACCTTACCCCAGAGCCCCCTTCCTTTTTCCAGCACTTTATCTTCTCTCCTCCTATCCCTACCTTTCAGTGGTCTTAAGCATAAACAGGGACAAGTAGCACAAACCCAGCTGAGGTGTTCTTACCTGCGCAGACCTGCCCTAAGGTAGAGGTAGTCCTTTATCAGATGCCACCCAGGAAAGCAGAGTGTGACATCACAACTCTAATGTAACTGCTGGCAGTCTTCAGACTGGGGTGGGTGGGAGGGCAGATGAAAGTACTTTTGAGTTTTCCCAGTGAGCACAAGGGTTTTGTTCCTCGATTAGAGATAGTCTGGAAATGCTAGCACTGGTGCAAATGCCCCAGGAGAGTTTGAACACCTTTCTGGGCTTACTGTGATACCGTAGTCGCCCTGCTTAGGGAGCAGGCCAGCTGGCAGTGGGAACGCTGGCTGAGAACGCACAGAGAGGCTTTGCCAAGGAGATCTTTTTTACTTTCTCTGTAATGTGTGCAGCTCATTTGGCCTGAGCTCTAGCTTACTACTTGATTCTGTTTAGAAGTCAGAACTTGAATTTTGAGGCCTCTTCAGGAGGTAGTGCTAGTGTTGATTTCTGGCTCTCCTTGGGCTTCTGGAAGTGTCAACGGTAAACTTATATTGGGATTTGCTTTTTAGAAAAAGCCAGGTGGTAATCAGAATATGTGGGTGGTGTGAAGTTTTAAAAGAAAAGGCCTGTGCCCAGCTGCCAGCTTCCAGAGAAGTACTTTATACTGCACATCCCTTCTTTCTAGAATGGGTTGTGGAAGGGAATTGTTTCCGTCCTGTTTCATCACAACTTTCATGATTTTGCCACATTCCCTGCCTTCCCTGACGTAGCAGAATCTGATTCTTGACTTAACTGAAAACTGGTTAAGGGGCTTGAAGACCTCCTTAGTACAGAGAGCAGTCTTTTGGAAGGGATGGCAGATAGAGCCTTGAACTCTTAAAGGGTCACAAATTAGGGCTGTACTCTTAGCAGCCTCGATAATGAGTTTTCTCGAGTTGCTGGGTGGTTCTTGTTGGGGACGTCATCATGGAGGGCCCCAAGCTCTGGTATCTTCTTCCTTCACCCCCTCCTGCCGAAACGAAAAATTGATTTCCTAGGGTCTTTTTTTTTTTTTTTTAAAGTAATCTCTATACCCAACGTGGAGCCTGAACTCACAACCCTGAGATCAAGAGCCACATGCTCCACTGACTGAACCAGCCAGGTGCCCTGACTCTCTTGCGTCTTTACAGAATTCACCTATTATTTTTGCTCCTTTGTTCACTGTCAGTAAATCCATTAATGTGTCTTTGCTGCAGTTTAGCAGTTTAGCTGGTTTAATTATCTCCTGTTCTTCCTATTGGAAATCCAGAGTTGTGGCTTGAGGTGCAATATGTTATGGTCAACTCTTAGGATCCACAGCCCCCCCCCCCCCTTTCATCTCTTCCTAGTTGTAGGCATCAAGATTTAGTAGGTATGTCAGAGATTGCGGTGATCATGCTAGATTGGTTCTTTCCAGAAAGTACAAGGTAAGAGTGTATCTGCAGGACAGCTTAGTGAGTGTGTCTTCTGTAGCTCTGTCATCACAGTACTGCTGCTGTCCAGATGGAGTACAAGGTGTGGAGGTGGAAGTGTGCTTGGCTCATTGGAGGAGCTGCAAGGAGACCACTGTGGCCGAAAGTGGAATCAGAAAGAAAGAGGGGCAGGGGAGGTTAGAAGATGAGGTCAGAGAAGGAGTAGTAACAGATCATGGAAGGCCTTATGGACCTGGTAGGATTTTGAATTTTATTCTATGTGAGATGGGAAATCATTGGAGATTTTTGAGTTGATAAGTTTTCTAATTAAACAAATAAATTACTCTGGCTGCTGTGTGGAGAGTAGATTGGGTGATAGGGGCAAGGGTGGAACAGAGAAACCATTTAGAAGGCTATTGTAGTAATCCAGGTGAGAGATGATGAGATGACAGGTGACAAGTGGAATTACCACCTGTTTCCAGGAAAGCCTGGGAGACCTAATTGAGAAAACATCACTAAAGCCCCTCATACAGCCCATTTCATAATATTAGGCTCCAGTATTTGTTAATTCCCTTCCTTTCCTTGGATTTTGCCTTCTCCTACATTAGGACCATAGGGGAGAGGTTATTAAACAGAGAACAGCATTCACAAGAGAAGGGATTGTAAACTGTACCTCAGTCATTTGACCCCGACAGAAGCCTTTTTATTTCTTGAGGCGCTGCAGTTGGCGTCCTGTGTACATTCTGTTATCCCACCCACCGGAGACCTGAAAAGGCTGAATCTGTGCCAGAACTCTTGGACAGCTCTATTCTCATTGAAGCATTCGATCTTCAGTTCTTTCCGCAGTTGCTATCTTAGACACAGTTTGAGCAGCCCCTTTTACAAAGTGTCTTTTTAGCTACCTGGCCTTGCAAGCTGGAGCTCTCAGATACTCCTCGTGACAGGTAGTTTCACATAGCTGAGAGGGCCCTTCAGAGAGAAAGAAAGAGGGTTTGCGGTCTTTAACACTTGAGCTTTCCCCCCACTCCGCTTTTGGTGGGATTAAAGCTTTAACATAGCCACCTTGATTTCTGGGTTTTGAAGCTTGGGAAAGGAATTTCATGTATTCTAGCATAAGATATTTATTTGAAAAAGCTTGGTCCTTGGTACACAGGGAGCTTGCATTGCTCTTCCCTACAGAAGGCCACATCAGGTCTATTCTCTTGGGCAGGTCTTGTTGGTAGACACCACAGATGAAACCATGCCATCTTGACATAACGTCAGGATTACCTGCCTAGAGAGGGTTGCCGGCAGCCTGCTACCTCACTGATTTACTCTGGGAACAATGCAAATTTTTTTTCTTTTCTGGGGTCCAGGGAGACTAATTGTGTGGTAGACAATAGGAAAGGTAAATCCTCAGAAACTTACAAACAGAATTTGCTTTAACAGTAGTTAATTGTGTCTCCTAGGATGCTTTGCCCCTTCTTCCTAATAAAAGTAAGCTCAGATTTCTGCCATAGCCAGTTGGACTTTGGGTGTCTCTGCAACTCGTATACTGTACTGCCTCTGGAAATGTCTGACTGCCCCTGCCCCAACCAGGCCTGTAAATAGACTGAGCCAGGCCCTATTAGGGCCAGCTCTCTTCAGGAACCCTGTTCTGTTTTCAGGGAGAAGTCATTTTTCCTTTCACCTCCGTTAGAATCTGCCCTAGCCTTTCTGCTCCTGCCTTAGGAGCTGGGACACAGAGGAGAGCTAGAATGTCCTGTATCTAGCTAGCAACCCCATGGGCCTATCCAAAAGCAGCAGGGAGAGGCCATCTACAGGAAATGCAAATGCCAAGAGTACATGTAAAGCTTATGAACCGTAAAAGACTTTACCAGTACACCTTATTCTCCAGTTATTTGTGTGGTTAGGTATTTCCAGGTTTTATTTCCCCTCGTGGCCCATGTATCTGTGCTGACTGAAACAGAATTTTAGCCATAGTAACAGGGGCAAATTGTTGCTGTGGATATATTTTCAACCAACATCCTGCTAATTAAATTGCTTATCTATCTAAACTTGGGCCTCTGCTGCTCATATCCAGTGTCCCTGGTATCTTCCTTGAGTGAGTTGCCTTGTATTCCATGACCTTGTTTTTGTGTTCATTGCAGTGTGAGTGACTGCCTCATGTTGTGTTGATGCCAGTCTGCCATGCTAGCCTGTCTACCAGGGCCAGGTGACCTGTCCTTTCAGCTTCTTCCTCACACGCAGATGAACACTGGACTTCAGAAATGTAAGTAATCTGGATCCCGGAGTAGGGTGTAATCCTTATTTTGTCCCTACATTTGAGTAATCCCAGGGGAACATCAGGGGTATGTTGACTGTGAACTTTGGTGCTTCCAAGATATTCTTCACAGACAGCAAGAAAGCAGCTACAAAACTTGTCCACAACGTGAACGCTTTTATAATCAGAGAGATCCTCTTAAATACTAGATTTCCCCAGTGTCTGTCATCTTAATTGTAATTGTTGCTGCTAACTATCTGTTGAGCACCAAAGCCGTAAGGGGTTTTACAGGGATATATATATATCACCTTTCAAAGGTGTTTCAGTTTGAACCCCCATGAGCAATTGAATGAAAACTCAGTCTTGATTACTTACTGTATCTTAGAAATAAACTATTGACCCTTTTCTGTTATTTTGGACTCTGAGCATTCTCTGCTATGGAAACAGCTCCCTTTGGCTTTGCTGTCTGCTGAGCCAGTGACCTCAGTTTACAAGTAAAGAAGCTTTCACCTACAGAAGGGATAGGGAGCTAGCTTTCTCAGTCTCTCTGGGTATACTCCTGCTAATAAAACTTGCCCAAAAGATTGAGCTTTTGAGAACTAAAAAAAAAAAAAAAAAAAGAAAAAAAAGGAATCTAATAAAGTAAATTGTGCCCAACGTGGGGCTTGAACTCATGACCCTAAGATCTAGGAGATCAAGGGTCACGTGGTCCACTGACTGAGCTAGCCAGGTGCCCCAGATTCCTGTCTTAAACTGGCTGGAATTGGAGCGTTAGGCCTCATATCTTCCCAGTTTCCTGGCTTCTGTCCCTGCACTACAATGATGTGCAAGGAAAAGATTCTATTCCTAGCTCATTACCATGTACAGTGTCTTCAAGTATAAAAATGGCCCTAAATTTGGGATAGACCTTCCTTTCAGAGCAAAAGGGGAAATCACTGAGGCGTTTAGGCTTACCCTTTAATAGAAAAGGTGCTTCAGCACTTTACCCAAATGCTTTATGGCAGGGGTTGGTAAACTTCTTCCGTAAAGGGCCAGGTAAGCAAGTATTTTAGGCTTTGGGGTCCCTGTTGCATCTACTGTTGCAGGGCAAAGGCAGCTATAGACAACACGTAAACAAGTGAGTGTGGCTGTGTCCTGATGAAACTTTTTACAAAAACACAGCAGCTATATTTTATATTTTGGCCCACAGGCAGTAGTTTGCTGAACCCTGATCGGGGAGATCATCTTCAGAAGTTAAAAATGGTCTAGCCTCTTGACTTCATTTCTTTGAAGGAGAGTAAGACCCAGAGCCTGATGAATTCTGGGATTTGGCCAACGATTCCAATTCCTGTAATGACAAGCTAAAACTAACTGTCTTCCTCCTGTAGCTGCCTGACCCAATAGGCAAGCTATGCTATGCTGTACCAGCTTTCCTCCCCATCTTTCTCTCAATAAATGATATTTGGGTGATAAAGTTGTCTGTGTTCCCTGGCCACTGAAATCTGCATGCTAACTGCATTTTGATTGGATAAGGGAGTTTACTTAGAAGCATGACAGAAGCAAGGTCAGCGAGCTACTCTAAGTTCCTTCGTGTACTCAAACAGCTTTACCCAGAGATGGAGTATCAAGGGTGAGCCATTTGTGAAGAAAGGCAAATAGGCAGCTTTATCTTGGGTGCTGACTTCGGATCTACACTCCTTCCCAAAGCAGCCTCAAAGTATCCTCTGCCAACCACTGTCCTCAAATTTGTATTCAAGAATTGCAATAACCTTCCCTGGTTTCAGGCTTGTCTGCGGAATAGCGTATTGGAATCCCTTTGTCTCACTTGATTACTATCCTTAACTACACACAAGCCTTTGCAGAGAAGAAAACCTGTCTTAAGCTGACTTGCTTTCTTTTCACCTCTCCCAAAATGTAGAAGAAAACAAATTCTGCCATATGACTTAGAGCCATTAGCACTGAGCATTTAAGGTGAGATGGAGCATCAACTCTACCCTTTTGGATTCGGCACCAAGACCCACTCTAAGCCCAGGCTTCTTAGCATAGAGACCTGAGAACCAGTTTTGTAGTTGTGCTCTTCTTTCCCTGCCCCTCATCCTCAGGAGGGTCTTACAAGTTGTTAGAAACACAGAGCTTGGTATTGGGTGGGGAGGGCGCAGGGATGGGGCACAGATGTTCGTAGATTATTGTGCTTTATATTGTAAGAGCTCAAGGCAGGAGAGACGGGACACGTGGCTTCTTGGCCAGCTCTGTAAGTCACCTGGCTAATTGCCTTCCTCAGGCTAAACCCACCACATGTATAGAATCACAGAATTGGTCCCTTCCGACTCCCAACATTTTCTCACCTCCCCTTCCTTTTCTGTGTGTGTAGGAGAATGTAACGCATTTCCCATCCTGCCATGGGGTAGTCTGGATTAAGGAACATCTTGGCTTTGGTGGTTCTTGCATTTGATACAGGACCACAGTTGGGGTTAGGTAGATACCCTTCTAGAGCTTTTCTAGGTTTTATATTCCACGCTGTCACTTGCTTTGAGAGTTCTCAGCTGTTTTGGAACTTTACTTGGCAAAATTTCCTCTGACCCATCTTTTCCCAATTCACCAGAAAATGTGTTTTTGGACACCCCCCCCCCCCCCCCCCCCCCGCCATTAACCCCAAGCCTCTGCTTCTTCCCCAGCTCACTATCAGGTATATCGTAATATTTCTGGTTGAATGGCTGAAATGACCAAAGGTTCTTGGTCCTCAAATATTCTTTTAGACAACAACTTTGACCTCCCTCATTGTAGAGTATCAGGGCCTGAGACAAACATCAGAATCACCCACTTTCACTACTACTTTCTGTGCCTGTCCGCCCCCTAGTGGAAGGTCCTGGAAATGGTGCATTGACCCAGTAACTGGATAAACCCATAGAAATCTCAAATTAGTTAATATTTGTTGAGTGCTTATTGTATGCCAGGCAGTATTTTGAGCATTGTTATCTTTGTTCTCATTCGTTCCTCAATGATTCCATATGAGAGACTCTCATCTTTCTTTTGAGGAGAAGGAATAGAGTAGCACTTGCCAATGTCACATTACTGTTCAACTCGGCCAGAAGTCATACTCGGGTCAGACTCCAAAGCCAGTGTTTGAAACACACTGCCTGGGCATCTCCCACCTATTGATAGTGTCCTGCCGCATATGGTACTTGCATCTTCTGACCTTCAAAATAGAATAAACAGGGAGGCCCCTGTGGGGAAGCTGGGATTCAGGGAGATTGCCCACTCTCCCCCAATCCCTGGCATAGACAGCACTGCTTTCTGCTGCACGTAACTCCCAGACTCAAGACCAGCGGGCTTTCTTGGTCAGGTTACTTTTTCCTGTCTATGCACACACTCAACCAAACCTACTATCTTTGAATAATAACTTTCAATAGTCATGGTTCCTGTTCTCAGACCTTTTTCCTATTCATTGAATCTCTTGATCTTAGTGGTTCTGTGAGGTACACCAGCAGGTATCATCCCTGTTTATAAATGAAGAGTAACTGGGGCGCCTGGGTGCCTCAATCAGTTAAGCATCTGACTTTGGCTCAAGCCATGATCTCGTGGTTCGTGAGTTTGAGCCCTGCATTGGGCTCTGTGCGGACAGCTCAGAGCCTGGAGCCTGCTTCCGATTCTGTGTCTCCCTCTCTTCTCTCTGCCGCCCTTCCCCTGCTGTTTCTCTCTCTCTCTCTCTCTCTCTCTCTCTCTCTCTCTCTCTCTCAAAAATAGATGAACATTTAAAAAAAAAAATCTTCAGAAATAGGGGTGCCTGGGTGGCTCAGTCAGTTAAGCGTCCGACTTCGGTCATGATCTCATCATTCATGATTTCGAGCCCTGCGTCAGGCTCTGTGCTGACAGCTTGGAGCCTGGAGCCTGCTTCGGATTCTGTGTCTCCCCTTCTCTCTGCCCCTCCCCAGCTCATGCTTACACTCTATCTCTGTCAAAAATAAATACTTAATAAAAAAAATTTTTTTTAATCTTCAGAAATAAAAATAAGAGGTTATGAGCAATTATATGCCTCTAAAATGGGTGATCTAGAAGAAATGGACAGATTCCTAGAAACATATACACTACCAAAACTGAAACAGGAAGAAATAGTAATCAAAAAAATCTCCCAAAAAAACAAGAGTCCAGGGCCAGACGGCTTTCCAGGGAATTCTACTGAACATTTAAGGAAGAGTTAACACGTATTCTCTTGAAGCTGTTTCGAAAAATAGAAATGGAAGGAAAACTTCCAAACTCTTTCTGTGAAGCCAGCATTACCTTGATTCCAAAACCAGACAGAGACCCCCCTCCCCTAAAAAGGGGAACTATAGACCAGTTTCCCTGATGAACATGGATGCAAAAATCCTCAACAAGATATTAGCCAACTGGATCCAACAGTACGTTAAAAAAATTATTTACCACGACCAAGTGGGATTTATACCTGGAATACAGGGTTGGTTCAATATCCGCAAAACAATTAACGTGATTCATCACATCAATGAAAGAAAGGACAAGAACCATATGATCCTCTCAATAGATGCAGAGAAAGCATTTGACAAAATACAGCATCCTTTTTTTTCTTTTTTAAATTTTTTTCAACGTTTTTTATTTATTTTTGGGACAGAGAGAGACAGAGCATGAACGGGGGAGGGGCAGAGAGAGAGGGAGACACAGAATCGGAAGCAGGCTCCAGGCTCTGAGCCATCAGCCCAGAGCCCGACGCGGGGCTAGAACTCACGGACTGCAAGATCGTGACCTGGCTGAAGTCGGACGCTTAACCGACTGCGCCACCCAGGCGCCCCAATACAGCATCCTTTCTTGATAAAAACCCTCAAGAAAGTAGGGATAGAAGGATCATACCTTGAGATCATTAAAAGCCATGTACAAAAGACCCAACACTAATATTCTCAATGGGGAAAAACTGAGAGCTTTCCCCCTAACATCAGGAGCAAGACAGGGATGTCCACTCTTGCCACTGTTATTCAACATAGTATTGGAAGTCTTATCCTCTGCGATCAGGCAACACAAAGAACTAAAAGGCATCCAAATCAGCCAGGAGGAGGTCAGACTTTCACTCTTCACAGATGACATGATACTCTATATGGAAAACCCAAAAGATTCCACCAGAAAATTGCTAGAACTGATCCATGAATTCAGCAAAGTTGCAGGATATAAAAATCAATGCACAGAAATTGGTTGCATTCCTATACACCAACAATGAAGCAATAGAGAAATCAAGGAATGGATCCCGTTTACAATTGCAATAAAAACCATAAAATACCTAGGAATAAATCTAACCAAAGAGGTGAAAAATCTATACACTGAAAACTATAGAAAGCTTATGAAAGACGACACACACACACACACACACACACACACGGAAAATATTCCATGCTCCTGGATAGGAAGAATAAATATTGTTAAAATGTCAATACTACCCAAAGCAATCTACACATTTTTAAAAAAAAATTTTTTTTTTTTTTAACATTTATTTATTTTTGAGACCGAGAGAGACAGAGCATGAATGAGGGAGGGTCAGAAAGAGGGAGACACAGAATCTGAAACAGGCTCCAGGCTCTGAGCTGTCAGTACAGAGCCCGACACAGGGCTCGAACTCACGGTCTGCGAGATCATGACCTGAGCCAAAGTCGGCCACTTAACCAACTGAGCCACCCAGGCGCCCCAAGTAATCTACACATTCAATGCAATCCCTATCAAAATGACACCAGCATTCTTCACAGAGCTAGAATAAACAATTCTACAATTTGTATGGAACAAGAAAAGACCCCAAATAGCCAAAGCAATCTTGAAAAAGAAAACCAAAGCAGGGAGGCATCACAGTCCCAGACTTCAAGCTATACTACAAAGCTGTAACCATCAAGACAGTATGGTACAGGCACAAGAACAGACACTCAGATCAATGGAACGGAATAGAGAACCCAGAAATTGACCCACAAACGTATGGTCAACTAATCTTTGACAAAGCAGGAAAGAATACCCAATAGAATAAAGACAGTCTCTTCAGCAAGCAGTGCTGGGAAAACTGGACAGCGACATGCAGAACAATGAACCTGGACCCTTCTTACACCATACACAGAAATAAACTCAAAATGGATGAAAGACCTCAATGTAAGACAGGAAGCCACCAAAATCCTCGAGGAGAAAGCAGGCAAAAACCTTTGATCTTGGCTGCAGCAACTTCTTACTCAACACGTCTCCGGAGGCAAGGGAAACAAAAGCAAAAATGAACTATCGGGACCTCATCAAAATAAAAATCTTCGGCACAGCAAAAGAAACAGCAAAACTAAAAGGCAACCAACGGAATGGGAGAAGATATTTGCAAACAATGTATCAGATAAAGGGTTTGTATCCAGAATCTATAAAGAACTTAACAAACTCGGGCGCCTGGGTGGCTCAGTCAGTTGACTGCCCGACTTTGGCTCAGGTCATGATCTCGCTGTCCATGGATTCAAGCCCCGCATTGGGCTCTGTGCTGACAGCTCAGAGCCTGGAGCCTATTTCAGATTCTGTGTCTCCCTCGCTCTCTGCCCCTCAACCCACTCATGCTCTGCCTCTGTCGCTCTCTCAAAAATAAATAAACATTGAAAAAAAAAAAAAAGAACTTATCAAACTCAACACCCGAAACAAATAATCCAGTGAAGAAATGGGCAAAAGACATGCATAGACACTTCTTCAAGGAAGACATCCAGATGGCTAACAGACACATGAAAAAATGCTCAACATCACTTATCAGGGAAATACAAATCAAAACCACAATGAGATACCACCTCACACCTGTCAGAATGGCTCACATTAACAAGTCAGGCAACAACAGATGTTGGCGAGGATGGGGAGAAAGAGGATCTCTTTTGTATTGCTGGTGGGAATGCAAACTGGGGCAGCCACTCTGGAAAACAGTATGGAGGTGCCTCAAAAAACTAAAAATAGAACTACCCTACAATCCAGCAATTGCACTACTAGGCATTTATCCATGGGATACAGGTGTGCTGTTTCGAAGGGACACATGCACCCCAATGTTTATAGCAGCACTATCGACGATAGCCAAAGTGTGGAAAGAGCCCAAATGTCCATCAGTGGATGAAGGGATAAAGATGTGATATATATATATATATATATATATATATATATATATACACACACACACACACACACACACACACACAATGGAGTATTAGTTGGCAATCAAAAAGAATGAAGTCTTGCCATTTGCAACTATGTGGTTGGAACTAGAGGATATTCTAAGCGAAATTAGAGACAAGTATCATATGACTTCACTCATATGAGGACTTTAAGACAGAACAGATGAACCTAAGGGAAAGGAAACAAAAATATAAAAACAGGGAGGGGGACAAAACATAAGACTTTTAAATATGGAGAACAGAGGGTTACTGGAGAGTTGTGGGAGGGGGGATGGGCTAAATGGGTAAGGGGCATTAAGGAATCTACTCCTGAAATAATTGTTGCACTATATGCCAACTAATTTATATGTAAACTTAAAAAAAAAATTTTTTTTTAATCTATAAATGAAGAGTCACTGAGACAGACCCTGAGTAGTCAGATAATAAAGCCAGTACTTGAATCCGGATCTCTCTAACTTTGTTCTAACCACAGATTCCCTATTCTCTACCCTGCCTTATTCCCCATTGATGACACCTTTGGTACCAGCTATTTAAGTAAGTTGCTTACAGGGGCACCTTGGCTGACTTAGTTGGTAGAGCATGTGATTCTTGATATTGGAGTTGTGAGTTTGAGGCCCACTTGGGCAAAGAACTTACTTTAAAAAATAGTAAATAAGTTGCTCACAAAGCCATGGTATTTGTGTTAGCTGTACCCTTAATTAAGGGAAGATGTTACAGAAGAAAGCAAGCTTCCAGGGTGCCCTTGTGGGACTGAGATAAGAAAGTGTTAAAAAAAAAAAAAAAAAGTTTTCTTAAGTGCTAAGCTCAAGTCTGGGACGTGAGGTAGGTGGTGCTGTATTCCAAGAATGTAGCCAATTTTTTTGTGTCCAATATACTTATCTCATCCTTGAGATTCTTCTTTAACAAAGATACTGTAGGGCACATGTGTGGTTCAGTTAATTAAGCATCTGACTTTGGTTCAGGACATGATCTCACAGTTTGTGAGTTTGAGCCCCGCTTCTGTCTCTCCCTCTCCCTTTCTCTCTCTCTGCCCCTCATGGGATTTGCGTGCGCTCTCACGCTCTCTCTCAAAACAAAGATACTGTAGCCTGTATCCACCCTTCCCACCCTTATTTTCTTTTGATTCTGATTCCTTTATCTGACTACTGTCATCACCATGGTCAACATCAGCAAAAACAGGGAAAAGAGAACTAAAAGAGAACCAATCCGGTGTAAGTGTCCCATTCCATACTCCTGAATCAGGCCAAGCTACCTTCTGCCTCTGCTAGGAGAAAGAAAACACCCTGAGAGTTGGTACTGACTTGGAACAAAGGAACTCGATTGTTCAGTAAGCCAGTATACCTCTCTCTCACACCTGGTCTTCAAGGAGAAAAACCTACCACTGTGGAGGAAAGCCCAGAGGCGGACCTGTATTACCTGTCTGAACTAAAACCCAGCAGCTGTTGATTGCCATTACTCAGCTGAGCCCAGAGTTGTTCAGTTGATTTTGACCAGTCAGACACCTGAGTGCAGCGGCTGACCTAGGCAGCTTCTAATGGAATTCTGGTGTCTCGAGGGACTATGTCTCAGTGACCCCAGACTTCTGGTATTTTCTTGTCCAGGAGAATGTAACAAGGGTCAGAAAAAAGCCCCACTTTATGGAGACTGAAGCCCATTGAGGGTCAGTGGCTTGTAAGAAGCAGCAGAACTCACACTCCGCTGTCAGGGCTTTGATTCTGCTCACCAGCTAGTAATACCTAGTGGATAGGAGATTTCTGGGCCTCTCTGCCTCCCCCCCCCCCCCCCTTCTTGCCCTCAACTGTCATGGTCACATTCATCCTTTTAAGACCTTCTTCAAATCGGTCATCTAACGAACATTTGTGGACTGAGCGTCTAACCTGTACAGTTAATAAAGTAGAACTTAAACATGTGTGAGTCCTTGCTACTTCGAGGCATGGTGCCCCTAACAGCACAGCTCTTTTCCACTCTGTACTCTTTTGCTAAATTCTACATTGGTGAGCATGGGACCAAATCTCGCTGTGCCTTGTGGATGTCAGCTCTCTTTTTTCCTGCCTCCAAGAGCAGCATTTTCTAAGCAGTTGCTGGCAGGCTAACCAGCAGTGCCACCAAATGAGGGCAGCTGTGCCCTCTTCCTTCTGGCACACTCTTTGCCCCCCTTCTCTTGCAGTTGATGCCCAGTGACGTGACTGAATGGGGTCTTCTTGGGCCAAGGCAGCTGAGGCCACAAGCTGGGCATTCAGTTTGTTCCCTGCTCTATCCTGGCTGCCTTCTGCAAGGGGAGGAAATAGGGTGGGAGTTAGCTAGCTGAGCCTAGGCTCCCAGCCAAGCCCCTTCCTTCTGCTTGGGCAGACTGGGTACTTACGCAGCAAGCCTTTATTAGGCACCTTCTGTGTACACTTGGGAGAAACCCTACCTCAGAGAGGGAAAACAGAGCTGAGACCTTTTGCAGGAGCCTGGCATCCTTAAAGAGCTCTTGTTCTCAGAACCTTTTCCTTTTTGACTGGAGGTCCAACATCCGCTGGAGCCCCCTGCTGGGTGGCCCCTGGAGATGAGAACAAAGAAACTGTTAACATTAATGAGGCTCATTGAGTGGGTACTTCCGCCATCTCCAAAGGCAGGCAGGTTTTTCCTCTTTCATTTTGGAAAGTGACAGCTGACAAGGGCCAAACAGACTATTTTTGGCACTCAGGACTTAAAGATTCTCTGAAACCTTTCTTTTCAGTTTCCCTCCCTGCTGCCCTGTCATTATTGCCACCCCCCACGAGGAAATAAATAAAGCCTTTTGATCTTCACCCAGTCAGGCCGAGGGTAAGCTGTAAACAAAAGTGAACTTGTGACATAAGGCTAGGGGAGGGATTTTGGCAGCTTATTCCTCTGCTCCTGAAAAAAAAGACATCCTGTTTGCTGAGCCAGGATGCCCACCCAGTGGGTATGGTGCCCCAGCTGCCAAGGCACAAGAGAAAGCTGCTGCCTCACCGGCCACTGCAGACTGAAGGGCAGTCACTCCAGGCACCCTCTTTACCAGAGCGTCTGCCTAGAACCTTCACTGCTGAGGCCAACAGGTAGGAACTTGGAGAGATTTCCACTTAGAGGAGCAACCTTCAGTTACTTCTGTGAGAATTGGCCAAGTTCAGGCTCTCCAAAATCCGGGACTTTGAAAGTTGCTCTGCTGTTCTGATCTTTGGTGGCCTCATTTGTAAATGAGAAGCCTGATAGTACCCACCTTCTAAAGCAGTAGCCAGGATTCACCGAGAGCCTGTCACCTGGCACAAGGCCTGGCTAGTTGTGAGCGCTGACTGAATGTTAGCAGTGCTTGTTACTTGGGGGCTCAGTGAGGCCGGGTCTAAAATGAAGACTAGGGATAACTTCGTTAACCCCTACTCCACCATAGGCCCTCAAAAGGGGAATCTAGAAGGGCTGGTTGGCTTGGCACTGATGAGCTCCCTCTCCTTCTTTGCTCTCCTTACCCTTCTCTCTCTCTAGGGGACACTACACAGAAAATGAGAGCTGCTCACTATCCTACCCCAGCCGAATTGGACGCGTATGCTAAGAAGGTCGCAAACAACCCACTGACTATAAAAATCTTCCCCAACAGTGTGAAGGTTCCCCAGCGGAAACACGTTCGTCGTACTGTGAACGGCCTCGACACATCAGCCCAGCGCTACAGCCCCTACCCGACTCAGGCAGCCACCAAGGCAGGCCTGCTTGCCATTGTCAAAGTGCCAGCCAAAAGCATACTCAAGGACTTTGACGGCACCCGAGCCCGATTGCTCCCTGAGGCCATCATGAACCCCCCAGTGGCGCCCTATGCTACTGTGGCACCCAGCACTTTAGCCCACCCCCAGGCCCAGGCTCTGGCCCGCCAGCAGGCCCTGCAGCATGCACAGACCCTGGCCCATGCCCCTCCCCAGACGCTGCAGCACCCTCAGGGTATCCCGCCACCCCAGGCGCTGTCCCACCCTCAGAGCCTCCAGCAGCCTCAGGGCCTGGGCCACCCTCAGCCCATGGCCCAAACCCAGGGCTTGGTCCACCCTCAGGCCCTGTCTCACCAGGGTCTCCAGCACCCCCCCAATCCCTTGCTGCATGGAGGCCGGAAGATGCCAGACTCAGATGCCCCCCCGAATGTGACCGTGTCTACCTCAACTATCCCCCTTTCAATGGCGGCCACCCTGCAGCACAGCCAGCCCCCGGACCTGAGCAGCATCGTGCACCAGATCAACCAGTTTTGCCAGACGAGGGCAGGCATCAGCACTACCTCAGTGTGTGAGGGCCAGATCGCCAACCCCAGCCCCATTAGTCGCAGTCTGCTCATCAATGCAAGCACCCGGGTGTCGACCCACAGCGTCCCCACGCCAATGCCTTCATGTGTGGTCAATCCCATGGAGCACACCCACGCGGCCACAGCCGCGTTGCCTGCCGCAGGCCCTGTCAACCTGCCCACGGGCATTTCTCGAGCCCCTGCTGGCTACCCTAGCGACCTCAAGCCAGTCGCCTGGAACCAGCACCAGCTGGCCCACCTACAGCAGATGTGCAGTGAGGCCGGTGGGACGCCGGCCCCTGGCCTGACAGGCAAGCACGCAGCAGGACGCGAGTTGGCAGGGCCTGGCTTTGTGGGCAAGGCCCCTGCCTACCCGCAGGAACTCTGCCTGGCACAGTCCTTCCATCTGAAGCCACCCCTGGAGAAGCCAACCCCATCCCCACCTGTCAACGGCCTGGCGGCCCCACTGGCCTACCCCAATGGTCACTACTTCCAACCCCTGTGGAACAACATTCTGCCCACTCCCAATAGCGACAGCTCGGGGTCTCAGGACCTCGCCATGCCGTTCCACGGTGGGCAGCCCACGGGTGCACCCCTTGACTGTGGGACGGCTGCTGGGGCCCACTACCGAGCAGGGGCCGGGGGCGGTCCAGTGGCAACCCAGAACAGCTTGATGCAAACAGTGGATTACCTAAGCGGGGATTTCCAGCAGGCCTGCTTTCGAGAACAGAGCCTGGCTATGCTGAGCAAGGCCCACCGAGCCCCTGGCAACCGAGCCCCTGATCCTGCAGATAGTCGAAATCTTCATATTCAGCACCCTGGGTATAGATAGGTAGCCCCGGTGCCCTCCACAAGCTACACGTCATACATCACCCTCCTAGGTTTAGACTTACTTTTGAGTAATTGGATAGTTTCAGAGTTTCGCTGCTCCAATGTGATCATTCTTAGAGGTCTAAGAAAGGGAATTTGGTGGGATCTATTTGAGGACAGCGGGGGATCCCCTGGTGTCCTCACCCTCCCCTCCACCATCCCCAGCAACTTCTGGGTTTATGTTAGGACCTAATCCCAACTCCAAGCTTTTGTCTTCTACTGCCTATCAGTCTCTCCACCTTGACCATTTCCCCCCAGCCACCTCCTGCCTTTTCTTGCATCTCTGCCCGTTTTCCTTAGGACTGAGGTGTGGGGTAAGGAAGGGCCCTAGGTGAGGTGGCCGTAGGTACCCAGCCCCTTAAGCTAGGACTTTCCCTGTCTGCCTCGGTCTCGTTGGGACTAAGAACCCAGACTTCCCAAGTGCTCTGGAAGTTAATTCCTTCTTCACCCAAAGATCTCAAAACTGACCCAATCTTCACCTCCTCCCACCCCTCTCCATTCCTCAGGGCTTTGTTTAAATCTGGATTCCAGAGTCACTGCATTTGCCCTTGCTACATTCAAGGGCACCCTGTAGGCACTTGGCCATAGCCTTGAGACCTGGGGGAAAAAATGCGTCTTTGTGTTGGTATCTTAGTTCCTGACACCCCTTTCCAGCCCTAGAGAAAGGTAGTAACTGTCCAGCACACCCAAGATCCCTCTCTCACTGTTGTCTCTCCCAACTCACCTGCTGCTCCCATCCCCCACACCCCTCCAAAAACACAATCAAAACAAAATAGGATCTTGAGGAATTAGGTAGGTAAAGAAAGGATGATCACATTGGAGTTCGGAATTAAAAACACCAAAAAAAAAAAAAAAAAAGTTAAAATGCATTTGGTTCTCTACACTGGCTAAGAATATTGCTCTACACTGTAAGTTTTAAATGTCCTGTTTCTGTATGAATGTAGTGTGGGTTTGAGTAGCGTTGTGTGAGCGGCCCCACAGGTACATTCACCCTCTAGTCACCTCCTTTTGCAGCCCCTCAGTATAATGAAGAAAGAAAGAAAGAAAAAAAAAAAAAACACAAAGCCTTAAGCTCTTTGAATTCTTCCTTTACCAAATGAGCATGGTTCTAACAGCTGGAGGCGGACCTACATTGGAAGCAGCCCCTCCTGCCCGCGCCCATCTGTCACGTGCCCATCCTCCACCCCACGCTCAACGTGTTTCATTCCCAAGTGGCAATTAGTTGGCTAGAAATTTAAAACTTTTCTGTAACTTTAAATTTAGATCATGTTTTGTAATTTTTTGCACCCTTCTGTTAAAGTTGGGCTCTGCCTTTTTTTTTTTTTTTTAAACCAAATAAGCCCTTACCTTTCCTCTTGTCTCTGGGGAATGTGAGCTGATGTTCTTATTTAAGATTTGGGTTTTGTTTACTATACTATCCACTGTTCTTTAGCCAGAAATTCTCTAGTGATCTGAAGCAATGTGACTGAAGACCAGTTTTTAAATTATGTGTTGGCAAGTTGCCTTATATTTAAAAAGAGAAAAAAAAAGAAAAAGAAAAAAAAATGCCTGATTGTGTTATGCCAAATGATAGCAACATGAAGTCCTAATTTATTTTCCTGCCGTCTGTGAACACTGGTACCTCCCTGTCCCTGAGCCCTCAGGAGCACCTGCAGCTTCTGGCGCAGCGCCTTCTCCCAAGGCTTCACGGCCACCGTCTCACCCAGGGTCCCTTCCGGTTCTCACTTTCTCTGAGAGAACCCCACCGTCCCCCCTTATCCCTTGCTTGATCTCCAAACCAGATATTTTTGCTGTGAGTTTTTCCAATGCCTCTCCCCAAAAGGTGAGCTGCTATCTTAGGAAATGGGACCGGACACCAACTTGGGGGCTTTAAATCAAACCTCAAACCCTCAAATCTCTTCCTGTGTAGGGGTGCAAATCTCTGAAGCTCTCACTCCCACCCCTAGTCTGCATGGAAAAATGTACTGTGGCCCCTCTTCCCCCCCACCCCCCACTGCCCTTGCCTTTGGTGTGAGATGTTTCCTAGTTCACCCTGAGCCTCTTTCCCCCCTCTGCCAACCAACCCCCAACCAGCAATAAGGGTCCAAGCCAGGGCCTCCTATCCACACTCCCTGCCTCCATCCCACGCTGCCCCTAGGGAAGCATACCCCGGATTCCCTACACTGTCCACATACTGTAGCATTCATTCTCCATCTCCCTCATCTGCTCACCTGTGGTGGTTTATGGGTGTGATGGGGTTTTTAAGATTATTATAAACCAGTAAAAAGAAAAAACTCACCAGAACTTGTCCTATTCGTTGAATGCTGTGAATGTTTGAGGTGACTTTTCTTGTAATGATTTCTGACGTGCCTGCTCTCCACGAGAGAAGCGGGTCCTCAGTTGTAGGACGCGAGCCCTTATAGTGTTGGGCCCACTCGGAAGCCTCCCAGTCTGTGATGCCCGACCAGGTGCTGCGGTGATTGGGCAGCCGGCACGTGATAGGGCCTCCCCTAGGCGGGGCGCTCGGGGCGTGTGGGGACCCGTGGGAAAGTGTGGTTTACCGCCCCGCTCTACAGGCCCCATGTGCTGCCACTTTCAGTCCACGGACCGTTGAAAAACCAGGATCTGCTTTGCTGATGAGCCAGCCGAAGACTAAAACGCCCCTCCCTCCCCTTCTCCCACCTCCACCACTTTGGGATTTCTGAGGGCCTTTGACAGCTGGAGGTAATAAGTGCCGCAATCTGTGACCTGAAAAGTGGCCCCTCCGAGTACTGATGGAATTGAAAGTACAGTTCCCTTCGGAGCACGCCCTTTCTCTGTAAGGTGCCCCTGCCTCCTTTACTCCTCACGCCATCCTTGTGAAAGAAAGCCTTCTACCTGGGTCCCCTACCCGCAGTCGGCCCAAGGTCCCGCAGCTAAGTAGACAGGTGAACCCAGCTCTGCCTGGCCTCTTTGGGCAGATGCGCGGGGAGACCAGCACCTCAGGTTTTGCATAGTTCCACATAGCGATTCTGACCGTCTGCAACAGCACTGGAATGAGGTCTAGGCCTGGGTGTGGGGGCAACTCTGGGAGGCACCATCCGGCTTTCCCAGTCAGTGCGCCCCTAGAGTGGTGCAGTGACACGGTCCTGCCGGCAGAGGGAGCCCAAGCCTGACCGAGGATGTCCGGCTTCTCTTGGGAGACAGATGCCGGCCGGGTCGCCTATTACCTGCCGCAGGAGCTGAAGAGAAGGCATTTGCTGGAGCCCCTGGTAGCCGGTGGTTTTCCCTGCGGGCTTCCAGGCATCGCTGTGCCAAAGATGGCTTATCTGGAGAAGGGGCCATCTTTCCCAGCCGGCAGCCAGGGCCCCATCTCCCCCCTAGATCAGTGAATTTGACCTTTTGAAGGCTAATAAGCTGGTGGTTCCCCAGGCTGAATGTCAAGGGTCTTTCCACCTCAACCTGTGTGTGGGAGGGTGGAAAAGGCAAACACTACCACCCTTGAACCTTCTCCTTAGTAGATAATAGTTGCCATACATCGGGCCTCTTCACAGGGCCAGGCAATAAGAGTAAGGGACTTTATGCTGATTAATCGTAAAGTTTACAAGTCTAGGTAAACAGGATTACTTTCATTTTACCAATGAGAGTAACGGTGCCCCATGTAACTAAGCAACTTGGCGAAAAGCAAGCACAGCAAGGATCCAAACCCAACTCTGCTGCCATTATTGAAGGGAGCTGTATTACTAGGGATTGCTAGAGCTTAAAACCGAATCCAGGCCCTGTCCCAAACCAGCTGAAAGACACTGAGAAATCAGTTCACTCCTCTATTCCTATTTCTCATCAGTCAAATGTGGATAATCACAGGCACTCACTGAGGGCTGTATGAAAAATAAATGAACATGGATGAGAAAATCCAAATACCCTTCAAAAGGCCCTCGGCTCAGCCTAGTCCCTGGGTATGGGCTGGGCTTTGGAGTTGGATTAACATTCTGTCAAGCACGTTTTGCGCTGGGAACAAGCATCGTCTCAGTAAATCTTCACTACAGCCGACTGAGCCGTCCTTTTAGTATGGCGATAGAAGCGATTTCGTTTGCCTGTTGTATTAAACGAATAATGTACATTCGTGCTTAGGAGTGTCTGCTACACGACAGCTATGATCATTAGACCAAGAAAGACTTGCCTGGGGGCAGCAGTAAGTAGTCTTTGGTGGGGTATGGATCAAGGACTCCAGGCTCGTAAAATGCACCTCCCCCATTTAACCACCAGATGGCAGCGGCAGGCAACTGTCTTCCGCACAAAGCCTAGTGCAGTTCCCCTGTCGTCCGCCAGAGGGCGATCCAGCAGCGCAGAGCGGCAAGCAGCACGGCGACCTTGGCCCCGCGCCTTCCCTGTTGGGCCCAGCCTTAGGCGGCCCTAACCATCCCAGATAAGTCAGGCTGGAACCAAGTTAATAAATACAATTCAGGATTTATTAAAAACCAGGGCTCCCCTGCCGTGCCCTCCTGGCACTAAGTAAATAAATAACCAGAGGAGGCACAGCTGGGGAAAGGGGAAGAGAAATCAGATCTCAAGACAGATTCTTTGAACTACCCCTCACATCCCCACTCCCACCCCCCACTATGGCTCTTGGGACATAGCACCAGCAGGCGCCTCAGTCCTGGGTAGAGTGTGGCCGGCACCAAGGCATGTCTTCCCTGCCCAGGAGAGGAGACAGGCCCTGGGATCACTTTTTCCAAGCCCTTGATGACCCCAAGACCTGCTCCCCCCAGGGGCCAGGGCTGAAGCACCAATAGGAGGCACCTGAGGGTGGTAAGGAAGAGGAGAGGGGGAACAGAACCTGGGCAGCAGAAGCAGCTGAAAGGGGGTCCGGCCCCTTCTCCAGGTTCAGCCAGTTCCTGGCTGAGGTCATGCTCCACCCCCCTTTCTCCTGGAGCCCCGCCTGCACTCAGCTGAGGATCTTTCGGGGCAATTCAACAGAGGCACGGATGAAGACCGCATCATCCCGCACGTAGTTTCGCTTGCGGATATCCTGGTGGGAGATGAACTTGGGGTAACCAAAGCCCAGAGAACTCTCATCCAGGGAGCCCCGCCAAGTGCCCGGTTTTTGGAAATTCTTCCAGTTTGGGTCAGGGTGAAAGGTCTCAGTGACATGCTGTGGCTTAGCCAGCCCGGGGTCGCTCTGATCCAGCAGGGAGAAGGTGACGCGGCGGGCAAACGGCCACTCGAGGAGATTGTCAAAGGCACCTGGCAGCACGCGAATGTAGAGCGAGAGGTGCGTGCCCTCACCGCTGCCATTGCCATTGAGGAACGCAGACACCTGCAACTTGTAGCCATACTTGTGTGTGTAGAAGGCCGGGCTGAAGCACTCCAGGTTGGGCTTAGCCTTGGCCTCCTGAAGCCGCCGTCCATAGCTGCCGATCTTCCAGATGAGCACGCCGTCACTGCCCACCGACAGCTCCTCCAGCTCTCGCCGCAGCTCCTGCAGCTCCTGCCGCTGCCGGCTCACCAGGGCGCACATCATGGCCAGGTGCGGCTTCACGCTCTCCTCCACGTGCCGGGCCATCGCCAGCTTGGGGCACTGTTGGCAAAGCCCCGGGCCATGGGGGAAGGGAGAACAGTTATCAGTAGGGACATGCCCAGGGGAGACAGGGGACAGAGGGGAGCGGCGATGGGGCTGCAGGCACCCAGCTCTGGCCGGGGACGGTAGAGGACACTTGGGAGGCCGCTGCCGGCCAGCAGAAGGAAGGACCGAAGGCTTCAGAGCAGCAAGGCAGGGACCAGAGAGGGCCTGGTCTACATCTGAGGCTTCAAGGACTAAGAAGGGGACAGACAGGGAAGAGGAGGGGCATCTCACCCTGTGTTTGCAGCCGGAGTCTTTGAACGGGCACAGCACCAGGGCGGTGCTACAGCTCTCCTTCAGGTGGCCCGGCAGGTCCTCCCGAGCCACCGTGCCCACACCACACTGGTTGGGGCAGGGCACGGGCAACCTTGGGCACTGGTACTGGTGGCTCTACGGCCACAGGGGCGGAGAGACAGCGGTCAGTAGGCTGACCCCCACCCCCACCCCGCCACCTGCCCCACGGCCCGCGGCTCAGGGAGGGCCTCACCTGGATGGTGTCAAAGACGAACTCCTTGGCGCAGTAGGTGCAAGGCTGGGTACGCTTGGGGCACTCAGAGGAGGCATGCTGGGCCAGCAGGCGCCGCATCATGCGGGCACCACACTTGTTCTCGCAGTACACGCTCTCTTGGGGGCATACGCCCTCGTGGCTCTAGAAACGCCAGAGAGGCCGACTGAAGGGATCCCCGGGCCACCAGGCGCCCCACTCACCCTGCGCCCTCCACCGGGCCCCACCCACCTCAAAGGCCTCCCCGCTGAAGTCGCAGCCACAAAACTCGCACTTGAGGCGCCGCTTGGGGCAGTCGTGCTGCAAGTGTGCAGGCAGGTCCCGGCGGCTCAGCTTGGTGGGGCAGCGATTGGGGCAGGGGATTACATTGAAGCTGCAGGTGTTCAGGTGGCTCTGTGGGGGAGCGAGACGGTCAGTGCCTGCCAAGAAAGGGGGAGCCCCCTCCCTCTCACCGGAGACTCACCTGTAGGTGGCGCAGCGGCCCACTCCAGCGGCAGCCCTCCTCACTGTGGATGCAGCGGATAGGCAGCCCCAACACCTGCACCTCCAGCTCTGGGTCTGGGTAGATCTGGGTAGACGGGGAGGAACCCGGCAGGGTCAGAGCCCGCTACAGTCCCCAGTTTCCACCCCCACCACCCCCAGACGGGCCAGCTCTACCTAAGAGTCGGTAACAGCCTCTCTTGAGCTATAGTCCCCTCTGTGCCGAGGGATGGAAGGCAGAGCAGGTGGTGTCTGCTCCAAAGCTGGATACCAGGGTCCCCAACATGCCTGCACGGGACACTCCCTCCTTTTGGAACAGCAGCCAATCAGCCTGCTCAGTTCCGGGCAGCCTCCGCATCCTCTGCTTCCTTCCTCTTGGTAGAGGGGTCTTGGCCCTCAGCCAGGGGCCTGGCTTGCCACCCAAAGGGGAGGGGAGCACTGCTTGCGAGCACAGAGCCGCTCTGTGCACCCCCTGGCACCCCCACAGGCCGGGCATTGTGCCTGCCCTCCAGGGCAAACACTGGCCTCATTTGCAAACTGGCCTGGTGGGAGGGAAGGGGCCACCTTTGTGGGGGCACAGGATTCCACAGGACCGGGTTGACACTGGCCCTGAGCCAACTGGCTGCCGGCAGGTCCAGCCTCCACCAAGGGCAAAAGCCTGTAACTGGGGCCTCTGCCTGGCACTGTGGACTCACCTTGGCATAATCCAAAGGAAGTTGGTCCTCAGGGCATTTGAAGACTCCTTCACTGTGAAGGGGGAGGGGACAGAGTCAGGCTCCAGCTATGGGAAAGGAGAACCCAGGTCCCACCCCTCAACCAGGGCAGCCTCCCTCTCACTAGACCTGTCCTCAGCCAGAGGCCTGCAGGTACCCACTTGCCTAGCACCCCAGAAGATCCTAACTCTTGTCCTGGGGAGAGGGTTGTGGGCCCAGTGGAGACAGACAGCTGCCTCAGACAGCATTTGGCCAACAGGTGGCAGCTGGTACCCCTCCCCCCAGGAGGGCAGCTGGACTGGGAGAGGGACAGGACACCTGCCCTCCACCCTGTTAAGTTTTCAGCGGCAGGGGGTGAGTGCTGAGATGAAGTGCCAGGGCTGCCCGCTCGTCCCAGAACCCAGGGCAAAGGTCAGCTTGGGGCCACTTTACCCCATCCCTTCCCTCCTCCCGTGAGGGTGTGCCTCCTAAAGCAAGGAGGAGGAGAGGCTCACTCTAAGGCACTGTTCACACTCCCATCCAGTCCTGACCACCTGCCTCTGCGAAGGGGCTGCGTGTTCCCATTTTGCAGATGAAAGAACCGAGACCGGGGGGGGGGGGGGGGGGGGGGGGGACGCAGCGGCTGGACGTCAGTCTGACTCCCCGCCTCACACAGGTCCTACTACCCCACAGACACCGAGGAGAGGCTGGGGCAACAAAACCGCCCAAGCAAGCACAGCCAAGACTATGGTCACCGCAGGGCACGCGCTGAAAGCTTTCTGACCCTGCACCAATGATCCACTGACACGCCTTCTTCTACCAACATGCCCTTGCTGACCCCAGCCAGGACCAGTCACACACACCTGGCATGGCCTGAGCAGGGCGAGGGCTCACCCAGTAGGGCTGAAGGCCCTCAGGCACGGCATTCCTGGCAGGTCTGAGTCAGGTAGGTGGGAGGCAGAGATCAAGGCAGAAGCGGAAGCCACATGGCAGCCCTGTCCACGACAGAACTTTGTAGGACCTGGGCAGTCTGTGCCCCGGCTGCCCAAAGGATTTCTAGCACCCATCTCCCCTGACCCCCACTACCACCCCCGGCCATGCCGCCAATACCAAGAACAATACGTGTCCAGGCACCGAAGAGGTGTGCCCGTGCCCACAGGGCAACCAGCCTTCCTGGACCAACCTGAGTAATATCCCAGGCAGGAATGGGGAAAGAGGGGGGTGGGCCATGGGGGAGGGGTCTGCTGGGCTGCTTCAGGAATGTGCTGATTTAGTGGTTTTGGAGACAGGGAGGGGACTAAGGCAAGTCCCCAGGCTTCAGGCAGAAGATTAGTCGGAGCAGCTTGGGGCCCCGCCAGGACAAAGGTTCTGCGGGGGCTATGGACACCCTTGCTTGTAGGATAAGGGGTGGTGGTGAGGGACAGAGCCTGCTCACCACTTCTTTCCTTCGGGGGCCTCAGCAGCATCGCTCAAGCTCTAGGGGAGGAGGCAGTGGGGGGGGGGGGGTGGGGAAAGCAGGGGCCAAGACTGCTCCAGGCGGTGCAGTGGAGGCCCAGGCCCAGGGGAGAAAACAGGATGGGGGGAGGGGGCTGTGGGAGAGGAAGAGGGGATTTCCGGGAGGGGGAGGGGCAGAAGCTGGGGAGAGGGACCGAGGAGGTGGAGGGGAACGGCCTGACAGCCCCCTCCCAGGCAGTCGGGGTGGGTCAGCTGGGAGTGGGGGCAGGGGCTCAGCTGGCCTCATCTGGAAACCAGAGGGCCGGGGTAGGGCGCCGCGGAAGACAATGGGACTGTGTGTCTGTAGGGGAGTATGTGTGTACACTGAAGGGAGGAGGGAGGACAGAGGAGGGTGAGGGAAAAGGAGGAGGGGGCAGCACAGCAGCTCTTGCAGGAGCATATGTGAGGGCAGGAGCCGGCCCGGGCTGCGGGGAACTGAAAACAAAGGGCCTGCTGAGATTTCCGCCAGCTAGGGGCTGCGGAGGGCTGAGAGAGGGAGGGGAGCAGCACTGAAGGCAGGAGCCCCAGAAGCGCTCCCTGCCTGCGCCCCTAGAACCCCTCAGCGAACAACCTCCAGACAGGCGGCAGTGGCTGACCTAGCTTTTCCCTGGGGAAAAGGGAGCACGACCTCTTCTTGGGGCACGACCTCCCCAGGAATGAGGGCTCCCTCGTCTTGCCTCCCCACACCTGACGTGAGCATTTCCCAGCAAAGGCGTTCGATTCAGGACACCGCAGGGTGCCCAGAACTCAGCAAACGCCCCACGGGCCAAGGGGCCACCTGGTTCAGTAACACTCAGGGTGCGACCCCCTCCCTAACGATTTATAGGCGCCCCGCGGTATTGAAGATCCCCAGGGGCAAGGAGGGACACCCAAGGGGTTCCACTGCTTCAGGGGCGATCTGTACCGTCACAGTCCTCCCACTGTTGTGGGACCAAAAGCAGCCCGGGCTTAAAACCCAGTTAAGCCTTTAAGTAACTGTGTGACCGTGGGCAAGCCGCAGCCTTTTTTGAATCTCTCGTTTCATCATCTGTGAAATGGGAGAACAATAGCTGCCGTTCTCGAATTGTTAGAATCAGAAGAGGTTAGATGGGCGGAAACTCCGGAGGCTTAAGGTACTGCCCGGGACAGAGGGTTTTGTCCTCCTCTTCCCGTAAGGATTCAAAGTTCAAGGATGAGGCCGCTCCGGCTTTCAGGTGAGGGGGAGGGCCGGCCACGGGTCAGGAAGGGCGTCTTCTCCCACCTCCACCCCGCAGGCTGGCACGGAATTCTTCCGAACGGGCGCGGGCGCCAGTGGGCCCCGGGCCCCTTCGGATTAGTGCGTGGGGTCCTCCCTCGGGGTCTGACGTCACCGCCACCCCGTGACGTCACGGTGGGCGCCCCTGAGGTCACGGAGCCGCGGCGCAGACAAAGGCCCGGCATGTCTCCGGCCCGGGCCCCTCCCCATGCGTCGTCCCCCCTCGCCGTCGCCACCGGCCGCTCCCCGCTACCCCCGGCCCGCACCTGAGGAACTCCTGCAGGCAGGTGTCGCAGAAGCGGTGGCCGCAGGTAGAAACCTGCACAGGCTCGCGCATGGGCTTCCCGCACAGCGGGCACAGCAGCCGCCGCTTGGGCTTCTCCAGGAACTTGTAGTCGAAGCCGGGCATGGCGGGCGGGCGGGCGGGCGGCAGGCACGGGCGAGCGGGGCCGGGCACGCGGCGGCCCCACAGCCCGCGCCTCGCTCCGGCCGCGCTCCCGGCTCCGGGCGGCGCCGACTGGCGGCCGCGGCCTGCGCCCAGCCCCCGAGCCCATGAGCCCGCCCGCCGGAAGAGGGGGTGGAGCCGCGCCCGCGCGGTCCTAGCGCCGGACACTCGCGCTCCCACCCACCTCGCGGGCGCGCGGCTTGCGGGGTGGGCGGCTGACCAGCCTCGCGCCCTCCAACCGCGTACGGGCTCCTCTCTCCCCTTCGGAAGGGAGATCGCGGCTCCGCTTCTCCCCAGGGGTGGGAGGCCCTGAAGCTGGATGGGGCGGAGGGCCCCGGTGGCCGGACTGGGCCGCGCCACAATGGTTCCTTCTCCCGAGTGTATAGCTCGGTCTCGGGGGCCACGTGTCGCCTAGGGGCCCGGGACTCCAGCTTGCAGGTGCTAGGCAGCCGAAGCTTGGCAACCAGATCTGGGGAGCTCGGCTGGCGCGGGGAAGCCGTGCTGGGCGCTAGGCCAGAGGAACCTCGGCCCCAGCCTCAGGCTGCGCCTACATTCCTCCCCAGGCCGAACCGCGGCCCTGCCCAGCCCTGGGGTGTCGCCACCCCCAACCCTGAAGAGACCACATTCTAGGCAGGCAGCTGATGTTTTTATTGGCGCTATTTCCCAGTCATCTGGAAAACTGGTCTGGCCCAGCCAGCAACCCTTTCTCCCAACCTGCTTTGGGGGAAAGGCTGGGGTGTGGGGTGAGAGGCAACCTTCAGCAGGGATTAGCTCCGCAGTAGACACTTTGGTACCCTTGGCAGATGCATTTCCAGTCGACAGGGGAGGAAAGAGCTCAGAAGTTGTGCTAATCCGTGCCTCAGGTTACCGAGCGGGGGGTAGGTGGCAAGACTCCCTGCAGGGCAGGCAATGAAGAAGCTAGGCTGCCAGAATGGCCAGTCCAGGCAGGACTGGGCTTGCCCTGCTCCAAAGTAGAGCTGCTCTCGCAGGGGGCACCAGCGATTTATTTTCTAACTGGGCTGGGGGAAAGGGCATGATCTGGATGGAGCCACAGCCACCTCCAGCTTTTTTCTGCCAAGAGTCGGGAGACCACCCTGCTTCCCAAACTTAGGTCTGGTTTCCAGGTCTAGCCAGCCTGGTCCCTGGGGACACCAACTTAAGAGAAGAGGGGTGGGGAGAGAAAAGAGAGTTGTTGGGGGAACAGGGTGGGTTGAGGTTTCCATATCCAGGGCCAAAGGAGAGTGGGCGCCTCACTAGTTCTTCTACCGGGTTAATGACCAGCCAGGGGCTGGTGGGGACAGTCTTGCTGCAGGCATCCGCACATTTCAAGAACGTTCAGAGGAGAAGCAACAGCAGGGTGGTCCAGGTCCAGAGGTGTATCTAGGTGCCTCAGGGTGGGATTGGCTCATCCGTAACCGCTGGAAGGTATGGAAACTTGCAGCGACCCAGAAGGCAGTGCCTCAGCAAGGGATACCCACCTCCGCTCCCACTCCCACACATGGCCCTGGACTCTGGACCCTGACAGGCCAGAAACAGAGGTTCAAACTAAAGTGGACTGGGGGTAGGAGGAGAAAGAAGGCCTTTGGGCCCTGGGAAGCACCGGAGCAGCCCTTCAACAAGGCCCAAGACGCAAACGCCCTTGCCCTCCCCAGGTAGGAAGCTGTTTTACCCGGCAACTTCTGCTTTCATTTATCTGGGGGCTTTTAGTGATTTGGGCTGTGACCACTGGGGATGGGGCCAGGAGCCGGGCCCAGCTGGATTAACCCTGGTGTAGATGAAGTGGGAAAAGTTATAACAACTCACGGCGAACGGCCAGCAGAGTGTTTCCATGGCAACAGGACACAGACGTCACTGTGTAAGGGTGCGTCTCATCCAGCTGCACTGGCCGAGGGAGTCCAGCATCCTCATCCCTTCTTCCCAGTCGACCTCGGGCCCCTTTGCCCCAAGAGTACACTTCGCCTTCTGCCAAACAGAATCCCAAGCAGGGAAGTAGGAGGAGGACACGGCTCAGCGAGCAGCTCTCCTCCCGGATTGCTGCACGGGCCCCATCACGATGTTCAGCAACCCTGAACGTGATAACCACGGACTGCCCACACCCTATCCGCCCCCACAGTGCCCACTAATCACCTGCCCCAATGGCTACAGTGAAGGCATCCCCACAGGCCACCATCGCTGTCTTGATGTTCTGCAGGCCTCGGACTTGACAAGGTGCCCGGCTGACCCGGCGGGCATTGGTGCCCAACTGCCCATGCTGATTGCTGCCAAAAGTGTAGCAGTCACCAGAGGCTGTAGGGGAGGAAAAAGGGAAGGAAGGAAAGGGATGCCTCAAGTGAGATTCCAAGGAGGCCAGGAGAGTCCACCCGTGGCCTCCCGTGCCCAGGTCCTACTCACCAGTGACGGCAGCTGAATGAGCAGTGCCCAGGTCCACACTCAGCAGGGGCTCCTGGTCCAGGGGTGCGGAACCTAGTGGTGTGAAGCTCAGGGCCTCCTCTACCTGCTGGTCGGGGGCAGGCTCCTCCCCCAGGGAGCAGTGGTCCAGGCCCAGTTTGTTGAACCTTAAGGTACAGGCCAAACCCAAGTGCAGCTGACACTTTGTATAGTCTCTCCTGCTCCCAGCAACCTGGGCAAGAGCCGGTCACCAGGGCACAGATCCCACTCTGGGTTGAACCCAGCAGCACTCTCAGCGCCCCCTAGTTCTGCCCCTTGGTTGGTGGCAACGACATGTCTTGTTGCCTTAGCAGCCAGGGAGGGGAAGGGGACAGGCTAGTCATCCCGGTGTACCTATTTACCTGTTACTCCCACAAGCCAGGGCTCGGCCAGGCACGGTGAGGATCATGGAGGAGTCAATGCCACATACAACCCGCTGGGCTTCCTGTCCTGGGGGTATGGATACCTGCTGGGGACAGCTGTGGGACTCCCTGGTGCCCAGTCCTAGCCGGCCTACAATGAGAAACCAGGATGGGGCTTGTTTGAGTTTTAGGGTCGGTGATGCCAGGATGAGGAGTCACAGAGAAGAGGTAACAGCGTGAGCGAAGGCTGTGCCCTCAGCCTGAAATGCCCATCCTTGGCCCCTCTGTGGTCAAAATCCTACTCCTCCTCAAGACCCCGTTCAGATGCCACCTCTGCCTTCTCCAGGAAACTCCCATGCCATTCCTTGGGTTCTCACATCTCTGGACCTTGGGAGGAGCCCTCACGCTGTCTGTCCCTTTTTTTTTTTTTTTTTTAACGTTTATTTATTTTTGAGACAGAGAGAGACAGAGCATGAATGGGGGAGGGACAGAGAGAGAGGGAGACACAGAATCGGAAACAGGCTCCAGGCTCTGAGCCATCAGCCCAGAGCCCGACGCGGGGTTCGAACTCACGGAACATGAGATCGTGACCTGAGCTGAAGTTGGACGCTTAACCGACTGAGCCACCCAGGCGCCCCTGTCTGTCCTTTGTCATAGGGAGATGTCATCCCTTCCATTAGAATGAGTCTGCCAGGAGGACAGAAACCCCACGTAGGTCTTCTCTAGTTTCGAAGCCCAGCGGGACGTGTGACCCAGAGAGGGCCACCAGAAGTATTGACTGATGAAAGAAATCTCCCCCATTACAACATAAGCCCCTGAAGGAAGTGACTCTTATTCAACTTGTCTCTGCACCCAGCCCAGGGGGCTCACAGATGTGCAGTAAAGTTTCATAAGTCAATAAATGAGTGGAATTGAAGAGAAAAGACGGAGAACGAGTCATGGGGTAGAAGGTGGGTATGAAGGGAACAAATCATGGCCAGGGTACTGTGAGATGCAGCCAAGAGGCTAGAATGGGGTGGAGAGCTTACCACCATCTCCGCGGCCCCACGCAAATAGTTCTCGCTCTGTGGACAGGGCCAGCACGTGAGAGGCCCCACAGGCCACCTGCACCATCTCATAGCCCAGCAGCGCCTCCACAATGGTGGGCTAGAGAGGGAGGGGAAGCGAGAGAGACTGGGCAAGGGGCCTAGACTGGCTGCCTGGCCTCAGCATCCCATGTAAGGATGAAGTTGGAAGCGGCGAATTCTCACAAGCCACGGCTGTCTCTTTAACTGCCCTCCCACCCCCACTGCAACTACTGGGGAAGGCCGGCCTTTCGGTACTTCCCCTGGTACTGCCTGGGACAGGTGCAGCCTGGGAGCTAGAGGGACCTAGCTGCTGGGGATCCCCTGCCCCCAACCTGGGTGTCAGCTCTCAAATGTGGGCTCCATGCCATCTCCCCGCTTCCTCTTCTCCAAGGTATGTGCAACACCCACCTGGCTGATGTCATTGAGGCTGCCATGGCCTAGGCACCCGTTACTGCCACTGCCAAAGGTCATGATGATACCTCGGTCTGGAGAGTGGGGGGCGGTGAGGAACGAGAAGGGAGAGAGAGGTTGGGCTGGTTTTCCAGATAAGCCAGTCCATGGGTTGGAGGAGCAAGAAAAAGCTGGAAGAATGGGACAGGAGGTAGAAAAGGATAGGCAGAGGTGTCTCTTCTCAGATGTGTGAGTTGGGACAAGTGACAGTCTCTGAGCTTTATTTACTTTTTTTTTTTTTTTTTTTTGAAGTTTATTTATTTTTGAGAGAAAGAGAGTGCGAGCTGGGGAGGGGCAGAGAGACAGGGAGAGAGACTCCCGAGCAGGCTCTGTGCTCTGAGCGCAGCCGCAAGGTCTGTTGCCCTGATGCAAGGCTCCATCCCCCCAGTTGTAAGATCAAGACCTGAGCCCAGATCAACAGCCAGGTGCTTAACCAACTGAGCCACAGAGGCGCCCCTCTCCTCTTTGAGCTTTTAAGATCTGAGCTTTCCAGATCCCTCTCTCTCTCTCTCTCTCTCTCTCTCTGTCTCTCTCTCTCTGAGCCTCCCTCAAATGAGTACAGTATACTGTAACTACTCGGCCAGGCCCTTGTGAGGGTAAAGGGGAGTGCGTGAGTAAAGAGCCAGATAAAGAGCAGAGAGCAGTATTAATTGAGTGTGCAGATTGCAAATGACAAAGCAATGAGGGAAGGTGCTCTGGGGGTGCCTTCCCATAGTCCCCTGAAGGACTCACCGGTCAGGCAGGCTGTGAAGAGGTCCCCGCAGGCCACATGTTTGATAGTCACGCCCGACTGGCCCTCCAGGAAACGGGAGACGAACTGTGGCTGCGGCAGCTCCACGGCCCCTGGCAGGAGCGCGCCCCCTCCGGCGCCTAGGGGCGGGGCCTGTCGGAGGCCAGGAGGGCGTGGGCGGCGCCCCGGCCGCCCCTGCATGGCCCCTGCTTGCCCGGGCCCCCCTTGCCGTCCAGGGCCACCCCAGCCTGCTCACCTCCCAGAGGATAAGGCGCCCCGAGCGCGTGACGCCCGCCTTCTGCGTGCGCCCAGCTGCCACCTGGACCACCTCTGTGTTGAGCATCGGCAGCCGCAGCGGGGCGCTGAGCCCACCGCCCCACGCGTAGACCGCCGACAGCGGTGGCGGAATGGCCGGCCGTGCGGGTCCCCGGGGTATACCTGCGGGGACAGTGCATCAGGCCTATTAAACTAGTGGGAATGGCTTGGCGGCCGTGGGCACTGGCCGGGGGCTCCGACTTACCCCTGCAGCGGGCGCCTGTGGTCCTGCTCCCTGTGCTGCCGGGGGCCATGGGTGGCCCTGGGACCAGGGACTTCTCTGCCCTGTGGGTCGGGGGTGGGGGTGGGGGTTCAAGACCTGGCCCATTCCTGACACTCCCACACGCAGGAATGGAGGACTTGCCCGGAGCTCCCTCTGCCCCAGGCTCATTGTGCTCCCATTGGGTGCTCCCCTGGGCCCAGAGTCCCCCTCCCTCCCTGCACAGGCCTCCTCATGCGGATGCTCCCCAGGTCGGTGTGGAGGTTGAGGAGCGCGCGGATGCAGAGTGGCTGTGCCATGATGTGGCTGAGCGGTGGCCGCTGTGAGGGCTCCAGGCTGAGCAGACTGAGGACGAGCTGGCGCAGCTCAGGGCTGTACCGGTCAGAGATAGGTGCAAAGGTGCCACTCATGATCTTCAGCACCAGCGCTGGCAGGTTCTGTGAAAGCATCAAGTGTGAGGTTGGCCACAGCCGGAGTCATGCTCTTGGGTGGCAGCGTCTCCCGGCCCCAGGTCTAATGGGGTGGTCATTGCCCTGCACTCAGAGCGTTCAGTCTGAAGAGGGGACTCCCAAGTGATACAGTTGCTGAACCCTGCTCTCAAGAACTCCTGATAGGGGAGCTTAGCTTCACTTATGTCCTCAGGAACCCTAGGTTGTTGGGAGAACTCAAGCCTTGCCCTTAGGAGGGTCCCTAATCTGATGGGAGAGCTCTGCTTTCAGGAGTCCTCAGTTTAGTGGAAAGGCCCAAGCCCTCCCTCAGGAACCCATAGCCAGAGGGAAGTCACGGCCCTGCCCTGGGCTGACCTACTGGTCTGATGAGGGAAACATAACTCAGCCAAAAGAGAAGAAATAAGAGGTGGCTGGAGCCGAGGACTTCCTGAGGAGGGACAGAGATGTCCTAGTTGTCCCCATGGGGGTGCTAACTCACCGCAGCTTCGAAAGCCCTCTTGAGACTGGCCAGTTCATAGAGGACACAGCCCAGGGCCCAGATGTCACTCTTCTGGTTGTAAGGCTTGCCCTCACACAGTTCAGGGGAGATGTAGCACGGAGTGCCCACCACCTGCAGGGCGGAAGAGGATATTATTATAGCCTGAGGGTGGGGGAGGGAAGGCTCTGTTCAAGGCCCACTGGGAGACAGCTTCTTCCCAAAGCAGACCCAAGTGCTTCTTCCTGCAGCCAGCCAGGGCCTAAGGGGCCAAGGTCTTATGGTGGGGAGAGAGTTGGGACACAGAGTGGGCCTTGGCCATCAAAACCTCCAGCACCCTTGAGTTCCCCTCCACACCCAGGCACCGTGTAGGCCTTGCTCTTGCTGCTAAGGATCTTGGAGATGCCGAAGTCCCCGATCTTGACAACCATGCGGTGTTTGTCAAGAAGGATGTTTTGAGTCTTAAGGTCCCGGTGCAGGATGAGATGGGTGTGCACGTGATGGAGCGCGAGCAGGATCTGCACAAAGAAGTGCAGGATGGTCTCCTCCTCCAGCAGGGAGTTACAGCGTTTTTGGATGAACTCAGCCAGGGTGCCACCTACAGCCACAAGGAACCGCTTCAGATCCAGGTCTCCCCATACCTGGGACTCTCCCTTTATGAAACTAAGCCCAGAAAGGGCAAGGGCCTGCTAGCCTCACACAACTGGGATGAGAACTCTATACCTCTGACCCTCCATCAAACTCATTCTGAGGAGGGAAGCCGGCTGATCTGTGTCTGCCTGTCCCAGAGGTGAGAGGCCCTTGGAGCCAGGACAATGCAAGGAGGCTGGCCCACCTGGTGCATATTCCATGGCAATCATGAGGGCCTTGTCCTCCAGGAAGTTCTCATAGTACTCAATGACGTTGGGGTGATTGAGTAGCTTGAGGACCTGGCACTCATTTTGGGCTGCCTGCCGCTCTTCCTTGGTCATCTGCTCCACTGGGATCTGCTTGATGATCACCAGCTTCTGGTCAGCCTTGCGCAGGCACAGGTGCACAATCCTGGGGACACAGAGTACAGGGGTGGGTACCAGCCGAGCCTCCAGCCACACATCAGGCAGGGCAGACCTGGTCACTGGATAGTACTTAAGAGAGAGGAAAGGAAACCCAGACTAAGAGATCATCTAACTAAATGCACAGAACACTGAGTTTAGGAACAGGGAGAATTGACCACAAACTCTGTGTGAGACCTTAGGCAAGTCATTTAACTTATCTGAGATTCAGTTTCACCAAAGACACAGTGAAGTTAGTCTTGATCTCCCTACGTTCCCACACACCCTGGAGTTAACTGCCTGGGTTCAAATCCTGGCTCCTCCTCTTACTACTTATCTACTCTTGCATTATATGATGTTATCATCTGAAAAACAGAATCAACTTCCCTGGGTTGCTGAGAAAATGCATGTAAGGCACTTAGCACAGCGTTTGGCACATCAAAAATGCTCAATGAGTAGAAGCCATTTACACTATTATTTTCTTCCAACTCTGGTTAGTATCCATAAAAAGCAGGATTCTTGTTCTCCTTCGCAACCATATCCCCAGAGCATAGCCCAATATTTAGCACACAGGAACTCAACAAGTATCTGCTGAATGAATGGATGATATGAATGAATGATCATCTAAGTATCAAATTTATATTTGATATATCTCTCCTCTGAGCCCCAGACTAACAAATCCAACTACCTGCCTTGCATCTCTACCTAAATGGCTTGCATGCATCCTTAATTTTAACAAAAAAATCAAAATAGAACTTTCGATCCCTGCCCCCAAAACCTTTCCTTTCTCAGTCTCTTCCATCTCAGTAAATGACACCACCACAAAGTCAGACACCCTGAAAATCATGCCAAAATCTTTCCTCCATTTCAAACTAACACATCAACAAATCCTGTTTCTACCTCCAAAATATTGTGAACTCATCCATTTCTCTCTCTGATTTCTGCTACAACCCTTGGCCAAGTCATTATTTCCTGCCTAAAATACTGCACGAGTCTTTAAAATGGTACCTTCACTTTTGTCATCCTCAAATCTAAGTTCCATACAGCAGCCCGAGTGACATTTTAAAAATGCAAATCACATCAAGACCATTCTGCTTAAACCTCTTCCCTTCACACTTCAAATAAATTCAACCCCTTTATCTCCGCCCATAAGGCCATAATCTGGTCCCTGACCTCTGTGACAATCCCATTTTATACCATTCTTTCCCTTGCCCACTACATTCCAACTTCAGTCTTTTTCTCGGTTACTTGAATACTCTGAATTCTTTCTCACATGAGGTCCTTCCCATAGACGGTTTCCTCTGTTTGAAAAGCTCTGCCTTCACCTTCGAATTACTGGTCTTCACTCCTTAAGTCTTGGCTTTAAACTTCACCTCTCAGGGAAAATTTCCTTGACCATCCCAAATAAGTACTCCCTGGTGTATACTATGCTCGCAGCTTGTTGGTAACTGCTTTAATATCTTGTTTATTGTATTATTTCCCTACAGTCTGTAGGCTTCGAGAGAGAAAAGGCCACGCCTATTTTGGTCTTGACAGTATACTTGGCGCCAAGAGCCAGACCGGTAAGAGGTGGCGCTCAGTATTCGTAGAATGAATGAATCAGGCATCAAAGAACAGAACTCTGCGGGGGCGCACAGGCTTGTTGGGGGCGTGACCTCCTTAGAGGCGGAGTCTCCCAGCAGGGACTGAGACCGGAAGTCTGGGCGGGGTTTTCCAAGTGTGCGCTCACGCCTCGGGGCGGGGCTAACCAGGCAGAGAATTCGCGGACGGAGTTGGGACTTACTTTCCCTCTCCCCAACCAGTTTCCTTCCCCAGATCCCTGGCTCACCCGAAAGCACCTCTCCCCACCACTCGGATCCGCTCGTACTTCTCCATCTCATTTCTCAGTCACATTTCCGGAACCCCTACACCCAGACGCGGCGCGTGCGCGGACCCGCCCACCCTAGGGCCACGCCCCCTACGTTGCAAGATAATTGGGGGCGGAGCAAGTGAGATTGGAGTTGGTTCAGCCTTGTATCTGTTGTGTGCTGTTTACTGGGTCTTACCAGCCCCCACCCACAGTTACTTTTTCAGGGTCCGAGGAATGGAGTGTCATGCCGTTTCTTGGCGCGGTTAGCGGTACGGTACCAGCCACTTCCCACACACATCTCGGCATCCGGCCCTCAAAAAGCTTCCTTAGAGCGGAGGGGTGCCCTGCACAACCGTGTGAGGGTGGAAAGCCAGGACCGACCTCTCAGCGCAGCACCTCTTTGCCCACTAGTGACGCTATTTCGAAAGGGGAGAGCAGATTCTCATTGGCACGCAAATGATGAACTACCAAAACTGTACCGAGAGCGTCAGCACTCTCGGTCTGTGGGGCAGGGAGCAAGGTTAGCTGAGTTTCGTGTTTGCCTAGGGAGGGACGGGGGAAACCCCGAGCTGTGCAAATTGATTCACCTAGGGTGGAGGAGACACGGTCTCCAGGCCGTCCGGACTTGTGAGCACCGCGCTCGTCAGCACTTCCAACTCCCCCCTGCACACACACAACTTTGCCTCAGGTAATCTGCCTTCAACGCTCAACTATAGGGAGAATCTCCTTGAGAGGGGGATGAAAGGGAAGTGGAACCACTATCTGAAAACATCAGAGAGAGGAGGAAAGGGAGCTGTTTGGCCGATGTGGGTTCAAAGCTTCTGCCTAAACGTAGGGGGCTGGTCAGTACGATTGTCTTGAACAGGAGTGAGTTTAATTCCTGTTGTCTCCCTGTGCCGCCTCCTCTGTGTGAGCTCCATAAAAGCTCAAAGAGCGAGAGGATGATTATTAGCTAAGGGATAGCGTCCCTATTTCTGAGTGAATGAGGAATGTGAAGAAAGGAGTGTTTATGTTCTGTCCAGCCCCACCCCTCAAAAGGGTACTCAAACCTACCCAAGTGGAAGGACCACTTGAGGGTCCCCACGAGGGGCCCTCGGTCGCTGCCTCAGGCTGCTCTTGGCTGATAAACAAAGCTGCCCTGTGACTAAAGGGGAGCACAGAGGGGAAAAGCCGCTCAACCCGGGACACTCGTGCTCTCACCTAGAAACCAATCGGGCCGTGGTTGACCCAGGAGCCCCACAGGGGTTAATATGTAACCGTGGAGCTATCAGGGGAGGTAGAGCAAACACCCAAACCTCTTGGTCCCCTAAGGCTTCTAGCTTTCCCTCCCTCTCGCAGCAGCTTTTCCCTAGCTCCCCCCTCCCCTCCAGCTACACCCTTCCACTCCCATACCGCCACCCCCAGCCCCAGGTTCTCAGCAGTTCGGGCATTAGCTCTTCGTTCCACTGGAGGCGGGAGGGGATCCCGCCCCAAGGTGGGGATAGGCTGACACCTAGTGACCGCGAGCTGCAACTGCCTCGGGCCGCTGGCCTGAAGAGTAAGGGTCACACCCCAGCAGCCCCGGCAAATCCGCGGTCTTTCCTCGTCCCAGTCTCCAGGGAGCCAGAAGAAGAGAGCTGGGACTGTCTGAGGGAGGATTGTGACAGCCGCACGGCCCCGGGAGCCCAAAAGCGAGCTGGGAAGAGGGGTGGTGATAGATTAGTCGACCCTTTCCAGGCACGGAGTTGATGCGGGGCGCCATACACGCAGAAAAACTGGCCTGAAGAAGCTAGAGATCCAGTGGAAGAACAGGGTATGGGCGGAGATCATTGTCGAAGTGAGGCTCGGATCCATCTGCAGGACCAGGGCTTAAAGGACCCGGGTGTGTGACGGGCCCCGCCCCGCTATGCCAAGATTGGAGTTGAGGGAGGAGAGAGTGTTCTCTCAGTGCCCGCCCAGGAGGGGGAGCCGGTAGCCCCGGGGAAAGTAGGGACGCGGGTTAATGAGGCCAAGCGAGCGAGACGGGGCTCCATCGGCAGTCGGGAGGGGCCAGAGAGGGGGTGCCGCGGGGGTGGCGGCGCCCCCAGTAGAGCTCCTTTTCGCCCGAAGTCCGCGGGAGCCAGGCGGGGCCGGGAGACCCCGCGAAACGGCGCTCACGCCCTCGGTGCAGCCTAGGAGCCGGAGGGGCGGGAGCAAGCGGCCGGGGCGGAGCGGGGCGGGGGCGATAGGGGGCGGGGACAGAGGCCCGCGGGGAGGGCACGGGAGGAGCGCAGGGGCCTAGAGGGCTCCACGAAATCTGTGCGAGGCTGGCGGCCGGCAGCGAGGCGGCCGGGGTGGACTGGCCCGAGAGGGAGCCCCATTCCGGGAGCAGTCCGAGGAGGCCGCCTCGAGGGCAGACAGACGGCAGGGAGGGCCAGCATGCCCCCACTGCTTCACCCCGCCCTGCCGCTGCTCCTGAGCGCCACGCTGACCTTCCGGGGGCTCCGGAGAGCGCTCTGCTGCCTGCCGCTGCCGGCGCACGTGCGCGCCGACCCCCTGCGCACCTGGCGCTGGCACAACCTGCTCGTCTCCTTCGCCCATTCCATCGTGTCTGGAATCTGGGCGCTGCTGTGGTGAGTAAAGGACTGGGGTTTTGAAGGTGGGTGGCTAGGGATCCCGCGTTACCCTCCGCATCCCTCTCGGGCAGGCCGAGGCCATGCAGTCTTACCTGATTGCCCTGTTTGGAAAACTCTCCAACTAGGAGCGGCAGAGGACCCAGGGGGAGGGGAAAAAAAATCCCATCTGGGAAACGGGAGACACCTGGGTTTCAGCCAGGCCTCTCTCCTCACTGCCCAGTCAGCCAATAGCGCGAGCTCAGATCCCCGGGGACTGGGAAGGGTAATGGGGGATTAGAGGGTCCTTAGGGATGCCGAGATGTTGAGAGCCTGCTTTCTTCGCTCCCAGTATATGGCAGACCCCGGAGTTGCTGGTGGAGATTGAGACGGCATGGTCGCTTTCTGGCTACCTGCTAGTTTGCTTCTCTGCAGGTAGGTCTTGCCCAGAAAGCATTAAGTAGGTGGGGGACGGGGAAAAGCTTGTTCAGGTCTTTTCATGACCTTTTTCTCTCTCTCTGCTAGGGTATTTCATCCACGACACGGTGGACATCGTGATTAGTCATCAAGCCCGAGCTTCTTGGGAATACCTGGTTCACCACGTCATGGTAAATGAGACGCAGGGGATATGGTGTAGGCCTGGTGCTAGTAATCTAGTCTCAGCCTTGTCTGTCTGAACCTGGGAGGTAAAGACCCATCTTTTTCTTAACCCCATTTCTAACCTGTGTCCTACATCCCATTGCTGGGACAGAGGGTTGGCATTGTTTCTGTGCTTTTGGCTATTTTAGGCTAGCAATCCCTGGCCTTACCTAGTATCTCAACAAACTGATGGTATCTGGGTTCCCTAACACATTCTCACCCGTGTCTTCCAGGCCATGGGTGCCTTCTTTTCAGGCATCTTTTGGAGCAGTTTTGTCGGTGGGGGAGTCCTAACATTGCTGGTGGAGGTCAGCAACATATTCCTCACCTTCCGCATGATGATGAAGATCAACAATGCCCAGCACCTTCTCCTCTACCGGGTCAACAAATATGTCAATTTGGTCATGTACTTTCTCTTCCGCCTGGCCCCTCAGGCCTACCTCACGCACTACTTCTTGCGTTATTTGGGCCAGAGGACTCTGGGCACTTTTCTGCTGGGTATCCTGCTCATGCTGGACATCATGATCCTCATCTACTTTTCCCGTCTCCTCCGCTCAGACTTCTGCCCTCAGCGTGTCCCCAGCCAGCAACACAAAGACAAGTTTTTGACTGAGTGAGAGGCACAAAGCCTACAACTTGTGGCAAGAGCAAACACAGCCAAGAACAGAGCCTCACACATATATGAAAGAATTAGCCCCAAGCCTGGGGCATCCTGGGGATAACCTCCACCTTTCAAGTCTGCACCTACTATTGAAAATGCTAATGAAAGCACTCCTCCGAAGTCCTTGTCCTTTCTTGGGCAAGGGGTGAGGAAAGCAGACAGACCGGTTGGACATGCTGGTTGGGTGCGGGGACAAGGTGCTATGAAAGGCAGCCATCCCACACTGCCCTGAAGTGGATGCTAATGAGAATTGTGTATTGTGTACTGGTTTCATACAAAGCCTCTTCCAGGGATAAAGGGAGGGGTTCTTGTTTTTTCTCCTACCACTATGATGGTGGCAAATCGTAGTTGTCCTAGGACAGACAACCAACCCTCATCTGGGCCACAAATATTTGAGTTCCTGTTGCTAAAATGTTAACAAGTGTGGTGAGGTGCTAAAGCAGAGTGTTCCAACAGGGTAAGTAGACCAAGAGTCTTGCCCAAGCCTTGTTACTGTGGTGTGTATACACCACAGTATGGCCTTCCTGAAGCCCAACCAGAAATTGACAGAGAAACATATATGTTGAAAAAATTTATATTTAGATTTAGCCAGCTGGACTCAGTTTAGATGATCCCAATCTGAAAAACAAAAGGGGAGCTTTGTTACTGGGAGATAAAATGTGAAGATTAAGCTGGAAGGTCATGATTAAAAAGCAAAAATAAGGCAAGGAAAAGGCCTATTAAGGATAGGGGTGCAGTCATTTAAGACTAAGTCAGCAAGTCAGGTTTTGGTCAGTAATGGACACATCACTTGCACTTCGGGGGTGAGTTAACAGCAAAGGAAGCTTACTTTGTTGGCAACATCCAAAGCATCATAGTCAGGAGCCAGTCGAACATATGCTTTCTTTTCTCCATCGGGCCTAGGATGAAGGAAGCTTTAGTTCCCGCTGTTCTCACAGCCCCCAAACCCTCCCTTCTTCCCCTAGTCTTTATGGCACATCAGTGGTTCCTTTGTCCATGTCAGTCTTTTCCAGCATTTGCACAGGAGGCTAGGGATGCCACCAAGCCACAAATGAAGTCAACTCCCTTTTACATGGAACACCATGTAACATTTTAAAACTTCAAGTAATCTGACATAAATTTTATCTTACTCTAGGGCCTGTCTGTCTAGAGGTATAGGGATCAAGAAAATGAACACTAACTCCATACATCAAGTCCTAGAGGCAGGAGAACTAATGTGTCCTCTAAAGTCTGTATAGATACAAAGGACTAACTACAGCAGAAATCACTCATTTCTCAAGGCTTGCAAGCTGTGAAACCTACTGACTCCATGCAGATTTCTTGGCTCACCTGATCAGAGTGTTGACCTTGGCCACATCAATGTCATAGAGTTTCTTCACGGCCTGTTTGATCTGGTGCTTGTTGGCCTTGACATCCACAATGAACACAAGAGTGTTGTTGTCTTCTATTTTCTTCATGGCTGACTCTGTAGTCAGGGGGAACTTGATGATGGCATAGTGGTCAAGCCTGGGGAAGAGGCAAAATGGTGTCATCTGGCCTGGGTCCAATAAAAGGATTAGGTCTCTTTTAGATCTCAAAGCCAGAAGAGCCCAGGTGCATCAGACAATAAAGTAGCAATCATTTTTGTCAGACTTTGGTCGCTAAACAGTGTCATCATCTGCACCCTGTAACTTAGGGACCTGGAACCTCAGCCTGGGGGACAGAACCCTGTACTCTTCTGCTTGAAGGACTTTCACCCTTTAAGTGATTAAAGAATCAGCTCTGAGTTCCAAACCCCTCCATTATTTATTTGACCTCAACATTTTGGAGGGCAAACTTCTGGAAGAAACTTGACACGTCTGAGGTTAAACAACTTACCCCTAGAGCACAAAGCTGGACTATGGGATCTTAAAACCCAGGCTAGAGTTCCAAAGAATGTTGGTGCTTCATCAGGAGATTAGCCAGACATTTCTGCTCCCTCTGGTTGGTGAAAACTGGTTTGAGGGCCATCAACTGAGAGCAACCCTTATTAACAGCCTAAGTTAAAACTACAGTGGCTTGAACACACCTACAACACAGCTTTCCCCCTGAAATTCAGAGAAACAAGTCTCCATTCACCTGGACACGTGCTTCCTGTTTTAAAGCTAGACATCAGGTCTCAACCTCTCCTCACACTAACTCCTAGGTCCAAATGGGGCAGAACCCACTCCTGCCTTTTTCTTAGGAAAGCAGTGGGAGGTGGCAATTACTACTGGTGTTTTAATCTGTGGCCCTTAAGGTCAGTTATTACCAGTAGTGTGGCAAATATTCAAAAACTCCAACCCTCCCCTCCCCCCAACTATTCCTTGAGTTTAACGAGTTGAGAGTAAATGAGAAGCTTCTATACACTGCTGCAGGCCTTCTCTGATTAATACAGATTATTAAATATCCTTATCAACCTAGAATCATCCCACACTGTCACCAAGGACTGTCCCCTACAGTAATAGGGAACTCCAAAACAAAAGCATGTATCAAAGTCCTACTATATACTCCAAGAAAGCAGACTTTAAAACCCTGACCATATGTGAAGCAATAATTAACCTAATAACCAGAAGTCACTGAGTTGTCTTAAACAATGCCTGCCAATGTTGTCAAAATGCCTCCTCTTGTCCTTAAATAGGGCATTAACAATCTCTTCACACTATTAAGAGACGCACACTAGGTACCAACAGATATTTGACAAGGCGTGCTGTAGGTCTGGTAAATTTCCAAATTACGAATGGAGGATACCCAAGATCTTTTCATGGGAAAGGGGCAGTACTGACTTGTTTCTCCTGGGGGCGCTCTTTCGAGGATATTTGGGCTGTCTTCGGAGACGCAGTGTCTTGGGCCGTCGGAATGTAGGTGACGTACGGATCTTCTTTTTTTTATGACTGTGGACGCCTTTCAGCACTGCTTTCTTGGCCTTCAAAGCCTTTGCTTTGGCTTCGGCTTTGGGAGGGGCAGGGGCTAAAATAAAGAATATGAAGGCACGGGATTCAGAAACCATTCACTTCCGTTCTCAAGACCCCTAGCGGGCGCTCCAAGGCACACGTGCATCAGCGGTTCCTTTGAAGACATCACAAGTCTCAGGAGGTTACAATTTTTCCATCATATGCACGGTACTGGGGCGAACTTGGAATAACTCCAGCGATACGACGAAAAAAAAAAAACACCTAGCAATGATCGAATGCTTGATACTTGACAACCATATACTCTAATAGTTTTAACCGTTCATAGCCCCGTCTAACACGTGGAAAAAAGGAAAATTAGGTGCGGACAACAACTCAGGTCTGGAGACATGAAACTCCGGCCTATGGATGCGTGTAGTTCCCCAAAGCCAACAGTCTGGCAGCCCCGACAGGTGGTGGCGGCCGGACTTGCCTCCCCAAACCCTGTCACGGAGTTCAGCCCATGCGGCTGGGCCCACGCGCGCCGTAGAGTGGCAGAATGCTAGAAGTAGCTCCGGAGCCGACACCCCAAGAACTAGCTCAGCCTCCATCCTCCCAGTTTGTTCACTCTGCGGGAATCCCAGGCCAACTAGCTGCGGTACCCCCAGCCCCAGCACAAACCTTCCTTCTTCGCCTTCGGCGCCATCTTCGTGAAAAGGATTTCCGAGGCTTGTTTCCAGGGGCTTATAGAGCCAAGTCTCACGGAAGAATCGCGATACTTTTCATTTAAAGCTCATTGGATAATCTATGGCGCGGAGACCGCCGGGAATGGTAGTTAGGTTTAGTTTCCTCCCCAGAGTGATTAAGCATGCTCCACCTCTTCCCTCGAAAGACACTATAGCTTCTTGGGAGTTGTAGTGTTTTGGAGACACGTGTTTATTTGCTGCTGCGGGTGGATGGTGGATGGTGCAGCCAGCTGCCGCTTGCGTTTGGTCCTGAGCGCTTTCCATCTTGTGGAAAGAGGATCGTAGTTGCAGGAGACAGTAACACTGAAAACTGAAGTGAATATAATTAGGTTGATTTGGAGAGTAAAGCGAAGTTCTAGAACGTTAGAGCAGAATTTGGTTCAAGTCCTTCAAACAACATCTGTAGAAATTTGGGTCCAGAGAGGGGATGTAGTTTATCAACAACAGTGATTTGGTGTTAGAAAAAGTCAAGGGGAGCCTAGGTGGCTGCCGGTTAAGCGTGGGAGTCTTGATTTTGGCTCAGGTCATGATCTCACGGTTGGGGAGTTGGAGCCCCACATTGACAGTTCGGAGCCCGCTTGGGATTTTCTCTCTGCCACGCCCGCATGTTTGCGCGCTCGCGGGCTCTCTCTCTGTCTCAAAATAAATAAGTAAACATTTTTTAAAAATTAAAAAAAAAAAAAAAAAAAAGAAAGAAAGAAAAGTTTGAGTCAGGCAGAGGGGAAGAGGAAAGTATCCGAAGAGGTAGAAGGTGGCCACATCTGCCCCTCTTTACCTGTGACAGTCAGATTTTGTGTGTTTTCCCAATAATACTCTTGAAACTCTACCAATATTCCAAACACCCAGTGTACAGATTTCTCCAGGATTTGCTAATTCTTGTGAATAATTTCATTTACAGTCCCCTCCCTTTAAGTAGTCCTCCCATCCTTGCTTCAGTCATGTTTGCATCCTCAAAATCAGTTCCTGACACAGAGCAAGTTTTAGCAAAGCTCAGGTTTGCTTCTGTGAGGGTCTGTGTCTATCCCACCTCCACCCTGACCTTTCTTTCTTCCTCCTCTCCTCTTTGCCCCTTTGACAGTGAGAATTATTGTGTGCCACACCCCTCTTTTATCCTGCACAACTGCAGAATGGAAAAGTTGTCCTTGAGGGTTGGTTCCAATGGGACCAGAGAAAACGCCTATACCAGAGCAGAGGCCCCATGTCCCAAAGCGGTGACCTACCCAAAGGGCAGAGTTTCAGGTCTACCTACCCCTTCTTTATCTTCCATCCAGGCGTGGTCTTCAGCCTCCCCACCCGTCAATCTACACCGCTTTAAAGGAAAAGACACCAGACTTCAGACGTCTCTTTTCTCGGTGAGCATCCCATTCCGACCCTGGCATCCCCTGTGTGCTTCCCCCCACCCCATCCTATCCCAGGGCAGAAGGGCGAGCGAGGGCAGACTCTATGAGTCACGTCCTGGGCCTGGAGTTGAGGAGGGAAGCGCCGCCTCTCCTCGGGCCCCTTCTCTCCTCCTTTCCCCTCCCCGCGGGTTCCTGGCCTAGCCAGATACTGCGCAGCAATCACGGTTCTCCATCACCAGTTTGCCTGGGTAAGGGTCCCCTTGAAGCCGCAGCCCGGCACAGAGTTGCAAGGGAGAGCAACCTGGGAGACCTCGATCTGGACAGGTTCCAGCCTGCGTGGAGGCGGTCCCGGTGCCCGTGGGGCATCTGGAAGGGTAGCCAGAGCTGGGGCAGCGCAGTGGGGAGGAGAGGAGGGGAGGTTGGGACAGCCCGCGAGGCCGGGAGCTGCCGGGAGACGGGCGGGGGGCGGCCCTTCTCCAGGAATTT